>NC_142135.1:49066944-49688888 GCF_024610735.1 Ursus americanus | reverse complement strand
TCATCTGTTGGATCTTAAACAGAAAAATATCTTGTGGTATTTAAAAGATCACTCTGGCTATGGGGAGAGGATCAGTTATGGACAGCAGGAGTGGAAAAAGGAAATCAGTTAAGTCTCATTCTGAGATGGTTTGGCTGGGGTGAAGTGGTTTGTTTGTTTACTTGTTTTTTTTTTTAAATAGTGAAAATAGGGACTCTGTTTAGGTCATATGCTATCTGAAGTGATGATGAGGTAGCCAAATCAAATAAGTAATTCTCTATACAAATCTGATGGTAGAACTTAATGAAAAAGTCACTATTAGAGATGTAAAATTGATGTCAACAACATACAGATAGCAATGAATTCATTTTAAATCCATGGAACTGATTATATAATCTGGGGACACAGTAAAGAGAAAAGATAAAGTCTCTGACCTTCTGGGCAACTATAAAATTTGTATCTGAACAGATAAGGAAATTAAAGAGGAGGAACCAATGTGTAGAAGAAAAAACAGGTGAATATGGTGTCATCGATGACAAGGAAAAACAGCATCTTTTTTTTAAAAAGAGGAAGTGTTCAATTGTGAAAAATTTTGCCTGGAGGTTATAAAATGAAGACAGAGAAATAGCTGTGGATAACATACATGAGACCATTAGTGACCTGATAAGATTACTATCAGTAGAGTCATTTGGACAAAATCAGTTTTGAGTAGGATGAGGAAATTGGGAGTTAAAGAAGTGAATTTAGTGATTAGAGATAATGTGTAAATCTAACAAGAGTTTTCCTGTGAAGTTAAAGGGAAATAGAGTTGTATAGAGGGTAAGGTGTGGTGAATGTAAGTTTTAGCCCTGCTTTGTTCAGTTTTCTTTGTTTGTAATGGGTGAACACAAAAGCATGGTTATATTCAAGAAAGAGGAATATATTAATAATTATAAGGAGAAGTGACTATTACAGCAGCAACTACCTGAGAGGTACAAATAGATGAGATTGAGGGTACAGGTGGAAGAGCTAGCCTTTGTTGGGAGAGGAGCTACCTTGACTGCTGTAACTGGAGGAAATGCAAAACTGGATTCAGGTTAGATAAGCACATAGATGTATTGGTAGGGAAAGAAAGGAGTTCGTGATTGATTGCTTTGATATTCATGAGGAGGTTTGGGACAATGTTTTTAGCTCTTGCAGATGAGGAGTCACAGTGAGTACAGTTGAAGTTTGAGGTGTGAGGAGAAGGTATGAAGCAGTTGCTTTGGAAACGAAGAGAAAGAACATGCTAACAACGTGTGGGAGAGTTTTCGGGTACTGTTGAGGGCCTATATGAATTGAAAGACAAAGCGTGGCTATTTGATTTTTCTCAGACAATATTCAACATTTAACCTGGTACAGGCACTGTATAGTTCACAATTCAATTAGAAACAGGCTTAGAATTTTGCTACTTTATATGCAGAGAAGGATAAAAAAGGACAAGGCTTTAAAGGAGTTTGTGATGGGTTAATTATACTAATGGTAGACTCAGTATATTCAAGGTCCCAAAGAAGCACATAGTCATTACTCCAAGGGACAGATGTCCTTCTCTTTGCATTGTTTGATGATGGATATACGTATATCCATCATATATATATATATATATATATATATATATATATATATATATATATATATATAGTTTTGAGAGAACTTTTACCTTGATGGCTGAGATTGATAATCAGGTCTAGTGGAAAATACACTATACTGGTAGTCATAGCATTAATAGAAGCAAATACAATAAAAATAATAGCTAATATTAATTTAATACTTCCATGTATGATGTATTACACTAAGCCCTTTACCCACTAAATTTCTAAGCTTGTTTACCACTTTCACAAAATCTCATGATGTATTATTGTTACTCTTGTTTTTTGTTTTTGTTGCTGTTTTGGTTTTCTTCCTTTTTTTAATAGAAAAACTAAGACTGAAAGAGATTAAATGACTTGCTGAGGGTCAAAAAGTGTAAAATATGGAGTTCAAATTAGAAAAGACTTTCAGTCGGGGTCCCAGGAATACTTTGCTATTCTGTTGCCAGAGAGCTAGGTTTACAACTATAGCTCTGTGATTGCCCGGTTTTGTGACTCTGAGAAAGACATTACTTTGTTTCCATTTCTTCATTTGTGTTGTAGTAAATGCGATAATATCACTTTGTCTCTAGTTTGATCTTTAATTTTCTAGAAAGTTGTCCTAAAGAGTTTGCAACTAGGGGCATTAAAAAAAAATCCACCTAACTACTTAGAAATATACAGGTGACACTTTAATGTTTTGTGATTATTTTTTAAATCACTATTAAATTTCATATTTCACTTCAGTTATTGATAGTACAAACCTGGCATCTGTGAAAGTCAGGATTCTTTATTATCATAAACATATTTTCCCCCATTTCAATAGGATACTATGCTTAGTGTTCTCACACAAGAATAATTTGTATAATCAATACAAATAATGAAGAGCTATTTGAGTTACAGTGACTAAGTTTACACTCAGAATAGTGATTTCAACATGATTCTAAATAATACACAATTCATGTAGTATTAAATCAGCATAATGTTTATTTAATATGGGTTGGTTGGTTCCCAAAGTCTTTGAATTACGTATACAATGTGTTATGCAATTTGTACCATGACACACCAAAGCATTAGATTTTGGGTCAGAAATTAATTAGAAATGCTGAACAATTGTAGAAGCAAGGCAGGCGGTAATTTGTTCTAGAGAAAGCATCATATATAAAACCAATCACATGCATATCCCAGTCTTCTTATACAACTCTAGTCCTGATTATATTAAATAGTATTATATAAATCAATATACCAATATTTTTATATTAGCATTATATATACGTTTTCCCCCTTCTGCTTTGATCGTTACTAAACATGCCAGGAACTCAGTGCAGCTCCCATTGCCTTTTAACTCTCCAGAGTTATAATAGAAAGTACATAAACTTAAGTTATTGTATTTATTCACACTTTGATTCCCCCGAAATTGCCATAATATTATGTGTGAAGGAGTAAATGTCTTTCCTCTCAGTTGCATGAGGTTCGTGATTTGGGGTTATAACTTACTATGTTGGCATATCTGCTAGCTTTTAAAACAGAGTCATGAAGACCAGAGTCTCTACAAATTATGCATTGCTAATGTCCTTCAAACAGTGGTGTACCTGGAAGGGTAAATTCTGTTTACCTTGCTTGAAAGTTTGCAATAAATGTTATTAATAGAATGTCAGGGCTACATGTTCAGGTAAAATACTTATGTCAAGTGAAATGTATGTGAGTGCAACAGAGCCTAGGTGTGATTGAGATTCTCCATTTCCTACTTATGTCTCTGAATTATGGTTTTTGCTTGCAGATCATAGCTAGCTAGGTAGGTCGATAGATACTAAGTACACTTTAGACAGTTTTGGAAAGGTATGATTATTCTGTCTGAATTGATTTCAGTAAATCATAAAACATTAAACTTAATATTAAACTTTTTTATTTTCTCAGAGGGTAAAAGTGAGGCATTTAATTTGTACGCACATTGGCGTTAAACTGTGCCTGAGATGACCTAATATGCAGAATTTGAATCCAAAAATATAAATTATGAATGAATAGCTTTATTGCTAGATAATATATATAGTATTATATAAATATATGTATATATATATATGCATATGTATGTATAACACACTTGGGTGTGATGTATCAAGTTTGTGAGTTTTCATGATACATAGACTATAAAGTTTGCCAGATAATGTGAGTCTCATTTAATCAGGTATACTAGGAAATAAATTTTTTAAGTGACTTCTTATTTTTAGATTGTTCTGGTTTAGAGAAAATTGTCCAAAATGATTTGTGAATATGGTTATAGTTAAAGACAAATTCTACATATTTTATAGAGGCTTAAATTCTACAATGTTAATTCATGTCAAATAGCAAGCAAGCATGTGAAAATTCTACCTGGAAACAAAAGATCAGATGATAATATGGTCTGTGGCTAAATGATGTTATGACTGAGCTCACTTAAAAGCTAAGTAAAATGAGTGTTTGTAACTTGGACATATCACATATTGGTGGTGATTTCGCTAGTATAAATAGCATAACACTGGGAATTTTGAATAACCACGGAACTTAAAGAGAACTTGAGAAATTGTTCTGTTCCAACTTCCTTCAGGAAATTATTTATCGTTGAAGAATCTTATTTACTTTCACCTTTTCATTTAGGATTGTCCCCAAGGTCTCTTAGCATTTATTACAGAATGTAAAAATCCATATTACCCATGCAACTATATTTCTTACATTTTTAATCTTTTTTTAAACATACCAAATTTTGGAAGAATCTCACTGGAAATATAATAATGTGTTTCACTAACAAATATGAAAAAAAAATGAAAGTTATTTCTAACACTAAATACCTAAGTGAGAAAAAGTATTTATTTAGATACCAAGTAACTTTTGAGGTAAATTCTCAGGATATTCCACCAATGCCATCTTATAAACCTTTGAATTTTTATTCCATATTTTTTCAAATGTGAAAGATAAAATAATATAAAAGCAGCATAAATGTGATCAAGTTAATAAAGATGGTGATTAAAAAATAGATGCTTTAATTTCTAGGTGACTATATGTTTAGCAAATATGGATAAATTAATGCATATTTCAAAAATTGCCGATCTCTGATATTCAGTGGAATGAATCTAGTGAATCAAAAATATTTATGGAAACTTTAAGTTTAGGAAAGTACCAGATCTCTTACCACAACCTAGGAAATATTGACCAGATATACTACAATCTGAGTACATTCAAGTGAGTATGCTATTCTCAAGGCACAGATATCAGTCTCTTAAACTTGAAGTTGGGGAGAAATGCTGCCATGTGATCTAAGCTCAAGGAATGTTGCTGAGATCTATTCAGACATTGTAGCTGAAGAAGGTGGCTGCAGAAGTAATCAGCAGCAGGAAGAGTGGGAGCAGAGGAAAAAGAGCGTAACCACAAAGCGTGTTCTTTTGATTTATTCTTAACTTCAGTATGGCATGAAATTTTAATAAACCTATTTGATAGCTGCATCTATTCCTCCATTACTCAAAGTCTGTCTCCATTTTAACAGGACAGTTTTCCAACATGGTGCATTTCAGGTTCAAGAACCGCAAAACATTTTAGAAAGGACTCTAGAAGGGTGAATCTTCTAGATAATTGTTTTCCTGATTCCTCCTCCTTTTATAGTTCTTTTTACACCTCCTGCACACAATTGGATATAAACATCATTGTCTAGCTCTACAAATAAGTGCAAATTAAGTACATACAAGGCAACCAACCACAGAGTGTAGTTAGATCATGAGACTATCTCCACACTATTTTTGGGAAGATGACAGACCTAGAAAAAATTTCCCCTTAGGGGAAAAAAAAATACCAGAAAAGTGTTTTTGGATATTTATTTAAAAAATTTATAGTGAAAAAACAAGTTAAATAATGCAGCATAGAAGAACCAGAGAAAGAAAATATTATAGAATGCCTGCTATTAGGGGGGGAAAATGGAGTTAGAAAAACTTGGGACTGTTTAAAAAAAAAAAGAAAGAAAGAAAGAAAGAAAGATCAAAATTAAGTGAACTAATAGAATTAAAATTAACATAGAACAATAAAATTAAAGACAAAATAGATTTGCTAGCTGAGTCAATGATAATAAAGCTTAAGGCATCAAATTGGGATAAGGAAAAGATTCTAAAAGATTCCAGAGAGAAGGAAAAAAAAATAAAACTTCTTACAAAGAAATTAGAAACAGAATGTTATATCAGAATTCTAATAGCAGTGTTGTCTACTGATTGACAAAGGGCAATTCTAATTATGAGGGCGATTATTGGATATTCTTTCTCATCACATTTCAAATTCTGTAATATGGCAGATCTTTGGCAGCGATCTTAATTTTTATGATCACCTTTATTTGTGAATAAACCATGTTATTTTTAGGTTCTTAGAAGTCCAATATAGTCTAACATAAAAATTTCAGTCTCTCATTCAGTTTAAAGTGTTCCCCACTTTCTCAAATATCTGTCTAACCTGCATTCTCCTCACCAGCTAACCTGATCTAGGCTCTGAAATTTGCAGGAAGAAACATTGACACAGGTAGTTTCTATCCTCTTTTTCATTCCACTTCCTCCCTTCCTCAGTAGATACTATTTCAGTTTTCCTGCAAGATCAGTTTCAGAGGGTACAGGAGGAGAGTAGAAAAGGGCAAAATTTTATGTAGCTGGTGCTGTTGTAATTGTGCATCCAGGCTTAGGGTTAGGGTTTCCAACTAATATCTTAAATTTTCTCCATGCTTCTCTTGAGCATCATAAACAGCCTTTCTCTTGGGAAAGCAGACCAGCCCTTCTGATTCCCATTGGCAAGCGATCTCTTCTAGAGGGTTTTTCAAAATATCTCGTGTATGACACCCTTCTATGGTGCTCATTTTGCCATTGGGAAAAATTTTGCATCTTTGCAAAACCAAAAACTGAAAATACAGTATGTGTCCATCTCTGCCCTCCTCACTTTTATTCTGACAGGACAGATAGACCTACCTGCCACCTGTTGTTCACCTTTTCTCTCAATATCAAGCACCAAAATCTGTGTTGTCTGTTACACAAGCCATAAAATTGAGGCACATTCATCTCACCTGATAGTTCTCCTAAAGCCTCACTTAGATGAAGATAGCCATTGGGTGTAGCATGAAGTCAGGAAGTCTTCAGAGCACTGTCTTCAAAGAAATTCACATTCACTGGTCATTTCTATCTAATTTTGCAGACTCTTATATTTAAGGTGAAATTGAGTAATAAGGTGAAATTGAGTAATGGGCTGTAAGGACTGCCAAACCTGTTTCGAGCCTCCATTTTGCATCTCTAGCGAAGATGGTATATTACTGTTCTTTAGGACTTTTCAGTTTTGGACATCAGTTGACACATCTGGGTAGGAAAAAATCAGATTTTAGAATTGTATCAATAATTGAGTGTTGGTTAATTTAGAAATGGACACTTCGTCAATCAAACTAGAATTCATAGCAACTGTGATATACTTACTGCAATACGTCTGCTAAGCAGAGACTCTGCATGTGGCTCTGAAGGTTTGGCCCTGCACAACTGCAGGCAGTATTATTCATGTAGATTACAATCTGATAGGGTATGTCAGGTGGCACCAACACCGTGATCACTACTATGTTGTGGACTCCACATCTTGGAGAGGGGACAGCTGCTCTCAGTAGTTGCGGACTTGAAGAGTTGAAGCACTTTATAAATGAAATATACCTTTCTTGGTGTCTTTGAGCACAGGTAATGACAGATTTGGTGCAGTCTTCAAAACAAGGAAGAATTTGCTCTTGGAACAAGCAGAAAAAAGTATCTTTCTTTGGATAAAGTATAACTGGCATGCTGATTTGAAGAGTTAACTCTCCTATCTCCAGGGGTTTCACATTCCTTACATAGAAAGCCAGGAAGGTGAACACACAGTAGCTGATATAAAACATGAGAATAACTGGACATCAGTGAGCTTAAAGTGGGGAGAATGTTTACTTACATTTCCAATTTATTATTTTTTTTTATTTGGAAGTACATATTTGTTATGTTTGACTTTGGGTCACAATAGTAAGTATGTGAAATTTTGGCTGTGAAATTGTTAAAAATAGACGTTTTAGGTGTCACTAGATCCAAAATTGTAGTCTTTGTTGTTGTTTTGTATTTGTTTGTTTGTTTTTTGGACATGCTTGACGATGAGCACCTTTTGGACAGATCTGAACTCAAAGAGAGCATAGCACACCTTTCGTTGTCACATTCTAATCACCAGTGTCATTGTGATTTCAGAAATTCAGATAATAGATGTGTGGTACGGTTTATAAAGGCACCAAACTGATTGGAGAAGACCTATTTATGAGGGAAAGTCATATTTTTGGACCAATTAAACTAACCCATTTTTAAAACCTTTTTAAAACTTTTAAAAAGTTTTAAAAAGGTTTTAAAAAGGGGGAAACAGTTATAATATCAAACGCAAACAAACAAATAAAAAACTCCAAAACAATACCCGTACAAATAGATTTTGACTTTTTAACTCAGGATAGAAGCTGGGGCAAGAAAGGAATAGATACAGATCTTGGTGGCCAGACTAAACAGGAAAGAAAATAAAATTGAAAGAGTAACATATCTAGATATTCTAAAAGGTTAGACCAGGAAAGAGGGCTTATAATCACTATTACAAAGACATGAAAGTTGAGCAGGATCCAAATAAGCTTATAGCAGGAAAAAAGGAATGGTTTGTGGATCTCTGAGGAACCTTGGATTCAGGAAATTATTGAGTCACCCTTATACAAGACACAGGGGAAAAATAGCCGATGACTGAGGAGATCTACACTGGGTGGTTACACAATAATTTAAACAGCAGTGAGAAGAGATTACCTGTTAGATCACATAAAATACTTTAAGCAGTATTAGATGAGTTTCAAGATGACACAATTATTGCAAGAGGAAGGAAGAAGAACATGGCATATTCCCTAAGGGAACATGTCTGAGAATTTTATTGAGTTAGGACTCTAAGGAAAGTTATAGTTGAGAAGAGAAAAACCAAAGTGGAGACAGGCAGGACAACAATAAATATAATCCAGGGATGTGTTTGATTTTCTCTGACGGAATAGAACCAACTGTGTGTAATACTAAATCTACTCAGGTAGGTAAAGATGGAGAGGATCTGTTTGAATAATAGATTTTTTTTTCTGACACAGAAATTATCCACTTCTTATCTTAATCTGTGAGGAATCTTACATGAAAGAGGAACATATTCAGAAAGTAAAAAGTCTGAGTTTGAAATAAAATGAAAACAAATGGTAGAAACATATAATTAAAGAAGTGAGGTTGGTTGTACAGGTATCAGAAAAACAAATGGACACACTTAACTAGGCTGAAGATGTTTAAACTCAGGAGCCTCTATCTGAAAAGACTAGGAGAATAATGAGAGCACATGGAAGAAGTATATTGATCTTCATTGGATCACTGGGGTTATAGAATTTGAAGAAAGCTTTTTTTTTTTTTTTAAATTTTCCTTATTTGTATTTCACTTTTTGTTGCATTGGTGAACACATTGAACAACAATAACTAATGATAGTTATAGCATACCTCATTGCTTTTTTCTTAATATTAGCATATCTCTAACCTTTCTCTTTTCTTAAGATTTTATTTATCTGAGAGAGAGAGTGAGTGAGAGAGAGAGAAACGAGCAGGGATGGGGAAGGAGAGGGAGAAGCAGACTCCCCACTGAGCAGGGAGCCCTATGCGGGATTCAGGGATCAAGACCTGAGCTGAAGGCAGACGCTTAACCAACTGAGCCATTCAGGTGCCCCTATCTCTACCTTTTCAATCTCAAATATCATTTTGGCTATTAGTATTAGGTTGTGTCTTCCTCACGTAGTTACATAAGTATGTGTATAGTTTAACATTTTAAGAGAATTTCTTTATCAAATGTGGATAATGGTTTTAATTGAAGGGTTTTTTTAGCATCTGTTGAAATCATAAATTATATTGGTATCTCATGTTGATATTTATACCAAAATTAATCCTTAGGTATCCTTAGGTTCTTGAGCTAAAGAACTAATATTTAAATATGGTAAATGCTTCTTTTAAGGGATTTTGTTCTATTTTTATATGATAGTATTTTACTTAGGAATTTAATAGAAATAGTCATATATGGCATTTTTATATACCAGTTTTTGTAAAATCCAGTGCCAGAAAACTGTTGTTCTCAAGTGTTTATCAAAAACAAGGTTCTGTAGTTAAATAGATATTATAAATACTGCTTTATAAAATCTTTTTCAGAAGATCTTAATATTCACATATTAAAGCCTTTAGAAAATAATCCATTTAATCCATATTTTGTCTGTTTTTCTATTTTCTTAATATTTGTCTAGCTTATTATTTGAACACATCTCTCTTTTCTAAGATTTATATGTGTGCTGGGCAGAATTATGACCCTCATAACTTTTGCCCCCTAGTGTCATAGCTTTGAATATGTTACATTACCAGGCAAAAGGGACTTTGTAGATGTAGTTAAGTTTTACTAATGAGTCGACCTCAAAATAGGGAGATTATCCTGATAGGTCCAATGTGTTCATGGAGCTATTAGAAGCAAAGCTTTCTCTGAGGAGAGAGGATGTTAAAGAGATATGGAAGAGTAGAAGTCAGAGAGATTTGGTGTGTCCCTGCCAGTTTGGAAGATGGAAGGGGCCACAAGTCAAGGGATGTGGGAGGTCTTAAGTAGCTAAGAATGACCCCTGGCCACTTGTTATTTCCCTGGCCAAAGGAGGCCCTTAATCCTACAAGCACATGAAATTCCAGATACTCCAAATCCGAATACTCCAAAAAACTGAAAAAGCCTGCATGTGGATTCTCCCCTAAAGCCTCCAGATGATAGTCCAGATTGGCTGACACTTTGATTCTAGTCTTGTGAGACCCTAAGCAGAGTACCCACTTGAGCCCATCTGGACTTCAACATACAGAACTATGAATGAGAAATGGGTATTGTTTTAAGTTGTTAGATCTGTGGTGATTTGTTAGGATAATAGAAAACTAGTATAGTATATAAAATAGCTTCACAAATAATAAGTAATAGAAAAGGTGCATTTTAAACTAAATAGGGATAGTACATTAAATTGTAGATTCATAATTTCTACATAATTCATAATTATTTAGAAAACATAATTTTTCCACTTGAATGACCCTAGATTTTATTTTAGAGATGAGGAAAAATTGGGACCTGAATTCACAGATTAAATTAGAAATTTTACTTTAGTTCATTTGAGTTATGTTTAATTGTATTTACACTAATTGATATTCTCATTATATGTGAAAAAATAAATCAACCTCAAGGGAATCTCATGCTTCCTATGCTACAGTGATCAGTTAATATACAGTGGTGAAGGTGATACTACTCTCCAGAGGATAAAAATCATATTTGTGGAAAGCATTTTGCAAATCTGCTATTTTTTAGTAACCTGAGCATACTTTCTCCAATGAGAACACTGTCCGTGAAATGTCCACCAAAGATTCTTATCATTTAAATATTCCTTTTCTGGAATCAAAATGCTCGGGTTTTGTAAAAAAATGCATATATTAAATAAAAGCATTTGATAAAGTATTTTGAAAATGATTATATTTACTAGTATGATGCATAACAAATGAATTTATTTTTTTGTGTGAAAAGGGTCC
The DNA here is from genome assembly GCF_024610735.1 of Ursus americanus. NCBI lineage: Eukaryota > Metazoa > Chordata > Mammalia > Carnivora > Ursidae > Ursus > Ursus americanus. The sequence goes on along the minus strand of NC_142135.1, from coordinate 49,677,697 downwards.
ATAATATTGCAATTGAAAGATTTAAAAAATACGAATTACCCTAGAAGTCAAAGGAAGAAATCCAGGAGCTGCCAGAGACGCTTCCCAAGGTAGAAAAGAAAGAGACAGAGACACACAATTAGACACAGAGAGAGACATAGAGACAGAAATTCACTTTGACCTTTCTTCTGCCCTGTAATGTGGAAGGCCCTGGCTGAGTCTAGTTGCAGGGTATTGCCAGGACAGCCTGGGAACTACTGCCAGTACGAAACAGTCAGTTTGTGATACCGAGCAGACCAACTAGGGCAAGAAATGAATTTAAGAGAATACAGGGCAAACTTAGAACAAATGACAAATGACCTTTGGCCAATTGCTGTCAGGAAATCAGTAAATTCACATTTAAAACCAAGTATATCTTATAAGATAGTGGTAAAGAGATATCTTTCCTGAGCAGTAGTGTATGCACATATGATTGATATATCTAGCTTTATATTTTTGAAATTTGCTTTACTAGCATAATTTCAATTATCAAAATTAAACATTGTCATAGAATTTTAGAGACCGTATTTTAGAGATCATCAAGTTCTCCACTTAACAGATGAGAAATTTAAAACCAAACGAATGTAAGTGACTTACCAGACCCTCATCTTTTTACTTTCCGTCAAGCATAGTGTCTGTGGTACTGCACATTCCCTTTTAGAGGCTCTGAGAAAATATGTGCTTACTTCATAGTAAATGATACACAACTCTTACAATGGAACTATAACAATCTCCATACAAAATATATTGCATACAATTGCAACTTAGGAGAATCATATATATGATCTAAAATCTGTATGTTATATATAATATGTGTCAGTGAAATATCTACAAAATGATAGTTCTGGGTTTTAAAGGGCTTGCCATTGATGGCCTTATTAACCCATTCTCCTTACATTAAAATTTGTCTGCAGTAAACTTAACTACCAATTTGTTTTTTTTCTACTGATAATGTTTTCTGTAGCAACTGAAAAGGATAAAAATCATTCGGTTTGAAATGTTTGGGTCACTTAATTGCAAACAATAGAAACTTTATCGGATTTAAATAGTAAAAGCAATTTAATGAAAGAGTACTGTGTGACTTAAAGAATTTTGAGGAAATATGCAGAACAAATTTTGGAAAGTAAGAATCACAAAAAAGGGAGTATGGAACCAGAATCAGCCAAATTAGGCTTCATAATCAGGATGGCAGAACACTGTTGACTCTGAAGCTGAAGTTGAGCCCTGAAAAATGGGGTTTGCATTGAGACTCTTGGCTCTGAATCACCACTTTACCAGGAGTGTTGAGCCTAAAAAAAGAAAGAAAGAAAGAAAGAAAGAAACAAACAAACAAACAAACAAACAAACAAACAAACATGCTGGTACTGATACATCCAGAAAGGAGTCTCTGCTAGTCCTCCTTATTTGCATCACTCGAATGTGACACAAAGCAGACAGCTGGTTATTTGATTGGCTAAACCTAGTTTAATAATCACTGGGTGTGAATTACTGCATATCAACCCAAAACCGCCTTCTGGTGGAACTTTCTGAATTGATGAGACTGAAGAGTTAAAAACTACATTTTGGATATATCCTTTGTGGAAAAGGTGTTTGATGTAATTCTGACAATCATTCCAGTTCTGGGAGGCTTAGATTTAGAGCTGCATTATTTGTAGCTGTGAAGCATCCTCATTGATGGTACAGATCATGTGGTGTTGAGTTTTTCTAGAAGGCAACAACTTTCCTTGGCAGCTTCCTAACAGTGCTAGAGGCAGAGCTCTCTTCTCTACACAACTTTGGGCGTCCTCTCTAGAAGCTCAGCCTGAGTTTCTTTCTTCAGCCGTCCTAATAATGCTTTGGGCCATATATGCCTCAAAAAACTTATTCATGCTTCAAGCTGCTACATTATCATTATTTTGCCTACAAACCAGGAATGCTCATTAATAAATTAATTAGAATCTGAAAGTTTTTCCCTGTAACTGACCTCGAGGAAATAAGATTTATAATAGGTTATTTTTCCTGGTTTGTTTGAAGGGTGTGAAAATCCATGAACCCTAGAAAAGGGGAACTTGGAAGTCAAGCACAGTCAGTGATGAAGTAGTTAATTTAACTCTTGTGGTTTTCTGCACAAAGTATGTTGAAGACAAGCTTTGCTCTGTCACGTGGCTGGTACATTGAGCCAAGGAAGCTTCTTGGAACTGTGAGTGGGCTGCTTGCTTGTAACTATAGTGGAGAATTTAGAGCAAGAACTGTGGAGAACTATGTGGAAGGCAGGTTATTTCTCCTGGTTTGTTTAAAGGGTGTGAAAATCCATGAATTGTGGAGTGGGTTGCTTGCTTATAACTGTAGTGGAGAATTTAGAGCAAAGATATTAGGCTCAGTTTCTTCGTTGTCAGCTCAGTTTGGAGTCAGAAAACCATGGACTTTGTAATGCTATTCTAAAATATTGTTATCCTTGATGTTACAGAATTTGTATACCTGAAATTTAGATATAGGTCAAGTTCATGTGATGTGCCAAAATGGGGTTAGTGATGGTTTAATACTATGTTAACTTGCCTAAGATAGGACTAATGCTTCCAAACTCCTCTTTATTGCATGCTTCCAGGTTAGAATTGACAGAAATTTTGCTCAAGATTTGGAAAACAGAAGTTAGTAACAGTAGCTATTACTTTCTGAAGGTCATCATAGAGGTGAGGAGAGAAAGATACAGAGATGCTGCTGCATTCCACCTGGTCTTTGTTCTCTCCCTGGAGACAGATAGATGCAGAAATTCCAGTGCGTTGCCTATTGTCCTCACTCTACAGTGCTCTATGTCTGATTCTCCATCTTTACTGCTGTTCTCCTGACCAACAGTAACTCTACTGTAAGACTCAGGGCGCTAAGCACAAGTCACTATTAAATCCATCAGTTCTTCTTCGAAGTTCCTCTCCGATACACCTGGCAACAGGAAGGCTTGTGAATGAATTCCCCTTTATTCTTTATCTTCCCTTATGGAACCTACTTCAGCTACTTCCACATTAGTGCAGGATATTGTTTCTATAAAAAATCCTTAGTCTATAATGCTAATACTGTTTTTGCTTCCCTGACTGAACCTTCAGGGACATATCTTGCAAGAGGACGTCAACTTTTCTTAGGTCTCGTCGTGACGAATTCTCATTACTATCACCCCATGAACCATATAAAATCGATCTCAGAGGAAATTTTTTAATATTAGAAGAATTTCAAATTCCCAATTATATTTGAAAAAATCTAGGGCATATGTGTAGGGGCATATTCTGTGGATGCTGCACAAAACAGAGAGGAATGGAATTTAAGATCAGGTTGGATTTATCAATATGGGTGCTTTTAACAATGAATTCCAATGTATTGTGCTAGCTTGATTAATGGGGAATGGTTCAAATTGTTTGCTTGGTTGGTTGATTAAATCATAAGCTCAGCTCTATATTGAACTAAAGGAAAATGAAGGACAATTCATTATCCTACTATTAATTATGTCCCTTACAGGGTCAAAAGAATCTCACTTAATAAAGACATTGATAAATATTTTGAGTAGTGTCAATAACCTTGAAAAGTAATAACCCTCATAGCCATGACGAGTCTAAGGATGCATGATGATTAAATATAAGGTGGTATCTTTTATGGAATCCTAGAACAGAAAAAAAAAACACATTAGGTAAAACTAATGAAATCCGAATGAAGTGTGGACTTTAGCTAATAGTGTATCAGTATTAGTTCATTAATTGTGAAAAAATGTGCAATGCTAATGTAAGATAATAATAATGGGAGAAAGTTGGTGTGGAGTATATAAGGAACCTCTAGTATCTCTTCCCAACTTTTCTCTAAATCTAAAACCATTTAAAACTAAAAAGTTTATTTAACAAAAGAAATACTCTACTTACTTTTCCCTGAAGTCCTGAGATAAATGTGGGAGACTGCTGTTAAAAGGGACTCTCTGATTTTAATGAGAATGATGAGATCCTGGCTCACAGAGGCAGTTTCGGCCCCTAAGTACCAAAAATAATGGGTATTGTCATAAACAGCAGGGCTAATGCAATAATGAAAATACTTTGACAAGCAGGGATCTTTGAAGGTGGCAAATTGCTCACAGTGTGCTGGGTTTTGTGGACAACCCTCAGGTGTCCATAAAGCCCAAACAATAGCACAAACATATAAAAGCTTTAGTTCTGGTTAACAGAAAATAATCTTTAGTCAGCAGGATAGTTTCGGTGCCTCATCAATATTCTGATGTTGATGTACCTAGAATCTGTTAATGTGCTTTGAGTTCCTTGATTGAAGCTTTTTGATATTCTTGTGGAAATACTCTGAAATATAAATGAAATAATGACATTGGTAAATATTTTGAGCAATGTCAATAATCTTGAAAAGTACTTTTAACTCTCATAGTTACTGAAATATCACTAAAATCTTCCTGCTGGCCTTACCCAAAGAGATACACAACTATTTACCCAAGTTTCATTCCATATCAGCAAGCAATTGTCAACAAATTCAGTGATCTTTGAGCAACAATTTTAGAAAATATTAATTGTTGGGTCACAGATTGGGGACTTCTAGGGTTCAGGTGGTAAATGGTGTTTGGCCTGAGTCCATCCATGGTGGCTGGGTGATTACATGAACCAAATTATGTTTTGGTAGCAGATCATTTAGGAGCTGAATGAAGTCAAACACGTGGACTACCCTTGCCATAGCTGATCCCATAACCATCAGTACTGGCTGCTCATTCTGCCAGCAACAGAAACCAATGTGAATACTAAAGAGACATCATAACCAGGGTGGAGGGGGATGCATTAGGGAATAGCCAGCCACTTGACTATATTTTGATTTTATTTAATGTCTTCTATCATGGAAGAAACAATAATTTGTTTACATTGGAATGGATACCTATTCTGGGTATGTATTTGCCTTCCCTAGTTGCTATGCTTTCCTTGCAGTGCTAGCCACAGAATTATTAAAAGTTCATTCTAGGGCATATCATTTCTTATAGGATTACTTCTGAGCAAGTAAGTCTTTTCATAGCAAAAGATATACCCCAACATTGATAAACAGCTGATTACATAGAAAGCTGTAATAACTTATTTAGGATTCAGTTATGGTACTAACTAGGAGACAAAAACTTATGAGTTTGGATTTATCTCCTATAGCTGGAGATAATACATTCTGATTCAGTGAAAAGAATATGGTGCTGTTTCTTTTGTAGTCAAAGGAATCATAGGTGGAAGCAGGAGAGATACCTCTGATCATTGTGTCTAATTATCTATTTCTCAACTTTTTCATTCCTGTACGTGTAACAAGAAAGCATGAAAAGAGTTACATTGAACAGGGATTTGAAACTGACACTTGACAATATTGAGTCAATTGAACTCTAGACCAATAAGACTGAAAAATAAGATAAAGTGATGATTGGAATGATTAAAGTGGATTATCAAGAGAAAATAAAGTTGCTGCTATGTGATGGGGATAGGGAAGAGAATACTCGCAACTTACCAAACTTTTAAGGTATCTCCCAGTATTTCTATAGGTTTTATGGTAAACTATAATATAAGTTCTGAGCAGTCTAATACAGGAAGGAACAATAGGTGTGAAACACTTCAGAAAAGATTTGGGTTTCTTACTAGTGAGGATATGAGCTTAAAAACATTGTCAGCATGAAGAAACTTGTTGGGGGTGTAATATCTTCATTATTATGTTGAATATTTCACAAATATATGTGTGTTTGTGTACCTTATAAAAGTATACAATAGTAACATAATTATAGTTTATTGTATGTCATTTATAATAGAGCTAGTTTATTTTATTTTAAAGATTGATTTATTAGAGAGAGAGAGAGCGAGAGAGCACTCTCACACTTTGGGGGGAGGTGCAGAAAGAGAGGGAGAGAAAAACTTAAGCAGACACCACACTGAGCACAGAGCCCAATGCAGAGCTCGATTCCACAACCCTATGACCCTCTAGAGCCATGAGATCACGACCTGAGCTGAAACCAAGAGTCAGAGGCTCAACTGACTGTACCACCCTAGCACTCCAATAAAGCTATTTTAAAAAGAAATATATAACTTCATAACTGTATAGCTGTTAAGGAAATAGGATTATTTAAAGATGTTCCTACAAATAAAATTACATGTCCAGATGGCTTCAGTGGTAAATTCTACCAAACTTTTAAAAAATAAATAGTAGAATTCAATACAGTTCTACATACAATTTTCCATAAAATTAAAAAGCAGAAAATACTCCCTCTTAATGAGGTCAACATTACTCTTTTATAAAACCAAAGAAATGATGACAAAATAATCCTACATGAACATAGATCCAAAATTCCTGCAATTTTAAAAAATCATATCCAACTATATGTAAGAATAGGTGATGGGGGTTAAGGAGTACATTTGTGATGAGCACTGGGTGTATGTAAGTGTTGGATCACTAAATTCTACACCCAAAACTAATATTACACTGTATGTTAACTAACTGGAATTTAAATGAAAACTTGGAAAGAGAAAACGAAACAAAAATAAAATAAAATGCACTCATTTATTTAAAAAAATATCATGACCAAGGACAGTTTATCCCAGGAATGCAGTTATTTTGACATTTAAAAATCAATGTAATTTATCACATTAACAAACAGAAGAAGAAGAAGAAGAAGAATATGATTAGCTATATATATGCAGAAGAGGCATTTGACAAAAACTAACATCAATTTTTAATGAAAATTCCCAATGCAGAGAATCCCTCAACCTGATAAACTGCATTTGCAAAATCACAGCTATTATAATACTTGATGATAGATTTAATACCTCTCCCTAAACTCAGGGACAAGGCAAGGATGCTAGCTCTTACCGCTTCTGTTTAATATTGCACTGGAGCGCTAGCCAGTACAATTAGGTTAAAAGAAAAAAATCATTTAAATTCATTAGAAATAATAATCTCTCTTTGTTCGCCCTGCTTTTGTTTTCAGATGACCTGGTAGTTGAATAAAATACTATGGAATCTACAAAATATCCATTTGAAATAATAAGTGAGTTTAGCTAGTTTACAGACTTTAAGACCCATAGATAAAATCAATTATGTGTGAGTGTATATATGTATATGAATGAAATAATCTGATATTAAAAAATTTAAAACATTCCATTAAAAAATGCAAACATTCTTTCCATTGTTCTACCTTCCTATCCCCATATAGTAAAAAATAAGTAAATAAGAAGAACAAATAAATTAATAAATTTTATATAACAGAAGACAGAAGGTTTTATACTATTAGAGAAAGAAATAGAAAGCAAGAAAAGGGAAAACGATTTGATTGAACTCTGGTGATGAATTAGAGTCAGCCATATCTGTATAAATTGGTTAGAGAAATAAATATTGAGTTTTGTGAATAGATGGGTTAGTGAATATACATATATTTCCTGGGTATATCTGCTGGGAGGACTTAGAGACAGCAGCCTCTTAATGGCAACAAGCATGCCAGCGCCTGGATCTTTGTTTCTAAATACAGTTCTCTAATAAACAAAATTGGGGTCCCTTGAAGAAATGGATTGCATAGGAGCTGAGACAAGGAAAATACAAGATGAGCCTAGACTGTCTTGTCAAACCAGAAGGTAAGAAAATGCAAAAAAAATAATTATGACATTATTCACAAGGACATAGGAGGCAGCTATATATAGTGAGCTCCCAAAGGCCAAGTCTGTAACAAAATAAATGGCAATAGTATTGAATTATAATCCAAAGAATAAAATGAGTATCTGCAAGTCTGTGTGATTTAAATAAGTGATTGAATGACTGGATAGATGACTAAATGGGGAAGAAGAGGGAGAGAAGAAGCAATTAGTCTGACTTAGATAACATAGTACCAAACATTTAGGTAAATAAAGCATATACACAGACACACTCAATCATGAATATTTATGCTTGAATGTCATGTATATACATATCCATTGTGTAGGTTCACACATTATACCCATTATATCTACACAATATACATATATACAATTATATATTCTATTTATAGATATAATTTATACATATATAAACTCAAAATGGAGATTATGGAAGGAGAGATATTGCTATTAGGGACTAAGAAGGAAGGGGATGAATAATACGAGAGTGCCTTTAAAAATACTATGATAATGTGTCAAGAACTAAGAAATATGTATCAAAAATAATGACAAAAATAAAGATAAAGTAAATGGATATAAGAAAGATTAGTCCCTGATCACTAAGTAATTAGCAATTTTATCAGCTATCTTATTTGATGATTAGTATAATTCTGTTCTTAATAAAAAGTAAATTATAATGATTTCTCCAGGAGTTAAAATAATCATAAATATATTGAATTTAAGATCTAGGCAATTAAGAGGACAGAAAAAAACAGAGAAAGATTCATTAAAGTGCCCATGCAAGACACCTAATACATACATATTATGTAGTTGGATTCTCCAGTCACCATGGAGGTAGGTAATACACTCTTATTTTGTATCAGAGGAATTGGAGGTTCAGTGAAGTTGTATAATTTGGCAAAGGTCGCACAACTAGTTCGTGGAAGAGCGAACACAGCAACCCATGTCATTAGATTTTTAAAAATCACCCTTTCCATTGCAACATATTTACTTTCTTAATTGACCCCTGTGAAAACCGTTTTTCCCCCTTAAGTCCCATTTGAGTTTATAAAGTATTCAAAACGCTCAAAAACAAAATCTTGGGGGCACCTGGGTGGCTCAGTGGTTTAAGCGCGTGTCTGTGGCTCGGGTGTTGATCCCAGAGTCCGTAATTGGAACCCTACATCCCATCCCATTCAGCACCCAGCACAGCGGGGTGTCTGCTTCTCCCTCTCGCTCTGCCCCTCTCCCTGCTTGTGTTCTCTCTCTCTCTCTCAAATAAATAAATAAAATCTTTAAAACAAAACAAAACAAAAAAATCTTGACATATTATAGGAGTAGCTACTTAGGAGTTTTTAAGTGAGGGTTGGAATTTTATGTTCAAGCAATTGTGAATCTTCCTTTTCTACATGTTCTATCGAAACTGAACTACAGTATCTCCAACTGCACAGATACTGCTAACATAAGGTGGCATGAGTACTGTATTTGCTACCTGCTGGGTTTTAGATAAGAGATATTCACAATAGTGTGTCCTTAGGAGAGCATTTGTGTTACCCTTGTTTTCGTATATCAGAAAATAAAACGCTCCTTTTTTATTGCTATCAGTTTTACTGTTTATTCTATGCCATGTTCTATTAAGTTCAAACACTATAAATAACCATGAGCATTTGTGAAATGTTATTATAAAAATGTTTTTAACAACATTTCCATTTTTAATGACCTGGAAATATTTGAATCGGGAGTATAAAGAAACTTTTTACTTAATGAGAGATATTCACATATATTTGTGTTTATTCTACATAAAAAGAAGTGAAGCATTATTTTTCTCAGAAAAAAAGGATTTCTTGTAAACAGTTGACACAAAACTGTCTTTAATGAGCATTTCCTGTCTTAAAAGTCAATACAGCATGTCTTATCTAAAAATCTTATCTCAAATCTTTACTGAGAAGTAATCAAAAATTATAAAGATAATTAAAAATTAATAATGTGTATATGTGGTAAGTAATCAAGAGTAAATATTCTTATAAAGAAAATGTAAAGATTAAGTTGATAATAAACAGACTGGTTAAATGTGCGTTACTGGCAATAGACATGCTTTTCTGAAATGAGAAGTATTTATAATAATAGGATCTTTAAAAGCCCAAAGAAAGGCATAAGCATTAAGGAAACAAGAATTTTGTAATCTGGTATTTCTTTAAAGAAAAACCTGTGAGGTGAGGTTAAATTTGCATTTCAAAAGTTCACAGCTAAAATTTAGAGAAAAGATTAAATCCTCACATTAATTTCTGTGCTGTTTTGTAAGACTATTTTAAATTAGAATCTGTGTACCTGTGAACTGTTTGAAGAGACTAATTTATTCTTGTAATTTACTAATTTTGAAAACCCATTTTGTAAAATTTGCTATGCTAGAGCCTGAAGCTGCAATGGCAAACTATTCTATTTGCCTTAAAAGACATGGGAATGTCAAGGAATATAATAACAACTAAAAGGCAATTATAGTGTATCTGATAGACAATAATGTGAAATATAAATTTCCATCAGAACAGGAGAGGGTCACCTAATTCAGTATTCAAATATCAAGGAATGTTTTCTGTGGGAAGAAATTCTGATTTGTAGACTGAAGGTGATGAATAAAAGTTACATTAAGGGCAAAGATAGAGGAGGGAAGGATTGGGAAGAGTGATGAGAATGGGTGCTCCATGCCAAGTGAGAAGCTTAGACAAAGTGACAATGGGAATCATTGCCATAAGTAATATACTATGATAGAAATGTCAAAGGCAAGATATGTACATGGTTCAATAGAGCCAGATGGAGGGAATAAATAAGGGACTTATGGTCATTTTTAAGGAAATAAGCATTAGTAAAGAGACACGATAAGTTTGAAGTGGTAGACTCAAGTAGGCATGGGAATGGAATTGCCTATGGCGAGTGTGAAAAAAGGAGGTGGGACTGGTTTGGGCAAGGGTTGAGGTCATGTCCTGAGAGGGGAAAAATTATTTTGGGGGTAGTAGGTGTTGATTAGTTAACCTTTTAGCACACTGAATTTTATTCATTCTTTGTACAAGTGAAGATGTCCAGAAGGAACTTGATTTGGAACTCAACAGAGTTCTGGGAAGAAGATACAGATTTAGCACATCATAGTATATAAATAATTTATTTCAAGGTGGTAGATGTTATCTCTCATTGAGTACGAGAATGAAAGAATGTCTAGAATTAAGTCTGAAAATATATTACATAGAGAAAGAGCAGTCCAGAAAGAATATTTTGAAGTATCAGACAGGCAGAAGAAAAAATGGAGTATAGTGACATGGATTCAAAAGATGAAAATTTTTCCAAGGAGTAAAGTAGTCCACAATATCAAAGGCTATCAGGAATAAGTATAAAGGGGCGCCTGGGTAGCGCAGTCGTTAAAGCGTCTGCCTTCGGCTCAGGGCGTGATCCTGGTGTACCGGGATCGAGTCCCACATCAGGCTCCTCTGCTGTGAGCCTGCTTCTTCCTCTCCCACTCCCCCTGCTGTGTTCCCTCTCTCTCTGGCTGTCTCTCTGTCACATAAATAAATAAAATCTTTAAAAAAAAAAAAAAAAAAAAAAAGGAATAAGTATAAGATGAAAAGTATGCAATGGATTTAGCCATTAAATTGGTTGCTCATTAAGATGATAAATCCACTATTTGTTAATCTGAAGACAAGAGTAAAAAAAGAATTATGGTAGTAGCATTTTTAGTACAAACCCATGGTAATTAGCTCTGCAACAGCAATTACTGAATATTTGTTGAAAGAATCAAAAATATGAATTTGCTTATCAAATCTTAGAACATGGGAGCTATGATTAAACTATCAAATACTTTCAAAGAAAGTATTCCTTAAAACAATTTTAAGGTAGTAGTAAAGAGGGTTATAAAGTAAGTAATGAACTCACATCCCATTTTCCAAACAAGTTAAACAGGTTAAAAGAAGGACTGGTTTTGTAAAGTACTTAGATGCTTTTCTGAGTTGGAAATATAGGCTAAGCAAGGAACTTAGGAAACTATAATTCTGGGTCTCACGTTATTGAAGATAACTATCAAAAACAGTTTTCTGTTTTGAGAGCAGTATGGAGTAACATATTACTTACAAAGATGAGAGATTATCATGGTCAGAAATCCTATAGGAACAAAAAAATTTTAATGATCTTTTAAGCCTATCAGATAGAGTGAAGTAAATGCAGTGATGAACATAGTTTCAGAGTTGGATTGTTATATTACCAGATTTTTGTTGTAATATCCAGAAATTATTAGCTATATGATGACAATTTACTTAATTTTTCCACATCTCTAAATCTTAGTGTCCATATTAGTAATATGTAGCTAATAACAGTTCTACTGCATGGGGTTATGATGAGGAAGATAGAAAATGATCTCTGTTAGAACACTACAAGCCAGTGCCTGCCATATGCTGGATCCTTAAGAAATATTTGCCCTATTATTGTTGTTATTGTTTTTATTATGGAATCACCATAAACATCACATCAAATATTCTATCTTCAGTTCAATAGTGAAGGGATGGGATCATGCTTCAGTAAACAAAATCACTTGGTTGTGGTTTATTATCGTCACTATAATTTTTAAATTAAAGATTATTACACAGTAGAATTATTACATATATAGCCCTTGCTGCCTTTTGGTCTCTCCCACATGAAGGAGCAAACATAAAACAAGAAGTTACCCAGTTTATGTATTGCAGCTCTCAGCTTCTGGCCAAGTATGAAACAACTGGAGATTAAGAGTTCTATTTCTCACAGTGCATTTGCTTCAAGCAGGAAACTTTATTTTTCAGGGCTAGCTTCCTCAAGCATGTTTATTAGAGTAAGAGGCTTCATTTATTTCTAAGATTATTTTTACAGTCATACATACTGATTCCATTTTGCTAGCTGTATGGAACTTCCAGTACTTTGAATCCCCCAGAGATTTAAAGACTAGGGGGCAGAAGAAATTGCCCTCAATCAATTAATCTTGTCTTCCTATTATTTGTAATGTTTAATGCAAAGTTGAACCGAATTTCAGTAATATTATATTAAGGGAAAATGGGAGGGACATCTGTACTCATGTTGTTACGGTAAGGACATATAAACAGCATACAGAAGAAGTGTGTATTTTTACTGTTTTACATAACTTTAAGTAGCTTACAAGTTTTCTGTTTAAACTTTTTCTTTTTTGTCTTACCTTAGGCCACACAGACCCATTTTATTTTTAGTTTATGTTTTATAACTTTGTTTTGGAAATAATTAAATATAAATTATTCATAACAAATCCCTATTGCTCAGTTTTTCCATAAAGCTATCCATAAAATATTATAAATACTATGGCTGTTCGAAACGTTTTAAGAGCAGAGATTTTATAAATATAAAGTGAGGAATGAAAGCCAATAGATAAATTTTGAAGAAGTTATGCAGTGGTAACATCTAGAGAAAAAATAAGCAGCAAGTATAATGACGAGACATATACATATACATTAGCTATTTATTGTTTTTCTATTATTAGGCTCTGACTATAGAAATTACATTAATAAATTACACTGATTATAGTTCTTAAAATAATTTTATATGTTTAACAAAACTTTATATAGAAGTCAGAAAGTATATTTGAACACTTGGAAGAAACTTTGTGGTAACGTATGTCCTTTCACTTGCAATTAGATCCTAAACAGCAAAGCAGTTGCTACATTCTGATCAAAAAATTATCTTTCATACACTTCATTTTTTTCTTCATACTCTTAAATTCTTTTTGAGAGAATTTTCTTCTTTTTCTTAACTTAAAAATATATAGTATTTATTCTTAAGTGTACCTTTACCTCTCATGTTCTAGAATAAAAATGTATTTTCTCGGGATAGTTAACTGGTTGTCATTTCAAGATGCCTTGAAAGTGCCTGCTATTTTTATTTTTAAACTCTGTTACTTTTTTTCTTTTCCCGTTGTGTATACTAATATACCAATATCATATTTTAATATTTGGGGTTTGGTATAAAATAAACTCTTACAAATCTGAAGCCCCCTTTGCCAAGACTTTATTGTCCTTACTCATTCCAGTCATCCATAGAGCCAGTTTATCTGTACTTACTTCTTAAAAGATTTTGACATCCAGTTCACTGTAGGTGTCACTATATATATATATGTATATACATATGTATACATATATGTATATATATTTTCCAATATATATATAATATATTTATTTTCTGATGTAATATATACATTTTCTGGTGTGTGTGTGTGTATATATATATATTTCCCCCCCCCAATAGTCTGGACTTCAAAGTCTTCTCCTCCAAAGATCTTGTCCTACAACCTACTTTAACCTCCCACCCCAGTCATTTGGCTCATACCAGTAAACTTGGGATCCCTCAAAAATCTCAATTCTAATCCCTGAGTTCCATCATCTTTTTCCCTTCCAGCCCCCTTTGTCATCCTAATGGCTGCAATTTTTCTTACTCGCCAGAGCTGCTAAGAGCACCAACCATCATTGTTCTGCTTTCTCCCCACCACACATCTTCATTTCCCTCTTCATGCAGGATATATTTCTTGTCCATGCTTATAATCATTCCCTGGTATGCCTTATCAATCACCTTGTTTCTCACTCCATCCGTCCTTCAAATGGCAAAAATACCAACCTTTGTTAAATGCCTACTCTGACCTTGCTCAGCCACACTAGAAAAGGCCTCAGCTAAATGTACTTCCCAGGAATTCTTTTTTTTTTTTTTTAAGATTTTATTTATTTATGTGACAGAGAGACAGCCAGCGAGAGAGGGAACACAGCAGGGGAGTGGGAGAGGAAGAAGCAGGCTCCTAGCGGAGGAGCCCGACGTGGGACTTGATCCCGGAATGCCGGGATCACGCCCTGAGCCGAAGGCAGACGCCCAACGACTACGCTACCCAGGCGCCCCTTCCCAGGAATTCTATACAGTTCCCTAATCCATTCACTCTCTCTCCATTCTCAGGAACTCTGTCATATTCAGAGCTCTTCTCATTACATCATATACTCTTGTCCCTGTTTCTTTGGATGAATTCCCTTTTCTTATTTGGTATACTAGCTTCTATGTTAGCCTACCTAAAGATATGGCTTGAATAACTTCCAGTTATCTTCTTTAATATATATTTCCCTCTCTATTGTATCATTTCCATCAGCATAGAAACATACTATAATATCTCTCATATATAAAAAAAAATCCCATGATTACACATTCCATCTATAACAGCATATATGTTTATAAGCACAACTTTGCAGGAAGGTTCATCAGAACTATTTCCTATTCTTGTGATGTCCACTGAAGGAGGCTTCAGTTATTCTTGAAACCACTACACTTAGATATTCAGGAAATATGTTGTCCTTAGAGTCCCAAGTGACTTGTAAGTTGTCAAATTCACTGATCATTTCTAAGTCCTCATTCACCTGACCTATCAGAAGCATGTGACAATTGATCCTGTTCTCCATTGTGAAATACTTAACTTCCTTAGCTCCCAGAACACGTGTTCAACTGGTTCTGTTGTAATTCAATGGCTAATCTATCTCAGTTTTATTTACTGTCTCTCTGATATATACATATTGGACTGCCACAAGACTTAATCCCTAGAGTTTTCCTCATCTCTCCCTAGCTTATTATCCATTCCTATGGCTTGATATACTGTCAACATGCTAACAACTCCCAAATACACACCTCTAGCCTGAAATCCAGACACATCTATACAACTCCCTAATTATCATCTCTTCTATGTCCAACTTTTAAACTTAACATCTCCAAAACCAAGCTTCTGCTTCTCTCCACCAAAACCTGCTCCTCTCCCATCTCTCTAGTCTCAATAAAATCTTCTCTTTACTCAGCCTTAAAAGTTTTAGTCATTCTTTAGTTTCTTTCTTGCATAGCCACATGAAAGAAATTGGTAAATTCTACTGTTTATGTTCAAAATATACTGAGAATCTTAGCACTTTTCACAATATACATTTCTATCACTCTATTCTGATATATTATTATCTAATAACAGAATTATTCTAATAGCTTCATGATTGTTCTTTCTGCTTTCATCCTTATCCTCTTGCCAGTCCAGGTGATCCTCTTAATATTTAAATTAGATTGTATAATTCCTGTGCTCTAGCTGCTTAAATGGATTCCCCATATAAATAGGGTAAAAGTCAAAATCAGTAGAAAACATTAGATAGCCGATAGAATTTGATTTCATCCACTACTCTGATCTCATTACCTATCAACTCATCCTGACTTTCTTCTCCATATACATTAGTCTGCTTATGTTTCTTTAATATTCTAAGTGTATTCTGCATCCTGGCCTTTGAACATGCTATTTTTTCTCTTCCTGGAATGTGCTTCTTATGGATATGCACATCTCTTGTTCTCTCAACATTTTTAATTACCTGTGTGTGTGTGTATCTGTGTGTGTGCATATAGTATATACAAATACTGTATAACTATAACTATATATATATAGTAACTATAGTAATATATATATAGTAACTATAGTAATATATATATATAGTAATATATATATATATATATATATATATATATATATGTATAATAGTAACTATTTTACTATCTGTATATTACTCTCACCAGGATGTAGGACAGCATTTAGCAATTCCTGGTATATTATATACTTAATAAAATAAATATGTGTTGAATGAATGAATAAATAGGAGTTTTAATTCTGACACTCACCCTTTGGTGTTGCGTATTTCTGCTTCGTCTTCCTGATATATTAAGTCATTTTTTTTTTCCTAATGGGAGCTGGTTTGCCTTCTCTTACACAAGACCTGTGATATCCTGAGCAAAAAATTCATGCTTTGGCACAATCTATGAAGCACCGTAGCCTGAATCAAACTCATATCCATTGATCTGAGATACAATAATAATGTGTGGTTCTGTACTACCTTAAAAAAGGGGGGGGAACAAAGCAATTTCATTGAAAGCATAATGGTGCTGGCACCTGATCATATCACACATAATGTATATTATAGGTATCATTTCAATTCAGTTGAAAAGGATCCACTAAATAGTGATACTGAATTGGCTTTCTATTTCAATATAGAATAAAAAGGTGTATATGAGGTAAATTCATACCTATATGGATCAAAGCTATAACTTCAAGAGTTTAAAATAAATTATAGGAAAATGACTTTACCATCCATGGGGTAGAAGACTTTCTAAACCAAGATTTGAATATAGTCATAAAAATGTGGTAAAAATCAAAAGATTTAAAATTTGATTATTTATCCATATCTGCATAATAAAACAACTGAAATCACAGTGTCCTTTAAAAAAAATGATAACACTTATTATTACTCCTGTTTCTGTGGTTGTCTGGTAGTTCAGCTGATCTGACCAGGCTTAACTGATCTTGACCGTGCTTATGTGCTCATAGTAGACTAGTGGGTGGGCCGGGTACTGACTGGTCCTGGCAGGCTCCATTCACATGTTAGTGGATGGACTGTTGCCTGGAGCAACAAGGGTAACTGGGTCACTTGTCTCACTTCATCCAGTAAGGTAGTCTGGGTTTGTTTACTGCTAATTTCTGGAAGAATAAGCTGCAGTGTCTGAGGCTTCTTGAGGTTTAGGTTCGAAACTGGCATTCTTTCTAATGAGCTTTTTTGGCCAAAATAAGTTTCAAAGTGAACCCAAATACAAAGGATGAGAAATATACTGAATTTATAAATGGAGAAACTACAAGTTAGATTGCAAGGGGTGCAGATTGCAAGAGAAAGGGGTGAGGGATTGGGACCATTTTTGCAATTTACTAAAACAATATGCGCAACTTATATACATATAAAAGGTTAATATTCCTAATATACATGGAATCCCTGAAGTAAGAAAAATATATATAATATGTTTTAATTAGAAAATAGTAAATACGATCAGAAAGAAAGACTAAATAAAGGTGAGTAGTAATCTGATGGTTGTTTCAAACTTACTAGAAGTTCATGAAATGCAAATTGAGGAATGATATGTTTAACTTTGAAATGTTTTTTGAAAAACAATCAAACAAAAATCCAATGAACATAAGGAAATGAAAAAAATGGGGACGGTATATACACTATTACTGTATTAATGGGAATATAAAGGAATAAAAAACTCTTGAAATAATTTGGTACACTTTTTAAAATGCAAGATGGACATATATGTTTTGATCTAAGAATTCTATGTACTTATTCTACAGAAATTTCTATTTCATAGATTACTGTATATTTACAATAATTTTTTTCAAATTTTTTTTAAAGAGGGAGGGAGGGGCAGAAGGAGAGGGAGAAAGAGAATCTAAAGCTGGGCGAGGAGCTCAACACAGGGCTAGATTCACAACCCTGAGATCATGACCTGAGCCTAAATCAAGAGTCAGATATTTAATTGAATGAGCCACCCAGACACCCCTAATAATGTTATTTTTGATGGTGGTTATCACTCAAAATAGTTCTAATTTAATCTTACTATCAAGATGAGAGGAATGGAATAAATATTGATATTTCCACAAAATTTTAAAAAGTTACTATTTAAAAAAATAATAAGGATTAGGATAATGTTTGATGAGAATAAAGTTGGATTTGATGAGAACGAAGTTGGATTTTAATAATGGTGGGAAGGGAGTGGAGAAAGAGAGAGGTCTAGAAGAGATATTTGAACAAATTGTAGCTGAGAACTTCCCTAATCTGGCAAAGGAAACAAGCATTCGTGTCCAAGAGGCAGAGAGGACCCCTACCAAAGTTAATGAGAGCAGACCTACACCACATCACATCATAGTGCATTCACAAATATTAGATCCAAGGATACAGTATTGAAAGCAGCCAGGGGGGAGAAAATCCTTACATATAGAGGTAAAAATATCAGAATAACGTCATACCTGTCTACAGAGACCTGGCAGGCTAGGAAGGGTTGGCAGGGTATTTTCAAAGCTCTACCTGAGAAGAAAATGCAGCCAAGGATCCTTTTTTTTTTTTATTTTATAATTTTTATTTTGTTATACTAGTTATCATACAGTACATCCCCAGTTTTTGATGCAATGTTCCATGATTCATTATTTGTGTATAACACCCAGTGCACCATGCAATATATGCCCTCCTTAATACCCATCACCAGCCTATCCCAATCCCCCACCCCCCTCCCCTCTGAAGCCCTCAGTTTGTTTCCCAGAGTCCACAGTCTCTCATGGTTCATTCCCCCTTCTGTTTACCCTCCCTTCATTTTTCCCTTCCTTCTCCTACCGATCTTCCTATTTCTTATGTTCCATAAATGAGTGATAATCGTCTTTATCCAGCAAGGCTGTCATTCAGACTTGATTGAGAGATAAGGACCTTCCAGGATCAGCAGAAACTGACCGAATTCATAACCATGAAACCAGCCCTACATGAGAAATTAAGGGGGGTTCTATAAAAGTAAAAAGGCCCCAAGAGTGATACGGAACAGAAATTTACAAACTATAGAAACAGACTTCACAGGAAACATGACATCATTAAAATCATATCTCTCAATGATCACTTTCAATGTGAATGGCCTAAATGCTCCCATAAATGCCACAGGGTTGCAGATTGGATGAAAAGACATGACCCATCCATTTGCTGTCTACAAGAGACTCATTTTGAACCTAAAGATACATCCAGACTGAAAGTGAAGGGATGGAAAACCATTTTTCATTCCAATGGTCCTCAAAGAAAGCTGGGATAGCAATTCTCATATCAGACAGATTAGATTTTAAACTAAAGACTGTAGTTAGAGATACAGAAGGACACTATATTATTCTTAAAGGATGTATCCAACAAGTGGATATGACAATTATAAATATCTATGCCACCAACAGGGGAGGAGCTAGATACACAAGCCAACTCTTAACCAGAATAAAGAGACATATAGATAATAATACATTAATAGGAGACCTCAACACTCCACTCTCAGCAATAGACAGATCACCTAAGCGGTAAATCAACAAAGAAACAAGAGCTTTGAATGATATACTGGACCAGATGGACCTCATAGATATATACGGAACACTACACCCCAGAACAACAGAATACTCATTCTTTTCGAATGCACATGGAACTTTCTCCAGAATAGACCATATACTGGGTCACAAAACTGGTCTCAACCGATACCAAAAGACTGAGATTATTCCCTGCACATTCTCAGACCACAGTGCTTTGAAACTGGAACTCAATCACAAGGGAAAATTTGGAAGAAACTCAAACACTTGGAGACTAAGAACCATCCTGCTCAAGAATGATTCAATAAACTAGGAAATCAAAAATCAATTTAAACAATTTATGGAGAGCAACGAGAATGAAAACACATCGGTCCAAAACCTATGGAACACTGCAAAAGCGGTCCTAAGGGGAAAATACATAGCCATCCAAGCCTCACTCAAAAAATAGAAAAATCTAAAATGCAGTTTTTATATTCTCACCTCAAGAAGCTGGAGCTGGAACAGAAGAATAGGCCTAACCCACGCATGAGAAGGCAGTTGATCAAGATTAAAGCAGCGATCAATGAATTAGAAACCAGGAGCACCGTAGAGAGGATCAACAGAACTAGAAGCTGGTTCTTCGAAAGAATAAATCGATAAGCCACTGGCCAGACTTATTCAAAAGAATAGAGAAAGGACCCAAATTAATAAAATGATGAATGAAAGGGGAGAGATCACAACCAACACCAATGATATAGGAAGGATCATTAGAAACTTTTATCAACAGCTTTATGCCAATAAATTAAACAACCTGGAAGAAATGGATGCCTTCCTGGAAACTTATAAACTACCAAGACTGAAACAGGAAGAAATTGATTATTTAAACAGACTGATTAATTATGAAGAGATTAAAGGAGTGATCAAAAACCTCCCCAAAAACAAGAGTCCAGGGCCTGAGGGATTCCCCAGGGAATTCTACCAAACATTCAAAGAAGAAATAATACCTATTCTCCTGAAGCTTTTTCAAAAAATAGAAACAGAATGAAAACTACCAAACTGATTCTATGAGGCCAGTATTACCTTGATCCCCAAACCAGGCAAAGACCCCATCAAAAAGGAGAATTACCGACCAATAGCCCTGATGAATTTGGATGCCAAAATTCTCAACAAGATCCTAGCTAATAGGATCCAACAGTACATTAAAGGATTATCCATCAAGACCAAGTGGGATTCATCCCTGGGATGCAAGGGTGGTTCAACACTCGCAAACTGATCAGTGTGATAGATAATATCAACAAGAAAAGAGTCAAGAACCATATGATCCTTTCAATTGATGCAGAAAAAGCATTTGACAAAATACAGTATCCTTTCCTGATTAAAATCCTTCAGAGTGTAGGGATAGAAGGTGCATTCCTCAATTTCATAAAAGCCATCTATGAAAAGCCTACAGTGAATATCAATCTTAGTGGGGAAAAGCTAAAAGCCTTTCCCTTAAAATGAGGAAAACGACAAGTATGCCCACTCTCGCCATTATTATTCAACATAGTACTAGAAGTCCTTGCAACAGCAATCAGACAACAAAAAGGGATAAAAGGTATCCAAATCGGCAAAGAAGTCAAACTGTTTCTCTTCGCAGATGACATGATACTCTATATGGAAAACCCAAAAGAATCCACCCCCAAACTACTAGAACTTATAGAGCAATTCAGTAATGTGGTGGGATACAAAATTAATGCTCAGAAATCAGTTGCATTTCTATACATGAACGAGACTGAAGAAAGAGAAATGAGGGAATCCATTCCATTTACAATAGCACCAAAAATCATACATTATCTCAGAATTAACTTAACCAGAGATGTAAAGGTCTATATTCTAGAAACTACAAATCACTCTTGAAAGACATTGAAGACACAGAAAAATGGAAAAATATTCCAGGCTCATGGATCAGAAGAATTAACATAGTTAAAATGTCTGTGCTACCTAGAGCAATCTACACTTTCAATGCCATCCCGATCAAAATACCAATGACATTTTTCAAAGAACTGGAACAAACAGCCCTTAAATTTGTGTGGAACCAGAAAAGGCCCCAAACCACCAAGGAATTGTTGAAAAGGTAAAACAAAGCTGGGGGCATCACGTTGCTGGATTTCAAGCTATACTACAGTGCTGTGATCACAAAGACAGCATGGTACTGGTACAAAAACAGACACGTAGACCAGTGGAACAGAATAGAAAACCCAGAAATGGACCCTCGGCACTTTGGACAACTAATCTTTGGCAAAGCAGGAAAAAACATCCAGTGGAAAAAAGACAGTCTCTTCAATAAATGGTGCTGGGAAAATTGGACAGCTATATGCAAAAGAATGAAACTTGACCACTCTCTCACACCATACACAAAGATACACTCCAAGTGGATGAAAGACCTCGATGTGAGACAGGAATCCATCAAAATCATAGAGGAGAACATAGGGTGCAACCTCTTTGACATCGGCCACAGCAACTTTCTTCATGACACATCTCCAAATGCAAGAGAAACAAAAAGAAAAAATGATCTTGTGGGGCTTCATCAAGATAAAAAGCTTCTGCACAGCCAAAGAAACAGTCAAAAAAACTAAGAGGCAGCCCACGGATTGGGAGAAGATATTTGAAAATGACACTACAGATAAAAGACTAGTATCCAAGATCTACAAAGAACTTCTCAAACTCAATACACAGGAAACAAATAAATCAAAAAATGGGCAGAAGATAGGGTAGTAAGGAGGGCACGTATTTCATGGTTCACTGGGTGTTATACGCAACTAATGAATCATCAAAATTTACATCAAAAACCAGGGATGTACTGTATGGTGACTAACAGAATATAATTTTAAAAAGTTAAAAAAAATAAATAAAAAGAAAAAAAGAAGAAGATATGAACAGACACTTTTCCAATGAAGACATACAAATGGCTAACATACACATGAAAAATGTTCAAAATC
Organism: Ursus americanus; assembly: GCF_024610735.1. NCBI lineage: Eukaryota > Metazoa > Chordata > Mammalia > Carnivora > Ursidae > Ursus > Ursus americanus. The sequence goes on along the minus strand of NC_142135.1, from coordinate 49,655,189 downwards.
ATTAGCTATCAGGGAAATTCAAATAAAAAAAGCCCATTGAGATACCACCTTACAGAATGGCAAAAATGGACAAGGCAGGAAACAACAAATGTTGGAGAGGATGTGGAGAAAGGAGATCCCTCTTACACTGTTGGTAGGAATGCAAGTTGGTACAGACACTCTGGAAAACAGTGTGGAGGTCCCTTAAAAAGTTAAAAATTGAACTACCCTATGATCCAGCAATTGTACTGCTGGGTATTTACCCCAAAGATACAGATGTAGTGAAGAGAAGGGCCATATGCACCCCAATGTTCATAGCAGCAGTGTCCACCATAGCTAAATTGTGGAAGGAGCCAAGATACCCTTCAACAGGTGACTGGATTAAGAAGATGTGGTCCATATATACAATGGAATGTTACTCAGCTATCAAAAAGAACCATTACCCAACATTTGCAGCTACATGGACGGGACTGGAGGAGATAATGCTAAGTGAAATAAGTCAAGCAGAGAAAGACAATTATCATATGGTTTCACTCATTTATGGAACATAAGAAATAGGAAGATCAGTAGGAGAAGGAAGGGAAGAATGAAGGGAGGGTAATCAGAAGAGGGAATGAACCATGAGAGACTATGGACTCTGGGAAACAAACTGAGGGCTTCAGAGGGGAGGGGGTGGGGGATTGGGATAGGCCGGTGATGGGTATTACGGAGGGCACAGACTGGGTGGTGCACTGACTGTTATACACAAACAATGAATCATGGAACAGTACATCAGAAACTAAGGATATACTGTATGGTGACTAACATAACATAATAAAAAAATATTATAAAAAAAAGAAAAAAATAAAACGTTCACTTACATGATCATCAATAAATGAATAAATAAATAATGGTGGGAAAAGATTAGTCTTGTCAATAATTAATAACAAGCTCATTCACATTAGAGAAGGGGAAAAACATGGTTCCTATCTTACACCCAGGTCAATCCCAAGTGAACTGTAGTTCTGAAAATTAAAAAAGAAATTTAAAAAGCAATTTTAGAATTAATATAGGAAAATATCTGGGTAGGGAAAGTTTTTTAAAGAGGGTGCAAAAAACGTTACCTATACAGGAAAATAGGGCAAAATTGAGCACAATAAAAGCTATTCCAGTTCATCAAATGATATTTAATGTTAAAGAGTGTGTAATGATAATTTAAAAGTCACATAATGGGATAGAAAAAATCTCATATCTGAAGAATATTTTTGAAAAGCTCTACAAACAATAAGAGAAACACCAAAATAGAAAAATAGTTGAAGGCCTCAAACAGATGTGTAAAAAAAAGAAGATACACAAATGTGTTAATCATCACTATTCATTAAGAAAATGCAAATTAAAAGCTTCAATGTGATACCAAAACTTTACTACTCTTTAAAGGCTATGAAAGAAAGAAAGAAAGAAAAAGAAAAGAAAGAAAAAGAAAGGGAGAGAGGGAAGGAGGGAGGAAGGAAGAAAGAATGGAAGGAGAGAGGGAGGAAGGAAGGAAAGAAGGAAGGAAAGGAAAGGAAGGGAGGGAGGGAGGGAGGAAGGGAGGGAAAACAAGAAAGAAAGAGAAGAGTGAAAGAGAAAGAGGGAGGGAGGGAAGAAGGGGAGGAGAGCGAGAGATTACTAAGTGTTGGATAGAATGTAAAACAATGATAATCTCTATACACTGGTATATGGAGTATATATTAATTTAATCCTTGTGTACAACAGGAATTTTCTATTATCCTTAGAAATATGTATACCGTCACAACTTAGCAATTCTATTTCTAGGAATATATTAACAAATGCATACAAGTGCAACTAAGAAAATATTTCAGTAAGATTCATAGAAGCATTATTCTAATATGCACAAAATGGAAACAACCCAAATTTTTATAACCAGTAAAATACTTAAAGAATGTATGGAGACTTAAAACGAAATATGATCCAGAAATAAAAATAATTGGAGAAAACATAATAGCAAAAAAGGCCAGGTGAAAAATCACACATACTGTATGAATATAAATATACAAGACAAATTTACAAGATAAATATACTGCATAATGATGCAAACTTACATGGTAAAGTCATGAGGAAAGAGAAAAAACTAATTGTTATAACAATTAAGATAGGTAGTATTTTTGCTAGGGAGATCAGTTATTGGGAGAAAACATGAGGGAGATTTTAAGATTGTCAGTGATGTTCTTTAGTGATGTGCTTACCCAGGTGTTTACTTTGTGCTAATACAGATCTGCTCTTCTTTGTGGCCTACTCTTATGATTGCGTACTATTTTTTTACATCATAAAGATTACAAAATTTACCCTCGATTTCTTATTCTCTGAAGATTTTCTGTTGAATAGTCAGATAATAATGCTCTAGAATTAAAACAAATAAAGCTATATTTATTCAAAAATTGGTAAAAGCTTAGTACTTTACACTTTTAATATAACATGTTTGATATTGTGTATTGTGTCTACTCAAACCCTATGACAAGGAATAAAGTGTCTTGTTTTGAAGGCAGACATATTGAATTCTCTTATTTCGTAGAAGAGGAAACTGAGTCTTAGTTAAGTGGTTTTATTCAGAATACACGGGGACCGATCAGCAGGAACAGGAAAAGAACAGTCTGTCCTCCAATGTCAGTGCTCTTACTAATAATGTAAGCTCTCAGTAATGTAAATATATCCAAATATGTGACATCTTCTGCATGTTTACACTTTTGTCCTCTATAAAATCTTCCATTGTAGTTAACCTCTTCTCTTCTTCCTAGAGATTTCAATAACTAGCCATGTTGTGTTGGGAAAGACAAGAGTAGACTTCAGAGGTTTGAAACTGTAAGAGTGAAATCTGATGCAGTAAGAATGACTTTGATGAATAAGAAAAAGGAAATACTGTTCTTGGAGTCAATCTGAAAGTATCAAGTGCTCTAGAAGGAATTATCTTGGGCAGAACACCAATTTAAATGGTCACAATGGGCCTCATTGGCCCAAGCATGTAAATTGTCTATGTGTGTGTGTACATTCTTCCTCTCTGTAGGAAGGAAATTTTGCAGTTCTAGAAGAAAATTTAAAACTGTTTTATTTTCAATATGATGTATATTGAAAAGAGTCACTAGAAATAATCAAGATAATACTCATGGAGATGCAGCCTCCTAAAAATATGATGCTGACATAAAAACAGATATATAGACCAATGTAACAGAATAGAGCCCAGAAATAAACGAAAGCATATAGGGTCTATTAATTTTCAATAACAGCACCAAGAATACACAATGGGGAAGGATAGTCTCTTCAGTGATTTTATTAAAAACATTTCTCCTAGTTTCCTTGTTCTTATCTGTTCTTTCCCACAAGCTCTTCCTTCCCTTTCCATACTTTCTGCACATTACACGTGGTGTAACTTTTCTTACAATGATAATCACCAAATCAAAGATTTTCCAAAGATATTCCTTCTTTTCATTATGCATAGGGAAATAACTTTAACTTCTTTGATTGAGATGCAAGGATATTTATGACCTGGTGTCTAACTAGATCTTTCTTACCTCTCACAACTCCTGTTTCTTAGCTTTTTAAATATCTCAGTCAAATTGAAATACCTGAGTTGCCAGAAATTTTCTGCAGTTATTTATTCCTTTGCCTGTTTGTACAAAATTTGTTCTAGCTTAAAATCACCTTCTGCAATCCACCATTTTTTATCATGGCAAGATCCTTCTTGTATTTCAAGCCTTGGTGTATAAGCTTTGGATTTATCCTTTGGGATACTTCTGCTTCTTTCTCATGCAAACTTAGTCTTCTCCTACTTTGCATCTTAAGTAGTATGGCTGGTAGTGATATTATTTCATTTTTGAATTCCCAACAAACAGACAAATTTATATTTTCAAGAATATTATATTGATGATAAAAAATTTAAAAAGCATTTATTCTCATATATTTATGTCTTACCAGAATCATATAAGTTATTTCTTTTGCCACCTCTTAAAATCAAGACCTAAGTAAACTTTGAAATGATTTTATAATATTTGATGCAGATCTGTATATCATCTGATGTTTCTAGTATTTATATTTTCTAGTATACTTTATTTGCTGGTTGTTATGGAAAGAAAAATAATATATTTTATTTTATTTTATTTTATTTTATTTCTAAATATAAATTTTAGAAACAGCAAAGTAAATTTTAGTAATACTTGACAAGATTCAGTGAATATGTAAATGTACAAAATACTAAGAAAAAATGTTTAATTAGGAAAATGCAATCAGTCTTCATGTACCAAAAATAATTAGCACAGCAGGCTGCTATTGAGTTGTTGATTAAAAGTATATATTAATATATTTATAATAACTATATTTGCTACTGTATTTCACTGTGCAGTGAACCAGAGGAGATATTTTTGAGTTTTTAAAGTCTCTTTATATGGCAAAGCCTAAAACTTTACATTTAAAGATATCTAGTTAGTGCAAATCAATGAGACAGTGGTAAAACAGAAAAAAATTATTGGTTTATTTAATAACTGTTCCATGAAGTAAATGTCAAATATAAACATTTCTGGATAAATATGATGTCTTAACAGTAGCTGCTCTCAAACTGACACAGAAATACCTAGAAAAAAATGGAGGAACCATAAAATTACTAAAAACTGAATGTAATAGATAAAGCTTCTAGAATTAAAAAGAAGGTAGCTGATTTATAAGGTCCTTGGAAGGTAAAATTAGTTGTATTAAAATATAAAAGCACATCTAGATGTGTTTTACTCTGTGAGACAAAATTTAATGAAAAACGGTGGTGAAATTGTTTGTACATTCCTATTTTCTGACCTCTGTGGGAACCATTATTCCTAAAACCTAAAGACATTGATATACACATCTGTTTCATGTGAGCCATGTTTCAGTTATTGCCAGAGTATTTTTCCTCCAATCCATTCAAAATACTGTTAGAACACAGACAATAAGTTGCTACAGAGGTTTAGGGGTGTTGAGAACAAAGACCTTTCTCTGCCCTTCAGGGTCCTTCTAGCTGGACTTAGAATCAAATTGACATGAGACAGATCAATAGGAGAAAAATCAAACTGGAATCCATACAGATACGAAATTTTAAAGACAATGAGGCAACGTGAAACTTGTATGAGCTGGGGAGAGGGTGGGGCCTGAGGAAACAAAGGGGAGGAAAGCCATTAGAAGGAAGGTGAAAGGAGATGTTTTGTGAGACAAAGGTTGCCCTGTTATCCAGGTTAAGTTTCTTAGGTAAAAGGGAAGTCTCTGTCAATAGCCTCTTCCCGGTACAGGCTGTACTTTCCAATGTAAACTTAGGCAGTTGAGGACCAGGAAGAGAGTTTTTCCTGCATCTTCTGGGTTTTGATTACTTTTAACTCAAAATAATGTTAATGCCAAAATGGCCCATCTTGGAGCAGCCTAACCTTAGCCCCTACAGTTGGAAGGAAAATGGAAGTTTCCACTATCTATTGTAGAAAATGTAATAGGGCTAAATGAAATTTTGGATTCAGGATTTAAAACTAGAAAGATAAATCATAATAGCAATGTATGTTGGGTGCTAGAAGAACAGGGGAAAAAAGGGTAAATACATCTGAAACTTAAAAATGAGCTAATTTCTGTTCATAATAACCTGCAACTATAGATTTGAGAAATTTATTTCATCCCTCATTGGCCCAAGCACAATGTGCACAGTTACACATGTTTGTTTACACATACCAAATATGACAACTGGCAAATAAAGAGTTAAATGGAGTTTGCTTTGTTGCAAGATAATTAGAAGAAAAATGGTTACAAATACAACAACTTGTATTTTATGAAATACCCAGAGGGGCAAGAAAAGAGTAGCAAAAATATAAGGTCACAAAGAATCTAAAAATTATATTAAAAATATTTGTACATAAGGGTGCAAACCCAAATGTTATAAACTTTTGTGGTACCACAGTAGAATGCAAGAAGACTTACTTCTTATAAAAAGGAGCAGACTGCTATGAGAAGACAATAACTGGAATGAAAATGCCCAGAATAAGAAAGGAGGAAGGATAACATAAATAAGATTTTCAAAGAAAAAAATAAAAATAAGTTAAAATATACTGGAGGCTGTAAAGATAAAACAGTCAATGCTGGATATTAAAAAAAAAATGATTAACAAACAAGTGGGTAAATATCCTAAAAAGCAGTAAAAAAAAAAAAAAGATACAGAATAAAAGTATTGAAAAAGTTTTATATGGAGAATGGAGAATAGAAATAAATTTGTGGATACTAGGTTTTCCTTTAAAAATGGACTAGAAGTCACTACATTAAGTAATTGTCAGAACAGATGAATAAAAAGAGGAAGAGATAAGTGAGGGGGAAACAAATCAGAAACTGTTTGAAGTTCAAGAGTAGGAAAAATTCTGAGGCCAAGAAAGTCCCAAATTCTCTAGAACTCTTAAACATCTGGGGTGACACTGATCTCATAAACATTCAGTTTAAAATGTCATGGATTTTCACTACGTCTGTATCTTTGGGGTAAATACCCAGTAGTGCAATTGCTGGATCATAGGGTAGCTCAATTTTTAACTTTTTAAGGAACCTCCACACTGTTTTCCAAAGTGGCTCTACCAACTTGCATTCCCACCAACAGTGTAAGAGGGATCCCCTTTCTCCACATCCTCTCCAACATTTGTTGTTTCCTGCCTTGTCCGTTTTTGCCATTCTAACTGGCGTAAGGTGGTATCTCAATGTGGCTTTGATTTGACTTTCCCTGATGGCTAATGATTTTGAACATTTTTTCATGTGTCTGTTAGCCATTTGTATGTCTTCATTGGAAAAGTGTCTGTTCATATCTTCTGGCCATTTTTCAGACATTGTGAAGAGAAGGGTCATAATGCACCCCAATGTTCATAGCAACATGGTCCACAATAGCTAAATCGTGGAAGGAGCTGAGATGCCCTTCAACAGATGACTGGATTAAGAAGATGTGGTCCATATATACAATGGAATATTACTCAGCCATCAAAAAGAATGATTTTTCAACATTTGCTGCAACATGGACGGCACTGGAGGACATTATGCTAAGTGAAATAAGTCAAGCAGAGAAAGACAATTATCATATGGTTTCACTCATTTATGGAACATAAGAAGTAGGAAGATTGGTAGGAGAAGAAAGGGAAGAAGAAAGGGGGGATAAACAGAAGGGGGAATGAACCATGAGAGACTGTGGACTCTGGGAAACAAACTGAGGGCTTCAGAGGGGAGGGGGGTGGGGGAATGGTATAGCCTGGTGATGGGTATTAAGGAGGGCACGTATTGCATGCATGGTGCACTGGGTGTTATACACAAGTAATGAATCATGGAACTTTACATCAAAATCTAGGGATGTACTGTATGGTGACTAACATAATAAAAAAATATTAATTTTAAAAATGTTATGGATTTGAACAATCTACAAATGCAAAACATGTCAGAGATTCCAGATGTTCCCTCATGAACAATGAAAATCTCATTGGTGGATCTGAAGGAAAGGAATGTTCTAAATAGTTTTTGTTGTTGTTATTGTTGTTTATTTTTAAATCAAGGCTGTGTAGCTCTAGAGAAAAAAGCCTAGAGATTATTTTCTAAAAGACATAAAGAGAAAAATACATGTAAGAAAATGATGGAAATACTTTCTGGAAAAGATTTCAAGTGGTGGTTGACAGTGAGCATCAGAGATCTGGTGGAAGAAGAGAGAAAAGGGGATAGTGAGATAGAACCTCCAGCCTGGAGTTTCCTGTGAAGTTTTCAGCTGTCTGTAGCACAGTTGCCCTTAACCACAAAAGCACAGTGTTCATCTGCAGCACATTTGCAGCAAAGAACCTTGAAGACATGGGTCCACCTGCTGAACTTTCACCCACTGACAACTCTGTACCTGCCCAAGCCATTCATCATATAATAAAGTAACTAAGTAGGGCAACACATTATCTTCCTATCCATTTAAATTTGTAAGATAGAAAATTGAAACATTGAGTTACCAGGAAAAATCACAATTACATCAACCAGATGAATTAATTTGCATGTAATTTCAGTATTAAATGCTACCTATGCCTGTGATTTTAGTCGTTTTATTTTTCTTAAGCAAGCCTCAATATCTCTCACTTTTTGAAGGGTATATTAATAGTTGCTTTGTGCCTTTATGTGTATGTGAGGACAAAAATAAAAATATTCAATAACTTTAAATATATTTTAAATACAAAACTTCCAAGATATTCCTAAATGTACATGTGCCCATATTTTGAATTATTTAATTTACTCACATACATTAAGGTGAGGTTAGCTAGCTGCCTGGATAGCCCAGGTACGTATGTAAAATGTAACACACTAGAGCTGAAAATGTTTAAAGCAATATAAGAAACATGCTCATAATCATCAGACAGGATCACTGTGACTCTGGGCAACCTCTAAGAGGTAAATGAAGAAGCCAGATTGTTTTGTTTGGGCAAAGGTTTGAGAAGAAATAATGTACCCATATTTCCTAATGTATTACACAAGATATTTATTGACTGTGAAAACCAAGGAGAGTAACTTTATGATTGAGTGACCCAGCAGACACCACGTTAACCAGGTGATCAATGAAATATCTCCAATAACAAGACATTGGGATCATGAACTCCAAGTTTTGATATACTGAGAAGGGTACAATATCATTTCTGTGCCTAAAATGCATAGCTTCATTCCAACATTGGAAAAAATCAGACAAATCCAAATTGAGGTCATTCTAAAAATAATTGGTCAGTACTCTTCCTAAATGTCAGGATCATTAAAGACAAGGAAAAACTGAAGACATTCTATGATCTGAAAGTGATTAAGGAGAAATCATAATGAAATGTAATGTGAGAGCCTCAGTCGGATCCTGGAACAGAAAAATAACATTAGTAGAAAAAATAGTGAAATTAAAATGAGGTGTATAGTTTAGTTATTCATATTGTACAAATGTTTATTTCTTGTTCTTGATTATATTTTTATCATATAAGTTGGAAATATTAGGGGACAATGATGAGGAATATATGAAAACTATATGCACCATTTATGCAACTTTTCTTTAAGTCTGAAATTAGCTCAAAAAATGTTCTCAAAAAATAAGTTTTTGTTTTCATCTCCACATAATTAATATTACTAAATTAGTCTGTGGTATCTGGGACCTACAGGATTTTGCTCTTTCCCTGTGCTTCTGTTTGTTTCTGCATTTAATGTTGATTATAATTCTTTTTTTTTTTTTAAGATTTTATTTATTTATTCGACAGAGATAGAGACAGCCAGCGAGAGAGGGAACACAAGCAGGGGGAGTGGGAGAGGAAGAAGCAGGCTCATAGCGGAGGAGCCTGATGTGGGGCTCGATCCTGGATCGCCGGGATCATGCCCTGAGCCGAAGGCAGGCGCTTAACCGCTGTGCCACCCAGGCGCCCCAATGTTGATTATAATTCTAATTCTAGTAATTTATTCACCATAATTCATTACTTTAAACACCTCTTTTCTGCAAAGGAGGATTATTCCATTTATAAAATAATCCATTTTAGGCTTATTTATATATATCAACATTGCACATTAAAATGTTACTTTTTTAATGTAGTAAGTTACAAAAACATCAATGATACATTCAAAAATAGGCAAAGAAAAACTTCAGAAAACATTTTTGTAAAAGATTTAATTCCCAAATAAGCAATTAAGTTAACAATCTCAATCGTGGCTTTATAACCTAACTTTAATTACTTTTGACTTGGAGCTCTGGGTATTCTGGAGATCTGAGACCTACATATGAAATAATTTTACAGAAGATGTCAATGAAAATACCTAATTAAAATGTTTAAATTATGATCATTTAAATTAGCTTTTTTGTCTCAATTAAAATATGCATGTTGAAAGCATCTTGTGAGATTTACAAATATTTGCACTGTTATTCATTTTAAATACATTTAAGATACTGATATATTCATTTCCTGCAAATATCTTTAAAATAGATGCCTTCTGAAATAAATACTGAATTATACTCACAAATACATGTGGTGAGGTGGTAAACAAGGACAAGCCATCATTATATTGTGTTCGTATTCATAAAAACACATTTCATTTTTGTTCATGAACCCCTTCATGTACATTATTATATATTAATAATGGGAAAATTTCTAGAAAAGAGTCTTGTGTAAAATTCAAAGTATAAAACTCCTAGAAGATAACACAGGAGAAAACCTAGATGACCTCGGGAAGGGTCAAAGACTTTAGATACAGTACCCAACGCATAAACTGTGAAAGAAATAGTGGATAAGCTGGACTTCATTAACGTTAAAAGGTTCTGTTCTGTGAAAGATGATGTCCAAAGAATAAGACCAGCCCCAGACTAGGAGGAGGAAATACTTGCAACAGATACCTCTAATAAAGGACTGCTCTCCAAAATATACAAAGAATTGTTAAAACTCAAAAATAAGAGAAAAAAAAAAGCCCAATTAAAAAAAAAATGGCCAAAAATCTTAACAGATACCTCACTAAAAATATATAAAGATAGCCAATAAGCAAATGAAAATAAGGAAATAAGCACATCATTTATCATCAGGGAAGTGCAAATTAAAACAACAAGATATCACTACACGGCTATAAAATTGATCAAAATCCAGGACACTGACAACACTAAATGCTGCTGAGGTTGTGGAGCAGTAGGAACTCTCACTAATTGCTGGTGGGAATGCAAAGTGGTGCAACCACTTTGGAAGACAATTTGGTGGTTTCTTACATAACTAAACATAGTCTTATCATACCATGCAGGCAGTCATTCTCCTTGGTATTTACCCAAAGGAGTTGAGAATTTATGTCCACCCAAGACTTGCACAAGAATATTTATAGCAGTTTTATTCATAATTGCCAAAACTTGGAAGTAATCGTGTTGTCCTTAAATTGTGAATAGATTAATAAGCTGTGGTACATCCAGACAATTCATCACTATTATTCAGTGATGAAAAAAGATGAGCTATCAAACTGAAAAAACATGGAGAAAACTTAAATGCATATTACTAAGTGAAAGAAGCCAACCTTAAAAGGCTACATACTATGGGATTCCAACTCTGACATTCTGGAAGAAGCAAAACTATGGATTTTAGTGCTTGCCAAGGGTTGGGGACTGGGGATGAAATAGTGGAGCACAGAGGATTTTTAGGGAATTTTAAAACACTCTGTATGCTATTATAATGACTGATGCATGTCATTATACATTTTTCCAAAACCATAGATTGTAAAAAACCAAAAGTAAACTGCAATGTGAACTATGGACTTCAGGTGATTAGGGTGTGTCAATGTAGGTTCCCCAGTTATAACTAATATACCACTCTGATAAGGGATGTTGATAATAGGAAAGGCTATGCATGTTTAGGAGCAAGGATTGTATGGGAAATCTCTACCTTCCTGTCAATTTTGTTGTAAACCTAAAAAAAAAAAATCTAAGTAATATAAACTCTTTATTTTACTATCAATACCTTTTAAATAGACATGTAAATGACAAAGCCTTTTATAAAAGAAATTTAAAATAGCAATACTTTTATTTATTTTGCTTGACCTCTTGTATTTGTTCTAGAATCGGAATGGGTGAATTTCTTTTTTAAAAATATTTACTCTTTTGAAACTTAATATTGCAACCAACAGATTGATGCTCACCACAAAATTTAGAGTAGAAAATATTAAAACCATTTTCAGAATTTCTGAAATGAAGTTCATATATCATTCTTTTTAAGAAGTTTTTGAATTTCAATTTACATTAGAAATTCAAGAACTCACTTAGTGCATTAAAGATCATTTAATGCATTTTAATCACTACGGGATTAATCAGAATCAATAGGTTAGCAGTGATTTAGGCTCACTACTTATTCCATGATTTAAACAGTCTGGTAGCAACAGATCTTTCCCTAAAATTTTAGATAATTAATCAGATGAATCAGACACCAGCTAGGGAGAATTCTATGTTCTATAATTTTCCTTAGTAAAATAACATCTCCAAATTTCATCTTAGATCTGTGATTTATACAATAAATGTTGTATAGTGGGTTTTAATATCTAAGTTTATATTCATTTTTAAACTTAATATCTAATGACAAGACTTTCCATTGACATTTTATATTCCCTAATAATGTTAAATTACTCAGATTTTAATAATTTACATGTGGCTATTTTCCATATCCTGCTGTGTTGCGTTTTCTGCATTTTCTTTTCTTGCTTATATGAAACTCAGATTTTATGTATTTGTTTTCTTTTGCCAAATTTTGGCTTTTTATTTAACTCCTTTTAGGACAATTCCCTATATTGAATCTCTTTTCATAGAAAAGAAGATGGAAGCTATGCCTGTGAGGCTTAGAAACTACTACTTAAGAAGATTAAAAAGAAAATTGTTGCTTGTTTAAAAATGTTTCTCCTTTAGAAGGATCCAGTCAAACGCTGGCTTTCCCCCATACCTGAGATGATTTTAGTCCAGAAACATCATCTCCCTCTATAAAAAGTGAAATCCAAACAAAAAATTTGGTTACTTCATTCACTACTTCAATCACTGCTCACATGTCACTAGTTCAAAGATGCCTGCAATTACCACCTTATTTTAAATTACAAATCCTTCTGTGTTGCTAAAACTCATGTTCCACTTATGTTCCAGCACTCATATTTATCATTTGCAACGTGCTCCATGAGTATTTGCATTAATGGCAGTTTCATGTTTCAGATAAATTACTTTGCTTTACTGCTTTAAAGTAGACAAATTTTATGGTCACAATTCATTCTCTCCTATCTCTGTCCCCCAGGAAAAAAAAAGCAATCCTCCCTCAATGATCTAGTGATCTCAGGCCATGCGCTATCTGTTCTCCACCTCGTATTTCAGCTCACCATTCGCTTTTTGGATTCATGTCATATTGTCTGACTCTGGATGTTGGTGGTAAGGCTCTTAACTTAATCCTATTCATAATGCAGCCATAGTGTTCAGATAACTTTGGAATAATGAGAGATAAAAACCACATACCAACAATTAGGATTATCACCTGATATACTTAGAGTCACATCATTTAATGGGACTACCAACGATAGAGCTACCATCAGTATACATGCAAGGCACCTTGGTAATATTTTTTTCTTCTTGTCACTTGGGTTCCTAATGTAGTGCATGTCAGTTGGTGACACTTTCTGAACTGATAGATTCTTGTCAGAATTTTAAAATAAGCCAGTTTTGTCTATGCCACTGCCCTTTTAAACTTAGGGCTAAACTCATAAATCTGTAAGAATTTAGCCTTATAATATATAATATTTGTGTGCATAGTTATTTTTTTCCAAGGGAATATTGGAAGTATTTACCTCTCATTGGTTAAATCACATTGAGTAACCAAAAGACCACATCTTATGTAGGGATGTAAAGCAGATGGGGAGTGCCTAGGTGCTCTTGGATGAGATTTGACGGGAAATACAGATGAGCTATATAAGAGAAGCAAAAATATTAAATCTCTTCCTCTATTATATATATACGTATTGAAAGACAGGATCCGTGACCCGACTCTCATTCCAGTAAACATGAGAAGGAGCAAAGATTCCTTCATGAAAATTGTGGGGTAAATCTCTTTTGCAAGAAAAAAAAATGGTTAATAATAAAAAAATCCTAACACTAATTTAGAATGGTTAAAAGAGAGGAATCCTAGTTTATTTTCTGAATATATATTTAAAGGGAAACTACTGAGATTAAGGACTTTAGAAAATGTGTTGTAGCTGGCACTGATCCCTTGGTAATAGCAACATAAATATAATTATGCATTACATGGTTGGGAAAAGTATGGGCTGTGTGGATCTCTCTTCGTGCTGGTATGTGCTAGAGAATAGAAGAATGGGAATAAGCAGTAAAGGATACCAATGCAAGATCAAAGAATAGTCACACTGTCAGGAGAACTGTTTCTGTTTACTAATAGTCTCTAAATGATAAGATGAATATGCATCACTCTGGATCCAATAAAGAGATGACATAGTAATTTAATAGGAGAAGTTTCATATAAAGAATTATTAAGCTATGATAACTATAAACATATAAAGAGAACTCTCTAAGTGTACCCTAGGGCTGAGGGAAAGTCCCAAAGAAAATCGAATTTGGCAGGGAGGCCTGTTCTCCAAAGCTGGGATTTATACCTCCAGAGAAAAGGTGAGGTTCTAGCCTGCTGAAAGGCTAAGAAGTTCCCTGGGTTAGCAAGGGAAGAGCTATTGCCACAATTGTCAAGTGCGCGCACAGAGGACGTCAAGGCACTGCTGTGAGCTCAGAGGCCAGTGTGTACAACGTTTACATTGGGACAGTTACAAAAAACAAACCTCTGGGTGTGGCGGTGCTGATAGAGGGGCTTGCTGTCAAGTGGGAACATCGGTGATGTCTGGAGCACACTGTGTCCAGAACAGGAGGGCTCTGGGAGGTTGATCACCAGGCAGGGGCTAGAGCTGAACGGTTGCTAAGAGACTGAACACACAGGGTCTGTGGCTGGGGCACAGCACCACCCGATGTTCTCACGTACCCAGAAGGTCAATTGACCACATATTGTATCAGGAGCCAGAATTCATTCCATTATCGGAACAGAGGCCATGAAATGTGTAAGTCTGGAGCTGAGAAAAAATTAATTCATAATTGGTACAGTTTCCTCTATGGCTATTCAGTTTCTATATGCATCCTACACATTTGAACTCCCATCCATAAATCAGACTCAGTTTTTTGTTTTTTGGTTTTTGTTTTTGTTTTTTTTTTATCCCACAGTCAACTAGTTATAAAGAGGTCATAGGTATGGATTGTGTAAGAGCAGGCGATGCAACCAGAATTGATATCAAAGGAGTCTCAGCTACCTGCTTATACAACTTACTTGTACCTTCTGGACCCACCCAAGCACAGTGTCTTATATAACATTTTCATGTAATGATTGATTGCTGCTGTGCCCACTCAACCTTATGTCACTGTGGGTCAGACAACACAACTTCATGAGGGGAAGCTCAGGCCACCTGAAGTTGAATGGGACTCACCCCATCAGTCAGAAAGCCAATGTGCAGATTCTTCCAGTTATTAATTATGCCTATTCCAATTAGAGGTTCAGGAACTGGAGGAAAAACACACAATAGACCTGTGGGCCAACTGGACCCACTATGAGTCTGACTTAACTTGCCATCTATCAACGGGGCACCGTCAGTCTCCACTTTGATAGACCAGAGTGAAATTTTGGGTCCCCAAGGATTAATGTTCATTTAGAGCAAGTGTCTCAAAATCTCTAAAAGGCATGGGTATTTCATTTTCCCATTTTTTCACTTTTGTATATGGCCACAGCCCTTTAAAGAAAGCTCAGTGTAAGATTTATTGTGTGTACATATGGCAGTGGTCCATAATTGCAAAGCAGGTAGTAAAGAGTGAATTTGGAGCTGAGAGACAATAAATTGATACCTGGCACAGAGTGTGAAGAGAATATAGAGCATTTCTAAATAAAGGCTTGGACAATTATAGTGAAATGTGGAAAATTTTATATCAAAGACAATTTATTCTCTGAGGAGAATAAATGTCAAAAAAGAGGAATGTTTCTTTTAAGGAGTAGATATTTGATATCATATTGTAAAACATAAGAAGATATTCACCCCTACTCAATTGTATTATAAGGTTAATAATATCAAGGAATGTGTTCTAGGAATACTATCCATGTGCTAGGGTGGGCATATACTTGACACATAATAAGATTGTACTGAATGTATTTCTCTTCCCAATCAGGTTAGACTATATAAATATTCCTCCTGACGAAACTACTTGAAAGCACCTCTTCTGTAGGGGAATAAAAGTTTCAGCTATGGACATATTTTATTAAAAATAGTGATATTAAACTATAAGCACTTTAATCTTTCTTGATTTTCACCACTCATTTTATCATGGCTATTAACAACTCTCTATTAACATCAGATGCCTCTGTTAATTATCCCCAGAAAAAAATTTAAGAAACTAATGATGTACTGTATGGTGACTAACATAACATAAAAAAAAGAAAAATAAATACATGTTGTAGTGGATACTGTTACCTTGTTAATAGCAACATAAATATTGGTGAATCTAGAGTAAATTAGAATCTTCCTTATTGCTGGAACATATTTGAGAATAAGAAATAAAAATGAGTAAAAATTAATAGTTTCACTGTATTTATCAATATTATATATGTGATGAAATAAATATGAAGTGAACAACAAAGTGAGTACTTCTCTATCACTATGAAATAAAGCTATCGTAGACTTTTTTTGCTTCCTTACTTGATTGCAACTAGGCTGTTAGGTATTAACAAAATATACAGAAATGTCTGCATTAACTGATTTTATGTATCTTTTATTTAGAAAAAAATAATTGAGCTATTTTTAAAAATCTACATAATCCAGTGTTTAATTCAATTACATCAGATCTATTACATTTAATAAATGAAGAAAATACCAGTGCTAGACTTTGTATTGCATCAGAGTTGGTTTTATAAATTCAACATTTTATTAATAGAATGCATTTGAAAATTGTTCTAGGATGTAATGTGGACACATTTCCATAATAAAACATAAACATATCAGTGATCATTTATTTCTAACAGAAAATACAGAATTAAATGTGTGTACAATATATATGTACCCTTAATAACTGATCTTGTGGGGGGAAAAGCCTGCTTTTCTCTATGCCAACCATTAAGTATCAAAGATTTTTTAATTAATTGATTATAGACTCTAGATATCACAGAAAGGAATTAGATATTTATCCTTTTTATGTGTCCATAGTTAAATTGAGAAAGATGCAAGGAGTAGATGATTCCAATTTCTGACAGGGTTTTCAGAAGAACTAGTATTTTAAGGCAATTTTACATGGCCATACAAGCCAGTGAATTAACAGGAAATAATAAAAGAATTGTGATATTTTTTCAAACCTGGTAGATATATTTATTGATTATGGAATCTAAATAAAATAGGTTGAGAAAGGGAGTCCTCAGGGAATAAACTTTTTTATAGCCGATCTTGTTCAAAATAGTCTAATTGGTATGGAATTACTGGGGATTTGAAATATTCCCTCCCCAGAATTTCTTGGCATTTTAAAATATAAGTTATCTAATGTTCATGTTCTTATTTTCTCAGTTTTCCTCCACCTGTTATCTACTGGGTAAAATGGAGACAATTTGTGTATGAACCTATTAATTAACCAGGTTACCTTCAAATTAAAATAAGAAATTATGGATTCATGTGAATCTAGCATCTCACTAGATAGAGACAACTCTTTTCCATTTATGACAAGAAATACTCTATTTTCCTGCAGTTTCATCTAGCAAACTATTTTGCTAACTAAACTTAGTTTTACTATTTAAATTATATCACTATGAAAATATGTTTAGCAAGACAGTATTCAAGAAAGTTAAGGTTTTTACTGGCAATAGAGTGGGAAGACTAATGATGTTAGAATGTTAATTAATCTTCTTGGAAAAAGTTAAATTTTGTGCCTTTTTTAAATCTAGAAAAGATTTTATATTCCCTTAAGCATAATTATGTCACCAAAGTTCTGAAATAAAATCAAGATAGGTAAGGATTAAAAAGTCTGCATATCTAGGATGAAATAAAATACAGTGAAAACATTTTTAAAAGTCTACTTTCATACCGTTATACCTGTATTCCAGGTTTTTGTGTTTTTTTGTTTTTGTTTTTTACTTTGAAACAGGGGTTTATAATTTAATCTTTTTTTGGTTTCATTAAAGGGTAATTTAAGGTCAATTAGTGTAGACTAATAAAATGCAGTTTTTATGGGAAAATAAATTCCAAATTTTGAAAGAAACTATTTCAATTTTTTTAAGATTTTATTTATTTATTTATTTGAGAGAGAGTATGCACAGAGGGAGAGGGAGAAGCAGACTCTTCACTAAGCAGGGAGCCTGACTTGTGGCTCAATCCCAGGACCTCGGAATCATGACCTGAGCCGAAGACAGATGCTTAACCAAATGAGCCACCCAGGCACCCCTATTTATTTGAATTTTAACAAATACTTTTATTATAATATTTCAGAAATTTGACCAAAATATTTAGTTTTGATATTTCAAACATACTAAAAGTGTTAACCCGTGAAATAGCATGAGTTGTACAACAAAGGGTAAATAAAGAGACAGGGAATCAGAAATTACTGTTCTAACTACTCCCTGCCACTAATCTCTTGAAATCTACCTAAGGCTACTACAACTAGTGCTACAATAAGGGCACCATTAGGTTGTGTGTATGTGTGTGTCACTGAAAACAGAAAACAGTGAAAAAATTATTTTCTGACAAAGCTTAAAGGAAAAATAAGGAATTTTCCAGATATAGAAAGTAAAAACTAAAAATAAATGTCCTCATCAGTCTTTGCATTTTTCATGTTAAATAAAACAATTTAATCATTCTAAAGAGTATTTAATTTATTTTTTTTAGAGATTTTACTTATTTATTTGACAGAGAGAGAGCATAAGCAGGGGGAGCAGATGCAGTCCTGGGATCATGACCTGAGCCAAAGGCAGATGCTTAACTAATTGAGCCACCCAGATGCCCCTCAGAAGAATTTTTTTTTTTTAAGATTTTATTTATTTATTTGACACAGAGAGAGACAGCCAGTGAGAGAAGGAACACAAGCAGGGGGAGTGGGAGAGGAAGAAAAAGGCTCCCAGCAGAGCAGGGAGCCTGATGTGGGGCTCGATCCCAGGACTCTGGGATGACGCCCTGAGCCGAAGGCAGACACATAACTATGGAGCCACCCAGGCGCCCCAGAAGAATATTTTAGGTGTCAATAATAACTTGAATGATTTCTACCTATATAGTATCAGATTTTAAAGCAACATACGAAAACTAAATTACTTAATACAAGTAGTCCTGAAAATACAATCCCCCCATCTCTTTTCTGGGTAAAGTCAAGAAAGAAATTTAATTTCGTACAACTTTCCAACTCCAAATGACAGCTGTGGTGCATGTATCACAAAGCAGAAGATTGGAGTTACCTCTTCTTTTTCTATAAAAACTGAAGAAAATATTTCCATATTGGATCATATAGTGAAAAAAGCTGGCTGGTCACTCATTTGTTTTTTAGTAGAGGATTTAAATGATTTATGATCACCTCTACACACAAAACCCTTCCAATCTTTCAGTGCATCATTTTTTTCTTTTCTTTTTTTTTTTTAATCAGCTTTATTGGTGTATAATTGACAAAATAAGAGATTTAAAGTGTGCATCATAGTGATTTTACATATGTGTAGATTGTAAAAGGATTATCCTCATCTAGTTAATTAACACATGTATCACCTTATTTATTTATTTATCTTTTTGTTGAGAACATTTAAGTTCTACTCTCTTAGCAAATTTCAGTTACACAGTTCAACAAATTTGCAGTATACAAAATCACCATACAAAAATCAGTTACATTTCTAACAATGAACTATCACAAAGAAAAATTAGTGAAATTATCCCATTTACAGTTGCATCAAAAATAATAAAATACCTAGGACTAAATTTATTCAAGGAGATAAAAGATCTGTACATTGAAAAGTATTATAAAATACTGATGAAAGAAATTAAAGAGGACAGAAATAAATGGAAAGATATTTCATGCTAATGGATTAGAATAATTAATATTATTAAAATGTTCATACTACCTCAAAGCAATTTACAGATTCAGTGCAATCCCTATCATAAATCCATGGAGTATTTCACAGAAATAAAAAAGCATCCTAAAATTTGAGAACTACAAAAGATTCCAAATGACCAAAACAATCTTGAGACAGAACAAAGCTGAAATCTTCATACTCCTTGATTTCAAACTATATTTCAAAGCTATAGAAATCAAACAGTATGGTATTGCAATAAAAACAGACACAGATCAATAGAACAGATTACTGTGCCAAGAAATAAATCAGTTTATCATTTTTAAATAAGAATAGGTGGTCAAGGATTACCAGATATTCAAAGAAAACTTACAAATAGAAGCCAGAGACAAATGCAAATGAATAGGGAAAGAGAGCCCAGAAGCAACAAAGTCAATGAAGAGGTAAGAAGACAAGTTAATAAGTTATAATTAATATTTTGGAGGAGAGGAAGTGTTGTATTCATGGTTCAAATACCAAATGCCACTGAAAAAGTAATAATCAGAAATGAGAAAATAGGCCCTGGAAATTAAAATATGGTAGTCCAAGTCCATACAGAGAGAGTAAGATGAAATTGAAGTATTCTTTTAAAAATTTTAGAAAAATAAAATAAATGAAAGCCAATGAGAAGAGAAAGCTAAGAAAACAACAAAAAAAAAAAATATCAGTTTAGGAGATGTAAAATCTGACATAGGCATTCTAGAAAGAATGAAGAAAAAACATCATAAAACTATCAGGAATGTTTTCTGGATCTGATGTTCATGAATTCCCAGATTTAAATAAATACTTTCTAAGTGCTTTGCACAAGGTATAAAAAAAGAATACTGCCGAGGCACATCATTTTATGATTTTAGAATGTTGCAGATAACAAAATCAGTTACAAGAACTGAAAACAATGATAGCAGAGATCTCATTTTATCAGTAGACTCCAGAAGACATTGGAGACATATATTGATCATTCTATGTAATGATTTTTAAACAAAATTTATATTACAGGCAAGTTTAGCAGTTACATGTGATGTATAATGTTATACTTACCTTCCATATAACTTCAGAAAACGCTTGAGAATTTGTTCTTTCAAATATGAGTAATTAGAGAGAGATTGAGAGAGAGAACATGACATCCAAGATCCATTGAATTCATATTAAATAATAGAAAAAGGAAATTCCTAGAGTGTTTAGAAGTCTGTAGCGGACAATAAGAAGTCTTGGGAAAAAAAGGTACAGCTTAGGGAATTGTACTCAATGGTACTCAATTATAATCAATGGTATTGTAATAGTGTTGCATGATGACAGATGGTAGCTACACCTGTGGTGAGCATAGTGAAACATAGGGAGATGTCGAATCACTATGTTGTATACCTGAAACTAATGTAACATCATGTGCCAACTATACTACAAAAAAAAAAAAAAGAAGAAGAAGAAGAAGACTGTTTTAGAGAGCAAAATCTATGAAATGGAACAAGACGTCAGAGGGTTCAAGAAGGGACTATACATATAAAGATATCTTTTCTGCTTTAATAGAACATCAGTTCACTAATATCTCATACAATCGGGGATGCATGAGCAAGAGAAGCATAAAAAATAAATGGAGACAATAATCACTAGCTCTGGTAAAATTGAAGTTCAAGGAGAAAAATATAATCATATAAAACTATTTGGATTTTTATTAAATACTTTTTATGTAGTTACAGGAGTCAGAATACTGAATATGAATTTAACTAGAATGGAAAACACTATTTTGTGAAGAGAATAGACGAAGGAAAAGTGTGGATTGACAGTGACCTAAAATCTTCATCTCCCATAAGGGAAGTCTCTAAAAAGTTTAAAAGCAAAGAATTAGGAGATACAAAATTTTAATTATTATTTTCAATATATGGCAATAAACTTCAAAACATACAAACATGTATGTATATAACTGCTGAGAGTGGTTTCCTCTGGGAAAGGAGGTGTGAGGAAGAAATGAACTCTTGTTACTGTTATATTATTGTTATGATGTCAAAATGCTTTCAGCACTTTAAAACTGAATAGCTTACATGTCATAATTTAATAAAAATAAAGAATCAACATTAATAACATTTAAAAAATGATTCCATGTTTTCAAGAAATAGTAAATGCAATAATTTAAGTAAATTGAATAAGTTAATACATATATTTCTGGAAATTACAGCAGTGACTTTAACTTTTTCCATTAATTTGCAAGATACCTTCAACTTGATATTTTATTAATTATCCTCAGCAAATTATTGTCCCAGTTTGACATTCCTTAGGTACTACCCTGCTTAAAGAACTCTTCTTTAAATTCTCCTGGAATGTAAATTGATTTTAATATTAATCTTACCAAAATATAATTAGGGAGTTGACCCTGGAGCACTATCATCAACCTTTTGCATAAGAATTTATAATTTTATGGGCGTCATATACTCCATAATGAGGATTTTTTAAAAAGATGTATTTTTACTCATTTCATCTCTACTGGGCTTATTTTTAATGATTTATTGGATTTTTTTTTTAAGATTTTATTTATTTATTCAACAGAGATAGAGACAGCCAGCGAGAGAGGGAACACAAGCAGGGGGAGTGGGAGAGGAAGAAGCAGGCTCATAGCGGAAGAGCCTGATGTGGGGCTCGATCCCGTAACGCCGGGATCACGCCCTGAGCCGAAGGCAGACGCTTAACCGCTGTGCCACCCAGGCGCCCCCGATTTATTGGATTTTTAATGATATAATTAATATTACATGATACTCATCTCTGGCAAGGTCCCAAATAATTTGTATTAAAATGCTTAAAAATATTATAGCAGAAACAAAATTAACACAGAATAAATACAAGTCATAAAATATGGTTTAAAAAATAATTATTTACTTTTGAACACACCTATAGAAAAACAATATATACAGTTTCAAAAACATTTTTCTAAAAGGCATGAAATAACTGATAAATATGAATAATGAGAGACGTTCTTATCCTCAAATTCACAGAACACAGAAATTATTGCAGTAATCCTCCATTGATAAGTGTAACAGAAGCACAACCCTTAGAAATCCTATTTTGGTCAACAAGTAAATATGCTAGTAAGAAAATTACATGATGAATGTCAAATTGAAGAATATATATTTGAAATGATTGCTTTTTTATATTATCAGATCTACCTTCCTATCTTCCTATTCCCTCTCTACTCTTTCTCTCACTTTCTTCTTCTCTTTTCTGTTCATCCTTCCTTCTTCCTACCTTCCTTTGAAAAATAGAAAGACTAGTATTTAGCAAGCATTAAGCTAGATGAATAAGAATATACCCATGAATGATCATGTTTCCTGTATTCATTTAGTTAATATTTAGGTAATCACTCGAGAAAATAATTGGATTTATCTTATAAAAAATTATATAGCTATTACAAAAAAGGACCAAAATCTCTATGTGATTGGAAACTTTGCAGTGTTTCCAGGTATATTTGAGTGTCTAGAAAAAGGGTTACAAACATTTTCTTAAGGGATCAAGAAGTAAATATTTTAGGCTTCATATCCTCCGTGGCCATTGTGAAAGCATCCATAGATAAAAACCAACTGAGACATTTTGTTGTGGCCTGTAATTTGTTGACCTCTGGTCTAGAAAAGTGCCTCTTCGTTTTAGGTGCTGAACACATTCATGGGACTGCCACATACATTGATTTAGCATGCCATCATGGTACTACTTTTTACTGTCTTATATATGTACATTTGTTTATAACATTGAATTATATATAAAGATAATTGTCAAATAAAGACAAATGAAGAGTTTAAGTAAATGTAGATTTTATTCCAAAGAATACTGCAATAGAGAGAATGTTCTAATCAGAAATCTGTAAGCATTTCAAAATAAAACAGAAAAAAATGTTTTTATTTTATAGGAAGGCATAAGTAATACTTTGCAGACACTTTAAGGGGACATTGGGTAATCAAAAGGGGACATGATTATAGTTTGACAGGAAATCTGTCTCCCGTTATTAGAAGATGATGCAGGATAAGCTGACAAGGGGCACGTTCCCCCTTTTTGTTGTGTGTGTGTTCAGTCTTAGAGACAAGCTAAAGTTCAGGGGTCTGTGGGGAGGAGAGATGCCTGACTAATATTTTGGCAAGCAGAGCAGTGTATAAAAGTGGATGACTGTGAACATTTAGTCACAGACTATAATTATTACTTTAATCCTTTGGCTTCTGGAATTCTTTGCTTACCTGGCCTTCATCTCATTCACTGGCTGATCCTTCTCCACCTCTTTCTAATTCGTCTTGTCTTAGTGACTGAAAATGATAATTTTTAAAATAACAGAAAAATTAACAGTACCTATCATTGATTAAAAATAAAATCAAGCATGTGAAGTACCAGGAAAATGCAACCAATAATATGGCAAAAAAAAAAAAAATCAGTTAACAGACACAATTCCAGAAATGAGATCAATGTTAGGAATAGTAGGTAAGCAAATACATTGTAAATAAGCTTCATTTGTTCAGAAAGATAGATAAACACATGAGTATGGTAAGAAAATAAATAGATATACATAAGACCCATATTGAATTTATAGTGATGAAAAACACTGTCTGAGATGGAATATACACAGCATATTAGACTCTGTGGGATCAACGATTAAGGAAACCCTAGCAATAGAAACTATTTAAAATGAAATAAAGAAAAAAAATACTGATCAAAATAAAACATCATCAGTTTTTGAACAATATTAAATGGTCTAAAATAAGTGTAATTAATGTCCCCAAAGAAGGGAAGAAATAATGGCTGAGAACATTTCAAAAATTTGATGAAAGCTATAAACTCACAGATCTAAGAATTTTAATGGACTCTAAGCAGAAGACACTTAAAGAAGGCCACATAAATGTACACCGTACTACTTTGCTGACAACTAATTATGACGAGAATATATTGGAAGTATGCAGAGGAAAAAGAGACATATATACAGAGAAACAAAATTACAGTAATAGTTGGTATTTCGAGGCAGAACACAATGAAAAAATATTCCCGATATTCTAATAGAAAATGAAGAATAAAATAAAATTACATACCCAAAATTGACTTTAAAAAAATGAAATAAAAACATTTTGAGACACATAAAAGTTGAAATGATGCATTTCCAGCTGGACATCAGTGCAGGCAATAATAAAGGAAGCTCTTCAGGCAGATGAAAAAATAATGGGAACCAAATTAGGATCAACTTAAAGAAAAAACAAATATTTTTTGTAAGGTAAATATTTGGGTAAAATTTTTAAAGCTTTTTTCTTATTTTTTATGTATCTGTAAAAGAAAAGTATTTAATGGAAAACAAATAGCAAGATGATAAATTCAAAGCAAACTGTCTTCCCATTAAACACAAATAATCTGAAAACACCAATTAAAAGATTGTTGGATTGAATAAAAATGAAACTTCTTACTATATGCGATCTACAGGAAACCCACTTTAAATACCCCCCCAAAAAAACCCCACAAAACAAAACAAAACAAACAAAAAAAACCCACAAATAAATAAAAAGTAAAAGGATGGGAAAAGATATGCCAGCTAACACGAAATCAAAACATAACTGGATTGACCATATATAGTAAAAAACAGTCTGATTATGGAAAAGAAATTGCTTACCCGTTTATAGCTGTTCATAGGTATCTTTTCTTCTCACTGATTTTTTCTTCAAGAGAAAACAAGTAAGTTATAAAAGAAATGGAAATACCTACAGGGAGCATTTCATCGGTGCGAAGTAATTATTTTCTTCCTTAACCTTACCCCTCTTTCAGCGGAGCACAATAATTAAAGTGCTAGGGGTACCTGGGTGCCTCGGAGGGTTAAGTATCTGCCTTTGGCTCAGGTCATGATCCCAGGGTCCTAGAATCAAGCCCGGTGTCAGTCTCCCTGCTCAGCAGGGACCCTGCTTTTCCCATCGCTCTGCTACTCCCCCTGCTTGTGCGCTCTCTCTCTCGTCATATAAATAAATAAAATATCTTAAAAAATTAACTGCTAATAATACTTCATTTGAGATGTACAAGCCCAAAGTAATGAGGCTGGTGGAAAAAAAAAAAAAAAAGCAAAGAAAGATATGAAGCACTGTGATTGTATTATCACGCTGTCCATCTGAAGAGATAGCTAGGTGCAGACAAATTTGCTGTGGAAATGTTGAAAGGAGACCATACCACTGATTGTACCAGGTTAAAGAGAAAGGAGGAAGCACTATTTCCTGGCTCTTTCTCATCTCCTATTTCCTATGGCTCATGGTACATCGTAAGTGGGAACTATATTCTCCACTCTTTTTTGTTCAGTGACCATGAAGTTAGATTCCAAAATCGGCATGATGTTTATTTCACTGAAGTCTAGAAGTGAGAGACAAAAATCTCACATGAGTAATAGGTGAGACAAGATAAAGGATGTAGTTAGGGCACAAATTTTACCTATATTTGCCAACTTTATGTTTTCATTTTCTCCCTTATTTCCAAAGCTCAGTACCCCATCCTATTTTGAGCAAGGGAGATTTCATTATAAAAAATACTTACATACCTCTGAACCAATTCATCTTATTGGCGCTATTATAAATAAACTGCTGCTACTCCTCAAAATAACATCTTATTTAAATAGGAGAAGAGCAATAAGCCAAATGAAGATTTGAGTAAGTTAAAACAATACTGTATTTAGAAATGATAAAAAGAAAAATATTTTTTTTTTTTTTAGATTTTATTTATTCATTCCACAGAGATAGAGAGCCAGCGAGAGAGGGAACACAAGCAGGGGGAGAGGGAGAGGAAGAAGCAGGCTCACAGCGGAGGAGCCTGATGTGGGGCTCGATCCCAGAATGCCAGGATCACGCCCTGAGCCGAAGGCAGACGCTTAACCGCTGTGCCACCCAGGCGCCCCGATAAAAAGAAAAATATTAATTACATTTTATTTCAGTTCAAGGAACTGAGTTTTAATTTTTATTGTTGTTCAGTATAATTAAGTCATTTTTCCTGTTTATTTTCAATGCTACATTTTGAATTGATTGAAAAAATTTTAATGCTGTCACTGAAATGGATTAGTTTTCTTCTGAACAGACCACTTAGCCACTTGATATCCTCTTGTACTGAGAGATTTATATGACAACATATTTCTTTTGGTAAACAAGTGACTATCATAAAGAAAAGTGGAATGTCGGCATTAGACAGGACATTTAATTTCTCCTCTATGTATAAAAAGCTTAGTGTTGGCTGAGTTTCTGCACAGCAAATATGAAAAATAAAATAGGATATATTCTTCTTTTGATTTTCAACCAAAAATGTCAAAGGAATGACATTTCTCTTTTATTTATTTATCTACTTGGTTCTAAGGCTAGAGTTTTAAAATTATGAGATAAAGGTGAAAAGGCAAAGGAAGCACTTTATAAATTCAGAATGAACAGTAGTACAGACACCAGTAAAATAATACAAGAGGAGAGATAAGTATGGATTATGTTGATCATTTTTATCTGAACAATTTTCTAAAATTGGTCTATTAAACTTTTACACATAAAAATTGTGTTCTATGTAGCAGTTTAAGACTCCCATAAGAAAGGGTGATTATTTGGATTAATAGTTGAACAGGTTAAAATTAAGCAAAATAAACTGTACAGACATAAAGTAGAAAGGGAAGACATCAAATAGAAAACAATGAATAAAACTGAGTGGAGATAATATTGAATATTATAGGATAATAAAAATAGTAATTTTAAAATTTTTCTAGTGATGGAATTAGATAATCAAGATCCAGTAGTGCTATCAAAATATTCTTAGTGAAATTCAAATAATAATCAGATAAATTATCAAAACCACTTAACACATATTTACAATTTGAGAGCAGAGTGAAATAATTTACACAACACAATGAGGAAGAAAATGACTAACCTAAGTAACTTTAAAAATAGTATTTAGAAATGATACTGAGAGCTAATAAAAGATTTAAAAATTGTAGAGAGGGACGCCTGGGTGGCTCAGTCAGTGAAGCGTCTGCCTTCGGCTCGGGTCATGATCCCAGGATTCTGGGATCAAGTCCCTCATGGGACTCCTTCCTCCTGCTTCTCCCTCTCCTTCTGCCCCTCCTCCTGATTGTGCTCTCTCTCTCTCTCTCTGACAAATAAATAAACAAAATCTTTTTTAAAAAATAATAAAAATAAAAACTATATAGAAATACTGCAATGTGGTTAGCAAATTTGTAAGAAATTCTGAAACTTCTTTTATGTTTATGCTTAGATTGAATAAATAATATATTGTATATAATGAAAGCCAGATTTCTCACACATTGAGAAAGATGTTACACATAAGAAATGGGACAAGATCAGCATGAAAACTTTGGTATCAGATTGGAATCAGAGGTATCAATATGAACTCATATTTTAAAGATAGATGTGATAAATTGATAATAGAAAGATGGATAGATAGACAGACAGACAGATAGATAATATGTTGGCTAGTATACGTACCTGATCTCTTAGGGTCTATGAGCAATAACACCCGATAAGCACTGAGCACATCTAGTGCCCGGATCCTGATTCTGTTCTTCAAGAAAAGAAGCCAGGGATTCCTGGAAAATTGTTAGATCCTGGGGTTGTGGATGGAAAAATATAAAACGAGTATGGGGCATTTTGTAGTAGGAAAGTTTTCAAAAAATTTGGGGACATGTTGAAAGGATACAGGAGTAGCAAGAAAGAGCTTCCAATGGCTAAAAATGGAACAATTTAAGCAACAAAATAAATTATGATAGTACTGTAATATAACCCATAGTATAAAATCAGTATCCATGTTGGTATAAGTAATTCAATAAATGCATAAATTGGGAAGAAGGGACAACTGAGCCTCACAGGGCATTCCAGTTAGTAGAAGTATGACAGAATTCAAGAAAAAGAAAATCACCATTAGGGCACCACAGTAATAATTGTTGCAGGCAAGATATACCAATGGAAGCTAAAATTATTATACTAATATTTGATGGGAAACAATATTTGCATAGTATCAAAGAATGTACCCTATGATGTTTGTTAATGACAAATAATGTTAATGACAAATATTAAAATAGTAACTTCATAGTTTAGAAAGCAGCGGACACCACCTTAATGAAATGACCAAGTTAACATCAACTATCAGAAGACTTATTTAGATCATATTCTCCCTGTTACCACATCACTTTTGTGGTACTCTAGCCCAAAATAGAGAACCTCAATCAAATCATGGGCTAACATTAGACAGTCCCAATGGAGGGACATTCTGGACAATAATGGCTAGTACTCCTTAAAACTGTCAAATTTTTGAAAGACAAAGAAAGGCTAAAACTTGTCACAGAAAGGATGAGAAAGGGGTAAGTAACTAAATGGAGTATGGGATCCTAGACTGGATCCTGGAGGGGAAAAAAGCAAAAACAAAAAAAACTTAGTGGATTAGGGAACTCTGCCATTTTAGTAACCATTTTGTAAGTCTAAAATTATGCCAAAATAACAAATAATAATAACTAATTTTAATTTAAATTTGTTATTGAACTCTATGAAAATCATTCATGTTTTTTTCTGTGCTAAAAAAGAAGTATTACAAATTGTGTATCTTATCTGTGATGACAAATGGCTATTAATAGTATGTTACATAAAACCCAAATTTTATCCTTTTAATCTAAGTGTAGTTTTGAAAATGAATGAGAAAATAATTGCCTTTTAGGGAAAAAAGTTGAAAAAGAGAATACATATGTATATTATTATATTTACATATATATGTGTGTGTATATATATATATAATATATATATTATATACATATATAAACGATGTTTATAAATGTCTCCAGTATTATGTGATTTAGTTGTCAAAAATTATAAAAGGGTGCAATCTGTACCCAACATGCACATTGGTGTATTTATTTTAAAAATAAACTGGAAATATAATTCATTAACCTTTGCAAAAAAGTCATTGAAAGAAAAAATGTTTTGGATTTTGGCTCGCTTTTTGAGCATTTGTGTATACAGATACAGATATTTTGACAGGAAACTAATTGATGTCATTGAAAGTAGAAATGTTTTAGCTAATATTTTGAACTCCTATGTGGTTGATCCAAGGAATTAAAAGACAGTATTCATATTTAAGAATTGAGATCAACAGCACACTCTAACATGAAGGTCTGTTTATCATTTGTAAGTAAAATATTCACTTTCAAAACCGAATAGAAATTAAAATTTCAAATAAATAGATTAAAACTCTAGAATCATATCATATCACATTAAATCACAAGATTTAATTCTGTATTTTATAAGATCATAGCATATTCATTGAAAATTTTCTATTTTAAAATGTTACCAATAATATTTATAAAGAACAAAAGTTTTTATAATGTGGATAAATAAGTTATGTTTAAAATATCATTCATGAGGCGCTTGGGTAGCTTAGTCAGTTAAGCATCCTACTCTTGATTTCCCCTCGGGTCATGACCTCAAGGTCGTGGGATCGAGTCCTGCATTGGGCTCCCCACTCAGTGGGGAGTCTGCTCGAGATTCTCTCCCTCTGGTCCCCCAGCTCCCACTCATGCATGCTCTCTCTCTGTAAAATAAATGTCTTAAAAAACTAAAATAAAATATCATTCATTTAATAATTGTTTAATGTGTAAGTTTTAAAAGTTAAGTGATATTAATATAATACTATTAATAAAATGACTACAGACCTATAAGAGGATGAATTTTAAATAAAATAAGATACAGAATTAGCAATAAAAAATGTTTAAGATCCACTGCTTTAATGGATTATAAATCTCTTCAGGACAGTTATCATGGCTTGTTCCCTATTAGGTCCTCCAAAGGCTAACCCAGTTTTTGGTACATAGTAGGTTCAAAATAAAGAATAATTTTAGGAAGGGATGACTGACTTAAAGTTAAATGAATGAATGAATGAATGAATGAATGAATGAATGAATGAATGAAGCAATCATCACATTACAGATAAGGAAAATAATTATTTTCTCAGATAAGAACTAAAATCTGGGATTTCTGAGTTCCTTAGTGCTAAATCTTAAAGAACCTACATCTTCTCAATTATTTCGTGTTTTTTTTTTTTCTCATTGACATCAAGACAGAAAATTATGGTTGATTGGGCAGAGAAGGAAATATTAAGGAGTAAGATAATTCAAACACAAATAGGTATAGGAATTGATTTCTGCTAATTCTTCATATGAAGGGTCTGTCAAGATGGCCAACAGACACAGGAAAAATACTCAACATCACTCATCAGAAGAGAAATGCAAATCAAAACTACAGTGATATATCACCTCACACCTGTCAGAATAGCTAAAATCTAAAACACAAGAAACAAGAGTTGGTGAGGGTGTGAAGAAAAAAGGAACCCTTGTTCACTGTTGGTGGTAATGCAGTGTTGCAGCCACTGTGGAAAACAGTATGGAGATTCCTCAAAAATTTAAAAATATAACTACCCTAGTAATCCAGTGAATTGCACTACTGAGTATTTACCCAAAGAATACAAAAACACTAATTCAAAAGGATATATTTGCCCTTATAGTTTATTGCAGCATTATTTACAATAACCAAATTATGGAAGCAGCCCATGTCTACCAATAGATGAATGAATAAAGATGTGGTGTGTATGTGTATACATATATACTGAAATCTTGCCATTTGCAATGAAATGATTGGAGCTCGAGAGTACATTATAATGCCAAGCAAAATAGTAGAGAAAGACAAATACCATATGATTTCACTCATATGTGAAATTTAAGAAACAAAACAAATGAACAAAGGGAAAAACAAGCAAAAAAAGGAAGACAAATCAAAAAACAGGCTCTTAGCTATGGAGAGCAAATGGATGGTTACCAGAAGGATGGGGGGTGAGGGGAATATGTGAGATAGACAATGAGGAGTAAAGAGCACACTTCTCTTGATGAGCGCTGAGCAATGCATGGATGTGTTGAACCACTATATTGCACACCTGAAACTAATATTAACACTGTATGTCAGCTATGCTGGAATTAAAATAAAAACTTAATAAAATTTAAGAATAGTCTGTCAAAAATGTAGTTAAGACTTTACAGATGATGAGAAAAAGGTGCTTGGGTGCTCTCTTGGTGCATAATGGATGGAGTTTGAAGAAATGGCCTGGATGGACCCCAGAAGGCTGTAGATAAAATACCCTAAGGTTATGTTGACAGTAATAATAAGAATATTGTGCTATTATCTGAGCTTTAGCAAAAATTCATCAGCTATATCAAGAGCTTCCTATCAAGGTGGAGATAAAATAGTAATATTTTATAGATCACATAAATCACAATAAAAGAAGTTTATGCATAAATTAAATTTTGTTTTAGATCATGTTGTTTCAGAAGTCTGATTATCACATTTATAATAATTATCTCAGTTATGTTACTTTGCATATAAAATTTTGATCATTAAAATGTGATTGCAAAATTAATTCTCAGTTTATCTTAAATTGTACATTTACAGATATCACAAAGCCTCTAAAGATTTCCTTGTTTTCATAGGTAACAGTGTCAATCCTGTAACCTTGCAAAATACACAATTTTTGTGCATTTCTGGTAGTATTGTCTCAAAAAATATGTAGAAAAAAGAATAAATAAGTCTTAATGCATAGAGTATCTCAAACTATTTCAGTTAACTCATACAATGTTTTTAGGCTTCACGTAAAATTACCTACTGTTAATACTGATTCTCTGATGCAGCTGATTTCTTTTTGACTGAATTCACACCTAAGTGGTAGAAGAGTAATGTTCTTTCCCATTTCTAACTCTTTTAAATAGATTGAAGATATGCATGACCTTAAGCAAATATAAACCTCTAGGTCATTTTAAAAGAAAAAAAAAAGGTAACACACCATAGACGTGCAAGTTTGTTTTGTTACATTAATCCTATAGGAAACAATTTGTCTGGGAACACAGAGTTCACTAGCACACAATGATTTTATTTTTCTTCAGGGGTTCCAGTCAATGCCTAAAAAAGAAGCAATTTACTAAGTTGTACCTTGGGGCATTGTAATTCACCACACATGGGTGAACAATTTGCTTTGGGAAGGTAGTTACTCATGGCAAGATCAAATCTATCCAGTTCTATTTTGCAGCAACAACAGTAACTTGTATAAGAATAACAATGACAACGTAGAGTCCACCTTTCTTTTGTAGTAGTTCTTCAGCCTCTTTAAATTTTAGTCCACTCTTTAGCAACTTCCTAATTGATTTTCTCTGTGTAATAGTATAACCTTAAAAATGTGACATGTTAAAAAAAAAAAGCACTGAGGCATTTTGTGTGTGTGTGATTTCTACCTCTTCAACAAAGCTTTCTCTTGACTGCGTAAGACTATACTGATCTCTATTTATACTAAGTCAAAAGCCACTAATAGTGCCTATCATTCAAAATACATTTAATGAAGTATTAATTTGTATTATTTTTGTTATCTGACTAGGGACCTTTGTATACATTATTTCACTTAATCTTCTCAAGAACGTTGAAAGGGGGGTATCGGTCCTTTTCTCATATCAAGAAATTAATGTAGTAAAGATTGGTATTATCAAGGTCATATTGTTAGAAATGTCAGATCCTGGGTTCAAAACTTTTCTGTCCATCTTAGACGTAAATTTTTATTTACATTTATCATGTCAGCCAAAATTGAACTAATGTATGTTGATGCACTAGATTTGACCAATACTAGGTATTCATCAGCAATTTAATTTTAAAGGACTTACACTTCAATTTTGGCCTTATTTAAAGTTCTAGAACCATTCAGATATATTGTATCAAAACTGAAGAGCTTTAGAAAGTATGAATTATTTCAAATATTTAAAATATTTTATTTGCTTGTAATTTAATATTCTTGTTTGGATGCTCCCCCATCCCCAGCCACAGGACCATTGTATACTTATGTTCTAATATTCCATTATGACTGTGAATTATCAAATATAATTTCATTCTTGACTGTATCATAGCTTTGAAGCCTCTCTACTACGTAGGAAGAGAAGACAAGTCGTGGTTAGTGATACTAATGCAGCCTTATTTATATATTTATTTTGAGTATAGTTGACCCAGAACATTATATTAATTTCAAGTGTGCCGCATAATGATTCAACAGCTTTATACATTATGCCTTATCTTCTGAAAACTGATTATTACATGGAGAAGATGAAGTGTACTAGTAGCCACTTTCCATTTTTCCCCGTTTTTAATTTCATATGATGAGTTGAGTTCTGTTTGATGAATGGCTCCCTTTACCTTCAGGACCACATCCAAACCCCTTAGCTTGGCATACCAGACCCTTTATAATCTGCCTTGTGATTAGTTCTCCGGTTTCATCATTTGGCAGTTTCCCCTCGCACCTGTGCCCCAGGCACACTGAACAATTTGTTGTGTGTTGGCAATGCTGTGTTTCCTCATGCCTGGGTGCCTTTGCATGTTCTGCCTAGTGAGTGCTTCTGTTCATTTCTCTGGTTGGCTAAATCCTACTCATCTCTCAAAACTCAGTTCACATATCAACTAGGAATATATCCCACTTGACCCTCGCCTATGTAAGAGAGATTGATCAACATACATGCACATTCCAATTTCTTCAAGACTTTTGAACCTACTTGAAAGCCAATCTCACCTAACTTGTATAATCCTTATAAAACACACAAAAAAATTTGCCTATGTTAAATTTAGTAAGGCTTAACATTAAAACTGAATGCTATAAATACTAAAAGCCAGCAGGGAATTTAGAATTTTGACCCATCTTTTCATTTATCTTCTTATTTATCTGTTCATAGTTGGCATACAGTGAGAATGCATCAAACATTCAGATCCGCTACAAGACATGCTTCTTGTTTCTTCCTGTATTACATCTCAAGAGTTTTGTATATTTTTGCATGCATCAAAGTTTACACAAAACAATGTATATAAAGTATTTTGTGAATGGTTCAAAAAATTTTTAATATTGTTTTTGACTTAATATTATTGACATGTAAGTATTGACTTTAGACTGTACCCCTTCATTAAAATGTAAGTCAATTATTTTATATATCCACACACTCCCTTAGCATCCTCTGCTTTCTAAAAGTGTGTTGGAACATTTACTATATTGAATTAAATGGTATATATCTTTGCTTCTAGACAGCTGAAATATTTTTAAAAACAGGAGATATATTATTTTGCATAGTAATAGCTCCATTTTGGAGGCTCAGTAACTTTTGGATAATTGAATAAGTTAATGTATACATATCTTAATAGGTATATTTTCTGAGATCACAAGCAGGCTTTAGCAGGACTTTGTTATTGAAAACTAGAAAAGTTGCTTACACTCTATGATATTTTCATTGTTGCTATCAGTCCCTGTTCTCCTGCCTTAAGTTCATCAAAGGACCGTAGGAACAAAAACTCACATAAACTTAACAAAGAGATAACTTACTCAGAGTTAAAATATATAAGTAAGCATAAATATTGACAATGAAAAATAATTATCAGTTTAAGAGTGCTTTGAGAAATGCAGTAGATCCAAATAAGCTTTTAATATTCCAATGATGAGAACTATGTGTGTGTGCATTGTGGAATGACACCGTTGTTGCATGTTGTCAGATAGCAAAAGATGCTTGGAGAGGTAAATAGTTATCCATTTTGTATATTTTCCATTACCTTGAATCAAAGATGAATATATAAATATGAATTCAGTTCATCCTTTCACTGACAAGGAAAGATGCTATTTGTCTTTATCAACTGGATTAAATCTTTTTTTTTTTTTAAAGATTTCTTATTTATTTATGTGACAGAGAGACAGCCAGCGAGAGAGGGAACACAGCAGGGGAGTGAGAGAAAGGAAGAAGCAGGCTCCCAGCGGAGGAGCCCGATGTGGGACTCGATCCCGGAACGCCGGGATCACGCCCTGAGCCGAAGGCAGACGCTTTTAACGACTGCGCTACCCAGGCGCCCCAACTGGATTAAATCTTAATATAGACACTAGAGACCAGCCAGTTTGGTATGAATTATTTTGAAGTTATAGACACCTGCACGACTTCGAAGTGCTTTTGCCAAAGGACATTAGAACAGAGATTTTACTTTTCTAAGTAAAATGCGTTTTATGCCATTGAATTTTTAAAATTATATTGTTTATGACTTTTGTGATCATCAAATTGATGCTTGTTCTACAGTTTATATAAATCTACTTCAATAGAATAAGGCCATAAAATAATGCTGTTTTGGACTGTTAGGAGCAAGAGGCTTTTCAAAATGATACGATGCTTGATGTATAAATACTATTGAAGAGAAAGTCCTGCAGAAGATAAGTTATTCCATATGTTATATTGCTCAACAAACCTTCAGTTTAACACATATTTATGGGTTTTCACATATGATTTAAATATCAAAATATGTTAAAAATTAAATTCAGTCTTTCCTGCTAAATTTTCTGTTCTTATAAACTTTTCAAAGACAAAATTATACCCTTTTTCTTGGGTCAGTCCTTAAATGGTAGATGTTGCTTTTTTCAAAGTATTTAGGTTACAAAATACCAACATATTAAGTTTATATTTGAAACTTCTATTTATACCAGAAATTAAAATTTAAAATATACAATTTTTAAAAGATTTTATTTTTAAGTAATCTTTACACCCAACGTGGGGCTCAAATGTACAACTCCACGGTCAAAGGTCTCATGCTCTCTTGACTGAAGAGCCAGGCAGGCACCCCTAAAATATACAGTTATAAGAAATATGTCAATATATGTCTGCCTCATTTATTCATATATTTAAGATAAGTTTCTTAGGTGGAGTTTCAAGAAATATTCTTGTGAAAAAAAATATATGGTAAAGGATGTTTTTACAGATTGGGTACAATTTGCTAGTAGTCCAAATTCTACAGTGACATATATGTGACCCTCGAAAAAGAATGGCATTTCCCTATCTTCATTTTCCTAGTTATAAGATAGATGGGTTGCAATAGGTGGTACTTAATGTCTCTTTTATATTAATATTAGATTATCCTGGGGCACCTGGGTGGCACAGTCCTTAAGCGTCTGCCTTCGGCTCAGGGCGTGATCCCGGCGTTCTGGGATCGAGCCCCACATCAGGCTCCTCCGCTGCTGTGAGCCTGCTTCTTCCTCTCCCACTCCCCCTGCTTGTGTTCCCTCTCTCGCTGGCTGTCTCTCTCTGTCAAATAAATAAATAAAATCTTAAAAAAAAAAAAGATTATCCTAAGATTCTGGCAAGTCAAAATAAACCTGATCCTGGGATTTTTACCTCCATTCTTTATTCTTCACTCTTTACTGTAGCATCATTGGTAATGTTAGAGTAGTTCAACAAGACCAAAGATTAACACAGGATATTAACACATCTTCTCTTTCTCATCCTTATTACACTTCCTTATAAGTTAGAAAATAATTAAATAAAATATTCCTCCTTTCAGGCTGAGTTAAAATGTACAAAAGAAATATGTTCACATGTATGAAAAGTATTGACTAGTCAGTAAATGGAAAATGCTTTTATGTGTACCTAAGTTTAACCTATATTATTCAATCAATTCATCTATTTTTTAGCAAATATGAACTGTATATCTCACGTTTTAACGGTGTTTAATGGGGATTTTTTCAAGACTGTGTAAAGTTATCATAGCATGAATTACAACAAACCAAACAGAATTACACCAAAACCAAAAAATCTTTAATGAAACCAAAACATTTTCAAGGTCTGTTTGGAGCAGTATAATGAGTTCAATTTTGTACATACTGAGATTTAGATTAAAGAATATCTAGGGACGCCTGGGTGGCTCAGTCGGTTAAGTGTCTGCTTTCTGCTCAGATCATGATCCCAGGGTCCTAGGACCAAGTCCTACATCCAGCTCCTTGCTCACCTCTGCCTGACACACCCCCTGCGTGTTCTCTCTTTCTTTTTCTATGACAAATAAAATCTTTAAAAAAAAAGAATATATAATATTATTAAAATGGCAAGTAAAATAATAATTCAAGTAAATGATCGTGAAAGGGATAAATATATACATATTATAGTATTCGGTTGATGTTTGATGACTAAAGGAATAGTTAAGTGAACAGGAGATGAGAATATCAGGATGAGGGATACAATAAAGGCAAGAACTAGGAAGAGAAGTGGGCATGTTTTCATAAAAATAATTTCTTATCACTTAAATTATTTACCATACAGAAGATGAACTTGTACTGTGGTTAATAGATTTACTACTCTAATTTATTAACTTTTAAACTATATTTATCTTGGCAACAATAGAGAAAAAAATATTTGTTTGCCCAGATCAAGACTGACTTTTTGGTCTCAGCCAAGGGTACGTGCATGATAACAGCTGGGTATCAATGTTGGGGAAACACAAAGAAAATATAAATTATTTAAAAATTTTTTCAATCTGCAAGATATCCTTTGAAAATATATGTGGAAACAGTTTAAAGTCTGTCCACACATGAAACAAAGTAACTAGAACTTATAGAATAAAAGGTTTTAATTTCCTACTTATAGCAACTTCCTTTATTAATTTTATATAATCTAAGAAACCCATGGTTATATGTGATATAACTATATAGTATTTTTGGAAGCCAATTTATTTTCACTTACTAGAAAATGATTCTCTCTATAAATGTCAAGTAAAAACAGATTCTCTCATCAATTCAGGGAAATTACTGTGCCCTAGTAGTAGGTCATATTTGTTGAATAATAGGCTATTTTGCTGAAATTTATATACTGATTCCAATTTATACCTATTTCGTTCAGCTTTCTCAGTTTTCAGAAGATCAGTCTGCATTAATGGATGTTTATAAATATTCTAAATGTTTAGTAGTAGGAGGAAAAATTTGACATCTGTATTTTTAGTCTAAAATAATGAGTAGCTTTTCAACTTTAAACAGATATAAAGAAAAATGGAAACTTTTTTCTACAGTACATCCTGCCCTACCTTAAAAAAATGTAAAAGTAAAAACCTAAATACATTGATTTCGTATTTTCATCTAAAAACAGAAATTTCTTTCAGTTCTTTTTTTTTTTTTTTTAAGATTATTTATTTATTTATTTGACAGAGAGAGACAGCGAGAGAGGGAACACAAGCAAGGGAAGTGTGAGAGGGAGAAGCCGGCTTCCCACCAAGCAGAGAGCCCAAAGCAGGGCTCAGTCCCAGGACCCTGGGATCATGACCAGAGCTGAAGGCAAATGCTCAAGGCTGA
This sequence comes from Ursus americanus, assembly GCF_024610735.1. NCBI lineage: Eukaryota > Metazoa > Chordata > Mammalia > Carnivora > Ursidae > Ursus > Ursus americanus. The sequence goes on along the minus strand of NC_142135.1, from coordinate 49,616,427 downwards.
GCCACTCAGGCACCCCTCCTTTCAGTTTTGAAATGAGTAAAGACTTCTCAATAAATATAGAACATCCTTTTGTACTGCAGCTTTAGGTTTAATATTTTAAATGTCACTTAAGAGAAAATAACAGTAAATTGCATAAAGGACATAGATTCAAACATCTAGATGGAATATACTCTTTAAAATAGAACCATTACAACAAAATTGTATTCTTTATCTCCAGAATTATAACAAGGTTACTTTGTATTTGCAGGAGGGGAGAGCAGAGGCAATAACTTGGTAGAAATAAATGGGGGGAAACTTTCTAAAACAGATCAGTGTGCAGACCAACTCAAGGTCAGTTGTAAACATGATGAAAGAGTTTGCCATCTTTTTTTTTTTTACTGAAAATAGGCCTACATTTATACAGATGGCTTTTTTCTTTTAAGGAGAGTTTAGTTGTCATTCACATTACATTTGATACACTTTGGAATGAATCAAATATGATTTTCCTCCATATGTCTAGCAAATCAAGCCCATTTATAAACACTGGCCACACCCATTTCAATCTGGTGCCACCAAGTGTAACTCCTCAGAGATAAATAAATCTTCCATAAGTGCATCAGATGACAGTAATGATATACTTTAGTTATAATTTCTCTGGAAAATAGTATGATATCCTCTGTCATGTTGGTTCTTATGAGCTAGAAAAAAAAATTGCCAGCAATTTGAAGTATTTTTATTTTATTCACTGGCATTAGTTAAGATATAATGTTTCCTTTAGCTGAGCCCCACATGAATGCCAATAAATATCTGTATTTCTTAATAGCATTTGGAAGTAAGGGAAGAAAAAATACATGAGATTTTTATCTTTAGAAAATATTTAAATCTACAAATTTGAAAGACAGTTGGAGGTCATTTAGTTCAACCATGTAACCTATTTAAGTCTTTGAACCATAACTCAGGCAAGTAGTTTGAATATGCTTGAACACTTTTAAAAGTTGAGAAATTACTTTTATACTGAGGCATTTCCACTGTTAAATTCCTCTTATTAAAGTTTATTTGACCGATTGCTAACTAAGGGGTATTTTGTTTCCTGAATGTGAGAGAAGCAAAATTTTTGTTGAGACTATCAAGAGTTCTTAACCTTTAACATTATACCACTCACAGAAAACATTAGTCAGTGTTCATTTTGTTTGCTTGTTTTTGTCATTTGCCTAACTGTAACCACAACTAAAAATTCTGTTATTTTTGTCTGTTTTTGCTTTTATACATAAATTTTTATCATCTTTAGGATTACTGAAAATTTTAGTTTCTTCTCCCTTTAAGATTTAGTCCCCCCTGCACTGCTTACTGTAAATACATACCAATGCATTTTATCCCCCTATGTAATACACATTCTATTTTAAATTGAAGCTTACTGTAGAATTCTCTATGCAATCAACATCCTGCCCTACATGCCCAATGAAGTCAATTCATTGGGCGTGTATAATGTTATACCTAACTCATAAGAAGCACTTGTGGTTATGAAGTCATAATCATTATTTGAGAGCACTGTAAATTCTTGAATAATCTTGTATTGAAGAATATTATTCATCATCGATTTCAACAACTTTGTGCAGGGCAATAACTGCCACCCACTATCTGCTCACACTCTTTATTTTCCATTTTTTCCTTATTCTCACACAGTGAAAGGGATCCTTTAAGTGTCTTGTTTTTCTCAATGTATAAGATTTCATTCATATGTCTGAATACATAGCATGGCAGCAGTGAAGAAACACACCTGTAGGGTGGGGCAGGAATTATTTCTATACTATACTATAGTTTGATCTTTTTCTCCAAGATGAACAGGAACTCCATTCACTTCGGTGTCAACTATTCCTTAGGAAGCTGGTCCTCTGATGCACAAAAATATGACACTAAACTAATGGAATGCTCTCAGAGCAGAAAGAACCAAGAACATTATATATATTTTTTTTCTTTAGCAACAATAGGAGCATAATATGAGCACAACTAAGAGCTTGTGTAAAATAGAGTTTGAGAAAATGGGTTATTGAGCACATTCATGAGTAATTTTTTGAAGAAAAGATACATGATTTATACTTTCTGAATCCTAGAATGTCTCAAGTGCCTTTCTTCTGCCTGCATATATGCATATCTTAGTTGGGCATATGTTTCCTGTATCCCAGTTCTATTTTTTTCAAAAGTTTAAAAGCATTGTTATGTCACCTTCTAGTCTTCAGTACTGTAGAAGAGGAATTGAGAAATCTCCTATCTCTCTCTTCCTTATTCCTACTGATACTCATTGCTGAATATGCTTACAGCCTAAACACTTAGGCCACACTTTCAAGCTCACTTTGCTGAGCCTGACTTGACTCCCTGACTTGACTGCTTCTGGTAGAGGCACAGATTTGGCAGAGGAAGTTTTATTCTAAGTGTATGGGCACTTCAACACTCTCTCGACCCTCACTGTTAAAGCCTAAAATAGCGGTGCCTGGGTAGCTTGGTCAGTTGAGTATCCGACTCTTGATTTTGGCTCAGATCAAGATCTCAGGGTCGTGAGATCAAGTCCTGAGTCAGGCTCTGCAGTGTGCATGGAGTTTGCTGGAGATTCTGTCCCTCTCTTCTCCCTCTGCCTCTCCCACAGCTCACGTGTTTTCTCTCTCTCAAACAAATAAATAAATCTTAAAAAAACAAAAAGCCTAAAATGATGTGATCATATACTGTCCTTGAAATCTGTTGACAAGACTTCTACACTGCAGAACAGTGGCCTTATTCTCAACAGAGAACTCTTGATACCTCTAGAGAAATCGTATTTCTCCATGTGTAGGTCAACTCTTGATTTCTGCTGCGGACCCACGAAGACAGAGGTATGATCTTACTTTTAGAGGTAGGATATTCCCTAGAACTGTGAAGAAATGTTTGTTCATGTACTTCTCTTAGCTTGTTTTTCTTTCTTTCTTTTTTTTAATGTTTTTTTTATTATGTTAGTCACCATACAGTACATCCCCGGTTTCCAATGTAAAGTTTGATGATTCATTAGTTGCGTATAACACCCAGTGCACCATGCAATACGTGCCCTCCTTACTACCCATCACCAGTCTATCCCATTCCCCTACCCCCTCCCCTCTGAGGCCCCCAGTTTGTTTCTCATAGTCCATAGTCTCTCATGCTTCATTTCCCCTTCTGATCACCCCCCCTTTCTTTATCCCTTTCTTCTCCTACCGATCTTCCCAGGTCTTATGTTCCATAGATGAGGTAAATCATATGATAATTGTCTTTCTCTGCTTGACTTATTTCACTTAGCATTATCTCCAACAGTGCCGTCCATGTTGCAGCAAATGTTGAGAACTCATTCTTTTTGATAGCTGAGTAATATTCCATTGTATATATGGACCACAACTTCTTAATCCATTCATCTGTTGAAGGGCATCTCAGTTCCTTCCACGATTTGGCTATTGTGGACAATGCTTCTATGAACATTGGGGTGCATATGGCCTTTCTCTTCACTACGTCTGTATCTTTGGGGTAAATACCCAGTAGTGCAATTGCTGAATCATAGAGTAGCCCAATTTTTAACTTTTTAAGGGTCCTCCAAACTGTTTTCCAGAGTGTCTGTACCAACTTGCATTCCCACCAACAATGTAGGAGGGATCTCCTTTCTCCACATCCACTCCAGCAATTGTTGTTTCTTGCCTTGTCAATTTTTGCCATTCTAACTGGTGTAAGGTGGTATCTTAGTGTGGTTTTGATTTGAATTTCCCTGATGGCTAATGATGTTGAACATTTTTTCATGTGTGTTAGCCATTTGTATGTCATCATTGGAAAAGTGTCTGTTCATATCTTCTGCCCATTTTATGATTTGTTTATTTGTTTCTCGCGTATTGAGTTTGAGAAGTTCTTTGTAGATCTTGGATAGCAGTCTTTTATCTGTAGCATCATTTGCAAATATCTTCTCCCATTCCGTGGGCTGCCTCTTAGTTTTTTTGACTGTTTCCTTGGCTGTGCAGAAGCTTTTTATCTTGATGAAGTCCCACAAGTTCAATTTATCTTTTGTTTCTCTTGCCTTTGGGGATGTGTCATGAAAAAGGTTGCTTTGGCTGATGTCGTAGAGGTTGTTGCCTATGTTCTCCTCTAGGATTTTGATGGATTCCTGTCTCACATCTAGGTCTTTCATCCATTTGGAGTTTATTTTTGTGTATGGTGTGAGAGAGTGGTCAAGTTTCATTCTCTTGCATGTAGCTGTCCAATTTTCCCAGCACCATTTATTGAAGAGACTGTCTTTTTTCCACTGGATGTTTTTTCCTGCTTTATCAAAGATTAGTTGCCCAAAGAGCCGAGGGTCCATTTCTGGGCTCTCTCTTCTGTTCCATTGGTCTATGTGTCTGTTTTTGTGCCAGTACCATGCTGTCTTTGTGATCACAGCTTTGTAGTACAGCTCGAAATCCGGCATTGTGATGCCCCCAGCTTTGTTTTTCCTTTTCAACAGTTCCTTGGCGATTCGGGGCCTTTTCTGGTTCCATACAAATTTAAGGACTATTTGTTCCAGTTCTTTGAAAAATGTCCTCGGTATTTTGATCGGGATAGCATTGAAAGTGTAGATCGCTCTGGGTAGCATGGACATTTTAACTATATTAATTCTTCCAATCCATGAGCATGGAATATTTTTCCATCTTTTTATGTCTTTAATGTCTTTCAAGAATGATTTATAGTTTCCAGAATATATGTCCTTTACGTCTCTGGTTAATTCCAAGGTAACATATGGTTTTTGGTGCTATTGTAAATGGAATGGATTCCCTAATTTCTCTTTCTTCAGTCTCATTATTTGTGTATAGAAATGCAACTGATTTCTGAGCATTGATTTTTGTATCCCGCCACATTACTAAATTGCTCTATAACTTCTAATAGTTTGGGAGTGGATTCTTTCTATCCATGACTGCCTGTCCCTTGGGAGAGGATTGTTGTATCTAATATGACATTTTCCACTATTTTATAACTTTTGACTTCTATTTTTCCAATGTTCCTAGTATTAGGAGTTGATAAGTAAGACTCACTAATTTTCCTTTTATCTAGGTGGGTAAATTTATCTTCTCTAAAACTCGGATCTACTTGCAGTATACTTAGAAGTACAAGCTCAGTGATAAGTCATAGAAGCCCAATTTGGGGTCAAAGGTCAATCATCTTTCTTCTATTTGGCTTTCATAGCAATAAAAAAGAACCTTTGATTTTCATCTTTCTAGTTCCTATGTCATTTCACATTTGATTAGAAAATAGGGTGTAAAAGAGATATGTTTACTAGAATTCAAAAGTATGGACTATTCACTCGAGTTCAAAAAAATATATTATGTTCTAAGTGTCCAAAATACATGTCCTTATAGTAACATACAAAGATATATATTAGAAGGTGGTGGAGGAATGGTAAAGTATCCTCCAGATTGAAAAGGCACATTGAGGCTAAAAAATGAGGCAAACCACTCCTTATCGTTTACATAGTTTTATTCAGGGTAACTTAGTGGCAGGGGAAACCAGGCAGATGGATGATCCAGGCACTACGCAGCTCTTCTCTGGAAAGTTCAGACCTTAATCCATAGATTTTATAGAGTAAGGGGATGTGCGAGGGTCACTGTGTTGAGGTCAAAGGGTCTAACATCTACAGACCTTGTGGAGCCATTTGTGCATAGAGAAGAGAGTGGAGAAGAAACTATGTTATCTATGCTAGTTATCTAAACAACTTTAGGGAAGATCAGCACAAGCCTTTCTACATTGCAGTCAGGGCACATGTTAACCTTAAGGGGCCTGGAGCACGTAGCCCTGAGAGAAGTCATTGCATGTAGATGAACAAGATACAGGACCAAAGGTAGAGTCAGTACCGTCAGCACTCCAACAATATAGTATGGTTTTAAGATGTTTGCATTTCTTGATTCTGTTTCTGGTGACAACAGGTTTCATAGTGGGCATGATAACAAATGAGATTCCAGATGGTTGAAGGGATCAAGATGGAATAAGTTTAAAAGTTAGGGGTGGGCAGTTAAATTGATTTTGCTTTGTAATTATGTATAAGCACTGGTCCTGTCTGAATGGTAACATTTAAAACATATGCATAATTTTCATCATTAAAATAAACCTATTTTATGTATATTACTGAATACGACTCAGCAATGTATTCATCTATATAACCACCACTTTAATAATATATAGAATATTTTATTTCCCTGTACCTTCCAGGTCAGTCCTTGTGCCAAGGGAAGCACCCATCTGCTTTCCAATACTATAAATTAGACTTGATTTTTCTAGAATTTTGCATTGATGGAATTATATCATGTATACCCTTTTGTATTTGGCTGGATTTTTTTCCCACAACACAGTGTTTTTCAGACCCATCCGTGTTTTTTTGCTCATGTTAATATTTCATTCTTTTCTATTGCTGAGTAGTATTCTATTGTATGGATGTACCACATTTGTTTTATCATTATTTTCTTTTCTCTCTTACAGAAACTAGATGAAATATCAGCTCCAATTAGCATAATTGGATAGAAATAATTTGTAACTCAAGAAAGCAAATAATAGATACATCTTCTTTTGTGCTTGCTTCACAATTTGTATTATAGATCAAATTACCAAATTATAGACTTGTCATTTTCCAAGATTTCTATATAGACACAGAGTTTATCACATGCAAACCAGCATGAACAAAATGATCTCTTGTTGAAATATTCCCTTCCTAATATTGCCAAAAATTGTGGCTTTGAAATTGCTATGCATGAAACAATAATACTTGAATAATAGAACCCTAATGAATGTAAGTCACTTTTTAAAATGGAAGCTAATCAGTGGGATAGAGCTGCAAGTGTTTGAAGATGGATATTACTGCTGTGTGGTAACATCAGTCATGTTTCTTAAGCACTTTATGCATATGCTTGTCTTAAATATATTTCCATCATTTAGTTCTAAGAGACATGCCATTTAGACTGCAGTAACTGAAAACAACCAATAAAAGGAAAAGTGATTTAAGAAGTTTCCTAGTGTTTTTTCTCTCATGCCTCTCCTTTTTCCCTTTCTAGTTTGCCTCATCTAAGTGCCATCCTTAGACTCAGTAAGACATTACAAAGCACAGGGACCCGCACTTACAAGTATCTTGAACTTTAAGGAGGCCCTCTCTTGGCCTTCTGTGGCTAATCCCCTTTCCATGGCCAAGGGGTGCCTCACATCTAGAGCACAACCCTCTCTGTTCTAAAGCATGGTCCAGATACCTGGTACTTTTCTTTAAAAGCCCTGATCCTGCTTTCTGGTTCCTGTGCTGGCATTTTTCCAAGTACTTTCTTTCTAAAAGCAGACCACACTGCTACTATTTGTATGTGGAGCCTATTTCAGGGGTGGGGCATAGACAGGAGCAGGTGCTTGGGTTGGATTGTCCACATGCACCTGAGAGATGGCAGAAGAAGAGGTGAGGCTCATGGGCTACAGGAGCCAGTAGGCAGCTCTCTTTTTTGCTGCCATGTTCTGCCATGAATATTTGAGGAATAGAGAATTCTAAATTTGAACCTGGTCTTCCAGGTGATCATGAAAATAATTTGTCAAGGGTATGAAAACAGGATATATTTTATTTAAACATTTGATGGCTTAATTTAAATTATAAGGTATTTATACATATGTTAAGTCTGCATGTATATAAATAGCTTAAGTCTCCATATATGTAAATAGCTTAAGAGTAAGTTTGTATTCTTACTCAAGTCCTGAAAATATAAGGGGAAAACTGAATTTATATTTTAGTCTTTTTTAAAAATTTATTTCTTTATTTTAGAGAGAGAGAGAGAGAGCAGGAACAGGAGGGGCAGAGGGAGAGGTAGAGAAAATCTCAAGCAGACTTCATGCTTAGTGGGGAGCCCAACACGGGGCTGAATCTCAGGACCCTGAGATCAAGACCTGAGCCAAAACCAAGAGTCAGATTCTTAACTGACTGTGCCACCCAGGTGCCCCAATTTTTGAGATTATTTTTAAAGGAATATTACAAACCAAGTATAAAGAATTGTGTTTTTAAGTATTTCGTAAGTCTTTGTCTTTGTAAATAAGTCTGTTTTTGGTGAACCTTTCTTGGGATATTCAACTAGAGTCATCTCTCCATACAAAGGAAGCTGATAACAAAATGATCTGACTCTTTCCTCCTTCCTCTGCTTCCTATCACTGAGAATTGGGGAGGGAGGTTCTATCTTGTTTTGTTGTGTTTTAATAAAGACAGGCTTCTTCATATTTTAGTCATATAACAACTTATTCAAAGTAATGATGACTCTTTTTAATCTGTTTCAAATAGATGATCACATCTCTCAGCTGTTGTTAGGAAGTTTTCATTTGGTTTGTTTATTTGAAGAAAACAATTTAAACACTAGAAAAACAAAAAAGTTAACTTTTCCCATGAATTTAAATGTGTATATTAAATGCAAAGTCCTTTAGAAAAGATGAAGGAAATAGGGAATTTATATTTTAAGAATTGAAAGTTTTGAGTTTTATAAGGATATGTTTATAATCTATGTAAGCACCTAACACAATAGATTTCAGTATATAAATTTAAACTATGTGACAAAATATCATAAAAATTAAAAGAAAATAAGAAAAAGGTCTTTAACAAAATATTTAAATTTTCCAATAAATTAGTTATAAAGTGTAATTATAAGGAAGACTCAAAAATATAAACAGTTCCAGAGAGTAACTGAGCAATAGACAAGAACAAACAATTAACTGGAAAAGTAATAAAATAGCTAAAAATATGTAAAATTTTATTCAACTTATTACCTACTAAGTTTTATCTAAATGATAAAATAGAATAATGATATGGCTTTTAAATTTATCTAATTTAATTTGATATGTTAAGATGAAAATAATGTTTAGTGTTTGAAATTGTGCAGGTTGGTATCACTATATTCTGTCAGTTTGTTAATTCATCAAAAACAATTTAGCAACATATATTAAGAAACACATCAAAGGCTATAATCTAAGAAAATAATCTCACACACAAATATTTATGAATAATTTTTCTCATCTCAGCATTATTAATATGAAAAAAATCTATGAGGAATTCTGTAGATGAATTATGTGACAAGTACATAATGAAATATTCTGCAACCATTAAAACAGTGTTCAAAAGATATTGATGCTATTGAATTATTAACTTAAACAGGTGCTGCATTAAAAATTGTACTGAGAGAGTTATCACACATTTTTCAAATATGCATGGCCAAAAAGATAACATTTATTGTCTCTGGCTGTTTAGATTATAGATTATTTTTTGTCCTCCTATGCCTATTTATATTTTCCAAACACACGTATTACTTTTTTCTCATGTATTCTTTTTTAATGAGGAAAAATATCATATTTTGCAGGGCCATGAATAAAGCTCCTCATTTTACTGAATTTGAGGCACAGATGGGACTTGGTGGCGGGGGAGGGTGAAGTGGTTCTCACAGAGAGTTAATCGATCAACTAGGTCTGCAACCCAGTATTCCAAGGTAGAATTCTCCCCGGGATATTTTTTCCCTCCAAAATCTCATGTCCCAAATCCTTCATATGGTATTGCCAGAAATGATCTGTACCTGAATTCACCAACAGTGCTTACTCTGTACTAAATTAAGTAATGGTCTTGCAGTAGATAGACATTGAATTAAAAAAAAAATAATTGAAGTTTGGGCGCCTGGGTGGCTGTTGGCTAAGCATCTGATTTCAACTCAGGTCATGATCCCAGGGTCCTGGGATCGAGTCCTGCATCAGGCTCCCTGCTCAGTGGGAGTCTGCTTCTCCCTCTACTGCTTCCCCCCTGCTTGTGATCTCTCTCACTCTGAAGCTCTCTCTCTCATTCAAATAAATTTAAAAAAGGAAAAAGAATTGAAGTTCAAATGTTGATATATTAAATAACTTCACAGTAAAATTCTAAGTCACCCCATAAAGGGGATGGATGGAGAGTAATTGGTGCTAGGAGTTTAGGGGTGGGGATATACAAGTCTCTGAAAAATGAGAATTTCCAGGTTAAGGTTTGTGTAGTATTCAGATGAAACTAAAATAGGAACAGAGTGAAACTCTGTAAAAGAGTAAGCTTAAATCATGGAGCAAGAGAATAGAGCACATTGTGTAATGAAAGTAACCATACAACATTAGTAAAAGGGAAGAAAGATACTCTTCTTCAAGAAAAAACTTGAAATATTCTTCTGAAAGTTTATGTCCTTTCCTATTTTGGTTAGGAAAACAAATTACTAAATAAAAGAGCACCTATTTATTTATTTATTTGAGTTTAGTTGACACACAATGTTACATTAGTTTCAGGTGTACAACATAGTGATTCAACAACTATTTACATTATGCTCTGTTCACCACAAGTATAGCTACCATCTGTCCCCATATGATGCTATTACGGTACCATTGACTGTATTCCCTATGCTGTGCCTTTTATTCCTATGACTTGTTCATTCTGTAACTGGATGCCTGTATCTCTCACTCCCCTTTGCCCGTTTTTCCCATTCCTCCACATCCTTCCCCTCTGGCAACCGTCATTTTGTTCGGTTATTTTGGTCGTTATTTTGTTCGTGTATTAATAGGTCTAATTTCCTTTTTGTTTGTTTATTCATTTGTTTTTTTAGATTCCACATAAAAGTGAAATCATATGGTATTTCTTTTTCTCTGTCTGACTTACTTAGCATAATGCTCTCTAGGTCTGTCTGTATTGTCACAGACGTCAAGAGCTTATCCTTTTTATGGCTGAATGATATTCCATGGTGTATTTATACCACATCTTCTTAATCCATTCATCTATCAATGGGCCCATGGGTTGCTTCTGCATCTTGGCTATTGTAAATAATGCTGCAATAAACATAGGGGTGCGTATATCTTTTGAATTAATATTTTCATTTTTTGGGGTAAACTTTGAGTGGTAGAATTATTGGGTAATATACTATTTCTGTTTTTTAATTTTTTTTTTAAGGAACCTCCATACTGTTTTCCACAGGAGTTGCACCAATTTACATTTCTACCAACAGTGCATGATAATTCCTTTTTGTCCACATCCTTGCCAACACTTATTTCTTGTCTTTTTAATTCTGGCCATTCTGACAGGTGTGAGGTGATATTTCATTGTGGTTTTAATTTGCATTTCCTTTATGAAGAGTGATATTGAGCATCTTTTCATGTGTCTGTTGGCCATCCGTATGTCTTTTTTGGAAAAAATGTCTATTTTTTTTCAATGGATTTTTGGGGTTTTGGTGTTGGGTTGTATATAGATTCCCTACATATTTTGGATATTAATCCCATGTCAGCTTTTAATTGTTTTAAATTTTATTTAAGAAAATACTAAAGTTGAAGCATATAGTTCAGTAAGGAAAAAATGCTAATTAATTTTCTCCTGATATTCCTCTCTTTCCTGTCATAAAAATGCATATAATATTTAAAGCAAAGAAACTAATTTGAGAGAGTACATGAAAATCTATGGATTTTTGAAAGCTGTGTAATTTATTACCCATTTAACAGCCTCCTGACTTAGATCATTTGGCTCCCTAAACCATTTGAGATCTACTGATCATTCACCATAGTCGGGAAACATTTTCATTGCACTTACATTTATTGTTAGTTTTACTGACTACTTTTTGCATTTATTCTAATCTGTTCATATTCTGTTCACAAAATATTGTATTTATAAAACTTTCACAGGAGAATGCCTCAAAGATGCAGAAATTACTTTTACCAAATAAATTCATTTTCATATAATTTTCTTTCAACAACTTCAGAATTCCTTGTTTCAGTTATTGAGAAATAAAAAAGTAGTTCTCATGACTCAATGTTTCTTCTGCTATTTTTCTTAGAAATTACTCATAGTTATGAGAGCCAAATAATGTTCAAATAATATTTGGTGATTCCCAGCATGAACAAACTTGAAAAGTTCTGTTATTCAAGATGAGTCTTTTGTTCAACACGTTTATTATAATTTTATACTTAAGTTATACAAATATAAAATGATCTTTATGTCCCATGTTTGTATCATTAGATTTATGGGAAAATGCACATTTTAAAATAAAATTCTACTAGGTTCATTCTATGACATGATAATGATAGATACTATATTTTATTGTAATTTGTTATTTCAAAATTTTAAGGAACCTTATGATTACATGGGTCCTGTTCATACAATTTCAGGAAAACCTTCCTATTTTAAGGTCATCTGATAGGCAAATATAATTGCATTTTTAACTGTAACTCCCATTTGCTATGTAATTTAATATAGTCACAGGTTAGAATAGGGACATATTTGGAGGTGTCATTTCCTCCTACCACAGCATCATTCCATTTCTTCTGACATCAATCACTTTTTAATAAATAAGCATCAGTTTTATTTTTTCTCAAGGCTTTTTAGTTTTATTAAGTCTTTAATAAAGACACGGTCTTTATTCTGAACAATTGATGTTTAGTTCTCTTTGTATTTATTGAACTTGTGTTGAATAATTTTTAAATCTACAGCTTGATATATTTTATCACTGATTGAAAATTCTCAATCATTAGCTCTTCAAGTATTGTTTCTGCTCCATTTTTTCTTCTGTTTTTCTGGGATTTAAATTATATCTTTTTAATACTTCATTTATTAAATATTTTTCAGCAATTCCATGCTCTTTGATGTATATTTTTCAGCATTTCTCTCCTTGCTTCAGTATGGATATTTTTCTTGAATTTTTATTTCCATTTATTGACCAACACCTTAGCTTCACCTAATCACCTACTAAACCCATCCACTGAGCTCTTAATTTCACTTATACATTTTCATGTTTATACTTTTCTGTAAACTTTCTATATTTCTTCCTGAAGTTATCCATTTTGTTTAGAATTAAATACATTTTTCATAACCAAGTTAACTATTATAAGGCACATGTCTGAAAATGGTGGTTTACTGTATTTCTTGCTGGCCTATCTCTTTTGTCTATTGCTTCTCTTGGTTTTAAGTTAGGTCTTGTCATTTCATATGCTTGGTTATTTTTGAGTAAGTATGTGAGTATGCTTGATATTGAAAACATAAATTCTAAAGACAAATTGAAGCTCTACTTAATGTTATAATTCCCCAGAGAGTTTATAGTTGCTTCTCACAGGCAACTAGTCTAAAGCTATTTGCAATCCAAGTTCTCCATAATCCAGTCAAGGATGAGAGATGAGTCAAAGGTGAGTATTAGTTCCTATGAATGAAATTTAGTTCTATTCTTAGAGAAAGATAGATGCTCATGGTCTCAATTAAATCCTGTAGTCTTTACTAGTGGGCCTTTTCTATTTGGTAGATTTGGAATTCTAACATTTTCCACTCTGCCCTATGAGTCAGCTGAACACTATTAATTTCTCAGCATCTCTGATGTCTCTATGGTAATCTGCAAAAGTTGTGAGTACTGCTACTAATAGAAATAAAATACAATGTAAGTCAGACATGTGAGTCACATCTGTAATTTAGAATGTTCTTATAGTCACACTAAAATAATAAAAAGAGCCAGGTATGGGGCGCCTGGGTGGCACAGTTGGTTAAGCATCAGACTCTTGGTTTCAGTTCAGGTCATGCTCTCAGTGTTCTGAGATCGAGCCTGGAGTTGTGCTGTGTGTTCAGAACATGCAGAGTCTGCTTGAGAATCTCTCTCCCTCTCCCTCTGCCCCTCCCACTTGTGCTCACTCTCTCTCTCTCTCTCTCTTTCTAAAATAAATAAATAAATCTTTAAAATAAAATAAAAAGAACCAGGTAAATTAATTTTAATAATACAGTTTATTAAACTAATATATCATAAACATTATCATTTTACCATATAATTTTATATAAATTTGTTAATGATTAATTTACCTTATTTTTCATTCTAAGTCTTCAAAATATGCTCTGTATTTTAAATTTATGTCACAGATCAATTTGTATTAGCTGTATTTGAAGTGTTTGATAGCTGCTTCTGGCTAGTACCTACCTCATTGGAAAGTACAGGTCTAGTACAAAAATAGTTCTGAATGCTGACCTGTTCTTTCTAGATTCTTGGTCATATGATTCTTCGTGGACTTGTTAGTTCTACAATGCAACTTTTTATACTTTGCTTAATTTTTCTGGTTCTCATTGTAAGAGTTGGTTTGAACTCCCTTTTCTATTATTGCTAGAAGTGTAAATCCTTCCCAGCTTATTTTGAATTTCTGTTTTTCTTAAACTTTCTGTCATTGTTCTCTCTGATTTTCTGATCTTTCGTTGATTTTATTTTTTAATTTTTTTACAGATATTTACTAAACTTGAACTATATAAACATTTATGTTATTTGGCTTAGAAACTGTAACATTACATACTTAATTTAACCAATGTATTCAATCAGTTCCTTCCTAACATAATATTTTATGTTTAAATATCTCCAGTATTTCAATGTAACAAATCACTTATCAAATTAAATGTAAGTATTAATTCTGTGTCTTAATCTGTTTACTCTGAGTATTGAAGTGCACAGGATACCTGTCAGAGCAAGCACTTGGAGCATGTTTACAATTCATAGAGTGCTTCTGAAATGTGATCCCTGCAGGATACTTAGTCCCTAAAATCTCGATTACCATAAACTGAAATTCCTAAGAATAGGAGACTTTTTCTGAACTGCTGACTAAAAGATTCATATTTAACTCTAACATTTCCAGACTTTTCATATTATCTAAGATGCAATGAGAAAAGAGCAATTATTAATGAAACATAAAATTATAAATGGATGGCAGCATTCCTTTTTAAATAAAATATGGTGCGTTATTACTTCGAAACTAATTAAATTACTATTTCTTTCTGTCATCACACTCAGATTCTGTATGTAACATTCATTTAGTTTTCAAGATTCATTTTAACTTCAAAAAGTTAAATACTTGGATCTTTAAAATCTTTTTGATTTATTTTATTTTATTTTTACTCATATATTTGTTCTAAACTGACTTTTTATAAATCTGCTGGTCTCTAAAACTTTTTTGAAATCTGTATTTACTAATCAGATTTATGCATCTATTTTTACAAATGAAGTATTTTATTTAAGAATCTTTATAATGATTTTAACAGATGCTCAGAACTGTTTTTCAAAACTGTAGTAAAGTTAAAGTTGTTGCTATGGAAATGATGAAGGCAGGCTGAGGTCTGAGAGTTCAGAGGGGGGTCCTGCAGGACCAGCTAAGAGGGTCCTTGGCTCTGTGCAAGACAGAAATCAAACATGAATCAGGAGGAACTGAAAGCAGAGTTTACTGAATAGCATGAATTACAGGTTAGAGTATAGCAGATGGAGTGTCTGGGAGACCCAGAAAAGAAAGGAGAATGAGTCTCTTCATCATTTGGGGCTAAGGGTTTATATTGGAACAGGGTCCAGGATACATGTTCCTTCAGGAATCCAGGGTAGGGTCCAATCAAAGGCAAGTGACAGGTGAATAATAGGTATTATTTTATAAAATTATTGAATGTAGGGGGTATTGATGCCATGGTCAACTGAGGTTTGTTCAAAGCTAATGTCTTGGAACATGTTAGGGATCTGGCTCTTCTTAGATGTTTTTGGGTGTTTGGGTTCTAGGAAGAAACTCAGAGAATGATTAACTTTCTTGTTTTTTTTTTTTTTGGAGTGGGTACATAGTTTCTTCGGCTTTTACTCAGCTGCAAAATATAGAACATGAGTAAATAGAGCCTACCAGGAAAATGGCAGAAATGGAGACTTTCTAAAATGGAGTAACTTCAGCTTCCATATCTCAGAAGTAGATCATGTTGTAACCTGTTATATCTGATTTGACATACTTTTTTTATTTCTTAAATGGGTAAGAAGTAAAGTAAAGGAGCCTCCCCAGTAAAGGAGCCTAAATCTTCTCCTCCATAAATACTTAAAGATGTGTAGAAAAAAAAATCACAAAAATAATGGTCACACCTTTCATTAAAGAAAAGTATCACAAAAACAGTATTTTGCATACTTTTTCATGTAGACATAAGTTATTTGAAAATTGCTGTGCTGATATTGAATTTAAACTCCAGCACTTTGAATTAATGACTGCATTTCTTTGGTAGTCTAAACACTGTACCTACATGGCTTCCTTTATTCATAGTCAATGTGGATTGAAAATTAGGAATATGAAAGAGGGATAATACATAACATTATATGAAATGAAGTATTATATGAAAAAAATCAGCCTTTTTTTGCTCTATTTTGTATTATCTACAAAAGTATCACATCAATTTTAAGAATATGTTAATTTTAATAGTTTTCATCTCTGTTTTCTTTCTTACAAGACAAAATTTAAAACTCTGATATCAAATCATGGTCACAGAGGGGAAAAAAGAGAAAAAGAGTAAGACATGAAGGAAGTAATAAAAGGAATGGAAAACAGCTTAATTTCACAGTGCAATATGCATAGAATTATCCTGGAACTGGTTGGCTCCTTGTGAGTTGGATTCTTGTGTTAATTAGGAGCATCTTTCATTAAGTATGTTTGTATCTTACTTAAATGCTTCCCAATTCAACACATAGTGTTCAGAGACAAACAAATAACAAAAAAAATAGCTCTGTCTCCCCTCAAAAAATTCCAAGGTAAAAATAAAATAATTACTGGAAATATAGGCTAAAAATTCTTATGGAAGTAAGATAAAATATCTTTTCATTTATTTGGTTTGAGAATTTATTTTTTGTTGAACATTTGTTTTTCCTTGAGAGTCAAGCACAAATCAACTTTGAAAAGTTCAAAATAATATTTTTGGAGCAACTGTTTTTTCCTGTACTGTTTGGAAACAGAAAATAAGAACCTAAAAGTCTTCAAATCATCTAGACATGAAAGAATATGTCTGACCCCCAAATTTAAGAGCTCATACTACATGGTAATTCATTCTTAAACAAGACTACCTTGAGTATTCATAATAGAAATATGGATGCTTTTCAAATACATGTTGTTACAAACTTTCACATTTTCCTGTAAGAACCATGAAACATACTTAAGTTCACTGGGCAAAATACTATAGACTAATATTAAACTTTTTAAAATTTCACATTGTGTGTCTGACAGTTTCCTTATGAATTGTTAATAGTATCAGTTCCGTAAAGTGATTAAACATAAGATCATCAAAACAATCTTTATTAAAGGTATTAATGGTGATATTAAATTATTTTAAATGAGCACTTTATTCATCAATATATAGATAGAGGGGAGATAAGGAAGGAGGAAGAGAAAAAATACTCTCAAGTAATCATTTTAAAGTCTGAGTGAAGTTTTTGAATGTTAAGGTCAATAAACATGTAAAAAGAAAATAATGGTATCTAATGAACTGAAATGAAAGTAAGTCTCAAGTAATATAAACTGTAGGGGCGCCTGGGTGGCACAGCGGTTAAGCGTCTGCCTTAGGCTCAGGGCGTGATCCGGGCGTTCTGGGATGGAGCCCTGCATCAGGCTCCTCTGCTGGGAGCCTGCTTCTTCCTCTCCCACTCCCCCTGCTTGTGTTCCCTCTCTCGCTGGCTGTCTCTCTCTCTGTCAAATAAATAAATAAAATCTTTAAAAAATAATAATATAAACTATAGCATGTAAAATATTTGGCTTATTATCAAATACTTACCTGAGGAAATACTCATCGTTAAAATAATGAAATAGAAGGTGAAGACATCATAAACAGAGAACATTTTCAATGTCATAAATAAAACACATGAACTGAATACCCGATGAATGCCAGACATTAAGTTAATCATGTGTTGTACCAGCAATCTAAAATGAAGTGTGAACTTGACACAGATGATGAACTACTTCAAATTAATCATTCTAGATTAGAGCCTAACAGTAACATTGTTGCTAATAACACTGGTAATTTTTTAAATTAATAGATTTTATTTATTAGAGTAGTTCTAGATTTATAGAAGAATAGAAATGAAAATACAGAGGATTTCCATATACTATATATCTCCACCCCCACTCGGTTTTCTTATGATTAAAATTTTGCATTGATGTGGTACCTTTGTTTTTTCACATGATAAGACTATGTTTACCTTTGTAGGAAGCTGGCAAACTGCCTTCCAAAGTGGCTATACCATTCTGCATTCCCTTCAGCAATGAATAAGAATTTCTGTCGCTCTTCATCTTGCCAGCATTTTGTGTTGTCATTGCTCTGTGTTTTAGTCATCCTAATAGGTGTGTAACGGTATCTCATTGTTTTATTTGTATAGGACATGAGAAGCATGTCTTATATGAACAAAGATAATTTTAAATCATTTTTCCCAATCTGTATTTTTGTCTTTTTGTTGTCTTACTGCATTAGCTGGGTCTTCGATTGAAAAGTCACATAGGAATAGTGAGAGGGTATATCCTTGCCTTGCTCACCATTTTAGGGGAAAAGTATCTAGTTAATCATGTTAGTTGTAGATTTTCTGGCAGATATTCTTCATCAAATTGAAGAGATTTCCCTCTGTTCCTTTTTTAAATTACAGATGAGTGTTAAAATATCAAATACTTTCTCTATGTCTGTTTATATGCTCATATAATTTTTCTCTCTCAGTTTGTTGATATGTATGTGGTATACTTAAGTCCTTCTATATACATGGTAATGATTAAAGTGCAAAAAAGATAAGCAAATAAAGATGACATCATGATATCTGTCTCTGATTAAGAAATTGAATCCATGGAAACTGTTACATGCTTGGTAGTGGCTATGCATATACAAAGTACAAGAATGAGTCACAGTGATTTCCTCTAGAAATATGCTAAATTAATCTAAATATGGCAAGGTTAAATACACTGGTGTTATAACTTTATTAAATATGTATTTCTATTTATAAAACATACACGTTTGATGCATAGATATTTCCATATTTCTGGTAAATGCCAGTTAAAATGGTTGCTCATGAAACCAAATTTTTACTCCTAAAACTAGCATTAAGTAATATATTCATACAGATATTTGTTTCAAATAAGTTAATTTCACAATCAAGTTAAACTAAATTAATAAACTTACTTGAAAATAAGGCACAGGAAGTCACTGTATTAGGCAAAAAGGTAGATATATGGAAACATAATATGTGACTATTACTTTTGAGAACCTTGGATTCTATTTAGATAAATATGTAAATGATTACATTACTGTTTAAATAATAGATTATTTTAATATCAGTAAAATACAAAACAGAAAAAATGAGAAGTCTCAGGGCAAAAACTGTCAAATAAATCCTACAAGCAATAATTATTTGGGCTCTCAAGGGAGGAAAGGATCAATAGTATTGAAATACATATCACTTACACCAATTAGCTTCATAATAACAGATTTGGTTATTTCATTCCCTGGTGCCTAATTTTTACTGCCAAATAAATTACATATTCTGTAACATGCACTGAAGATTATTCATTGTGTTATTTTAAGACTACCTTTTAATCATCATCTCCTAATTATATTCTATTTTCTACCTCTTCTACAGACTAACCAAATGACTTAGACTACTGATTTTTAACCTAAAAATGTTATATAGCTTCATACACCAGTAGCTAATGTGAGCTTGACATAAGCCAAAGATGCCAACAATGACCTTAAGAATTTGCACGACAACAAAGTTAACTTCCAGTCCCCCATACAAAAATGGGATAAAATAAATTAAAAAGTAGAGCTGAAAATAGGGGAGAGAAAGCTTATGAAAACAACACGTAAGTACTAGGATTTAGCAGTGCCTAAATTTATTACTGTATCGCTTTATATTTCCAATTTTCTAGAGAAAAAAAGAGATTTTTGAAATTTAATTCGTTGAATTTGTCAGTTGGGTCTATAGAATCCTGATAATTCAAAATTATACATTCTATAAGTAATACTACTCATTACTTAATACTTTTCAGGAATATATTTAACACCTGTTTCTCTAAATATCAGTATGAAGTGCCAAAACATTCTGCTTATAATTCCCCATATACCATTAGGAGATAGTCGATTTTTTGTGCGAGATGATAAACCTATCTGCTCTTTGGCACCCATAACTAAGTCCAAAAAAAAGTGTTTATTGACTTCTTTTAAATTTTGAAGTGTGTTCCTAGAGCTACAGAATTAACAGATATACAAAAATACAACTATACATATAAGTTAGTGGACATTTATTGAGACCTCCTGAAATGTACAAGGCAATGTGTCATGGGTATATAAAAATGATTTTGATATAATTTTTTCAATCATGGAATTTATGGTCTATTATGGGTTCTACCACATTTTCTTAAATAGGTAAAACATGATGTAGAATACAGTCGCCATCATCATCACCACAAGAAATATAGTTAAACCACCAAATTTTAGAAAATAGTGAAAACTACCAGAAGATTTTGGACACATTTCAAAGGAGATATTAAATATTTTACTATGTTTAAACATATTACCTTTTTGCTGCCTACTATTCATTCAGTGTGCATTAGCTAACTTAGAAATTAGAAGCTCCACATAATTACTTTGTTATTTTTATTATGTTTTTTTAATCAACTAGGACTGCAGCATAGGCTGATGGATACTTAAGACCAAGAAACAAGTACTCATTAAGAAAATGTTTCTCAAAGTATGTATGGTTCACTGACACATCATCAGTAACATCTGTTATATTTTTAAAATTCAGATTCCAGGGACTCCTCTGAGTCCAATCAAATGATGTTTACCTTTTTCTGGTTAAAAGAAAGTAACAAGTGAAACCAAATTGTTGTCTACTTATTATTTTGATAATTGGAAAGAAATAATAATGCTTTTTAAAAAAAATTTTTTTTTCTTTATTTTAGAGAGAGAGAGAGGGAGTTTGCACCCAGGCAAACGGGTGGGGAAACTGGATCCCAGGACTCTTAGATCATGACCTGAGCCAAAATCAAGAGTCTGATGCTTAACCCAGTGAGCCACACTGGTGCCCCAGTAATACTTTTTACCCTTATACTTTCTTCAACCAAGTCAGATCTCGATGTTTTTATTTAAGGAGTAATACATAATATGATAAAAGTCATCAAATCTTAAACAAAATCTTTGTTTAATAGGAAAGAAAGGAAACTGCCTTCCTCCACTCCATCCTCCTACTATTCTTACCCTGCTCTGAAATGAATTTTGCAAATGGTTGTCAGCTTGATCATTCTTGTTCTTTATGTTTTCTATTTGGATTTCCAATGTTGGAGCAACTACAGAGTTGTCTTGAGAAGAACCACACCTGTTGTCTTGGACAATAGATCTTTTCCAATCTTATCCAACCTCTATACTAGTTGGAAGAATTTTTCAAATGTTCTGATCCGTTATGTGCATCTTTTAAACTTTTCTAAATTCCTAGTGTTTATAGAATTTCAATTTTTAAAAAGAAAGAATATCTCTTCAGATATTTTCATATATTAGTGAACTCTGGGGAGATAAAGAAAGCAAATAAATATTCTGTCCACCTTTTAAAATGAAGCCTAGGGGTGCCTGGGTGGCTCAGTCTGTTGACCATCTATCTACCTTAGGCTCAGGTCATGATCTCAGGGTCCTGGGATAGAGCCCTGCATCCGGCTCCCTGCTTAGCAGGGAATCTGCTTCTCCCTCTCCTTCTCCCCACCCCTCCTCACACATGCTCTCTCTGTCTCTGAAATGGATAAATAAAATCTTTAAAAAAATAAAATAGATGAGAATTCTATTATTTTACATTATCATCTGAATTACTATTGCCCAAATGTGTTTGGAGAAAGTATTCTAAACACTTGGGGCACTGAAAGGTATTAGAACATTAATCTTTGCAAATTATTATTATGTGTCTTTATGCAATCTTAATTCCATTCTTAAACTATTTATCTTGTACACCAGTTTTTACGTCTGTTATTACTTTGATCTATTAGGAGGGTATTTTAGATAGCAGGCTGAAGGTGCTCATCTTCCCAAATTTATACAAAGCTCTTCTAGATAAGCCCTAAAAAGGGTGAAAGTGAATATAATATTTTGTGTGAGGACAAAATTAAACAGTGAAACCCAAAACTTTCAGCTCTATAATCCATCTTCCCATCCATGGCTAAATGTAGCCCTCTGGTGAAAAGTGAGAACACAGAAAGAGATAGCCCTTTTTGTTCCTGCCCCTTCATTTCTGACTTTCAACTATTACACAAGCTTCCAGTGCTTAGAGCTAATGCAGCCATCTCACAACCATGAACAGAGACATTCTCAACACGCGCAAGGTGGCAGAGTGGGGACAGATGGCAAGACTCTGGGTCCTTATTTACATCAATGAGCCCCTTAAGCCAACCCTGAAACACCTGTTGCAGACCTTTTATTTATTGAGGTAATAAATGATGTTTGTCTCTTGCAGCCCAAACCACCTTAACTAATACAATGCCCAGTATAATCTGACTCCAGTATCCTCACATTCCACTTTCACACTGTATTCTAACCATGCTGTCCTTGTAACCAAAAATATCCTTTACCATGGCAGAATTCTACTCACTTTTCAGGGCCTAGTTCTAATGTCACTTATTTTCTGAAGCCTTCCCATGAGGGAGTTAAATAGTTTCTCTTCCCTGCTCTCATACATCTTTATGAATATTACAGCCCTTATTAAAATAAATTGCAAATATTCCATTATAGATTAGGAAGAGCATAATGGCTACATCTCTGAGTTAATTATTGTATTTTCCAGCATCGAGATCAGAGCTTAGAATATAATAAATATTTAATAAATGCATGTTGACTAAATGAAATTTAAATAGATAAAATTTCAATTAAAGTAATTTAAAAGTTCGAGTTTCCTTGGAATTCATACTTTAATAAAAACGGAAAAATACCTATCAAAATAGTCTGCTAATGGCACTTTTAACAATTCAGATTATATGTATGAATTTGAATCCCTGACTCAAGCAACTTGCTCAGGAGAAGGCTGGGATGAACATTATAATTAGAGTATTTATCAAATATAGGAGATATTATCCCTACTGTGGGATTACACAGTGTGGACATTTTCTAACTAGAACTGGCACAAATATCATAGAGTTCCAATAAGTAAGAGTAATGGTGACTAGTGTTATGTCTAATTTTTCCTTTTAGGTAAATGTTGAAAAATTTAAATGCAAAGGCTTTGAGGCTATATAGTAGCCAAGATAAAGTGTATGTGAGAGAAAAGAGCATGACTTGGCACAATATCCCAGAGAGACTTGAAATTATGTCTTGACTCAGAATAGCAGATGTTTTCTTCACACTATGAAAGAAAGTGTTTAAGTCTTTTTAACGGTCTTAGAGACAGAGCTTGTTTTACAACTAGAAAAAGTTGTCATCTGCTACCAACATTGCAGAAGACTTTTGGTAAGGTGGTGGAGGCTGTTTTGTCTTAAAGGAAAATTTAGCCAAGCTACATTTACATTTCTCTTTGAACTATCTTTGAATAAAGTATGTACAAAGCAAATTAATAGTGTAAACAAAAACTAGAGGAGAAACATGTTCCCACTTAGGAAAATAAAATATATTAAAGATATTTAGATAAAAACAATTGGCTAGTCATTTATGAACTACCTATTTGTTATAGAAGACAAGTGGGACTTCAATGTATTAGCAAATAATTAGCATTTAGGTAAAATTATCTGCCATATTATACATTTGCATATGTGTGTTGACATACAATGACTTTAAAACTTTCATAAAATTGGCTTTTCATAAATTTATAGCAGCCCTCTCCCTAATTAATTTAAAATAATTGTGTCTTACAATGACAAGTTTCATGAAAGGTAATTTGTACAGATAAGCTCATTATTTATTGTATTATTTTAAAAGAGAAACCATGTTGCCAATTAAACACAAGAAAATGTAAAGAAGCTAAATCTGCATATTGTACTAATGAGCACCTGGCTTACATGGTAGTTACATTTTAATTATGGGAAGATTTTGCATTTAAAGGTAGATCACAACTGTTATTCTGTTTATATTTGTTGTAAAAATTTCCCATAAAAAGTTTTGCAAATGAAAATGTAATACCATGTAGATATAAATGATGCAAATTATGATATTTTTATGACTTATCTTTTTACAAAATGTCCACGAAAAGGAAATTCTCCTCTATTTTTTATCTATTTAATATTCCCATACATAATTTGAGAGGAGATATAATTCAGGTAAGAATAAATTCAATTACAATTCAGGACAGTTAAGAAGCTTATAAAGACAAATTTTAAAGATTGTAAAGTATTTCTCTTAATAATGTGGAGCTATCAAAAATACAACCTTTTTCTAAACTGAAAATTCTTTTAAAGTAACTATTAGAAATATAAAAGAAAGTTTCTACTTTCTCACAAAACCCCAGTGACATTGGTTAGTTTATACAATTGCAATCATGCTAAATTAAGAATTAAATAATGCAAAATATTAAATAAGATAACAGGTATTTGAAAGAAGCATGTGGGAACTGGTATTACTCTTTGCTAATTAAGATGACTGACATGCATAACAATAAGGAAGAAAGAAGCAAAAGGAAAAAAAAGGAGCAAAAGGAGACTAATTTAAAACATTTTAAAAAGTCTGTAAGTTCACTAATGCATTTAGAAATACAGCTTGTCTTACTAACATAAAAAGCCTGTCAGCTGTTACAGACAATAGCAGAAGACTTTTAGTGCGTTAGTGAGAAGTTGTTTTAACTAAAAGATGTAAAGAAGTTAAGAGGTTGTTCTTAGATCCAAATTGTAGTGTGGTAAACTATTTGAATATAGAGGCTTCAGTATGAATGTATAACGAAAATCATGCTTATGATTAGTGATGACAGATACTTCAATGAACAAACAAGGGAATTGATCTGAAATACAGAATGAGTAAATTAGGGGATAGAATGACAGGTCACATAGGGAGACCTGTGACTTAAGCAAGTATAAATACAAGCAGCAGCAAACGTTGGCTTTATTCTTGCCTACCTCATAATCACTAATCACGGATTTCTGTTTACCTTTTATTCAGTATTTCTTGATTTCTTCAGATTGTATTTTCATTTCTTGCTATATCTTTGAGAAAATGTTCCTTTTTGTCAAAACCCTAATGTTGGTTGCTCTTAAATCTATTATAGATGTAATACTTGAGGAAAATAAACATAGAGGAAATATGGTTATCTTTTGAAATAAAATTAAATTGAAGGGCAAAGAAAAGAAGATGAGATTGATGCATTAAAAATGCATTTCTTCTGAGAACTTCATTTTGCGTTTGCACAGAGAATAATTTATTACTATTAATTTTCATTTAATAAAGCTAATATATTTGTAATGTCATCAAATATTTGATTTTTCTTTTCCAGAGAAAATATAGAATGTTACAATTAGAAAAGAACATTAGCATCCTATAGCTCCATATGAACATTTTCTCCAATTTTAGTGAACACCCTAATTTCTCTGGGAAGACTTCCTGAGTGAGTGCTTTTTCGTACAATTAGGCTGGCTGTGAAATTCAGAATCCTAGTGAGATTCAGTTTCATTCTTTCTACAAGACTAGAAGAGACAATTTGATTCATCGTTTTAATGAGTGTGGCTTTAATTAAAGCTTAAATAACATCAGTTGCTCTAGTTGTTTTTTCTCTTCAGGGATTCTACTCATTTTCAAGATTTTATTTTGGGTGCTGACACAAGTCTTTGTTTAACAAGAATGGTTTCATTGTTTGGGAGAGGGAATTTCAAGCATCATTTTTACCAATTCTGTTTTCACTAAATTTATTTGTGCTCTGTGTGTGTGAGAGAGTGATTTCTAATGTAGATTTATAGTACCTTTTCATTCATTATTTTCCTTTAATTACTTTTCCTTAAAGGATGGGTTGAAGATTAATTTTCATGTTTTCCCGCCTAAAGCAAATGCTTCATCTCAAACTAATAATTCACTCTCTTACCAAGCTTGACATGACTTGGTAGATCATTTTAGCATTTGGGACACAAGTCACCTCAGCTAATAGGGGACTGAGCCATATTCCAGGTACTGGAATAGACAAGATAATGCTCTAGAGAGTATATGGTTAGTTAGCTCTCCATACCTCATTTTTCTGGCTTTTAAGGACATTGCATTTTCATGTGACTTGTTACTTCAAAAATCAGAGGAAAACTCACTTATGTAAGTTGTAGCATATGCAGACTCCTCTCCACAGACCAACAAAATTAGTTGTCTACAGAAAATGAGATGCTTGGCATTACAGAGTGATTTTAATTCAAGAGTTCATGTTGTTAAGAACTCTATCATCAATTGAAGTAGAAAACTAATATAATGATAGGATATCAATAATAATATTCTCCTAAAAGATCTGCTGAACCAAGCACTAACAGCTTCAGAAGGACAGAACATGGTGACTAATTGGCTATGTACACTCAATATCTGTTAGGTAAGAAAAGAGAAGGAAGGAATAAATGAATGAAAGAAGAGAGGAAAGAGAGAAGAGAGAAAAACACTCCTCTTTAAAAACCTTCAAAGAGCGGCACCTGGGTGGCTCAATCACTTAAGTGTGTGACTCTTGGTTTCAGCTCAGATCCTGATCTCATGGGTGGTGAGATTGAACCCAGCATCAGGCTCCCTGGCCCAGCAGGGAGTCTATCTGAAGATTCTCTCTCTGCCCCTCTGCATCTCTCTCTCTCTGTCCCTGAGATTTCCCATTGCAGTTAATGAGACAGACTTTTCTTCAAGGCAATTTATGATCCAGCCTTTGCTGCCCCTCCAAACTTATCTCCATCTACTCCACCACTTAGTTATGTTAGGACACTAGTTTTATTTCAGGCCTTCTCTGGCCCTCTAAGTAGTGCACTACCTCTAAGAACTTCATATGATTTACTCCCTTCCCCTGGAATTTTTTCTCACATGTCTCAACCTCTCTACAAATTTGCCTGAATAACTTCGTTTTCGGTTCCTCATCATAAGCATCATATTCTCCAATTTAAATTGTTCCATCTCTGTCCCAAAAATAGTTGAGTAATATTTTTATTTTTGGTAATAGCATGTATCACAGTCTAGTAGCTTGTATATTTGGTTGCTTGGAGTCTGTAAACTCCAGAGGAGCAAGCCCTGTCTGTTTCATTCACCAGAGTACACCCAGTACTTCACACATTGTTTCAGACATGAGAAGTATTTCAGTATTTGTCGGCTGAATATATTATTACATTTAAAACCAATAATGGAATTAAAATGAATTAAAATTTTTAAGCATAAGAATAATTTTATTAAGAGGTGAATATAGAAGAATCACTGAGGTTGAGTAATGAGGTAATTTCTAGTAATTTTCTTATAATTGGACATGGAACCAGGGTAGACATATGCTTTCAAGTGAAGTTGAATAAAAGGTAAGGTTAAGAGATGGGTAATCTAGGCTCAGTCTTTTTTTTTTTTAATATTTATTTCTTTATTAGAGAGAGAGAGTGGGGGAGGGACAGAAGGAGTGGGAGAGAGGGAATCTCAAGCAGATGCCCTCCCTTACCCCCCGTCCTCCCCACCAAGCACAGAGCCTGAGGCAAGATACCAGGACCCTGAGATCATGACTTGAGCCAAAATCAAGAGTCAGATGCTCAACCAATTGAACCACCCAGGTACCTCTTTTATTTTCTTTTTTAAGATTTATTTATTTATTTGAGAGAGAGAGAGTTGGGGGGAGGGGCAGAGGGAGAGGTAGAGAGAGAACCTCAGTCTTAAGGTTTAAATTGAGATATGGCTCAAAAGTAGTATGGAAAATAACAAAAAAGAAAAAAAACTGTTAAAAACAAATACAGCCAAGATAAAGAATTGTGTTAGAAAATAAGAGATGAGCAACTGGCTGGAGAACTAGAGCAACAAAGCCCTCTGGTCATAAACATAAGTTAGATCATATAACTTTAGAGTTTTACAGAGAATTTACTGGAATTGTTATTTTACCCTCAAAGTTATGACATACAAAATCATCCTAACTATGTTGATCAACTTATACAAAAAATGAATAGAAAATATAGTTTTAGTATGGGTGGTAAAGACCAAAGTAGAAACAGTGATAAATACAGAATAAAAGCCATGGAAAGTTTCACTATAATTTATAATCTTAAAAAAAAAAAAGGCAAGAAAAAGAAAGGATAGAAGACTGGTTGATGGGATTATGACCTGCTGTAATATTCTTCTTTAGCTTTTATTTTTAAATATAGCGGACATTATCAATTCTTTATGCTTTCAAAAAAGTAATTATCAAGAACTTACTGCTTGGTTTTCTTTGCATTGTAACATGTCATTTCCTAATTAATAATAAAGCAAATATTATTAAAAATATTCGAGTAACACAAATTTAAAGTAAAAGTATTTCCCTCAATTCTATCCCCAATCCAGAATGTTTTATTATTGCTATTTGCCATTTACTTAAATGTTAGAAATAGTTGTAATACATAACATTTTCTTATATATTACATTATTTATATCCTCAGCTTCCTGGAGATTACAGAGCAAAGCCATTGTAAACATTCAATATCATGAATTGTTTAAAATATTTTGCGCGTGGCAACTCTTTTTGACCTTTTATAGCTTTTAACGTGCAAAAGTATCAGACATAATACTAACTCTCTTTGGTAGGTAGGTACTTTGTAGGTAGTTGGGTAGATTAACATCCCTGCATGCTGCATCTTAAAAATATCTTGAAACCTGAAATTTACTAAAGGGATAATAAATTGAGGTAAATCCAATGAGTACAGGTCTATTATCTGACATAAGAGGTGACTAGTAAAGTGGCTTGAGCATAATGAATTTTTAGTAAGTATTGATTTACATTAAATGATTAAGTGTTCTTGGTTTCTGTAACTCAAAGTCTGCCCTCTATGTGTTTGCTAGATGTGTTTTAGGCTGATGTGGGCTACTGACAGATACTAAAGAGTGGAAATGATTTCTCTTTCAACATCTGAGCGAGAGAATAGTTCTGAGGAATATGAGCTGAGTTAGGATCACCAAGGCAAATTCAAAAGGCAGAACAGGACTCATACTGAATGAGTATGACCTGAAATAGAACCAAGAAATAAGGTTGCCATTTAAGAAGAATTCAAGAATATTCTACAGTAAAAACTATTCAGAATAGGGATAAAAACATATATTAGAGGTTAGGGAAGTATTTTACCATCTGGCAGATTGACAGATTAAAGATAGCTCAGTCCTTAAGACTAAAGGAGACAACAGGGGAGTGGTTTAGGCTGTGACAATTCAATAGAGAAGTCCTAGAAGAAGTCTAGGGGTGTCATATTTTTAGGTAAACGAATCAAGCTATAATGAATTAGAAATTTGGAGCAGCATTATAAATGTGACTGTGTAAACACAAAGGCCCGTACCCAAGATTACAAATTCGTTCTATTTTTAATCTTTTGAGGAACCTCCATACTGTTTTCCATAGTGGCTGCACCAATGTACATTCCTACCAGCAGAGCACAAGGGTTCTTATTTCTTCATATCCTCAAGAACACTTGTTATTTTTATAGATTCTTGTATAGCTCAAATCCTGTGAAAATTAGAAAAGTGTTTCTTAATTAAGGAAAAATAATCCATCATTTTCAGTGTCTGTGATCTCTAATTTATGAAATATTCAAGACCAACATGTTAATGGGTTAACAAGTTGACTTTCTTATAAGATTTGACCCATCAATCAGTGATTTTGAAGCAACAATCAATTGAATTCCTGGGTGATTTCCCCATAAGAAAATAAAAAAACCTTGAACTATTGGAGCTTTAGTAATTATTACAAAGCCCTCTGCCATTGACAGCTCCTGTTTTCTTTTTCCACTTATTTATTAGGCATATTTTTTTTTTCTCCAGAAAACCTGAATTTTTCCAAAACATCTTTGGAACAGCTGCACTCCGTTTTTGTTACTTGTTATTTATGACATATAATTTAGGTGTGCTCATTAATGCAGTTTAACATTTGTTGTAGTAATAGTTACATTTAGTATATTTGATATAAAACAAAACTTCATTCCATACTTTTCATTAGACTATTTAAAATATAGAAAAATATTTCTAAGTAGTCAAAAATCATTGTTTTCAAGACATACTTTATCATATACCATAGAAGATATACTTTAATGAAAGCAAAATTTGACCTATATAGGAAAACTTTGGCCAAATCATTATAAGATCAAATTGTTTTCACTTCTCCATTTCTTCTTATAAATTTCTTTTTGGAATACATTGTTTTTAATGATTGAATGGTAGATTAATATCTCACATTTCCAGAAGCATCATAAAATATCTAAAAGTATGCTGTACTTACCTCTGATACATATTCTGATGACACTATAAAAATCATGGCTTACTCTGATCACTTTGTATACTTCTAATAGCACTGATTCTCAAATGATATACTAATTTTCAAGTCTTTCAGCATTGAAACTCTACTGTAAATTTATGTTTCTGACTTTTATTAGTATTTAGCACATAGTAGGCAGGTGGTACGTATTTCTTGAAATAATAAATAAATCTGAGAGATGGTCTAATGGGAAAGCCAGAAGGTGATAAGAAGTGTGCTGAATGAAAATCTGTATCAACAATTTTAATGCTGGAAAATTGAGTATATTCAGCTGCCCTCTTGTGAAACCAACATTTAATTAAATACAGTTGTCTCATAACATACTCAGTGGTTGAGCTTCTCGCAGCTGAACTAAAATTGTTTAAATAAAATGAGACTCATTAACTTGTCTAATTGTTGTTTGTGTGAAGACTTGAACTTTGCTTTTAAAAAGAAACTGCTCCATCTGCAGCTAGTAAAAAGTATCAGCTGGCAATGTTTAACCTTCATGAATCATCCATTTATTTTTCTTTCTCAAACCAGTGAGCGTTAGGGAGAGGGGATTCTATAAAAATAAAAAAAAAAAATTCAAAGAATGTTTCAGGAACTTTATTTTGTGCCTGTCTTCTGAGCCTATGCATACCAAAAGGAATAGTTGCCTAGTTTGTATAAAGGTAAAAAGTACACGCATCATGGGAATGTAACAGCTGCACAACTTTAGCCTTTCTTAGTTGTCAATAGAGAGGAAACAGATCATCAACACTTGAATGCTTCATTTTATAATGATGCTTCATATTGCATAGCTTTAAAATGGCAAGTGTCTCTTGACAAAGAAAATGTTTCATTGCTGCTAGCTGATAACAAACACATGTTTTCCCTTAAGAGAAGTAAAATATGTGAAGTCTCAACTTGATTTTTAGAGTTTTAAGGTTAATATAAACAATAATAAAAGCAGAGGGGAAATCTGCTTACTATTGGTTGGGAGTCTATAGAAAATAATTCATCGTGTCCCAGTCATTTTTGCATTTAATTGTACTTTTTTTTGAATTAAGCCAATTTCATAAATGGAGCTATTTTAGAAAACACAAGTCTGCTAGTTTTTTCTTATTTGGAAATGACTTTTGTAATTGAACAAAAAACATATTTGTTCCATGTTTTTCTCCTGACTTTAGTCATACTTACAGACTTTTTTTCTTGAGTGCAGATACTATTACAATTAAAATCCATTGATGTAAGAGTTAAGAATTCTGGGAAGAACAGAGATTGGACCTATTCTCATATACAGAAGAAGGGTGGAGGTAGGTTTTACAGGCAAATGTAGAAGCTCCAGTATTATCAGAGGCCGTGTTCTGTCCATTTCTTTCCCCTCTACCATCTTTAGTGGGAAGATTACAAACTGAAGTTACTTCACGGTTCAGTGGTTGCCGAACATCCAGTCATTGAGTCCAAAGTTCAGAAGCCAGGCATAAGGGAAAGTGGGAGAAGGACTAACCTCTTCCTAATAGAGAGACTACCTGGGAACTCTGTGCCACATCTCTGCTAATTGTTCATAAGTGACGTTGGAGAAATGGTATCATGCCCACACCTGCATTTAGCGATGCCTCAGAAATACAGTTTTCTATGAAGCACATAGCTTAGGGGTTTGCTACAAATGAAGAGGCAATGAAAAAATTGGAGATGCAATGAAGTCACCAGCACCCACACAAATAATCAATCACAATTTTATACAACAATAGTTAAAAACAGTTAAAACTTTAATATAAAATTTAAATCCAAACAAAAAATAAGACAAAAAAATAAATCAAACTAAAAATGTGAAAACCCTTTAGTAGGAATCAATTAATATTTATTGGAGGGCATTAACATATAAATGAACAAACAATGTCCATTAATGGGAAAATGCTATACTTACACAATGTCAATTCTCAGGAAATTCAATTCTGATTAATACAATTCTAATCGGGATCTGAACACCCTTTTCTTTGGGTGTTGCTGAGGAATGTGACAAGTTAATTATAGAATTCATATGAAAATGAAAGAAGGCCAAGATGAGATAAGACATTCTTTGGGACAGTGAACCTAAGTTGGATCTTATAATAAGAGTGATTGTTAAGTTAGAGTAACAAAGGCATTGTGGTTTGGGCAGAAGAAGAAACACATTTGCAAATGCAATATAATAGAAACCTCATACACACATGCTATGATTTTTTTTAATATTTATTTATTTTATTTGAGAGAGACAGGGTGTGCAGGGTGGGATGAGCAGAGGAGAGAGAGAGAAACTCCAGCAGACTCCACACTGAGTGTGGAGCCCATCGTGGGGCATGACCCTGAGATCATGACCTGAGCCAAAACCAAGAGTCAGATGCTTAACTGACTCCGCCATGCAGGTGCCCCTGATTTTTAAAAAATTGCAACATAGAAGAGCTTGTACTGGAGATCAGTGGGTAAAAGGACTATTTGGTATGTGATGCTGGAGAACTGTTTATCCATATGGAGAAAAGTGAAATGAGATTTTTACTGCAATATAATACATAAAATCTGATAGGTTATAAACATAAATGTAAAAAGCCAAGGTATGAAAACTTTTAAAAACCATATAAGAAAGGGGTGCCTGGGTGGCTCAGTTGGTTAAGCCTCTGCCTCGACTCTTGATTACAGCTCAGGTCATGATCTCAGGATTGTGGGATTGAGCCCTGTATTGGGCTCCCAGCTTGACAGAGAGTCTCCTGAAGATTCTCTCTCTCCCTCTCCCTCTGTTTCTCTGGCCTCCCACATGCTCTCTCTCTCTCTCTCAAATAAATAAATAAATCTTAAAAAAAATGTTGGAGATTATCTTTATGACTTAAAGGTAGGGAAGAACTTTTTAAACAAGTCCAGGAAAAAAAGTATAAAGAAAAACTGATAAACTAAATTTAAATACATGAACTGTGCTTAGTCCAGTGGTGCCTTACAGAAGCTGAAAAGACAAACTACGTTTCTGGAAAAGATATCTATAACAATAATCATAAAATATAAGTATTTGCATTATATAAAGAATACTTCAGAATCCACAAGAAAAAAAGACTATTTAATAGAAAAGGAGAAGATATGAATAGGCACTTTACAGAAAAGGAAAGATGAATTTTCCATAAACATAGAAAGTATGCTTAGCCCCATTATTTTCAGAGACAATAAAATTAAAATTACCTGAAATAGTAGTCTGTTCCCACTGGCAAACATTTAAAGACAATAATAAATGTTATGCAGTGAAATGGAACAACAGAGATTTTTGTACTCTGCAGGTGAGGAGTGTAAACTGATTCAACCCTATTAGAAAGCAGTTTGGTTCCGCGTGATTGGCTTGAAGATGTGCCTACCCTCTGTCCCAGCAGTTCTGCTCCTTGGTGAACACATCAAAGATAGTATTATACATACACTCAAGGAAACATGTTCAAGAGTATTTCTTTGCAGCATTATTTTTAATATCAAGAAGCTAGAATGAGTCCAAAAACATCAGTAATCAAATAGATGAATAAATAATTTGTATTTGGAAAGCAGGATGAACTACGATTATAGGAATGAAGCTCAAAAACATGACGTTGAATGATAAAAGCAGGCCAAAGAAGAATTTACATGCTGTGATTATGATACATTTTACGTTTTTTTTTTTTCACCAGGCTGTACATTATATCCCCATGACTTACCCGTTTTATAACTGAAAATTTGTAACTTTTGACTACCTACACCCATTTCACCCAGTCCCAATCCTCACCTCTGGTAACCACCAATCTGTTCTGTGTATCTATGAGTTTGGGTTTTTTTATATGTTTTTAGACTCCACAAGTAAGTTAGATCATATGGTATTTGTCTTTCTCTCTCTGACTTATTTCACTTAGCTGACACCCTCAAGGTCCATCCATGTTGTTGCAAATGGTAAGATTTCCTTTTTTTTTTAATGACCGAATACTATGATTCCATTTTAGAAATTATTTTGTGAAATCATAAGCAGGCAAAATTTAATCATATGTATCATTTACCATATATATGGTAAATTATAAGGAACGACAAAGGAATGATTAACCAAAAATTCACAGTAATTTTCATATTAGGTTAGGATATAAGTTAGAAGAGATTGATTATAGAAAGTCACAGAGGGAGCTTCAAAGTATTGATAAATAATATTTCTCAGGTTGTGAGATAGGCATGTGAATGTTTATTATATTTAAAAATAATATGTTTATTATTTTACTCTACAAATGATGTATCTTATAGTAAAACTAATTTTGTTACATGCTAACTCTATTTGATGAGGAGAGTAATACATAAAGATATAAAAAATGCTGTTTATGTAATGTATTCATACTGAGGCCAGAATAAACATTTTATGGTACCAGGTATTAAGGAATGCTGATTTCTTTCCTGCATATTGCAAATGCAAAGTTCTTAACAACAGTTGTTCTTAGAATTCACCACTTTCTAACATACATTTTAACAATACCTGGAGGACTTCCTTCAATTGAGACATGATGTATTATTCAGGAGTCTTTCATTGCATTTGACAGCAACCCAGTTGAACTTAGGCAGAAAGGAAAATTTAGAAGCTAACAAAATTTTGCCAAAAAAGAACAGGAGTGCCAAAAAACTCAAATCAAAAGAACAAAAACACAGGTATTTACAGTGTTTTGTACTTCGGCATCTCTGCTTTCCTTTTTGCGCACCAGCTTTTGAAACCAACAGGCTGGACAATTACTGCTGGCTGCTCAGGGCTCACATTTTTTTCAGCTTTACTACAGCAATACACATTAAATTTGCATCTCTAATGGACCACTTTCACAAACCCTTCGGCATTTCAGTTATTTAATTCCTTTGTGAAACAATTAATGCATTTTGAACATGTAGGAGACATGTGGAAAACAGGATGAAACTCTTTTTAGGAAGTTTATTACTAAAAGAAGACATGAAGTGTATACATCAATAACTATCAAATAAACAAAGTGTGTATGAGGACTGCTGATATTATATAGAGCTGTAAACTATTGGGCCCCACCAAGAAAATGATGAGTATTCCGCTCAGAGAAATATTTAGCTTTAACCAATCTGGCTCAAATATTTGGAATTTAAAAAAGAGGCTGGATTTTTTTTTAAAAATCCATGTATTTAATTTGGACATACTAACTATACATACTGTATTATAAAAAAAATTCAAAAAAACAAAGAGCCTACTTTTTAAAAGAATTATAGTTAATTTAAGTTAGTAGAGTAAAAAACATACCTATACACACATATCTGTATCTAATTTATGCAAAACTCTATAAATCAGTTGTGAATAAGTCACTTATGAGAAAAAAGTATAGTCAATTTGCTTTTACATATGACATTTAATATTAGAATAGTCTTATCCAAAGTAGAAATTTTACTTGTGCTATTCATTCTATCTTATGTGTTTTTAAAAACATCCTTTTAAAAAATGTGCACTTCCTCTCCCAACTGCTTATCCCAATGGTTTTAATTTTTACCCTGCCATTGTTCTATACCTTCCGTTTATATCTAGAATAAGAAAATAAGTAATATCCCAATCAACATCTGCTTTGGACCCACCATCTACTTGTCCCCTAGAAAAGACTGAAACTCACAGTTTATCATTTTAAACACTTTCTTATTAGCACTGTACTCCCTGTCTTTGTGACTTTTAACACTTTTATTTATACTGGGTAATAATATTAAGTCTTCATCTCTCAGACTTTCATGGAAAATCTCCAAGTTTTATCTTTACCCCTTTACTCCCATTTCTGAGATGATCCATTTCCCTCGCCCAAGGTTACCAAAACTTTAATATATATATATTCTTTGCATCTTTTTTCTTCCCTTTTGTGTACTTGTCCAAGGCCATCATAGTCTCACCTGTATCCACACAATTCTTATCCCTGCCTCCAAGACCTCAATTCTTAAATCCACCCTGCACACTCTATAGTTTTTCTGCCTTGTAGATATTTTATTTTATTCTTTGAATGTGCCACTCTTATGTCACAATAGCATGGCTTTATAAGACAAATAGCCTTGCTCAGAAACTGCCCAATTTCTTAGATCAAAGATTGTTTGAATAATGTTTAGTATTTGGGGAGTTATATTCGGGCTAAATTATATTTCTTAACCTGTGATGCAGAGGAAATTCTTGATTCCAATTGGGATCAGGCCTCTATTCCTTACAGAGTATCCCATTTGACCTCTAAAGGACTACTGACACATACCCCAAGGATTTGATAATATAGGAAACATACTTTGTACATGTCAATGTCCACTCAGTCCTCTGAGTGTCAGTGCAATCTGCATTTCATTATCTGATCAGAAATGAAGAACTCTGGACATCCTTACCACTTGGATAGAAACATTACTTAAAGTCTTCTCCAAATCATATTAGGCTTTTGCAGCCAAATTAAAAAATAAAGGGGTGATGGTGCAGAGAAGGGAATGGAGTTCTCCTAATGTGGCTGAGTTGATTTTTTAGTTTGGGCCTCATGGCAGAGACAAGGACATAGTTTTAAAAGGCAAATTACAGACTGTGTTATATACTCCTTGTTAAGATTGACCTATTCCTCAGAAATTTCCAGAGAGTACATTCTGACTGAAATCCAGTAGATTAATTATCCAGAATTGAGTAATCACGTAATGGAATCCTTATTTCTCTAAATGTTTGAGACCAATCCTAATCCACTTAAAATTTTGCAAATATGTTTGAATTATTTAAGTTTTGCTTATTCATTATTCATGGATGAGATGGGCAGAAAACAAGCAGCGGCCAAGTGATATCCTACTTAACAAATCACTAGAATGTTAGGATCTGAGAGAGGAAGTTTATACTGAACTGGACAGAAGTTCTTTCACTTTATACTAATAAAGTGTTAATGCTATTGGTAAAAAGAAGGGCATTTCTAATTATGACCTCACCTTTTATAGAACTGTAGCTGAACCAATGTGAGTTTGCTCCTTCATGAGTCACAGATACACCAGGTGGAGTTGTTGCATGAAGTAAACTTTATTTGCAGCAAGTAAGGAGGTCACATGAAATAGCTTCCAAAGCAGTGACTCCCTGAGAGAGGGTGAATGGGTACCTTTTGTTTAGTGTTAGGATGAGTATTTAGATAAGGAAGCCTTGTCATCATATGTAGAGGTGGGCATAAGGTCACTCATGTGCCTTAAGGAAAGATGTCTATGCTTACATGGTATGTTATGTAAATGAAGCTGAGGCTCCTCCTTGGGTGGAGATTTTAGCATTATAATGAGGTAAAAGTAACGGTTGGTCATTCCAGGCGGCACCCCATGGTCCATCTACACAGGTGCATGTCAGGGATTTCGCTCAAAAGGTCTGAGTGGTCTGGGCTGGTGGGAGGTCTTATCAGGGCAGTTACTATTACCTGAGTGGTGGTTTAGGGTATCATTTGCCTGAGTGAAGAGGTGAGCTGGAAAGAAGACTTAAGGAAAAATGTAAGACAAAGGTTAGTGAGTCCAAGCAGGTGGGCAGTAAAGGGCAGGTCTTGGAGTCTACCTGGTGACAGAACTAGGGTACAACTTACCATGAAGGAATTCACAGAGAACTTTAAGATCATCATTGCCATAGAAAATAATATACTTTCCAAGTACATTAAATATCACTAACTCAGCACATCTTGAAGTGAAAATACAGTTCCATATAGTTTTAGTAATTGAAGAGATAATCATCTCTGAGCTGGGAGATAAAATCAGGCACTATGTGACAGAAAAATATAGGGCTAGAAAAATCTTTTTTTATATTAAATTTTTAAATATTTTTAAAGATCACTTGGTGCTCCTTGGTATTATCACAGAAACTATAGAAAAATGCAATATTTACTTACTACTGATAATAGAATTTATTTCCTCGATCCATTATTTTTTTGAAATAACAATAGCAAAGGTATATTTCCCCTTTCTATAGAAGCAGAAATGACTTACTGACCTCTTTCAGAGTATGTAAGATTTCTCCCTCCTGCTTTATTTCTCTCTCTTCTTTACATTTTTTGAAAAGTTTTTCTATATCTTTGTTGTTTTCCTTTAGTTTAGTGGACTGAGATACTAAAATAAGCAAAAATGTAGAAGAAAAGGAAATGATACAGGAGACAGAATAACGAAAGGAAAAAAACAGGAAAAATATAAAATGAATTATATACAAATAAATACTTCAGAGCAAGCTCCTCACAAGTTAGGACAGATTATTTTAAAATGACAAAAATGAATCAGCAAATACTTAGCCAAGTTCCAAATAGAAACATTTCCTTTATCAAATAAAATTAGTCATAGTGAACTTAAACTAAATACAAACTGTTAGCAGATTAATTGTTGAACTGTTACTTAACAGTTGATATTACACTCAATTTCTTACAGAGAAAGAAATATGTTTATGACATTTATTATAAAAAATCAAGAGTATAGGAATAGTAGTGCCTGTATTTGTTAGAAGAAGAAATATCTGATGTTACAGAGATATTCAGTGTAAGGCCAGAAACTTAATAAAATGAATATGTTGGGAGGAAAGTGAACAGAGGTGTATGTGGCTTAACTGAGTTAAATTCTCATACACTGTTGCATGGATGCAGTACACAATATGCAAAGCTGATAATTCAAAATAAAATTATTATCTGAAGACATTGATATATATGTGTTACCCATTGAAGTAAAAACCAATTGTTGAAAGTGGTGCAGGGGCAGAACTTGGGTAGAATTAGATGGCAGAACAAAAAACATTGTACATTATAAATCTATTTTGGTTTGACTCTGTGCATGTTTTTCTAATGAAAAATTCAAAATAAATAAGGTAACAGAAAATATTGACACTTGTTTTCTGTGAGGCTTGTGCAGTGGATTTAAAGGCAACATTTACTAGTATTCTAGTAAAGCACTGATTTTTGGAAGATAAGTCTTTGCAGTTCATTGTATGTGGACACGTACAAGCTACCAAAGACTGCTGGAATCTTGTCTGACAGATCCTATAGCAAAGTTAAAAGGATATCCACTGGCCTTTTCAACAGCATAATAATTATAAATATGTGTAAACCAGTAAGTACATAGCAGGTACCACAGAAATCCATCGTTGCATTTGTATGAGGCTATTGAACCACCTCATTATTTTAAAAATTGGTACACAGACAAAAGAAAAATCAAACATTTATCCTGTCTTTACTGCTTTATCATAGGATAGCCAAATTGTTCATTAGGGAAAATTCTTATTTATAGACCGATTTAGCTAACAAATAAAGAAGCATGATAAAATTAAAATATCATAATCTTGTAGTCTTTAAATGAATGATTAAATCTAAGCAATCTTTGGGGCGCCTGGGTGGCACAGCGGTTGGGCGTCTGCCTTCGGCTCAGGGCGTGATCCCGGTGTTACGGGATCGAGCCCCACATCAGGCTCCTCCGCTATGAGCCTGCTTCTTCCTCTCCCACTCCTCCTGCTTGTGTTCCCTCTCTCGCTGGCTGTCTCTGTCGAATAAAAAAAAAAAAAAAATCTAAGCAATCTTCAACCATTAAGTGAAATTCTGTAAAGATGGAAATTTTGTAAAGAGTGGATAGGAGCACCTGAACACATTATTTCAAATATATAAAAAATAAATAGCATTTCTTGGGGTGCCTGGGTGGCTCAGTCAGTTAAGCATCTGCTTTTGGCTCAGGTCATGATCCTAGGGTCCTGGGATTGAGTCCCAAATCAGGCTCCCTGCTCAGTGGGGAGCCTGCTTCTCCCTCTCCCTCTGCCTCTTCCCCTGCTCCTGCTCTCTCTCTCTCTCACTCTTTCTCTCAAATAAATAAATAAATCTAAAAAAAAAAAAAGAAGAAATTGCATTTTTTGGTAGGATTCTATTGGAATTACCAAATTCTGCATATAAAGTATAAATTGTTAAAAACAGACTATTACTCAAATATTCATCAAGGCTCTAAAAGTAACTATAACAATTCTCAGGAAGTACTAGAGCTAAACAACACAAGGGATGGAATTGGCAAATTCCAGAATATGAGAAACTCTACAGGATACTAAAGTTAGTTATTCAAGAAATAATTTCCAAGAAAAAATTGAGGGAGAATGATGTATATTGAATAAAAAAGACCTAAAAGACCTTTCAACCAAATTCAGTGTTAGATCTTGTTTAGTTCCTGATTTCAACAGACTATATAAAAATGTTTATGCATCAGAGATCTGAAAACTAAAATGATTTTTTATAATATTAAGGAGTTATTAATTTTGTTACATATACTGTCAGTATACTAAAAGTTGCCCTTATTTTTTTAGAAAAAAAATATTTACAGAAGAGTGATATCTGGCATTGACTACAAAATAATCCATTGGTTCAGGTCAATTGGAGGTGGTCCATGGGGAGAAGTGAGTTGAGATATAAAGAAGACAATATTGGTCACGCTTTATATTGTTGAAATGAATGATAGGTACCTGAGGTTTATTATATTTGCCTGTCTACTATTATATATACCTGTGATTTGCCATAATAATGTTTTTTAAAAAATATATTCATCGTGTAATTTCAATTACGAGGGATATAAAGAAAATAAAAATCATTAGTAATCCCATCATTTCAAACATTAAGCTTTACTTTTTATTTCATAATGAAATTATAGTCCTACAATATAAATTTTGTATCCTGATTTTTTTTTTTTTTAAAGATTTTATTTGCTTATTTGACAGAGACAGCCAGTGAGAGAGGGATCACAAGCAGGGGGAGTGGGAGAGGAAGAAGCAGGCTCATAGCAGAGGAGCCTGATGTGGGGCTCGATCCCATAACGCCGGGATCACACCCTGAGCCGAAGGCAGACGCTTAACGACTGCGCCACCCAGGCGCCCCTGTATCCTGATTTTTTAAATTAAGATCATAGCATGAGCATTTTCTTATTATGATGTATCAAGTTATATTTAAATTTTTTAAATGAGTCATAAAGTGAGCCTGAGATATATTAGAATAATAAGTGCCAGAAATATAAAATAGTTCTAAATACATAAAAATAGTTGGGTAAACATAAGTATGAAAATAAATTAGAATTCTAGTTGTCCCAGCAAATCATTATCATCTAGATAATGGCACAGTGGTTAAGCATCTGCCTTCGGCTCAGGGCGTGATCCCGGCGTTATGGGATCGAGCCCCACATCAGACTCCTCTGCTATGAGCCTGCTTCTTCCTCTCCCACTCCCCCTGCTTGTGTTCCCTCTCTCGCTGGCTGTCTCTATCTCTGTCAAATAAATAAATAAATAATCTTTAAAAGAAAAAAAACCCAAATTAAAAAAAAAATAAAGAGAACATGTAAAGCAAAACAGAATTTGCAAGGATTTATAATTTTCCTGCATTTGGACCCTATTGTATTTAATTTCTTAACATTATATAATGATGGCAACATTTAAAGTAATATACCTTCATTTATTAAGTAACATTTTTAATATTAAGGGATAAGAATTTTGATGTTTTATGAGTGATTATGACACTAAATGATATAAATTAAAAAGGAAATCAAGCATCTAATCTGTATGTTAGACATACATTATGGTTAAAATAGATTTTCCATAAAAAATCCAGAAAACTGTAAGTGCCACTTCTTTGACTTGATTGATGCTTTATTTATGAAATTTTAGCATGAATAAGAATGCCGATTGTATTTTGTAAGAATTGTAACATATGAGCCCAGTGATACAAGCCAACACAATAGAGAAAATAAACTGTAAG
Source organism: Ursus americanus (assembly GCF_024610735.1). NCBI lineage: Eukaryota > Metazoa > Chordata > Mammalia > Carnivora > Ursidae > Ursus > Ursus americanus. Next base: position 49,574,570 of record NC_142135.1, on the reverse strand, counting down.
ACTAATTGTAGGTCAACAATAAATACATACCTCTACAGGATATCTGTAACACTTTCTGAGCAGTGACAAGAGGTGCTTTTCTATTGAATTTTTTTGAATATAAAAGTAATTTAAACTTGAATAGACAAACCCAGAGAGGTTATCTGCTTTGGCTTCTGAACTTCCTCAGAAAAGCCATGCTTTACTCACTCTCAGGAATAACAATGCTCTGTGATCAATGTCAGTTCTGTGATCTTTCCTTTCATATTTTGGTTCTCTAAGGAGAAACTATTCTTACAAATTTAAAAACCTGGGCTCTCTATTGTGTCAGTTGTAGAGAGTTAGCTCAAGAAGGAAACTTATGATCAATTAGGAAATAATCATTTAGTCCTCAAAGAATGGTAGTACTGTGAAAATTAGCCAGCAAGAAAATTTACTGAGCTCCATAGAAATACAATTATTCCAGTAAGATTCAATTGGGTAATAAGAGTAATGAATCATTTTTATGTAATAGATACCTCTAAAAAGTGACACTGAAAGCTTCTCTATGGATTTTAGAAAAATAACTTATTTCTCACAACATGCTTCCTTTATAAAGATATAGATTTGAAAAGTTGTTTCTAATTCTCTTTGAATTAGAACAGTGGTAATGGAGAGGGTGAAGCTTTGTAAATCAGAGAAACTTAGATGCAAATTCTGACTTTGTCCTTTTATAACTACCATCTTGAGACCAACCTCTTGGAACATTGGTGCCTCTCCTACCAAATGAGAGGGGTTTTTTTGTTTTTTGTTTTGTTTTCTTCTTTTGTACTATTTCCTCTGATCCTTTTTGGTGATTCTTTCTCCCTGCCCTAGGTAGTTTCCTCAAAGGCACAGCTGGTCAGTGCTCTGCTAAATCATCCAGGGGCACTTTCTGCCTCTTTTGAATTATCATTCTCCTCTCTGGTGCTCTGTCCTTTGAACTCTGTCCTTATTTTCTGTTTGATTTTTTAATAGTACCCATCCTAATGGGTGTGAGGTGGTATCTCATTGTGGTTTTGAGTTGTATTTCCCTAATGATGAGTTATGTTAAGCATCTTTTTATGTGCTTGTTGACCATATGTTTATCTTCTTTGGAGAAACATCTGTTCTCCAGTGACTACTCTAGTCCTTTGCCCCTTTTTAAACCCAATTATTTGATTTTTCTATTGTTGAGTTGTAGGTGATCTTTATGTGTTCTCAATAGTAGCCCCTTATCAGATGCATCATTTGCATATATTGATTATGCCCTTAGATACACAGAAGTTTGCAATTTTGATGAAGTCCCTCTTGTTTATTTTTATTTTATATTTGTTGCCTGTACTTTGGGAGTCATATTTAAGAAGTCATTGCTAAACTCAATGTCAAGAAGCTTTTACCTTATGTTTTCTTCTAAGAGTTTTATAGTTATAGGTCTTTAATTTAGGTCTTTGATTTCATTTCAAGTCAATTTTTGTATATGGTGTAAGATAAGGATCCAACTTTATTTTTTTGTACATGGGATAGGAGTTGTTTTAAAGAGAGTATGTGGGTATAAAGCACTGTCGGTATATGTCAGTTGTCAACTATTATTATTGTTTGTCGAAGTCATGTTTTCATGATTTTTTTAAAAAATTATATCCAGTACCTTTTGGAACTTCTTCTATATTTGCAGAATTCCTAATTTTAAAAGTCCTACCTCCCAACAGAAGGAGTCAAAAACTTATTTTTCCAGCCTCTCTTGAATCTAGAGGACACCAATCAGATGAACCCATGTGAAGATTTGATTTAGAAGTGAATAAAGAAAGGAGCTCCGTATGACACATCTTGGCATGGTGGAGGGATAGCTTACATAAACATGTGGCCATCAAGGGCTACAGAGGTTCTAGTGGCAGAATCTCTTTCCCTGCCTGGAGTGTGAGTATCATGTAGTTGAGCATGTTTTGGCCACATAAGTTCTAAGCCTACCAACTACCTTTAAGATATTTTATCTTTGCCCCAAATAGCCAAAGTGGTTTTCACTCTTATTTACTGAGAATACAAACCTATTCTGGAAGGGTCACTGCTCATTGTTAAAGTGAGGGAAATAAACTTTGATTTGACTGAGTTCAGAGTAACAAAATTACAAAAGGCGGTACTGTAGTATTTAATGCAAAGGATGGTAGGTTTGGATTGTAAGATTGCCGCATGCTTTTCTCCTCTCACATTTAATTCATTCTATATATCATTGATTCTTTTCCTTTAATCAAAGGCTATCTACTTCATGAGGGAGTATTATAGGGGAAATCTCTTTGATTCCATGTTTACGTGTTTTCATTGTTGGCATTTTTCAGGCAATACTACTGAAAACTGAGCCAGTTACATGGTTTATCTACAAATATTAACTTGCAGATAAACTTTGTACCGTCACTCAGACTTTACTGAGGGGGAGGTAAGTGAGGAAAAAGTTCCTTTTCACTTGAAATTGCTGACCATTCATGAAGTAACATAGGTAAAAGAGCACTTAACTTTCAAAGATATAATATTTTATTCCTCACTTGTATGCACACAAATATGTTATATAAGCATGTTTTACCTCTGTGGGACCAGTAGTTATGAACCACCCAAAATATAACATGGATCAATAGGCAATATTATATCTATAAAAAAGACCTAAAAGTGTTATTACTACATGTAAAATATCCACTGCTTGTTAGTACTGTTCAAATAAAATATAGATTTGCACATATGCGAACACCTAATATACATAGACAAGTAAAATTGAGTATAATCAAATTTAATCTCCACTACATTTTTTTTCCACTTTTTAAGATTATTAAATTCTTTCTCATAAAGACTTTAATACTTACCTAAGAGAGAAGCATTTCCAGAATGGTAAAGTAAGGATCTTTAAAATCTACTCCTTAAAAGCCAAAGAACACTGAAAAATAATTGTGAAATCAACTTCTTCAGAACTCTGGATATTAAACAGGGGACTACAAAAATTTGAGATGTGTTTTATTTAAAGAGAAATAGCTGATTGTCAGTAAGAACTATGAGCTTTATTATGTTTTAACTTGCGTTCATTTCTTTTTTTTTTTTTTAAGATTTTATTTATTTATTTGACAGAGAAAGAGAGAGCACACAAGTAGGGGTCTTGGCAATCAAGGGAGAGGGAGAAACAGGCTCCCTGCTCAGCAGAGAGCCTGACATGGGGATTGATCCCAGGACCCCGGGGTCATGACCTGAGCCGAAGGCGGAGGCTTAACTGACTGAGCCACCCAGACACCTCTAACTTGTCTTCATTTCATCTTCTTCTCCCCTACTCTGTAGAAGCATTGAAAACCAATAGTCTAGCAACCATGGAGGCTGTGAAAACCAGCAGTCTAGCAGGCAAAGGAGGGAAAACATGGATTTGGAGCTCCCACAAAAATCCTATCTCCCAAAAGTGTCTCTAGTTGACCTGTCCAGCAACTTTCTGAAAAATTCCCATTCCCAAGGCTTGACTTTATGTGACCTAACTCATAGGTGCTTCACTGAGAAACCTATCTACATGACATTTGTCAAAGCAATCAGCAGCAATTGTTTATCATTGCAGCTACCTGAGGCAGTAATGACCATGAACCAAACAAAAGACTGGACAAACATCTTAAAAGGAAAGTCTGCGGAATATGATGTCTATAGGGGACTTTGAAATACTCCAACATATTCCTCTGGAGCTAGAAAGCCACATGGATGTGCAGGTCTGTGCCTGCCCACAAAAGACTTAAGGAAGCCTTAATCTCTTATTTCTGTCTGACCTTGAGTTTCTGAACAATCAGGAAATTAAGGGTAAGGCAGAGTTGTAAACTGCCAGAATGACAAAGGTGGGCCCCAATCCCCCTTCCCACCCTCTCCACCCTCACCACCCCCACACATGTCCTTGATAAAACTGTGAGGCTTATTGTTTTAAAATATTTAAAGAAACTTATATCCAACCATTAGTTGACCACTAAGGTAACCAAACACAGGCTTCAGTGGACTCAACAACAAAGAATGTACGCTTTAAAGAATTAGTCTAGGAAGGTCATTAAAGAAACAGTAAAAACAGTAAAACAGCAGCAATAGCAAATTCTATAGAAGAAGAGTTGCCACTTTATATTGTTTAAAATGTCAAGTTTTCTCAAAAAAAAAAAGTACAAAGCATGCAAAAACTAGGAAAGTGTATTTGTACTCTGATCACATAAATAAACGGTCAATAGAAATCCTTCCTAAAGAGGCCTAGACGTTAGGCTTACTTGAGAAGGACTTTATGTCAACTATTTTAAACATGTTTAAAAGACAAAGGGAAACCATGTCCAAAGAATTAAAGAAGCAAATGAGAAAAATGACTTGCTGAAGAGAAAATTCTAATAGAAGAGATATACATTACATAAAAAAGGAACTAGAAATTATGGAGTGAAAAGTGCTACAATTGAGGGTCACCTGTGTTTCTCTGTTGGTTAAGCATCTGCCTTCTGTTCAGTCATGATCCTGGGATCAAACCCAGCATCAGGCTTCCTGCTCAGCGGAAGCTCTCTGCCCCTCCCCCTGCTCATGCTCACGCCCACGTGCTCTCTCTCTCTGTCAAATAAATAAATAAAATCTTTTTAAAAAATCAGCAAACTTGAAAGTGGGCTAACTGAAGTTATTTAGTCTGAAGAGAACTTGTAAAAACAACAACAGCAGAAACTCAGAGATATGCTGAACACCATTTGGCACTAACATAAAAACATAATTAAAATCCCAGAAGGAAAGGAGAAGAAGATAAAGAGGCAGAAATAATATTTTAAGAAAAAACTATCTAAAAATTTCCCAAATTCAAGGAAGACTATAATGTACACATCCAAGAAATTCAATGAATTTCTACTGGGATAAAATAAAAACTATCCACACCTAGACACAGTCAAGCTGTTGAAATCCAATGATCACTCTCTCCAACAATAAGCAGAATGCATGTAATTCTCAAGTACATATAAAACATTCTTCAGGATATACTTTATGTTAGACTGTAAAACAAGCCTCGATGAATTTAAAAGGATGATCATCCTAAAAAAGTATGCTTTCCCACCATAATGGAACTAAATCAGAAATCAATAACAGAAGTTAATTTGGGAAATTTATAAGTATGCGAAAATTAAACAACACATACCTAAATAACAAAAGGGTCAAGAAGAAATCAGGAGGAAACTGAAACCACACTTTGAGGTGAATGAAAGTGGAAATACAACATACTGAAACTCATGGCATGGAGCTGAAGCAGTGCTTAGGAGGGAATCTATACTGTTACTAGCTATGAAAAAATAAAAAGAAGAAGAAAAATCTAAAATCCAAAAACTCATTTTTCATTTTAAGGAGCTAGAAAAAAATAAACCCAAGGCAGCAGAAAGAGGGAACTTATATAGATTAGAATGGAAACATGAAATAGAAATAGTAAGGCAATAAAGAAAATTACTTAAATTAGAAGTTAGTTCTTTGGAAAGGTCAACTTAATAGGCCCAGAAAAAGTATCTATCAAAGTCCAACACTCTTCATGATAATGACACCCAGCAAACTAGGGATAGACTATGTGTTCAACTTCATAAAGGACATCTATGATAAAACCAGAGCTGACATCTTGTTTAATGACAGAAGACTGAATTCTTTTTTCTGTAAAATCAAGAACAAGAGAAGGGTGTCTGCTTTTACTGCTGTTGAACATTGTACTGGATATTCAATCCAATGAAATTAGGCAAGAAAAAAAGATACCTAGATTATATTTTAAAAAAAGAAAACTATTTCCGTTTGCAGATGACATGATCTTATATTTAGAAAATCCTAACAAAATTTAAAAAAATGGACAAAATAGGCAAATTCCTAGAGATAGAAAGTACATTAGTGTTTTCCAGGAAGGGAGGAATTGGGAGTATCTGCTATTTGAAGTGGGGTTTCTCTTGGGGCTGATGAAAATGTTCTCGAATTAGATAGTGTTGATGGTTGCACAACTCTGAATGTATTAAAACTCACTGAATTGTATGCTGTGAGAGGGTGAATTTTATGTTAATTATAGCTCAACAAAGCTACCATTAAAAACTACACAAGGTCAAGTTATAGTAAAAAGAATTGCTGTGATTTGGACCTGCATCTAAAATCATGATTTTTTTTATTGTAAAGGATTGGTTATGAGGAAGGTATTATTAATAAGTGACATTAAGCCTGAGATGCAGAATGACTAAAAGATAGGACCACATTCACAAGAAGAGCTGGAAGTAGAGTTCAAAATAAGATGTACCTGTGCTCTCAAAAGCTGTCTACTTCCCTAAGTGCTTTACACAAAATGGGCAGATTAAGAGAACAGTCTGAATTTGTTTCAGATAGTATCATTTTACACACAGCCCTCTCAGTCTCTGAATTTATTATAACCACCAGTGCAGGGTAAATTTTGTCCTTAAGACTTTTAGTATTAGTGCTGATTCTCTGACAGAATTAAATTTGATTTAGTGTCTCATTACTTTGCATTTTATAGGAATGTTCTACTTAATTTTTATTTCTATAATTCATCCACTCAACATTTGCATATTGAGCACCTACTGCATGTCAAGAATTTTTGTTGACAGTGGGTAAAATGAAGTATTTTGCTTTCATTTTCTTTTTCTCAAGTGTCTCTAAAAGCTAGTTACTCTTTGTGACCCCTATAAGTTTTTGCAACTGATGGCAGTAGAGTTGTTTTCCTATTAGAAATATTTACACACTCTCAGAGTTTTTTTGGCAATTCACGAATACATTGTGGAAAAATACTCTGCAACTCAAAAAATAGAGCCATTTAAAGAGATATCATTGTTAATTTTGAAAAAGTTTTAAGTGTAAATGAGTAAAATTAACACATGTATAATTTCTATGACCACACACATGCATGAGCACATATATGGACAACCAAACTAAAATCAATCACAAAACATTTATTTCATCCCATGTAGTTTTCAAACCAGTCCTTTGTTGATTAATTATTCAGGATGGAAGCCATACTCTCCTGCTTTCTTCATTACTCAATCTTGATTCAGCTTCATTTCCTTTTAAGGTTCATTGAGATTAATGATGCACTCCATTTAGCACAACAAAAGAATTCTAATTCTCTGTAAATTTGGAGTTTGTTCTCTTGTGAATTCCACTCCTCTGGTAACTAGGCAGACTTGAAATATGCTAGTTTTTGTTTGATGACATAAAGGCCAAAAGGAAAGGTCACAGTAGGACTACTTTTAATGAGTTATTAGATAAATACATTTTCTAGATAGTTTAATGTCATCATTAGGCTTCAAAGTAGTTTAAGAAAAGTCTTTAAATATGTATGTCAGCTCTCAATTATCTATGCTAATGGAAAGGAACAGCAGTGTGTATAATGCAAAATAGATGAAAATATACACATATTTGACTTAGAGGACACCTGTGTCATATGCTGAGAGAATAAGTAAAATTCAAATCACTCCTTGCCAGTGAGCTGTTTTTGTAATTACATAGTCCATGGTTTTGCTAAACTTCTCCTTATAGTCTCTTTTTAGTCATAGTGCTGAACATTATCATCTTTCAAATTTAAATAATGGTGCTAGCACAAAGAAGTACATAGCCTCCTTTGTGTTTTCTAAATGACTTATGCCTCCTTGAGTAGTTGAGAGAGATAATAATATTGTATTATAAAAAGCCTTTCATTACATTTGTTGGGCAGAATGTAAGGAGTAAAGACCCCCAGAGAGTCAGGATAGATAAAGGTAGAGGAATTGAATAATATATTGAGGACCTACTGAGGGCCATGCATTTAGTGTAATTATTGGTAACAATTAATTCCAAAACCCTGATTCAGTGTTACCACTGTGTGCAAGATAATGTTCTAAGAGTTGAGAATCCTATGGTGAATTAACGTGTGGCAGGAAACACTCATATCAAAAGAGTAATCATGAGGGGCACTTGGGTGGCTCAGTCCCTAAAATATCCAACTCTTGATTTTGGCTCAGGTCAAGATCTCAGGGTCATGAGATAGAGCCCGGGTCTGGCTCTGCACTCAGTGCAGAGTCTGCTTCTCTCCCTCTCCCTGCCCCTCCCCACCGCTCATGCTCACATGCATGTGCTCTCTCTCTCTCTCTCTCTCTCTCACAAATAAATAAATAAATTTAAAAAAAGAGTAATCATGAATTGCTTAATCATGAATTTTGTAATTTATTATTCCAGACAGGCAAATGTTGAGAGTTAGGGAAACATAGGGAAAGTGTGCTTGCCTAGTATAAATAGGAAAGATGGCAGAAAAGACCTCTGATTAAGTGATATTTCACTTGTGACCAGACTGTCTATCAAGATGAAAAAAAAATTAAGATGATGTGGGGAGATGACACAGAAAAGCAATATATGTGATGATCTAGAGTCAAGATTGTAAGACATTTGAGTAACTCAAAGAAATAATTTCAATATTAACTTTAAGCAGAAGTAAATATACCATAAAGTTGATACAGATTTTGGTTCATGGTTGCTTACTTCCAAGGCCACTGTGAGAGCTGTTTCTGGGATGGTATTCCTGGCTAGGATTGGAAGCCAGATTGTACTCTAGAAGCATGTCAATACAAACTTTTTTTTTTATTTGCTAAAATTTTCTTGAGTTCTGAAAGGAAAGAAATCTGTATCTTCGAGTCTCCTGTAATTTGACACAATTTCTTTTCTCCTGCTAATAAGCATTTACTTGAGCATCTAACTTTGTATTTACATATTTTATTTTATTTTTGATGAGAGCTTCTAAAATTATATAAGCTTCAGGTTCCCCAAGCCCATATATCTGTCCTAGCTTTCAGTAAGCAGATAATAAGTTGAACTCAAGATAACACAGCAATGAGGAATCAATCAGTATGGCTAATTTGACGCATTCCATTTGGTTTTTCCAACGTTTAAGATTGCTAGAGTCCATCACATTTAACTTCTTTTTCAGTGTGAATTATTGCAGTCCTTGTTTATACATTTAGGATAAACACTACCAACAAGGATCACAATTTTAAAGATCGCAGATATGTTCTATTTATTTAGAGAGATCTGGATTTTAAAATGAACTTTTCTCTTTTGGAAGAACTTATTTATTATACCAGGTTCTGAATACTTTCCGGAATCTTGTGGATTGCAGAGTGTAAAGAGGTTGATTAGAAATGATCTTTGGGCTGGGGTGCCTGGGTGGCTCATCTGTTAAGCATCTTGACTCTTGATTTTGGCTCAGGTCCTGATCTCAGGGTCCTGAGATGGAGCCGTGCATCAGGCTACCCACTGGGCATGGAGCCTGCTTAAGGTTCTCTCTTCCTCTGCCTCTCCCTCACCCCTCACGCTCTCAGTCTCTCTCTTAAAAAAAAAAAAAAAGAATGAGCATTGAACTCTAAAACATTGGCATTAAAAAAATGGGAAAACTTCCATAAAAGAAACAGGAAACTTGACTCTAGCTATTTTGGAGTGTTACCTAGTTGGTTTCTCTTGAGAGAAAAAAAAATCAAATATTTTAGATGCAAGATTTTTTTCTCCCCATATCTTTTCAAATGTTTTTCTTTTTTTTTTTAAGTTATCATTGTTAAATTTGTTGATAAGAAAAGTGTAAAGACTAAAACAGAAAAACAATAAATTGACCTTAAAATTAGGAGAAGACAGTGGGACATAATGGCTAGGAGTATCGGCTCCAGAGCTAAGGTGCTTGAGTTCAAATTTGTTGTCAATTGTGTAACCCCGAATGATTTACTTCTTTCAATTTCTTAAGTAAAATGGAGTTAATAATAGCCACTATCTTATAAAGTTAAGAGAATCGTGATCATTTATGTAAACTTTGTAGCTCCTAGCAAGTAGGAAGAACCCACTGAAAGGCTGCAGCTATATTAGCAAAAATTCACAGAAAATAGAATATTAACATACAGTTTTATTCTTAGTGATCAGTGGAAGTAAGTTAAGGGACTGCAAAATTGTTTATTTTTTTCTATCACATTGGCAAAAAAAATAATAATTATTTTAGCCAGTAGTGTTTTTCATACTGGGGTAACTTATTTATCCACATTTTCATAGTGTCATAAATGGATATGATATTTTAAAAGGACAATTTTATAGTAGATATCAAAATTTAAATTTAAATTAAATATAATCCTTTCACCCTAGCAGCAATACTTTAAAAAAAAAATTACGTGCCAGGAGTAAATATACGTGGCTGGATAACTGGGTACATTTACAGCATTATTTGAAAGGAAAAGAGGAGATAATCTAAATAGCCGTCAGTACAGTATTCATTAAATAAGTGTGTTAAGTTCAAACTATACGTTATGTGCTTTAAAAAAATTTAAGCAATTTTGGATATTTATGAAAATACACTGCCTATACAAAGATTATATGAATTAGGTGCAGTATCAAAGTCAAGTTTATTTTATCCTGTAAGCAAAAGTTTTAGTAGTCATTTGAATAAGTCATTATAAGTAGAAGAAAAAACATAGAAGCACCATTGGCTTATATAAATTTTAGAATTGCAGAATAAGACCTTGCTAACTTAGAACACAATTACAGTTATTAAAAGTTTAAAAGAACTGAATTATTGGGGCGCCTGGGTGGCAGAGCGGTTAAGCGTCTGCCTTCTGCTCAGGGCGTGATCCTGGAGTTCTGGGATCAAGCCCCACATCGGGCTCTTCTGCTGGGAGCCTGCTTCTTCCTCTCCCACTCCCCCTGCTTGTGTTCCCTCTCTCGCTGGCTGTCTCTCTCTCTGTCAAATGAATAAATAAAATCTTAAAAAAAAAACTGAATTATTAAAGTGAAAACAAAATAATTAATTTATATTATATTTCTGTAATTTATCAATATTCAATTTTCCATGCAGAATACTTAATTTATTGCCACAATTTCAGTAGTCTACATAGTACAACATGTGATGCTTTAGGGGAAAAAAAACAAAAACAAAAACCAGTATCAACCTATTTTTGGCACTATAGATATATTGATGTCTCTGTTACTTTTATTCACTCATGTAACAGATCACGGCCTACAAATAGTGTGCCAAACATTATTATCAGCAACAACAAAACGGGCAAGAATCTTTCCCTAATGGAACTTTCATTATTGTTGAAACAGAGGGGTAGAATTAAACAAAAATGCATTAATTAGACATTTAGTGGGTGAGGAGAGAGAAATATAGATGACATTTATAGATTTCCCTGAAAACAAAATCTGAGACAAGGATTTTGCACAGTAGTTTATTTGGAAGGTAATATAAGCAAGAAGATGTGATGGCATATGAAGTGTGAAGGGAAAAACTTAGTAAAATGTAGATTATTGAAATTGATCATATAAACAAAAGAGGCTTGAGCCCACAGATACCTCCAGAAGAGGAACAGACAGATTCTCAGAAATGTCCATCCAAAGAGTAGAGATTGAGACATATCTCCATTTTCCATTGTTTGAGGAACATCCAGAAGACATAGGGGGCAGGCTTCAGCTGGGAGTTTCACAACAGATAAGCTGAGGGAAAGTGCTAGCAGAGCGCAAAATGTCTGCCATTATGTTTGAGACTCGTTTTCTTCTCCAGCTTTGCAAGGAGCTAGCTTAATAAAGAGCTGACTCAGCCTAGGTTAGCTCAGTAGAGAACAGGACTGAGGATTGCCCACTTAAATATCATGTTGTGGCCACTGTTGAACTGATTAAGAACAAGCAGAAAGACAGGAGTGAATCTTGAGTGGGTCAAGAGGAAATGTGAGCAAAGGGCAAAGAGATAGTTGGCATTGACAACTGTTTACAAAGATTTTCTATACAGGGATAAGAGAAATGGGGCCATCAAAAAAGGAGGTTTTATTTTGTTTGTGTGTTTTTTTAAAGACTGCAGCAATAAATCCCCTCTTGTATGCTAATGAGAATATCCCAGTAGAGAGGGTGAAAACTTGACAAAATAGAGACCAAAGAGAGACTTGCTGGGATGATGTGCTGAAACATTACCTGTTACTTAAGCTGGTGTCTTATCTGTTGCTGAGTGAGGATTATGAAACATAAAGATTCACCATATAGCCATCACAGTCTGGTAGGAAGGGGAAGCTAGTGGCTTACATTGCATTGATACAGCGCACTACCGTTTTTGCTTACTTTTCCATAGTGCCTAATGGAAAGTAGGGGCTGCAAAATTTCCCATAAACTACACTTGGTGCTTCCCTTGAATAGATGGTTAGCTCTGAAGACATCTCTTTTCTCTAGATGTTAGAAAGGTTAATATTCGAATTCCAGGAGTCAATAACAACTAAGGACAAAGCTAAATTGAATTACTTCTTTTCTGCAAGTACGCAAACTGACAGTTTTCTGTTTTATGATACCTTATGCTGTTTAATTAAATACATGCACAAAGTAATGAAAAAAGTTACTATGGCAATACATGAGTAATGCCTCTCTGCTTTTTTAGTAGGTGGGTAATTAACATATTAAAAAATAACTTTATTGTTAAATCAAATAAAAGGAAATCACCTTAGGAGAAAGATACTTTAGATGAATTCATTGTCATTTCTTGTAATTATCTTTATTTCAGTTCCTCTTTCACATTTTATATTATCACAGTCATAGACACAATTGCAAATGTTTTTAAAGTCACATTTATTTTAAACCACAGCAAGGACATATGGGAATGTTCTTAGCACTTGTGGGCTCCTATTAGGTCACCATATAGTTATTGAAAACATGAGTTTGTTTATTAACATCAGACAGATCCTTTTATTTATTTCACAGGATTATTTTTTAAGAGTCACTGTGTGACAGATACTACATTTAATCTTGAAGTTCCAGGTTTCAGTCTCATTTCTCCTTTTTTTGAAAAATTTTAATTGCAGTATATTAGTTTCAGGTGTATAATGGAGTGATTTAACAGTTTCATATATTACTCAGTGCTCAGCAAGATAAGTGTACTCTTAATCTTCTTCACCTCTTCACCCATCCCCCTTACCCACCTCCCCTCTGGTAACTGTTCTCCCACTCTCTTTTCATAATGAGCTTAAAGTCAAAGTGTATTTTGAAGAGTTGATAGGGACGAGTACAGATATTTAGACACGTGGCTGTATCTAAGTTGAATTTGAAAAATCTAGAAAAGGGCAGTAGAATGTAATGGTATTTCCAATGACCTCTGATCTATTCGAGTTTATTAATATTTTATATGGAGTTTTGATACTCACTTTATATTTGCATCTGTTTCATTTATCCTGATGCAAATTATTAAGCAATGACAATAATACAGGAAGAAAAACATGGGAATGTTTGCATAAATCAGATACTGTTGATAAATCATGTAACTTGCAGAATTAATGCAATAATGATTGTCACAGACTTCAATATTTTATTTTTCTTTAAAAATCAACTGTAATTTATTACTGCACAACTTATCTAACTGCATTTTTTTAGGTGTCAACAGAGATCAATCTATAACATGCACTGATAAAATGCCACAGGTAACTAGATATATTATAGGATTATAAAATTTATTTCTGCTTATAAGCATCCATATGCAATAACATCAAAATTTATTTACCTAAGCTCACTATAAATAATTCCTTCTATAATGTTATGTGCCACTTTCTAAAATCATATAGAATACAATTGAGATGTATTTTTCTAAAGAATAAAATATTTTGCCTTTGATTTAATATGGCAAATCATATCATTGTAGTTTCAAATGACAGTAATTTGCATATTACTCTAGGTTTTATTTTAAGTCATTGTCTCAGTTGTTAACTGGTTAACTTTACTTGCTTCCTCTGTAATGAGTTCAAGAATAAACGTTTCTTTTTCCTGGTAGAAAGAGTTGGCTAAAAAACAACTAATATGACCAGGACTTAATAAAATAAGAAGAAAATAAATATTACATGACAAGATCTAAGTGAATACATTTAGGGATATAAATGAGTACATTAGCGATCTCTATATATAACACATGAAAGATTGTGAAGGAAATCATTGTTTTAGGAGATATGCTAATTTAACCAAAAATACTTTAAAATTTGAGGGAATGGGAGAAAAGCATTAAACTGGCATTATGTCTTTTCTGAGACTTGGAAGAAACAGCATGACATGTGAAAAGCACAATAATTCTGAGGGTCAAAAATTAATTATACCTTGAGATGTTTAGACATCTAAAATTACTGTTCTTTTTTCTTGTATTCCAGTTTTTGGCTATCAAGGAAATCCACTAACCCTAATTGATTATCTTATGTCTCATGATCCCCAAAATGTTGTTTGTTGGGAGTAGGTCACAGATTGTTGGTTCTTCTGAGCCTGAAAAGGCTATGTATGGCACACCTATCTACAAATTTACCCAAAGCTGTAAGTTGATACCTCTTAGGCAGCACAGAAAAGTGGAAATTATAGCTATTTAGGGTAATGGCTATTAGATTATGGTGTCACTAGGGGCAAGATAGAGTGTTAATAAATTAGAAAATTGCTCAGTTTACATAATAATAATAATATAACTGACGCTGGCAAACAGAAGCTGATATTAGCTGCTGCTGTCCCTTACCCATTTTCCAGATACAAGTAAGTTCAGAGACCCAGACCCTATTGTTTAGAATGTCTTTCTCTTGAGGAAAGTTCCTGTAATTCTGCTACACGTACACATAGTAAATAATCGTTTCAATTTTCCTAAAAGGAATCTACAATCACTTGCTAGAATAGGTATGTACTAAGGAAGGAAGAATAGCCATATTTTTTATATTTCTTAGATAAGAGTTTTGAATTGACACTAATAAAGACTCAAAGCACCCTTGTAGTCTTTGGCTTAAATAGGAGTTTATGTCTACCAGGTGATAAATGGAACACTAATCCAAAGCTATCTCTAAAAGCTAATGCATTCTGTGGATATGTCTCCAGTTTAGAAATATAAGATTTGGTTACATGTGCTTAAAAGTTGGTATAACCCTCACCTTTAGAGTGAGGGTCAGTTCCCTACAGGCATTATGATAGAAGAGATGAAGTGGAAGCTTCTACAACTTCCCTTCACTCAAGGCAAGGTAGTAAACCAAAAGAAATATTATATTCACAAAAATTTTCAAACATTGATTCCATCAACAAAAACTTGAAGAATGCTATTATGGTAGAGTCCATCATATCAGTTTACCTCTGTTATACTGATAAAAATCAGATGGATATTGCAGGTGACTATAGAGTATTGCATGCCCAGCAAGGGTATAGCTCCACCATAGCTAATGTGATCAACTATTGCAACAGATAAACAAAACTTCTGTTACTTGATTTACATGTCTTGGTTTGGCAAATGTTTTTCTTGATTCCAATAGGAAGAGAGAATCAAAACCAGTTAAACTGTAATTGGAAAGCAGAGCTCCAATTTATTAGAGAGTTTCAGGACTCTGTTAACTTGCCTTTCTTTGTCAGAGTAAAGTCATAGAGATCTTGATCATCTTAATATTCACCAGAACATAATATCAGTCCATTATATTAATGATATTAGGTAATTGAATTCCATGAGCAGAAAGTATAAAATATGCTAGATGCTCTATTAGGAAATAATTACCATCTACCATCATAATTACTATCTATGGTAGATGGTAATTGAAGATTTAAGAACCTGTTACATTGGTGAATGTTTTAGGAGTTAAGTGGCTGCGGCATGCCAGGATCTTCCCTCTGAAATAAAAGACAAGTTGCTACACTTCATATCTCCATCAACTAAGAAAGAATAATAAGGCATAATGCATTAGCTTCTTTGGAGTTTGTAAGCAGCATACCTGGAAATTCTGTTCTGACTTAATTAACAAGTGAGACTGCCTGTTCAAATGTGATGCAGGGCAAGAGAAAGTTATATGGCAGGTCTAGTCTGTAAGTTTATCTTCAGCATATGTGAAGGTGCTGAAAGTATCTGGGTATAAGGTTCTGAAGACACAGTAGTTTGCATTTGCAAAAGAGCTCTTATTATGTTACTCAGACCCAGAAGATGTCAGTTGTTAACTTTAGGGTCTAATGGACATTCTCAACATGTTTTAGGGTTGGGTGGGTATAGCAAAAATCCATGATATATTGGAAAAGGCATATCAAGCATACCCAGGAGGCAGGAATAAACATGTTGAGAGAAGCATAGATTTCTATGTCATCTATCTATGTTGCACTGATAACTTTCTTGTTATGATCTAATGGGGGGGGTTCTTTTGAGTAAATGATGGAGAGGGAAAGCACTCAAACCTAGTTCATAGATATGTTACTACACTATTGGTGATAACCAGAAATAATGAGCTACCCCATTATATCCACTGACCTAACCCTAATACTAACTCTTTAAATACAGAGCATAGATTGAAATACCTGCTGCCACCCTCCAATACCCTGAAGATCAGTATTGAAGGAAAATCTTCTATTAGGTAGTGATATAGGCAATAATCAGGGTCATCCAAATAATGAGAAACTTAGCGGGATGGAGGTGTCTCATACTCCAAGAAATCCTTTATTACTTAATATAGATGTAAAGTCGATGATGATCTATTAAGATCTGATGAGATGTAAGGCACTATAATCCAAATCATTATAAAGACAATTTGAAATAAAGTTTTATGTCTTCTATTAAAAATGATGAACTTACCTTGAGCTGTTAGATGATAATATCTAATCATGATATCATGATTAATAAGATATATATGTAAGTAAACAAGCAAAATATAAACTCTACAATTTTAATAGTATTTAAAGCCATTTGATGGTATTGTTTTATTACCTTATAAAAACTACTTAATGAAATATTTTATGCTGTTTTTGAAAAAGTCTAAGAGTTAAATATAGAGTGGAAGTTTAGAATTTTATGGAATTTGTTGATGCTTTTTCAATAATGAAATGTGTGAATTACTTTTTTCATGTCCTTGTAAAGGAAAGACGTGCTTGAGAAAGTGTAGGTTAAATTGAAAAGCACTTTTTGATGAAAACTGGATTTTATGGAGAAACTAAAAAAAGTGAAACCATTAATAGTATTTCTGCTTTAACTGGAATTCAGAAAAAGAAAGAATATTAAAATCCAACAAAGAATAAGGGATTCTATCATAGGATTTCAGTTAGAACCACCAGTGAAATGCGTTTACCACATCTTATATAGGCAAGCTATTGCAAAATCACACACATACATACTTAATGTAATTATTGGAGGGTAAAATGAATATTATAATGTGTGAAGCTTGTCTCAATTACATTTATCAATATTTGTTAAATACATTTCCAGTCATTATAGATATTAAAAACAAATATCAGAATAAACTTAATATAGATCCGTATTTGTGAAAATAATAAACCTTAAATTATATTATCATAACTGATAAATATTAATATTATTTTGTTGACAAAATGTTATCATTAATAAAGAGATTGATATAATTTGTATTTTCTCATACTGTAAAATTTCTCATACAAAAAATTTTTTGTATAAATATACACATATAAGAGTATACAGAAGGAAAGTGTGATTACAGAAATTTGAAGATTCCTGCTTTTCCATTGTAGGTTAACTTTGATTTACACTGCCAAATAGTGCTAAAAATAACTGCCTGTCTAATACAGGGAATCTGCACAGTGCCAAAGAATTTAGAAGAGAGGAAATATCTTTATCAGATTAATTTTAAATACATTTTAAATATGCATAATGATTGTCTCTTACCCTCTCCATAATGTTTGGCACTATGCATATTGATCTTAAGAATGATGAGGTATCATAGATATCATATCATGTATTTCTGGTATTTAAGTTTTTTTATTGAAGTATGATTGACATATAAACATATTAGTTTCAGGTATACAACATAAGTATTCACTATTTGTATACACTGCAAGTGATCATCACAATAAGTACAGCCACCATCCTCTACAAAGTTAGAAAGAAAATTATTTTTCTTGTATTGAGAACCTTGAAGAAAGATCTCTCTCAACGACTTTCAAATATGCAATATAATGTTATTAACTGTAATCATCATGCTGTACATTACATCTCCATGACTTATTTATTTTATAACTGGAAGAGTGTATCTCTTGATCTCCTTTTTCCATTGCACCCATCTTAGCTTTGAACTTATATACGGCCTTTATTATACTGAGGTACAGTCTGTCTAAACCCAATTTGTTGAGAGTTTTTATCAATAAGTGGATGTTGAATTTTGTCATAGTTTTTGCTCATCTACTGAAGTGATTGTATGATTTTTATTCTTCATTTTGTTAAGTAGTGTATTACGTTGATTGATTTATGTTCATGGAACCACTCTTGCATCCCTGGACTGAATCCCACTTGACCATAGTATATGATCCTTTGAATGTATTGCTGAATTCAATTTTCTGTTATTTTGTTGATGATTTTTTTCATCTATGTTCATCAGGGATATTGGCCTGTAATTTTCTTTCTTTTTTCTGGTGTCCTTGTCTAGTTTTGGTATTTAGATAATGCTGGCCTAGTAAAATGAATCTGGAAGTGTTCCTTCCTTTTCAATTTTTTGGAAGACTTTGAAAGGATAGATATTAAATCTTCTTTGACTGTTTGGTGGAATTCATCAATGAAGCTGTCTGGTCTTGGACTTTTGTTTATTGGCTGGTTTTTGAATACCGATTCAATCTCCTTACAAGTAATCAGCCTATTCATAATTTCTGTTTCTTCATTATTCAGTCTTGGAAGATTCTATGCTTGTAGGAGTTTATCTATTTCTTCTTGGTTGTCCAGCTGATGGTAGTATCAGTATTTTTAAAGTATTCACAAACTCAACAAACTCAACAGTTCAGCTATATTATCAGGTCCAAGTGTTTAGACATTATTCTTATTCATAGTTTTTTTTAGAAAATTGTCCTGGCCACTTATGAATTTCCCATGGCGCCACTTAAGAATAGGATTGTGAAGTGTAGAGACAGGACAGGGGAAGCATATTATAAAAGGGACAAAGAAAATCAGTGCTCTGGAAACTCAAAACCGATAGAAAGAACATTAGCCAATGAGGCAAGGTAAGACAAAGTACCAAGTTAGCTAAGCCTATTCCTAGTATCTGTTACATTTTCCTATTACTAGCTGAGTTTTCCCAAAAGACCCCATATCTTTGTTTTTTAGTTCATTCTAGTGTCCCTTAGCCATTCAGGATCCCCTCTAATGTAGTCTGTCTGTTTTTAACCCCTACATTGCCATGTCACAAATCAAGGTTATCTTTGCTGGGCTTCAGTCTCATTCTACAGACTTATTGTCGGGGTATTGCTGTCCCTTCATGAGCTGAGTTTTAAATGGTACATTCTGTGGTGAACATGGTAGCTCTGTCCTCACTCAGGCATCAGCTGGACAACATCAAGACATGTAAAAATATGGAGTCTCGAATAGTCCCCAACTCCTCCTGTATGCTCTTTTCTTCAATAAAGTTCACCTTCATAGTATTTTAAGTAAGTGGAGTCCATGACTCTTTGGAATTCATAGATATATAAGTATTATGGGAACTTTGGCACAACTGCCCCTAGAGGGCTTTTTGGATCTGCTCATGCTTGAATTACAACTTCACATGAGTTACATAAACCTCATATACAATGTCTAGCACAGAAGTAATGCAGCATTCCCACACCAGCTGTTTGGGAAGGGGCTTTAATTATACCATCATTGATTTGAGATTATTTAAATATGCTTTTCATACACTCGTTATAGATCACTACCACTTTGAAAAAGGAAAATCGTCCTGATCACATATTAGTAAGTTTGAGCTCCTCAGAAGAAATGGTCCATATAAATTGAAGATACTGTTATGAACATTACATGCACAATATAAATATATAGGTTTAAGCAGTGAAGTCCTGGAAAATCTCTGCATTTAGCTTAGATTGAGCAACAAATAATCAATAATTATATGCAAATGAATCTTTTATTCAATAGAACCAACCTGCATAACATTTTCAGTGCAAATCAGCAAACACTACAGAATTAAAAACCCTTAGGGTACCTAGCGGCCAGAATATTTCTTGCATGCACAATGTCTCAAGCCTGGTTATACCAGCAATTGCCATTTTGTACAAACTGCTAAAAAAAAAAAATCCATCCAATCACACTACACTTAATTTCACTTAATTTTAATCACAGTGTACTTGCATGGACAGGTTTCTTTTAAACACTGATTTATTCTCTAAATGGAGAGGCATGGTTGTTATTTAAGATCTAATGTTCCCCGCTGGTCACATTTGGGAGGCTTTCCAACAGCAGGGCACAATTGTTATTTAAGATATAATGTGCCTAACCAGTCCCATTTGGGAGCTGTTTCTGGCTGTACTGAGGCTCTTGCCTGCTTGGCAAATAATGAACCAGTGCCAGAAAAATTGCATAAATTCCTTAATGTCTCTGTGTACTCTTCCAGAATTAAGCTAAGCTCTGATCTTTATCCTGTTCTAATTAAAATGTTAAATGAGGGGGGCAACATTTTTATATACCTATATATATTTTTTCTTTTTGGTGCAGCAAGCCTACTTTGGCTATTTATTTTGGGCATACTTGAAAAATTAGTAGAATTCTGAATAGCAAAATCAAGCAAGTCATAAGGCACAGATTAACTGGGTAAAGTGGTACTTGAGCTCTAGGTTTGCCTTATGAATGAAAAATTGACAAGGGGAGTCTCTAGAGTAATAGTAGCATTCCTAACTCTCGAAGTGGATGATGTCCATCTGGACAAGTGCAAAGCCCCAGCATCTATCATTGTACTTTATCTGTTTTAATAAACAGATTTTGTAGCTAAGGATCCAGGGAAATTATTATTTTTACCTCTCTTCCTACAGTTGTTAAACCATGCTCTAGGCTCTAGTATAAATTTTAAAATAAAAATATGAGAAGATATTTATTCTATTTGATTTTTTAAATGTGAGTCATAATTTTTATACAATAAAATGCACAGATCTTAGGTTTTCAACTTGATGAGTTTTGACAATTTTATAAATCCATGTAACTACCACTCAGTAGAGATATATATCATTTTCATTCCCCAGAAATATCCCTTTGCACCCCATTCCAGTCAATTCTCATCCACCTCAAACCCTAACTCTAAGAGGTAACCACTTTATGATTTCTGCCACATGGACTAATTTTGTTGCTGTTGTTCTTAGAATTTAAAAATGGAATTACATATGATGCACTATTTTCAGTCTCACTTCATTCATTCAATATAATAATTTTGAGATTAATCCATGTTGCTGCCATATATCAGTAGTTCATTCTTTTATATTATTATTATATGAATATACCAACATATGTATTTATCAAATATCCTGTTGATAGTTTTTTTTTTCTTTTTGTACTATTTTTAATAAGGCTACCACAAAGATTTTTGTTGGCATATGTTTCATTTCTCTTGGGAAAATATTTAAACTGAAATTGCTGAAACGTTGGCCAGATACATGTTTAACTTTTTAAGAAATCACCAAAAATTTCTCCAAAATGGTGTTGTTTTTTTATGTTTCCACCAGCAATATATAAATATACAAGTTGTTTCAAATGTTTGCCAACATTTGGTTATGTCAGGATTTTTTATTTTAACCATTCTAGAGTTTGTGAAATGGTATCTTACTCTTCTTTTTCTTTTCACCAATGATTACTGTTGTTGAAAACATTTTTATGTGCTTTTTGGCAGTTTCTGTATCTATAGTCATGAATGTGTGAAGTTTTTTAACCCTTTAGAAAATGGGTTTAACGGGAAAAATAATTTCAACATAGTTTAATCAAATGTGCATTACACATATTTTAACAGAATGGGCAAATTGAGAATTTGATATTATCTACTGATATTTTTAAGGTACATAGATGAGCAGCATTTGAAAGGTAGAGTTTTATAAACTGTTTAGAATGCCATGGTGGAAAAACCCTGAAATTTGAATAAAAATTTAGTACCAATGAGTCTGAAATGTTTTAATTACAACTACTTTTTTTTTTCTTTTTTGGTTTATGTGTCAAAGGTTCCATTTGAATGTTTCTAGACTATCAGGACCTATTTTCAGAGTAATTTAAGTTATCTAAATAATGTGTTTTCAGGATAAGTAAGATGCAAAACAAGTTAAAAATGTAAAGAAATCAGGATACTTGAACTGTACATAACTAATGAGTAAAAATCAATCAGAAGATGGTCTTGGGGGCATAATTAGGCAGTCATTGTAAAAACTGCTTTCCTTAGTGCAAGAGTCAAGGCCTGTGGTGCTTTAAATCTAGGTGAAAGATGGCTCTAAAATTTTAAGTCTTAAAATATGTTGCTTAGTTTCTAATAGAGTGTAATTTACACTGATATGTGCACTCAGAAGTCAACAAAGGATATGAGTTCAGGAACAATTATTTGGACAGTCTTGGGTCAAGCTGTATGAAATAAGTCCTACCTTGGTTCGTGCAGGCTTTGCATCAACTGCCACCAAGTGCATATGGTAAAGTGTGACATGCCACCCGATACTTCTACCTCAGCCACATGATGCTTTTAGGTATCATGGTAAAATTCTTTCATTGGTGTCTGGTTTCTATCCATAAAGTACATTATAAATTAAATTACTACTAGGGATTTGTTATAAGATCATTCCAAATACCTTTATGAGATAGTGCAAAACCTTCCCATTGTGCAGGTGTTTGTTGGGACATTAGGCTGGAAATCAGAGAAGTCTGAGCCTTCTCATTTCTAAGAACAGCAGAAAGGAGCACCTACCCTCTTGTTTTCTGTAGATAGTAGAATTTTAAGGTTACATTATCTATGATTCTAACACACCTCTAGTCAGTGACTTCTAGTTCTATTCAGTTTTATAAAGTCAGACTTTTAGACTAGTTTTCCAATTTTTAAGAGCTTCTGTATTTTGTGTAACTCCTGTGGTCAAAAACTCTGATCTATGCTTGGGGTCCAGTTTATAACTCAGAGGAGACACAATGTAACCATTTTGATAAAGAAAGATTCTCCTTCAGAATTCAAAGATGGTAAACATAATTCCGAAGTATGTAATTGTCTTCAGGAAGTTGGTCATCAGTCCATTCAACCCATTTCAGAACCCCAAGCACCCCTTGGTCTTTAACTATCTGTGGAAAACGTAGGTAGTGATCCTGATAAAGAACACCACTGCTCCTAATGGACATCTGTCTCCACCCAAGAAAGGAAGACAGGTAATCCAAATCTGCATTTTTCTTTTTACACCGTGTCAAAGGGAAAAAAGGGGGTCTGGTCCCTTCTAGCAGCCAGATAGCCACTGAGAAAGTTCTGGAGATGAGAGAACTTCTCTCAAGGTCCATTCCTAGTTTTCCCCAGGTAAACTAAAAGACACCCAGTGAAGAATAGCAGAGCATCTAAAACAATGAATGATGATTGATAAAGTTCCAGGAATCCTTCCTGTTGGTAAACAGTTCACAACCATAGAAGATCTCCCTGTAAATCATTTCTGGCAGTTTCTGTACAACCAATCAGGTTTTGATCAGATGTGTATATAGGTCATAGTGGTGCTACCATGCAGGAAAACCACTAGGCATAATGGAGCTTCACTGGGAAAAAGTGTCCCAGGTCATCCATGAACAGCATAACAAACTTGCAAGGTTCTGAAGGGAAAGTGGTGCCAGCACAGTACACCATTCTCCTTCACAAGGCTTGGAGTCAGTGGGCAGTCCCACTCATGGCCCACTGTGCCTGCTGCTTTTATCATAGCACGTTGACAAAGTCTAAGGGCAGAGTGAGACAAAGACAGAATGCCTTAGCCAGCCTAACATGGAGTGACCATTGACTGCCAGTTGCCAAACAGTACTGTTACCCTGTCCTAAGTTGGCCACTCCTAGCCATGTTGGCCTATACTCAGGAGACCCATGTTACCAGCCTGAGCTCTCAGGCAGTTGGAAAATGGGCAGGTAAGGCAGAACTTAATGAAGTTTTATTCCAAATTTTTAAAATCTTTTTATTGCTGATATGAGAAAGTTCTTTATGTATTCCGGATCCGATCCTTCATCAGATATGCAATGCAAACATTTTATCTCATTCATTGGCTAGCCTATTCATTCGCCAAAGTGACAGCAACAGATATTTTAATTTTGATGCTTTCCAGGTTTTAATTTTTCTTCTTTAATTGTTAGTGCTTTTGTGAAGTTAAGAAATCTACCTCAAGTTCTCAAACATGTTTGGTTATGTTATCTTGTAGAAGCTCCCTAATGGTAGCTTTATTTATGTTCATGATTCACCATGAATTGATTTTTGCCATTGAAGTTAAGTTAGAGTGTGAGATTCTTTTTCTTTTCTATACGGATATCCAGATGTTCCAGACCTAGTTCTTGAAAAGGTGCTCCTTTTCTGTTGAATTGCCTTAGCAACTTTTATAAAAACCATGTATGTTTGAGTCTATTTCTGTATTCCATATTTCATTTCATTGATACATTTTCTATCCTTACCTAATGTACAATATCTCTGTTGCTCTACTCTATTACTTATATTGAAATCAACTTGTTGACTCTCTCAACTTTGCTAAAATTGAAGACTATTTTGGCTATTTTAGGATATTTGCATTTTCAGATAACTTTTTAAATCAATACCAATTTCTACAAAGAAGGTTTCTTAGTCTTAAATGAGATTAGTTTGAACCATTTGGGGGAGAAAACAGACAATATTGAGTTTTCCAATCCATAATCATTGTATACCTGCCCATTTATTTAAGTTCTTTCTTAATTTCTCTTAATTTTTTTCCTCAATGCATTAGCTAATATTTGCAATATTAGTGAATGTGATAAGAGAAGACAGTTCTTTTATTCGATATCTTACAAGAAAATTACTCAATATTGTATTATAAAGTATAAAATTATATTAATAAGGGCAGAGTCCACCTTGACACAAAAGGAGGAAATCTAGGATAATTCTATCATTCATAACAATCCTAGTCAGATAATGGCTCTCTCCATGCCAAAGTTTACCCAGATTTGCTTGCAGACTATTATGGGAAAAAAAAGAAGAAGAAGAAGGAGAAGAAGAAGGAAGATGAGGAGAGGGGAGGGGAGAGGAGGAGGAGGAGAAACTCAGAAACATTTTCTAGAGTAAGCTTGAACTGTAACAATAGCAGCACCAGTAATAGTGCCATATCTACAGTGAAGTCCTGGCTGGGTAGAACCCTCTGCTAGGCACTGAATATAGATACTAGTCAAAGAGAAGACATGCTGTCTTCATTCTCAGTATTTCTAGTGTAAGTTGTATAGGTATGTAGAGGTGAATTAGATACCTGAAGTGGTTCCACAAGGAATATTCAGAAACTGTTAAGTTTATTCTCAAAACTGAAGGTGTCTTAATTTCTAGTAGTGTCCCTCTCTCTCTCTCTCTCTCTCTCTCTCTCTCTCTCTATATATATATATATATATATATATATATATACACACACACACACATATATAAAGTGTCTATATATATAGATACTATATCTATATCCTATATAGATATAGATATACTATATACAGTTATAGTATATCTGTATCTATATATATAAAGCAAGAAGCACCAGTTCTATATAGATAGATAGATAGGTAGATAGATAGATAGATAGATAGATAGATAGATATAGTTATATCTATCTATATATAAGGTGTCTATATATATTCTATATATATATAAAGGGTCTCTCTATATATACTATATCTATATCTATCTGTACACTATATCTATCATCTATCTGTCTGTCTATCTATCTATCTATCTATCTATCTATCTATCTATATATCTATCTATCATCTATCTAAAGCAAGAAGCACCAGTTCTTTGAAGCCTCCAAGTTTTCATCTAGACCCTTGCCAATATTTAAGGTCCACTTTTTGGAAGATTGCACTTGCCTATCTCTTTATTACCTTTTTCTCCCTGTTTTTTGCATATTGATATAGTCAGTATATGTATTAGTTTCCCGTGGCTGCAGTAACAAAGTACCAAAAATGAGCTAGCTAAAATAGCAGAAAGTTATTGTCTCACATGTTTTGGAAGCTAGAAGTGGAAAATCAAGTTTTCAGTAGGACCATATTCCCTCTGAAACTTATGAGGAAGAATCCTTCCTTCTAGATTCTGGTATTTACCAGTAATCACTGTTCTTTGGCTTGTAGATACATCATTCCAATTTCTCTGTTGTCACGTGGCTGTGTTCTCCCTGCGTGTTTCTATGTCTCTTTTCCTCCCCTTGTAAGACTCCAGTCATATTGGATTAGGGTTTTACCCCACTCAAGTGTGATGTTAATTAATCAATTATATCTGCAACAACCCTACTTTCAAAAAAAGTTATTCCAAGGTTAGGATTTCAATGTATTTTTTTGGGGGGAGCTCAATTCAACCCATAAAAGTATCTTTCAAAATTTACTCAGAAATAAAAGACAGCATGTCATCACAGAGTAGATGATGTAGTCACACATAGCAGGTTCTGGAAACAAGCTGCCTCAATTCATACCTTGGCATTGCTACTTAACTGCTGTTAAGTAATTAAGTAAGTCATTTAATCATTCTCTTTTGCCTCACTTCCTCATCTATAAAAAAGAATAACAACATTACCACCTATCTCATGGTACTGTTGTGAAGAAAAAACAATTAGTTAAGGTCTGTAAAATTGCATAGAACAGTGTCTGCCATATAATAAATTCTATGTTATCTATTCTTTAAGGGTTTGATTTTGGAGAAACTATCTCTTTACCTTTGATATCTGCCCTCCAAAAAGTTACCTTTGTTAATTTCCAAACAATGACAGTTAAAATCATTTACAGTATTTTAAAAATTACTTATTAATATATTAAATTTTAAAAATAAAGACTTTCATGTGCTGTTGTAAACTCTTTATTCAATAAATTGAGTACACTTATCACTTAGGATTTGTATCTTAGCATAGTCCAAAGTGTTAAGTATTAAATGTTTATAAAATGTTAATACTTCCCTATAGCTGTGTATGTCACAACTATTTTCTTTTCCCATCTTTTATAGAACAAAATTCAGAAGTTTAAATATATTCAACTAGATGTAGATTTGTTTCTATGATGCCATGGAAATGACAAACTATACATGTTTTTCTGAGGTCAGCACATGAAATATCTGTGGAATTGTGGATTCAAAATAATACCTTCTATTTCTCATGAAGTGACAGTTTGTCAGATGGTAACACAATTGTGACTATTCTTCTACTTCTGACTCAAAGAGTGAGTTGCCACTGGGAATTTAGAATTTGGCAACCACATAAAATGTTGCCCAATGTTCTTTCCCTTCCCAAACTGAAATTTTATCTTTACATGACTTTAAGTGGTGATAAATATTCAGTAAGTATGGAACAGGGTAATGTGGAAGAAATTGGGATAATCTATTGCTGGTCATGATGCTGTATTTTATCAGCGGTAATAGATGACCCCAAACTTTGAAGACCTGAAAAAAATGTGGATCTGTTTCTTTCTCCCAAACTCATACACTTTAAAATCTTTAGAAAGTGCTTTTTATAGATGACATAAAGATATGTTAAAGATATGTCATAAACATATGACATATGTTTCTGTTTTTATCCCAAATTTGGTTCTGCATTTTATTAACACAGAAGTAAAAAGTGAACTTCCTTACTTACAAATTTTCAAACTCACTTTCTTTGTTTTTTTTAAAATTTTTATTTATTTATTTGAGAGAGAGAGCCAGAGAGAGAGCACAAGCAGGGGGAGAAGCAGGGGGAGAGGGAGCCCGGCATGGGGCTGGATCCCAGGACCCCGGGATTATGACCTGAGCAAAAGGCAGATGCTTAATGACTGAGCCACCCAGGCGCCCCTCAAAATTAACTCTAAAACCTCTGATCCATGTATCTCATATATATATATATATATATATATATATATATATATATATGAGATACATATTTATACATCATATATAAAATATATATCACATGTTTATTAATTATATATTTAATATGCATTTTAAATATATGTATTAACTCTAAAACCTCTGATCCATGTATTTCATATATATATATAATACATATTTATACATCATATATGTATTAACTCTAAAACCTCTGATCCATGTATCTCATATATATATATATATAAAATACATATTTATACATCATATATAAAATATATATCACATGTTTATTAATTATATATTTAATATGCATTTTAAATATATGTATTAACTCTAAAACCTCTGATCCATGTATCTCATATATATATATAATACATATTTATACATCATATATGTATTAACTCTAAAACCTCTGATCCATGTATCTCATATATATATATATATATGAATACATATTTATACATCATATATAAAATATATATCACATGTTTATTAATTATATATTTAGTATGCATTTTAAATATATGTATTATATAAATACACCCATTAAACACATATGGTTAGTGGGGATATTTATAAGTACAGTCTGGTGATCTATTTAGTTGTTTTCAATAGAAAATATGATATTAGGATTTGAATTACATAAGAAGCAATTACATGATTATACAAGTTAGATTCTGAAAATGCCAGTGAACATAACATAGGATGCCTATAGGATTCCTAACAAAGGAAAAACAAGCCTTGGAAATCCGAAGAGTTTAGTGTCTCATGAAAACAAACCTGTAAGATATGAATTAGTTAATGATTACAATATAGGCAAATATTAAAGAAAACCTGAAGACAAAATATAAACCAGAAGTCAGGAAATTCTGAAACACTTCAAAGCATTAAGACCCATTAAACTGTCCTCGGAAGCATCGCAATTCTGTGAAATGCAGTAAACTCCTACAAATTTAGCAACATATTCATAGGAGGAGCATCCAACTAAATCAACCCTGAGAATTGGGGAATATCCATTCTGCTTTGCTATTACCTGTTATGTGTTACTTGGGGTAGCCCATCTGTTTGTAACAGATGCCTAATCCCATCACAGAGAATGGCATGCTCTATAGTCATCTGCAGTGGGATCAAGGGAAAGAAACAGTGACCTGGCTCTTTAGAAGTGGATTATCGTTCCCAGTAAAGCATCAGGAAAGGAAGGCAGTTTTGGTTTGTCCTCAGCATAATATTTTAGAAGATGACTAAACCATTCTCTCCATTTCCCATGGTGCTGCATGGACCCAGCCTTCAAGTAGCATCTTTCTAAGGTACCTATTAATCCATCTTATTCTGATTCTCTAGGTATGAGGGATAGTGAGGCTATTCTGTATGCTAGGTCTGGAATTACTGGTGTAATACTCTGGCTGTGTTTGACATGAAGAATCAATATTCCACATAAGCTCATTCTGTTCATGGCAAGAATGCTTTCATGACTCTCCTGACTGTATAAGATGCTTTTATGAAAATTACTAATATTGACTCAGTAGAAAAGGATACAAAAAGCCATTTGCCTAAGTATTTTGGCAATGTGCCCATGGAACATTTTGAAGAATACTATTAAATCCTCCATTCTACTTCTTATTGTATTACAATTCAAAAATATATACATATACTCCCTGCTGCTTTATCAAGAATATGTGTTTATAACCATTTTACGGATGGTTGTTTAAAAATCTGTATAGAACACCTAGGAAGAGATTACCATTCAATATATTTTGAACTTTTCCATTAAATTGCTGTGTGCTTTAAAATTGTCTTCAAAAGAGACAGGATGAATAGACCAAAATAAATTGTGTTTGGAAACCTGAAGTATGGCATGTGTTTGATGATGATATATCAGGAACCAAGGAAAGAAACAGCATGAAGAAAAAACTGAAAGATCAAAAAGCCTCAAAAATTTAGAGATCAACATTCAAAGGCCATTTGTCCAACAAAAATTTTTGTGAACTCCCACTATGTGACTACAAAGAGCCTAGAAATTAAATATAAACTCATGAAGGCATCAGTTTCTCCTGACCTCCTAAAGCTTGCAATCTAGTTAAAAAGGTCACTATAAACAGCTAACTTTAACAGAACCATGTGTGAGTTAGGCTATGAGAGCATTTTAATATGCACTGTAGCTAAGGACACAAACATTACTTTTAAATTTTACACGTTTAGAAGTTTTATTAACTGTAGAGCCATTTTTGAAAACAGCTTTGATTTCATTTGACATATTTTCTAAATACTTGGGTATAATAGAAATATATTAAGACCATATACATCCAAGACACTTCAGCCGTTTACTAAGATGCGTCATTTAAACAATAGGACTATTGTTATTAACTCAACCTTACAAAACCCTGGCCTGACAACTTTTTATTGCTTACACTTTCTGGTCTGCAGCTGTGCCTCACTTACTATAGATACTACACGTAATACTGGCTGAATGAATTTACAATTTGCATATTCTAGAGAATGAAAATGGTGGCAAAAATGAAATCACAATATGAATATGATTTGGTTTCATATTTCAAAAATCCTCATTCAGGTTTCTATTAATTTCCTTTGTCTCAGATCATTTTACCCTAAGTATATTTGAAGACCAAGTTTAAAAGGTGAAAAAAAACTTATTTAACATTGAAGATTCTCCCCTTTTTCCCGATCAGATCTCTGTTTACTCCAATACAACAACAGTCAGGGAGGTAGAGGGCTTACATGGTAATTCTGTGCTACTACTTAGGAGATGAGCAAAACTCTAGAGGCATTTCTGCAAGTCTGATAAGAGAGCGTTCCATAAAGCTGACTTGTTTTGTGGTAACTTACTTTTTGATTTCATGGCCTGAGATGGGTGTAATGTGACAAACTAAGAGGGGAGCAGGAACTTAAATTAACAGTCCCAGATATTCATTGGTTTTAATGCTCTTAATAATAAAATAAAATTTAGAAATGTATGCTGGTATTCTGTATTAAAAAGTTTTTGAATGGGCCATTATTTCCAAAATCCAAGGATCATGGATTTATAGCTGAAAAAATCCAGAGAGGTTAAGTGAATTTTATGAATTCAGTAGTTAATTAGTAGAAGAAAGAGTGTTAAGACTCAAGTCTCCTAATTTGGCCATAGTAATTCGTGAATTACTAGATTTCAAAGCATGATCTAATAATATTAAATATGAACAAAAGACACCCTCCAACACATGCTGTTGCTTTGAATAAGCCTAAAGGGAAAGCATTACTCATGAACACCCATTTGTACGTAAGAATCCATAGGAAGGAAAAGCTGTCTTAGGCTCCCAAGGAGAACGGTAAATTGGATATTATTGAACATTTTTTGTGTCTACATGTGAATTTCACTTTTTGTTTGTACCTAGACTGTCATTCACAACAGCTGGACTTCTTTTTGGAAGCACCTGAGCGTTCCTGTCAGGGTTTCATTGTAACTGCATCTGGTCATGACTACGTGTTTAATTTAGTGGTGAGATTCTTTAGGTTGCTCTTCTTTCAAGCTGCTATAAACATTGTCCAGAGATTGAAAAACAAGATGTTTATTCATTAGCACCAAAAAAACTTTTTTTCAACTAAATGCAGGCAAAATATCCTTTCATGTGTTAGCTCTTTAGATAAAGAACAGCGCACGATAGTCTGAAAGAAAATTTAGCTTGTTTTGGATGAAGCACAGTGTTTTGGAACTGATACAGATATTTGAAAACATTAGGTAGGAAGAAGATTGTCCTAAGGGAACAGTAATGCTCTAAATAAAATATCAATTGGTTAATTCATGTGGAGATGATTGCAATTTTTTTAAGATTTTATTTATTTGAGAGAGAGAGAGAGAGAACACAAGCATGGGGGAGAGTCAGAGGGAGAGGGAGAAGGAGGCTGCCCACTGAGCAGGGATGCTGGGCTTGATCCCAGGACCCCAGGATCATGACTTGAGCCTAAGGCAGATGCTTAACCCACTGAGCCACCCTTTTAGGGAAATGCCAGTTAAACCCTTATAAGATATTATTCCAGGAATAAAAAAAGGTCAGATAATACCAAGATTTAGGATAGATATGAAGAACCTGGAGCTCTCAAGCACTGACAGTGGGAGTGAAAGTTGATTGGTTCAAAGGCTTTAGCCTTTTGAATTTGAACATAATTCCAGGATCTGAGACTTTCACTCAAGAGTATCCCGACAGAAATGGCTATGCATGTTCTCTATAAGACATGTACAGCGATGTTCATTTTAGAACATTTCATGATAGCCCCAAACTAGAAATGAAATAGTCTATCAGCTTTAGAATGGTTGAAGAACACATGGTTTCTCTCTACAATGTAGTATTAGGGTGTTGAGAATTAACACACTTCTGTACAAGAATACGTGGATAAATCTCACAGACAGGTTTTTTTAAAAGGTGGGGGAGACATATAAAAGAGCACATTTTATAAACCCTGATCATATAAAATTCAAAAACAGGCCAAATAATTTAAGGTTCTGGATCTCAGGATAGTTTACACTAGGGCGCAGAAAATAAAGGTGGTAAGAGAGCCCCTTCTGGTGTTTCGGTAATACTCTACTTCTTTATGTGGTGTTAGAGATTTGTTCATTTTGTAGAATGTAATTGATTTATACAGTTATTGTGATCTGTGTGTTTTTATTCTCTGCATGTTATGCTTTTACAAAAAGTTAATAAAAATGTTATTATCAAAGTATAAGAATATCTCTGAAGGCTTGAGACCTGAGCTTACAAAGAAGATGGTATGCCAGGTAAATTTCTCCATTTTATAGTAAGTACTCAGACATGTTCGAAATTTATTACTGGTTATTTGCCCCTGATGAGAAAGCAGGAAATCAGGCAGAAGAAATACTGAACAAGTCCCAAAAGAATGGTAAAGGGAGAAGACTTGAAAGAACTGATAGAATCCTTAATCTGATTCGTAGTTTTCCTTTGTCGCCGGGCACCTGTTAAAAACTTCAAGGTCAAGAAATCATGTACCTCTGATTGCAATTGCTGCAATGTCTTTGAGTCTATTGGAGTAATTTAGTCACTTTACCATTAACATTTGCAACCTTGCACAAGGATAGTTTGAATATTTGCAATAGAATAGCATTTATGAACCTTAGAAATAGCACATAGATACAAAGTATAAAATTTAATCTTAAGAAGTAAAAGTAAGGGGCCCCTGGGTGGCTCAGTCAGTTAAGCGTCTGCCTTCGGCTCAGGTCATGATCCCGGGGTCCTGGAATCGAGCCCTCCATCGGGCTCTCTGCTCAGCAGGGAGCCTGCTTCTCCCTTTCCCTCTGCCTGCCTCTCTGCCTACTTGTGATCTCTCTCTCTCTGTCAAGTGGATAAATAAAATCTTTAAAAAAAAAAGTAAAATTAAAATATAAAATTTCTTCAGCAGAGAAGTTGTATTTGCAACATATAGGACTATCTGTTTTGAGTGGCAACAGGTTTAACTCTTTGTCTAAAAACATGTGTCTAAGAAATGTATCTCTTTAGGAGCACTTAATTCTAATACTATATATAAAATAAAATAACTTCAGCAGCCTCCCTGCATGGAGAAAAAAAAAGGGGAAAACTTCTTGCACTCTCCCCTGCAGTCAGAATCAAAGTCTAAGGACAGAATTTTCCATACAATGGATGGGACACAGATGTTTACATTGGTTATTAGTGAAAATCAGATCAATTTGTGGCATTATATTGTAATCTAACCATAAATAATTCATAGGTGGATTCTAGTCTGTAGTTGTGAATAATAAGAAAGGATCTATTCCTTCAAGTTAAAAGCTGCCAAGAGCCCCACTCAGTTGTTTGGGGTCCAGGCCAAGGAGCCTGTGATTCACAGTGGGACTCTGGAGAACGGGGGGGGGGGGGGTAGATGAAACCACTAGGGAATTATGCTAATCACAGCAGTTGATGAAGAGAAAAAGAGAAAGGGACATGTGTATTGTGTGAAAAATCTGGGACAATTTTGGGTATCAGAAAAATGGCAGAATAACTTCAGATACCATTCACTGAGAAGTTTGCGCAATGGACGGGAATGTTACAGGCCCTGGAAGGACTGGGGCCACAGCAGGAGGCTTCCAAACCTGGATGGCAAGGACTGAAAAAGGTACTGGGTGTGCATGTGTACATGCGTACACATGTGATCTTTTCTGTAAAGTTTTAGAATTATAACGATTAGGATGTATTTGCTGATAAAATTGCAACTATCTTGATCTCTCTTGCTTTTGCTCTCAAATAAATAAATAAATGTAAAAAAATAATAAACACCTTTTCATGTTTTTAGTCAATTCAGAACATCTTCTGTGAAGTACCTATCACAATTTTTATTCATTTTATAATGCTTTGATTTTCATTTTATTATTAATTTGTGGATTTTATGCAAACACACACCCTAGAAACATTATTTTTTGGTCAGGTATATATTTTGTGAATATTTCCTTCCATTCTATGCTTCTTTTTCACTCTTTCACTGTATTTTGTTGAACAAAAACCCTTAATATTAATGTCCAGTTTATCTATTTTTTACTTATGGATAGTGTTTTTTTGTTTAACATTTCTTTGCCTACCTTGGCAAATAATGATAGTGTCTAATGTTTTGAAAGTTTTATTATTTTCTGTTCACGTTTAGATATGCACTATACCAAGAATCTATTTTTGTTTATGATGTAAGATAAAGAAAAACTTTTTCTCATAAAAATATCCAATAGACCCAGAATATTGCATTCAATATACCGTTATTTCTCTATTGTATCACAATGTCTTTTTATTATATGTCAGATGACCATCCATATATGACCATTCTGGACTCTCTATTTTGTTCCAATGATCCATTTTTCCATTTTTGTAACAATACTATACTGTTTTAATTGTTTTATGTGCATATAGATTTTGCTAACTCCATCTCTGACACCCTGTAGAGTTCTTAGCTTTCATTCTTCTTCAGGATATATTTGGGCATTCTTGCCCCTTTCCTACTCCCTTTTTCTAGCCTGTAAATTTCTTCTAAAAATTATGTTTTAATATTAGAAGAATTAAATTCATTAAGCCAGTAATTATAGTTCTTGCTGCTCTTATATCTTGATAAATTTTATCAGTCTATTTTTTTAAAGGCTTTAAATATACATCTTTCTGGCTAGATGGTGAAAAGTATGTTTTCCTGGTGTATGTATTCCAGTAGAAGATAGTTGCTCTCCTATATAAAATTTAGACCACTGATAGTAGTTGAATGTAAGAGAAAACAAGTCCCGTGTATGTGTGTGTGTGTGTGTGTGTGTGTGTGTGTGTGTGTGTGTGTGTGATATAGAAAGAATAAGTTCTTGAATATATTTGTAAATAAATTAAAAACTAGACTATAGGCCTACCATATTCCAAAAATCAATACATTAGGATTTTATTATCAATTATTGTCATAGTCCACTGACTTGGTTTATTAACAGTGGTCTTCTTTCAGCTTATTTGATGCCTGATGAAATTACTAATCCTATGAAACATAGAATAAATAAGGCCAAAATTTTCCATTTTTAAAGGAGTGTTTTGATTTATCATTGTCTATTTATCTAATTAAGGCAGTAACTGTTAATTTAATAAATGGCTACAAACAGCAATAAAAAAGAAGTGCATGTCTTATAGGGCTTTCAGATATCACATAATGAAGTAGCTAGGGTGCCTGGGTGGCTCAGTTGGTTAAGCATCTGCCTTCGGCTCAGGTCATGATCCCTGTGTCCTGGGATTGAGTCCCACTTCAGGCTTTCTGCTTGGGGAAGATGCTCCTCCCTCTCCCAGTGCCTCTCTCCAGGCTTGTGTTCTCTCTCTCTCAAACAAACAAATAAAAATCTTAAAAAAAAAAAAAACAAAATGAAGTAGCTAAAGCTTGGTACCTAACAAAACATTGCTACTAAATATTAATTCATATCCTTTTGCAAATCAGTCAGCCATTTGGTAGACCATGGCAGACTACATTAGTTCACATGTCATTATTATAGTAAAAGCATGTATAGATTTTTAGATTCTAGAGATGATACAGATTATTTTTTTAAAATGAATGTTATGGCTAAGACTACTAATGCTCACAGAATAATAAAATAGTCTTTAATTATTTGATTAAGCTTTTTACTTTGTTTTTCATCAAAAATAGATTTATTTTGTTATTCTGGGAAAGAGCAATATTAGAAACAGAATGAAACACACAAAATTAAAACAAAAAGCTTTTCAGAAAAGACATAAATATTGCACATTATTTTTTAAAGTTCAGTCTAATGATCCATATGCCTAACCACATAAGCATACAAATCAGAGTTTTAAATATACAACGATTGTTAATATATATGGATTTTTACGTTAATGATCATTCGCAAGCAGTGTGTTGTCAAGGAGCCCATATATATGAGAAAAGAACCTAAAGGTTTGCTTTATACTCATGTGTTAGTCAGAGCCTGAAGTTCTGTTAAACTTTTATAGTTTTATGCACTCATAATTTTTTTCATAATGATTTTACTTAGAGTATAATAACTTAGAGAAAGGATTTTTTCCTTCTTCCTAGTTACTAGCAAATACGTCAAATTTTCTATTTTTTTTTTATTCCTGTAAGTCAAGGCAAACACAATGAGCAAAGGACAGTAATGTGTTAATTGAAGTATCTATGTCAACCACAGAGAAACTCAGCTTGTAACATTTTATAATACACTTAAGTGCTTTTACATTATTTGTTATGATGACCTCAAATCCCTCCTTGAAAACAGCCAAATGATCATCTTTAAAAAATCTTAACTGTATTGTATTAGGTAGAGGAAGCACCAGAGGTTTTGAAATTTATCTTAGGTAAGTGTAAATATCAACCTTTTGCTTACTAACTGCATAATATAGTGTTTCTTCACCTCTCTGTCTCTTTCTTTCTCTATGAAATAGGAATATTGATCCTAATGATCTAGTTTAGAATGAAAGAAAATAATTAGTGCACAGCATTTAGCACAGTGTTTTAGCAAAGTAGGAAGTCAACAAACATTAGATCCGTTACTCTTACTCATCCATTTATAGTTCAATCAAAAATTATATTCCAAAGCTGAAGCTCAATAACATAGATGATAAACTCTAAACTTGACTTTAAGTGGCTATAGAAAATACTGCTAAATTATTGATCATATTAGAAAAATTTTATGTGTGTACACTTTGTACAAACTAGGTTTTAGTTTGTTTTAGCACTTGTTATTTAATAGGAAAACTTTTTTTTTTGGACAATATATCAAGACTTTATACATTTTAATCTACCTCTTTCCCCAAGATTTGTTATTATCCCCTAAATTGTTACAAAACTAGAAATTAATCATTCCAATAGCGCATGGGTATACTATGAAGATTTAATAAGTTTATTAATCAAGTATATTTTTTCAACTAATTTTAAGAGTTGTTTGGACAAAAAGGAGTCCTGAACAATTAAAGTCTATTTAAGATACTTGGATGGCAGAAAATATTAGGCCATTGATCTTACTTTGTGCAATGCAGAGATACAATAAAATTCTAGTCTATGAGGAGCTGAAGATGAAATTAGTAGAAAAATATGTGTGAAGTAAAATACTTATATGTGAAAGAATATTCTGTATAATAACCATTATGTATGTACCGCTTATTGAAAGGTTGAAATACATAATACCCACTTAATATGGGAATATTGGTTTTGATCAGAATTTTAGTAAGAAGCTTAAATATTTTAGTAATTATATGTATACTGATAATCAAACTGATATAAAATTAAGGGTTTTATTAAATATAAATATTACAGGTTTGGAACATAGAAAAATTGGGGTTTAGAAAAATCATAAGTATATCTGTATCAATGCTCATATATGAATATATATGTAGATAGGATATATGTAGATAGGATATATGTGTAGATAGTTGTATGTAGATAGATAACTGTAGTATATATAGATGTAGATAGTGTATATATGTAGTGTATATACATGTAGATAGATAGATGTAGATAGATATAATTTAGTACAGCATGCATTATATACACTCGCATACATACTTTTTTGTTTTTAGTAGTCCATGTGCTTTGTAATAAAATAACATTAATTGACTGAAGTAGGTTGGGTTATATCCAGACACAGACCCTGAATAAGATTTGAGTGCAAGTGGTTTGTTTGGGAGGTGATCCCAAGAAACCCTTAAGAGGAGTGAGAAAATGAGACAAGAAAAAGAAGAAAACTTACACATGGTGTATTGTTAATAATAAAGTCATCTCTGTAGACAACTAGAGTTCAACACATCTAGGAACCTCTGAAAGACAGATTCAAACAATGGTTAGTTATATCTGAGAGCGACAAAAATGGGTGTATTTGTACTTCAACTCCCATTTGTTACTCATCGAAAGCAGCAATGAAGGGTGCTAACTGCAAGGACTTCTGATCTACCCAATAAGTGAACCTAAAGATAGCAAGCCCTGGAAGAGAAGGTGTTTGCTATAGGACACTATCTGCAGGTACTAAAACAATGGTGAATACTGAGGGATATAGTAGGGACATTGAAAGTGTCTGCAACAAGAAGCAGTCAGTATGGTTGGCAGAATCCTAAAATGACCACCAAGAATCCCATCCTTTGCAGTGGATGCTTTATATAATTCCCTTGCTTAAATGCACTCAGAATCTGTAAATTTGATGGGTCTCACTTTATAGTTATGCCATGTTACATGGCAAAGGGATTTCACGTAGGTAATTTAGATGACAAATCAGTTGATTTGGAATTCATCAAAAGGTATATAATCTGACTTAATCAGGTGGGATCCCTTAAAAAGGAAAATATTCAAAGAATGATTGAAATTTTCTCCTGCTTATCTTGAAGAAGATGGAGGCTGCCACAGGTTTTATAGCTGTAAAGGACTGAATTCTGCTAATTGAATGAGCTCATATGCAACTGCAGCCTTGGCCAACACCTTAACTTAAACCTGCAAGACCCCAAGCAGAGAACCCAGTTATGTTGTGCCTGGACTTCTGAACTGTGGATACTGTGAGATAATAAAACTGTGTTGTTGTAAGCAGCTAAATTTGTGGTAGTTTATGCAGCAATAGGATATAAAATACCCATAGGCATATAACACATACACACACATAAATATTACATATTTGGTTTAAAAATCACAGGCCTTACAGCTCATTTTTTTTCCAGCTCAGACTGATTTAAACATCCCACTCACCAATTCTTAAAGTGCATTTCACTTGCAATATTTCTCTTCTTGAACACATGTGCATATCCTTGTCCAACTCTGGTGGTTTCTCAAACTCAACTTCTAAGTACTCAATCATTTCTCCAAGGTGAAAACCACTGTCTCTTTGCTGTAATATAAGTGTAGTTGTTTTGCTTTGATTGTTACTATTTTATAAATGGCTGTCTCCATCTCCAAAATTCTAACCACCATCCTCTTCACTGTAACATTTACCATCCTCCTCCTCTTCTTAATAACCACTTTCACTACTTCCTTCATTCTCTTTGTCCACATTGACCCAATAATCTATATGTACATCCACTCTCTTTACTTCACTGGCTAAGTGTTTTAGTTCCTTCTCTGTCTAGACCATCTAAATCTCCACAAAAGGCTGCAAGTAATACACATACCCACTCATATATCTATACTACACTGTAGACATTATTGATGAATTATGTTAATTAATCCAAAATATATGGATTACTATAGCAATGTGTAGACATAAGAGGGGATGATTATATAAGGAAAAAAAAAACTAATTTATCTGAGCATCCAATTCACTTACCTAACCTTCACTCAATAAAGATTTATCAACATTATTTCTAAGCCCTTTGCAGAAAAACTAGATAGAATTTCCCAGATTGGGAAATGATTGAGGCAAAGGGTTGGAAGACTAAATGCAGAAACTTCCTTGAAAAATGGTTGATGTTTGAATATGCAATAAGAATTTGGAATTATTTGCAAATTTTTGGATATTCTGAGGAATGAGTGGCATAAACCCTACTCCCATACAGAATCTCATAGAGAAAAACCTCCTTAGGGGAGAAGTCCACCAGGGGAAATTTGAACCTAGCTCCCAGGGCTTCAAGTCTCAGTAAAAATTCACACTCCCTGTGAACACTAGCTATGAGGCTTACCTTTTAAGATCATGTAAGCTTATATAGTTAACATATCAACAGTGACCTTTGAAACAAGGTAAAGGGAGCCCTAACCAGACTGGGATACACCTCATGGAAACTTTAATGACCTTTGGGGCTGGCTTCATGATGAATGGAATGAGGGATCCCCACAACTTTAAGTGAGAAAAAATAGGTGTATTTATTTTTAATAGTTGAATAAAATTCATGTGCTTTTACAGCCGTTGCTAGAAAGATAGATGATTGATAGATCACTTAGCAGATACATGGATAATTGATAGACGAGAGGTTAGGTGGTCAGGAGTTAAATAGGTGGATGGATTGAGAATTGATAAGTAGGTAGATGCATAGAGAAATTGATGGATAATAATTGATAGAATATGCAGTTAGATATTTTCCTAAATATAAATATTTAAAAAATCCATATAGTGATTACAAGACTAAGAACATAAGCCCTTGGGCATCACTTTAGCCATCACTGAATAGTGGTTACTTCAAAGATGCCTCTTTAAAGTTCTTTAGGGAGAGCTACAAAACATATTTAACCAACCAAAGCTTCAGGCTAGATTTGGGTAGGGAGTTCATAATTACACAAATTACAAAGAGGCCAAAATGATCAAGTTAATGTCTTTCCCAAATGAAGAAAAAAGTCAACTACCACAAGGCTAGAAAGTAGTTAAGCTGCTAATTAACAATAGTCTTAAAATGTCTTTAATGCCGAAGACTCATTTAACTCTTACCGAGTGACTCTTGCTATGTCAAGTCAGTTTAGCAGATACTGTGGAAAAAGTAAAACATGATTTCTGCCCTTATCAATTGTGCAGTCTAAAAGAATAATGAATACATGTGAACAAACAGTTTCACTATAAAGCAGAATATAATCAAGGATTAAAATAAATACAAATTAAATTATACTAAGTACACCAGTGTAAATATTTAATTGTGGCTGCAAAACTTTGTAGTTGATGTGGCATAATAATGCTCAAAGACCTCGGCAATTAATTTAACCTGTATGATTTTAGGCAAATTACTTATTTGTTGTAAGTCTTAACTTCCTCATATTGGACATGGTTTTAGGAATACCATCTATTGTGTGAGGTTTCAGGGAGGATTTAAAAAATAACCCACGTGGGGTGCCTGGGTGGCTCAGTCCTTAAGCATATACCTTCAGCTTAGATCATGATACCAGCGTCCTGGGATCAAGTCCCACCTCAGGCTCCGTGCTTTGTGGAGAACCTGTTTCTCCCTCTCCCATTCCCCCTGCTTTTGTTCCCTCTCTCGCTCTCTCTCTCCCTGTCAAATAAATAAATAGAGTCTTTAAAAATAAAATAAAAAATAATAAAAATAACCCATGTAAAGCATTTAAATTTTAAGCTTAGTTAATATTGTTAGGATTTGTATGACTGTATCTTAGACCATTTTATCAAAACTGTGCAAGATATTTTGACAGAAGAAGTATTTTTGGCAAGCAGTCTTGATTGTTCAATAGGAAAAGTTAAGAGGGCATAAGTTTCTATTTTAATAAAGTGTCAGTGGAAATAAAATAGATACAGTAAATATAACAGGCATTTCAAATTTTGAGTAAAATTGTTAATTATTTTGTTAATTACTCTTTGCTTCATTTGTAAAAAGTAGAACTGTAAAAGCTATTGAGTACAACAACCCCAAGGAAAGCTGATGAATAGATGCTAGAAGTAGAGAAAAAAGTTTAATGTGTGAAAGGAGAGGACAGTCTGACTTAGGTCAATAAAAGGGTTTTGATGACAAAAATGAATGGCCATTTTAATGATACTGGTGGAAGAGTAAGCTGAGGAGGGTAGGTACACAGAAATGAAGAGATGTAAATCATTGGATTAAAGAAAAAGCTGTGAGTAATATGCTAAAAAATTGTCAGTGAATTTTTTCTATTTAAGGCAATTTATAGGAAAGAAAAAAATTTGAAAAAAAATGAAAAAAACCCTCAAAGAGAGAAAAAAGAAAAAAAGTATAAAATCCACTGAAGAGGGGGTATTTCTGCAGGATACCTGGGTGGCTCAGTCGGTTAAACATCTGCCTTCGGCTCAGGTCATGGTCCCAAAGTCCTGGGATCCAGCTCCCACATCGGGCTCCCTGCTTAGCGGGGAGCCTGCTTCTCCCTCTCCCTCTGCCAGCTGCTCTGCCTGCTTGTGCGTTCTCTTTTTCTCTCTCTCTCCGTCAAATAAATAAATAAAATCTTTTTAAAAAATCCCACTGAAAAGAAGGGTATGTAGGCACACCACATTCTTCTATCCACAAAGTACACCAACATTCCTAAAGTTTTTTTTTTTTACTTAGATCACATATATTAAGACTGAGGAGAGCCTGCTTTTTTTAAAAAAAAATAGATTGAATATAAGACTGAAGAACAAAATCATAACTTCATGCCAAAAAAAGTACAGTAAGTTTATTTGTGAGATTTTCCCACCTTCTCTACACATAGCATATTAAAAAATTATAAGGATAAGCAAATTCAAAGACATGTACTCTGCTGAAAGCTAGATAAATAACTCTAATGGAACAGAAGTAGAATATTACTTGAGTTTGAAGTTAAATGATTGCTGGGCGCTGGACCTAGAATCTAGCAGAGAAACTTCAGTTATTTCATTCTCTTGGATAACAGGAATTGAATGTTCTGCATGGAGTATGCAAATAGAACCAGAAAAGCCTTGTGAAACTTGGGGCATAGAATGAGTCTCCCATATCCATAAAAGTGAGGTTGAATAAAACACTGGCATTGAC
Source organism: Ursus americanus (assembly GCF_024610735.1). Classification (NCBI taxonomy): domain Eukaryota; kingdom Metazoa; phylum Chordata; class Mammalia; order Carnivora; family Ursidae; genus Ursus; species Ursus americanus. The sequence continues at coordinate 49,531,963 of NC_142135.1, read as the reverse complement.
CTGTGTCTAGATGCTTTGATGTGAGAGGCCTAAGGAAAGTGGACACATTCTTCTAATGCAAACATGAGTCAAACTTCCCACTGGCATTTGGTCTGTTTCCTTCCTTCCTTCCTTCCTTCCTTCCTTCCTTCCTTCCTTCCTTCCTTTCTTTTTTTTTTCTTTTCCTAAATCAGATATATTAACAAGGTACAGACACATACTTCACCTATACAATACCTTCTTTGGGACTATTTCTTATGGAAGAATAGAAGATAAGTCAACACAATTTCCTCTCTATGCAAGTTTAAGAGAAGCAGAAAAAGATAAAGAGGGAGAGGAAAAGGTATGGGGAGACAGAGAATCCACTCTAGACTGCTACAGCAGGGTTCCCGTTCCCCCTGTTCTCAATTATCCCATCGGTACCTTAGGCTAAACCCCAGAGAGTACAACTGAGAAGTGGGGCTCAATTCTTCTGTCCAGTACCCACTCAGGGAATTAAGATCCTATCTTTTACCACTAGGTATTTCCCTATTATGAATACTGAAGCCCTAATTGCCTTTGGCATACCTCATGAGACTGTGATTCTATACCAACAGAGGCAAGCCTAGAGGCTTCCCATCCCCCATTAATTTAGCTCCTAGAGGGTGGGTGTCACTCACTGAGAAGTTTGTCACTGTACCCATCTCATACTCCAGACCCTTGGTGAGGGCAGGGGTAGGGGAAAAGAAGCAGGTGATGAAATACATAGTTCAAAATCCCTTTCAAAGGCACTGCCTTCATTTGCAACAGAGTTTGGGAAATTTGAAGCCTAAGTAGAGGTTGTGGTGGCGAAATACAATTGGGAATACATTTAAGATGTAGGCTAAAGTATCGACTTACTGGTGTGCAGGAGAGTGACTTACTGCGAGTAGGACAAGGGGGAAGAACCCTATTGGGGTCAGAACAAATATCAAACACTGAGAAACTATTCCATCAAAAGAACCACCATTTGATTGGGTTAGTGGGAAGAAAATCTATGCCCCAGGTCATTATTGAAACCGTTGCGCAATAACCTGGAAATTAGTGGCATTTAACAGATGGATGTGGTCGGGGAAAGAAAAAAAGGGGGCCCCACCGAACCACTGTTATCTCAAGGTGATTGTGGGTATACCCAAACGGTGTACACCTGAGGACCACATGAAGATGATGAACTCTGTGTGAAGGGAAACCGACATCACTAAAATAATTCAGCCAGTCTCTAAAATAATGAACAAGAAAATAACAATAACAAGACTCAAAGGAATAGGATACCAGTACCCAGAGTTGCTAAAATATATTTCCTAAGATGTCTAGTTTCTAACAAAAAATTATGAGTCACGCAGAGAAAAAAGTAGGCAACAGAAACTTCTTATGAGAGTGTCCAGATTTACCAGAAAACAAAACAAAACAAAACAACAACAACAACAAAAAACCAAACACTTCAAAATGGCCATTCTAAACAGGTTAATGGAATTAAAGGAAACGATGAATTAATAAATAAAAGTATGATGAAATTGTCACATCAAATAGAGAAAATAAATAGTCATACGTCATAAAAAGAAGTCATAAAAAAGAACACAGGAGGGGAGCCTGGATGGCTCAATCAGTTAAGCACCTGACTCTTGATTTCCGCTTAGGTCATGATATCAAGGTCCTGAGATCAAGCCCCACGCTGGTGGAATCTGGCTGAGATTCTCTCCCACTCCCTTTGCCTTTCCCCCCACTCGAAAAGAAAAAAAAAAAAAAAAAAGAACACAGGAAATTCTGGAGTTGAAAAAATGAAAATGTATTTTACTAGGGGGGTTCATAAGAAGATACAAACTGACAGAAGAAAAAAGATAAGTGAACTGAGAATAGATGGATAGAGAGCATGCAGGCCAAAAAAGAGAGAAATAAGAATGAAAATAATTGAGAAGAGCCCCAGGAAAATTTGGGATACCGTTATCATATCGAAATACATGTAATGGTAGTATCAGAAAGAGAGGAGAGAAGACAAGGGAGAAGAAGAAATATTGAACAAAATTACTGCCGAAAACTACCCAAATGTATTGAAAAATATTTTACACATCCGGGAAGCTCAACACGTTCAAAGGAGGATAAGCTCAAAAAGATCCGCCAAAATGAAGACAAAATAGAAACTTTCCCAGATAAACAAAAGCTGAGAGAGTCTGTTACTAGCCAACTTGTCTTACAAGAAATATGAAAGGAAGTTCATCAAGCTGAAAACAGTTGGCACCAGACAGTAATTCAAATACACACACTCACAGAACGAGTGCCAATAAACATAATTATGTAGATAATTACGAAAGACAGCACGATTCCATGTTTCTCCATCTTTGTTCTCTTGATTAATTTAAAAACCAATTGCATTAAGCAATCTGAATAAAATTGAATAGATTTATAAAAGTGTGGTCGACTAATTGCCCCTCGCCCAAGATGTTCACATCTTGATTCCTGGAACCTGTGAACATGTGCTTCCTTCTACCTAAACGGTATGACAAAGATGGCATAAAGATACCACAAATCAGTGAAAAATCATGGATTATTCTGTGGGTGACACTCAGATAATAGGCTATTCAAACACGAAATTAGATCAGATTATGACCTCATTCCATAACCACAAATACACAGAAGTGATCATTAAAGCATCCTATGTATCTCTAACCCATAACTCCTTTCTCTGCATTTCTCTTCCAACAGGTTTCTAAAAGAGACATATCCAAAATCTTTCACAAAGCCAACAAAATCTGTTATGTCTTGGGCATCTTGTGCTAACAGTAAACCAAATTTCTGAGGTTCTTGTTCACTTTCTCACTTACGTTCCAGATATAGAAAAGCAGCTGTATTGGAGGAAGCATGTCCAAAAGATTCTGGGACAACATTTGACTGAAGCCATCTTTTGGAGAATTTTTTGTTTGTACAAGTACGACAATTTTCTATTTGTACAACATCTGTACAAGTCCTCAGTTTTGTCTTCCTACCAAACTTGGGGTTCATGGAAATGGATAGAAAGGCTCTGATTCATAATTAAAGGGGATATGTTGGATGACAGAAGCACAACGCCAAAAAATCTGAACCGTCTGGATAGATGCGTTTCATTTAACTAGATGTAATTTAACAGGGACAAATGTTACATTCTGTTCTTAAGGCTTAATGATTTAAAGGCAGAAAAACAGTCTGAGGAGAGTACAAAATATTAAGCTTTTAAGTTGAAGTTAGAAATATATGAGTCAGTAATATAATATGATCTTAGGTGATTAAAAAGTTAATATGATCTTGTTTCATTAAAAGACAATGTATAGTCCCGAAGGAGTGAATTTTAAAGCTTATTCTGCTGTTCTCTGACGAGGGGATTTCTACATACAATGGCTGCAGAATTGCATTGGTTTTTAAGAGGCAAATTTTTGAAGAGCAATAACATTTGAGTTAACAGAATGTTGAGAAGATAAAAAGCCATTGACTCAAAATACTTAGCACCATGTTCCAAGTACAACACTAAGCAATGTACCAAGGAGGGAAACTATGAAAGGAATTAAGGGTGGTATATTTTGTTATTGATCCCAATTATTATTATTATTATTAATGTTATTATTTTTGCCTTTCCCTGTGAAATGATTATATTTCCTATTCCCTTTACTCCAGGATTGGCCATTTGGCTCTGAAAGTGACTTGTGCCAATGACAAGTACTACCTCTGAGCAGAAAATCCTTGTGTGGTTCCTCCAATGTTGTTTTGTTGCTTTTTTTTTCCTTTCAGCCATACGATCCCTGAAGAGTCTGCTCTTTCGGTGAAGAGCCCGTGTATCAGAGCCGCTGCTACCCTGCAGCCACACTAACAGGTATCGTGTGAGAGAAATCAATCTTTGCAGCTGCAGACACTGAGATTTGGGAGTTGTTTGTTATGACAACATAAGCGAGTGAAATTTGACAATTGTTTTAAGTTTGCTTAACTAGAACAAGACATTTAGGGAGAGCATTGTTCCCAATTATCTGAATGGGTGTCACATGGAAAAATTATTAGACTTTATTTCTGAGGTTCCAGCAAATGCCATGGGCAAGGATTTGTAAGACAGGTGAGGATATGCTACAGGAGCAAAAAGCCTGAAGTAATTGAACCCAACCAAAAATTATTTATTGTTCATAATACTTGTCAGTGCTTGTCTATGAGGGCCCTGCTCTCTGTGGCCGTTCAGATACTCCTGCTGATAGAAGTTCCTCCTATTTTGTAGATGCACCATCTAAAACATGATCTTTTGGTCACCAGAACAGAGAAAGAGACAGTTGGGAAGTCATGCACTGGCTCTTCTATGCATTGGCCCAAACGCGACACACATCATTTCTGCCCACGGCTCATTAGCTGGAGTGGTCACATGGCCACATCCAGCTGTGAGGGAGCTGGTAAATGTTAACCAGAGGGTGCCATATTTGGTAAGGACGATGTCTCTGTCATAGGAGTGGGTGGTATTAAAAGACATAGTTGAGGTATGTATATTAATGAACTTTATTGTGATTATAGAAGACACTGAAGTAGAACAGATTATCTTGTTGACATAAATTCCCTGAGGGAATGATCAAGAGAGTTTATGGCCATTAATAAGATATGTGACAGAAGGCATTTATGGGTCCAAATCTTTTCTAGTGTTTAAGCTATTTAATCCTAAATTAGAAGATTTCATAGGTTTAAATGAGATTATCAAAATATAAAAGCATCCTAAATTAAATTTAAGTGAATATTATAATAGGTAAAAAAAAAGTTTCACAGTGGACTATATGATTATAATTATACTTTATCTAATTTTGCATAATTACTGGGAAAACTTCTCTTACTCTAAATTTTTCCTTTATTTGTAAATGATTCTAGTCTCATATTGACATATGCATTCCAGATTATAAACAAAAGCTTCCTTTTCCTATCTTTGGAGATGATTTTAGAGCCAAAAGTCTTTAAGATGTTTCTGTGAGGTAAATCCTGGTTTTCTCTTTGGGTTTCAAATGCCGTTTATGGAGGAATTGAACCCTACTGTATTCAGTGGTTAAGATTTGCCGTCTAATTAGAAACACTGAAAAATAATTCACCAATCTTAACACAGTCCGATCTAGAGTTAGAAGAAGTCCTTCATCTAATCATTTTCTCTGGTTTCAATTAAAGACCAAATATTTTGATATTTCTTTTCTTTTCTTTTTTTTCATTTAAGATTTAGCCATTTGTTTTAGAGAGAGAGAGAGAGTGTAAGAAGGGGGAGGGAGGAGGAAGAGCGAGAAGGAGAAAGAAAGAATCTCAAACAGACTGCCTGCTGAGCAAGGGGCCTACCTGGGGCCCAATTCCAGGACCCTGAGATCATGACCTGAGCTGAAACCAAGAGTCAGATGCCCAACTGACTGAGCCATCCAGGTGCCCCAAAAGACTAAGTATTCTGAAGCTGAACAGCTCTTCTTTGTAGAGATTAAAAGACTGAAATTAAGCAAATATGTCAAAGAAAAATTAGTGAAGTTGGTACACTTCTTTTATTAAGGGAAGGATCATTCTGGAGTTTATTGGACACCACAATATATCATTATACTTGGGTCAGAGTAAGATGCTATTTATCTACAAGATCAAGAGAATTTGTTTTAAAATATTTATTCTATCATCTTCTTAGGGAGCATGAATATCATAATGAAAAAGAAAATAATTTTCTTTTAAAGCAAATGCTTTACTTATCAAATTTAATCTAAAATGTTAAATTTTAAATTTAAATGTTAAAGGATTATATTAAAAGTGTAGTAAAATTAATATGATAATGTTAATTATAAAAAATAATTTTTGGTAATTTATGCTTACTGATGCTGTTTTCTATAATATTGAATATGTGATGCCTTCTAAAAATTAAAGTCATTGTAAAATATTATAAAACTTCTTACTTTAATATTGGGTGAGGGCTAATTTTGTGAAACCCTGAATAATTATAAAGCTGAATTTACTGAGCCAAATTGAATTGGAAGGTAAAGTCATTACATGCTAAAATTTGAATTATCTGCAATCAATTTTGCTAAAATTCTATTTTAGTTAGTGGTCCACTCAGTACCCTTATGAGAGAAGATGTTAATCTCTACACTTGTAGCCATTGTAATGTGAGGAAACAACTATAAAATTAAGCTACTTCTTCACTTCCCAAAGCTGACATATTTGCAATAATGACATCATTAAGAATATTTTCCCATTATGAATCACATGGTTTATTAACAAAGATACAGACTGATTACTATTAAAAGATAGAACTATATTTTATAAAGGCATAGTCATATTGTCTGTATCATATTATTTGTAACATAAATCATTGCACAGTGGAGTAGTATTCTGAGAATCAGGATGTGACAGTAATTTATGAGCTTTTAGTGGACTTTCTTTGGTCAATAGCAAAAAAAAATTAATCAGGCTAACTTTGGCTAATGGTTAACATTCATTCTTCAGAGGTGACAGAAGAGCTCTGTTTTTTAATGGTCTTTATTTCAGACATTATAGCCTCCAAAAAACTATATGGTTACACTATATAAATGATGGCTGATTTATTTATTCCTTCGTTTATTTATTTATTAAGCATCCAAACTGGTCTGGTCACTGTGCTAAATCTGAGAGATATAAAGGCACACAGAATGTCTAGCAGAACCGGGCTTTAAGCAAAGGAAATGAATCAATTATGCTAAGTCTATGACAATTAATTTTGAAGAATTAACTGTTTTTTAACAAACTAAAAACCCAAACATCTAAACTGTTTCTTCTATTTAAGCTTTTAAGCAATGAGAGATGGTGAAAATCTTACCAACTTGAGCAAATGTGAGATAGATATTTAAAGTAAACATTTTCTTAATACATTACCGCATTGAGACTAATAATAGTTTATTTTTCAGCCAATACATACAATGTATGGAGATAAACTCATGTTGACCTTAGATATTGTTTTAAAATAAAATCTAGTGTATGTCTAGGAAATATAATTATAGGTTGATTTCTTACACTCTTGGAGTAAGAGCACAAAATCCATAACTAAGAGCAGTAAGATTTTCTTTAAAAATACCTGGGACACTGCTAAGTTTTTAGCCACATACACATGTATTGTTTGCAAACACAAGTGACAAGCTTAAGAAAATACATATCTTTGGGGCGCCTGGGTGGCACAGTGGTTAAGCGTCTGCCTTCGGCTCAGGGCGTGATCCTGGCGTTATGGGATCGAGCCCCACATCAGGCTCCTCTGCTATGAGCCTGCTTCTTCCTCTCCTGCTCCCCCTGCTTGTGTTCCCTCTCTCGCTGGCTGTCTCTATCTCTGTCAAAAAAATAAATAAAATCTTAAAAAAAAATACATATCTTTGTATCCAATCTTGAAAGTGGACAAGGTTCACAACGGAAGGGAAATAAAAGAGCTGGAGAGTTAGATCGTAAGTGTCAAAGCAAAAATTGCACCAGATAAAGTTAAACAAGCAAGGACAAATTTATTCAAGGTTATTGCAATAAGGGAGAGGGACTAGAATGAAATCTGAATTCAACTCTATTGAAAGGAGATTTTAAAATTCTGGGTTGAGAGGAAGACCACTGACCCCTCATTTCCACTCATTTGTATTACCCAGTGGAAAAAAAAGTAAGCTTTCTCCCATTGTCATGACAGAAGGAAGTTTTACCAATCGCAGCAAGGCTGTAAATGAAATTAGGCTCCTACCCTCCCAAAGAGACTGGGGGATAGGGAAGCTATTTTACTTGATGATTACCTTTCAAAGAGTTGGTTCCCAGGTTCCTAAAAAACTTGAGTCGTAAAACTGGCAAGAGTCTTTTCAGAAGTCATTTCAAAGATTCAAAGAAATAATTTACAGGCATTAGGTAAATCTCTAAGAAAAGGAGAATCAGGGGTCTGGAGTCAGGAAGAGGACTATAAAGGTTAGTCAATCTGAGGGGGAAATTTAAGGCCCTCTTGGTCGCAAGGCGGATTAAAATATGAGTAATATTAATAATTAAGTGTGTTTTAACAGTGAAATGACAGTGATCATTTTGATTCCAATATTGATTCTCTACATAATTACTTTTGTATCCTGTTAAACCTGCCATGCCTAGGTGCATTTTATTACCAATCTATATGTCTATATTGGAACTGCCAACAATTTAGCCACTTTGAAAAAACAGGTTTCCAGTGTCAACCATTATTTTTCCCAAACTGTCTTTGTGAATTTAGTCATTGTTTTAAATTATTTTATTTGCTTATTTTTAAGCAACAATTTAAAAAGTTATCAATGCTTTAATATAAGTCACTGCACATGATATGGAATTAAGTGTACAGGAGATAAACTTTAGTGCCAAAAGGGAAACTGTGGGAAATTAAGAACTTAAGAAGGAAATAAAATGTTTAAATTGTTGGATCATTCTTCTGGTTCCACCAAATCATATCACTGTAATGGAACTTAAAAGCTGTCTAGTCAATTATGTATCTAATGTAGGCAAAATGTAAAGCAATGTCTACACAATGCCCATCCATGTAATGCTTAAAGGTGTCACTAGTGTTGCTAACCAATCTTTCTGATTTTCTTACTTCAAGCTACCGTATAGGTTTGAATGTCTTTGCACCTCTGAAGTTAGGCATGTCCATGTTTCTTGCTTTGGTCAATGAAATATGAGAAATGTAAGTGGTACTTGTCACTTCTGGATGAAAGCATGTAAGAGATGCATAATTTTCCATCATTTTATTCCTTTGCTGAGGAAATCATTACAGCATGTGTTGATGTAGAGGCTTTATCTGCCTACATTTTAAGTGGTAAAGGCAAGCAGACTTCCCTGCCAGTCAGCGTTGCCTGTGTAGTTATAAAACTTGTTTTAAGCCACTGAGATTCTGTGATTGTTTGTTATTGCATTATTACTTTTCAGTTAATATCAGTTAATATCTTTATTGTCTGACCGTTTTATAGATTCTACTTAATTTTCTGCTTTTGAAAGTCAGACATAATGATGCAATGTCTGTGTCCTGAATGGAATAATCCACCTGATATGTAAAATCAGTCCTTCATAATGAGTCTGTAGGTGCTTGTGCCAAGTCCAAGTCATCAGGTCAGAAAACATCTTTTTTCTGATCAGTCACCCTTTAGAGTTCATGGTGTTCATTTCTTCTAGAAGAATTTGATCATAAACACTCAGGTTTCTTATTAAAGATTTTCTTAACTTCAAATCCCAGAAAGCAAGGGTTATATCATTAGTCTTCCCTCTCTCAGAAGGCCATTGCTTTCCTTATTCAAATAATCTTTTTTCTCTGTCTTCGAGTGAATCTTGGAGAATGACAGCTGTAATAAAATTACAGAGGACTTAGTTTCAATCTTTGAATACCGTAATGGAGCATTCTTATTTCACATTTGCCTAGTTAATAGGAATATTCACAATGATCCTTCCCCGTAGTAAAGAAAACCTTCCCAAACGTGGATATATTTTTCTTCTTTGCAGCAGTAAAATTTAAAAAAATTTCTCTATCAAACAGCTGGAATATAGCACTGATCTAGCTAAAGATATTATCAGGGGTGTTTTGCATTATACCATCCGGGATTATTCCAGATAATAATTATCTTGGCAAAATCATGAAGATAGAATTTGTATTAAAAAAAATACTTCCCCAAATTACTGTATCAAGTGTTCTTATGACAGAAATCTCACTTCCACATAAGGCTATTTTTTTAAATGTTATTTTTTGACAATAAAGATTATTTAATGTAAATAAACACTCATCAATAACAAGAGATAGAAACAATAGTGGCCTGAAATGTTAATATTGGGTAAAGATAGGCAAAAAAAAAAAAAAAAAACCACAAAGCAAAAACATGAAGGAAAATAATACATAACAAATTTTGTTTTATGATCTGAACCAGTATTAAGTAGTTCCAAGTACCAGTTTGATTTATAATATTTGTGTGTGTTTTTTAAAATCTATTAACCTTATTATCTGGCCATGTGGATGAGGACTTAGAAATAAATAAGGCACAAGGTAAGTCATGCACTTATTACTGGGGAAAAAAGTGAGAAAACAAGAGTATAAAGATAATTACGAGTAGAGAAAAAATATATAAACATCTAACATAAGGAGAAACTGAATATTTTTAGCCAAACATAATAAAACATTAAAATATGATCCCCTCACTGCTCAATTCCACAGAGTGCTTGCAAAGACTGACAAGTTTCAAGATCTGCTGCTTTTTACAGAAGTCATACAGGCAAAATAAGAACTAGAATAAAATATTATATGTAAATTTTATTAATAAACAATACATAAAGACCAGGAATTCTTAACATTAACACTCTACACAACTGCCAATATACAAAAGACCATAAGTGAACATTTATATGGCCTTGAAGGGCTAGCCCTGCTTGGTGAACTTAAGAAACATTGCAGACTATACAGAAAATAAAATATCTGAATAAAAAAAAATTGATTAAATAAGTTATACTTTTGATTACAGGTCATTCAATAACATATCCTAACTAGACTGCTCAGTATGTGAGCATGTGTCTCATAGTCAGTGGTTCATAGGAATTAAAATGAAAAAACTGAGGAAATCATCCTCCTAAATAGTCTTACACAGTTTTTCATGAGCAGACATTCAATAAACACGCAAATCATTTAAGAAAGACAGATTTTGAACAGGCCATGGGGAAATGATACAGATCCTTTTATCAGTTTCAGAGTTAAAAATAACATCACCCTCGATACAACAAGAACACTGGGGAGAATATTTATGATATGTAACATATAAGCCAGATAAGGTGGAGCAAAAGCCAGCTCAATTATATATTCAAGAAAATTTAAAACACGGATGAAAAAGACATTACTATAAAATCAGGGACAGCTTAGAAGGCAGTTTGAAGGGCTAAATGTTAGCAAAAGGAAGTAGAAACACAAAGAAGAAACACGTAAGTGAATGACATGTAACTAAGGTTAGCAGCTTAACCCCAGATCAGACACTTGTGATTGTATCATAGATTATTTGGTCTGTTTTCTACCAAATTTCTCCAGTGATGCTGATGAAGATTTTAGAAACAACTGAATCACAAGAGAAAAAAATAAGGGAAGAGAAAAGTGTAATGACTAGAGAAGAGCAAGTATCTCTTTTGCTTATGTTGCGATCCAAGTAGGTGAGACTTGCACTCTAGGGAGAAGTTTTAAAAAACTGAATATATAAACTGAGGAAAACATACTGATGAAAATGACAACATAGAAGCCAAGTATTCAAGATCTAATAGGAACTACAGGAAAGAAATTTCTAAAGAAGTATCATTGAAAACTACACTTAATGAGTTGGAATTGATTGACTGGAGAAGGAGAATACTGGGATCATCTTTAAGTGACCAGAAGATAAATAAAAACTAGAAACAAGCTATAAAATGTTTCTAAATATAAATAACTGCAATTTCAGGTCAGACATTCAGTGACTATACAAGAGATGTGTATGGAGAGGAGGAGACTGAGGAAAACACTGTCTCTGATGGGAAATAACAGAACTTTTTGGATCGATAAAAAAAAATTACAGGAGGGAAGATAGTAGGTGCTCTATGGTTTAAAAAATAGTTTCTTACATGTAATCAAAAGGAAAGGGGGAAGAAGGAGCACAATCTTAAGGATAATGTTTTCCTGAAAAGGTAGAAATATTAAAGAACCTACATGTATTTTAAAAAGACCAAAAACTGTGTCTTTAGAAGAAATTAAATTTCATAAAAGGAAGAATGAAATAATTGAACTGACAGCAATAACACCGGAGACTCCTGGTTCTATTATAATTATTTGTGCATGAAGAAAAATTATAATACATAAAAATATTTAATTATAAATGCGTGAGGATAAAATATTTATTTGAGATGAAAATTCTTTTAAAGTTATAAAATCCTATCCAAATCCAAGAATTTATTATTGTCACAAATGGATTCCTTTTAAATTACAGTTATAGCTCTTCAGATGTCAAATATTTTGGGGAATGAAAATGAATAATAAAACCAAATGAAAAAGCCTAAGGAAAAATGTAATATTCCAGACAAGTTTTGCAAGATATTAGTTGGCATGTAACATGTCAGAAATAATTGAAATACTAAACTACCCAAATGCATTGCAGAAAAAAATAAAATGGAAACCTATGTATTTATTTCTGAAAATGTTTAAATGACATATAGTACTTTCTATATTTTACAAGCCCCAAGAACATGAAAATGAATTGAGATTTTCAACTTGCAAATATGTTTAGTCTCTTGACTATGTACTAATTTTGCCATTAATTTGAAGAAAAAACTTATTAATATCCCTCAACCCTAATATTGTTAAGGATGTGTGTGTGTGTATGTATGCTATCTCCTTACATCTATATTTCGTAAAAACTAGCCTGCTGTAAACCACTGCATTCACATTAAAAGCAAAATTCTAGTGTATTGACTTCATTGAATCCAGAAAAGATATTTTAATAATATTTGTTTTATGCCACAAAACCCCATTTAGGCCTTCCAAATTTAGATTTATGACAAGTTATAATTATGAGTTGTTCACCTAAGGTCTTGAAGCTATTTAATACAGAACAAGGACTTTACCCAAGGATTCAGATTCCCCATTCGTTGTTTTTTTTTTCAACCTCAGAATGTCATTTGTCTCTTGGTTTCAGTGATATCTAACTACAAATTTATTAACTTCTTTTAAGATAAAATATTTGTAAATGAACTTAACATTGAGATACAGAAATGTATCAACCAGACAAAATGACTGAGCAGACTGCATATTATCTCCGTATAGAAAGGGAAGAAAATTTAATTCAAAGGTCATCTATCTTTGATATACTTGCTGATAGATTAATTTACTTAATTCTTAATGCTGCTATCATTTATTAAAATTAGACTGTATTCCTTTAGCACTATGATAGCAGAATTGGGTGAGACAAATGATGCTGTGAACGTATTACATATTCCTCATTTGATTTTGACCTTAAAATAAAACCCAGATACCATTTTTGTCTCAATTTCAAAAATAAGGGAAGTGAAATTGAATTATTTTAGTTTAGACCAGTAATCCTAAATCTGGTTTGTATCTAGTGAAATATTGAAGATTGGTTAAGGAAAAGTAAACAGAACATAGGGAGATACCGGTAAAGCCACTCTTAGCTTTGAAGCAAACCACACAGAGTTATGTTACCAACAGAAGCATATTAAGATCATTAACGCATTACAGCGAGTACTGGGTATCTCTATTTACACCTCCAGATCCACTCTCCACCTTTCCCCTCCCTGCTTTGTGTTACAAGAGGTTGATCTATTGGGGCGCCTGGGTGGCACAGCAGTTAAGCGTCTGCCTTCGGCTCAGGGCGTGATCCCGGCGTTATGGGATCGAGCCCCACATCAGGCTCCTCTGCTATGAGCCTGCTTCTTCCTCTCCCACTCCCCCTGCTTGTGTTCCCTCTCTCGCTGGCTGTCTCTATCTCTGTCAGATAAATAAATAAAATCTTAAAAAAAAAAAAAGAGGTTGGTCTATATATGGTTTACATTGTGAACTTCTTTGCCCTCTGGCTTTTCACTGGGTTCAACCGAGAGCATTAGGAGGATGAAGGAGAGTGAAGTCTGGAAATGTATTTCTCCACCCCCTGCACACAGACAGCGGCGTTGCTGAGGTCCCTAGTGAGAGGGCAAAGCTTCAGCAAGCTCTGATTGTGAGTTCCAGTCACTGCTTTCTCTCCTTACCCTGGTGTGTCACTGCAGCCCAGTGGACTCTATGCTGAGGGTGGGTGATGGTCCAGTGAAGCCTAAGAAAAGACCAGGAGACAGCAATCAAGACGTCGTTTTATGGGGGAACTTAGGTACAGGAAGTCCAGGAGCAGCCAAATGACAAAGCATTCCCTGCTGGGATCCGCATGCTGCAAGCTCTTACAACCTAGCAACTTAGCCTAGCAACTGTTTGTAGCCCTTCCCCTCTTGGCAGGGCCAGCATAACAAGGAGATCAAGGCCTGCCATCTGGACACTCTTCATTACAAAGGAGATGCTCCAGGTCGGCCACCCCTGGAGCCCATGACCTTGGACACCAAACAACATGTTTCTCCACATATCCTGCTTGATGGGAATATAGAGGGAAGACGGAATCTCTACATTTTCAAAGATAGTGATTAACGGGCGCATCAGGGTATGTTTGCACAAACTAGCTATCCAGCACATACCATACACCTGGCTTAAAGCCCAGTGGGTTAACAACTTCTTCTCTTTACTGCTTTACCTCTTATATATTCCTCCACCTAGTAAAAACTTGTGTGAATATTCATTTTATTAACATTTCCCTAAAACAACCATTTTTATCATATACCAGCCAGGATCCTGAGTGATATACAGTAGAAAAAAGATGAAAACAGTATTCTAAACTCTTCAGTAGTCTAGAAGCTCCTTAAGGACAGAAAAGTATGGGGGCGTTTTTTGTTTGTTTGTTTGTTTGTTTGTTTGTTTGTTTGTTTGTTTCTTTCTTTCTTTCTTTCTTTCTTTCTTTCTGTTTTGCTTTGAGGTCTAGCCTTTGTTTAGTACACGACAAGAAATCAGTATATTTTCTTGCTGTTCAAAGTCACACCTCTAATTGGGATCTGCTTTGGTTTAAGTGGAATGATTAAAAGTTCAAAGGATAGAGAATAAACCTGTTAAAACAAGTTCATTAGGATTATGGTATCTTTATAATCGTTATATAAATAATACAAAGTGGACATTTTACAAATATGTACATTAAGATTCCAAAGAACGCACGGAAGCATCTTATCAACATTATAGTTGAATCATAGCTTAAATATCATCTGCTTATTAGATACATTGCAAGGTTAGTATCTGTTTTTATATCGTTATCGTGCCCCTTTGTCAAGCAGTTGCTTTGCATCTTTTAATGCCTCCACTGCTCCTAGGATAAGGCCCGCCATAAGATTAGAACATTTATCCAAACAATGTTTTATCCTATTACTATTCTAGAGTAGTAATGGAAACATGTAATAATTTTCATGGGTATTTTGAAATGAAATGTGATTGAAATTGATATGTATTAGATTAAGTAAGTATAAAGCACAAGGCTTCACATCTTCTATCATATTAATAAACAGTATGCTTTAAAAGCATCTTTATATTTAAATATTCTTAAATGAATTTCAAATTTTCAATTCAGTACACACTGAATTACTTTTTTCCTCATTTCTGTTTATTTTTCCCATGTATGTTTTGAAAAACTGGTTAATTTAATTCTCCAAGATCAAGTCTCTTTTCTTTTTACTGATATACACTCAAAGAGAAATACTTCTTGAAACTCACAAATGAATATTTTAACCTTTCATGATTGGAATATTTATCATGAATCTGACATGAGTTTTTAGAAACTTTGGTAAATTGAAACCCTTTTATGATCTAATCCTATCATAAATGTGTATCAATAATAAAATATCATTTCCAAGTAAAGCTGAAAAAATGAAAAATATAGTAGCCTAAATTTCATTGACAAATAGTCTCATCCCTGGAAGTTTATTTTTCTTTAAATTTAATTCTATAAGAAATAATTCAAGTAAAAAATGTATTCATAGTCCCCCACATCCAGCAATCTATAGGCTATGATAATGTGGAAAAAATCTCATTATAGACACCTAAAACATGCTGAATAAAATAGAACAAAAACTATTTTAAATGCATAGCTGAATTTAGAAAATATGAGATAAAGCTTCATGTCTCAGAAAGAAGAAAGATCTGACAACTAGACAAGCAGGCACTTTGAAACTGTGGCTAAATTGGATATTGTTTGGGAGGAAAGGAAAATGTTATCTATACCCATTGCACAAAGGACATATTTTCATAGTCAAGCACATATAAATTTATGGTTTTTAATTTCTTAAAATTTTGAGATAATTGTAAATTCACATGCACTAGGTACAATGTCATAACCAGGATATTGTACTGATACAGGCAAGGTAGAGAATATCTATCACCATAAGGATCCTTCATGTTGCTATTTAATTCATAGTCTCTTCCACCTTGTTTCCCCCATTCTTTAAAATGTGGTTACCACTAAATTGTAATCCATTTCCATAATTTTGTCATTTCAAGACTCTTATAAAAATGGAATCATCATATAGTATGTAACCCTTTAGGATTGCCTTTTATTTTATTTTATTTTATTTTTTATTTTACTTAATTCTTTGGAAACTCATCCAGGTTACTGCATATATCAATGGTTTATTCATTTTTATTTCCAAAGGGTAGTCTATGGTATAATATATCATAGTTTGTTAAATCATTATCCTATTAAAAGACAGCTGCACTCTTTCTAGTTTTCTGTTATTATGTAAAGTGGCTATAAACATTCATGTACAGATATTTGGGTGAGCCTACATCTTTAATTGTCCAGGAAAAATTCCTAATAGTGTAACTATTGGATCATATAGCAGTTGTGTGTTTAGTTTCATTAGACAGTGATTGTAGTTAACAATAAAGTACTGTGCACTTAAAAACTTATTAAGAGGTAGATTTAGGGTTCCTGGGTGGCTCAGTTCGTTGAGTGTCTGATTGTTGATTTTGGCTCAGGTCATGATCATGGGTCATGGGATCTAAGCCCCATGGGGCTCCACACTCAGTGGTGAGTCTCTTTGAAGATTCTCTCCCTCTTATCTCACTCACATATCCATCCTCTCACTCTCAAATAAGTAAATAAATCTTAAAAAAAAAAAAAAGGGTAGCTCTCATGTTAAATATTCTTACCAAAAAAAAAAAAAACAACAACAACAACAAAACTAACAAACAGACAAAAAACCCAAAAGGATACAAGGAAACTTTTGGAGTGATGATGTTAACAAGAGTGTATACACACGCCCAAACTCAATGAATTGTTTATATTAATTATGTGCATTTTGTTTTGTTTTAGTATAGTTGACACACAATGTCACACTAGTTTCAGGTGTACACTTAGTGATTTGACAAGTTTCTAATTAAGCTATGTTCACCACAAGTATAGTTACCGTCTGTCCCGTTACATCACTATTGCAATGTCATTGACCATATTCTTTACACACTGCTTTTTATTCCCATAATTCACTCAATTCATAACTGAAGGCCACTCCCCTTCACCCATTTTGTTCATCCCCCACCCCCTCCTTTCTGCCAATCATCAGTTTGTTCTCTGTATCTGTAGGTCTGACAGTCTGATTCTCCTTCTTGCTTGTTTATTCTTTTTTTGGGGGGGGGATTCCATTAATGAGTGGAATTATATGGTATTTGTCTTTCTCAGTCTGACTACAAAGTGGTAATCAAAACAGTATGGTACTGGCACAAAAATAATACAGATCAATGGGATAGAATAGAAATCTTAGAAATAAACCCAAGATTATATGGTCAATCTATAACAGAGGAGGCAAAAATATACAATGGGGCAAAGACAGACTTTTCAATAAATGGTGTTGGGAAAACTGGACAGCTACATGTAAAAGAATGAGAGTGGACTACTGTCTAACACCGAACACAAAAATAAACTCAAGGTGGATTAAAGACTAGAAGGTAAGACCTAAAACCATAAAACTCTTAGGAGGAAACAGGTGGTAAACTCTTTGACATAGCTCTTGGTGATGCTTTTTTGAATATAACATCAAAAGCAGAAAGAAAAGAAAAGAAAAGAAAAAAAGAAAAGAAAAGAAAAGAAAAGAAAAGAAAGGAAAGAAAAGAAAAGAAAAAGAAGGAAAAAAATGAGACTACATCAAATTAAAAAGCTGCTTTACAGCAAAGGAAACCATCAAAATGAAAGGCAACCTACTGAATGGGAGAAGATACTTGCAAATGGTATCTCTGATAAGGGGTTAATATCCAAAATATATAAAGAACTATGCTACTCAAACCAAATAAACAATCCAATTAAAAAATGGGCAGGAGATGCCTGGGTGGTTCAGTCAGTTAAGTATCTGACTCCGATTTTGGTGCAGGTCATGATCTCAGGGTTGTGAGATGGAGTCCCACATTGGATTCCACCCTGGGTATGGAAACTGCTTAGGATTCTCTCTCTCCCTCTCCTTCTCCCCCCCCCCAAATAATAATGGGCAGAAGATCTGAACTGATATTTTTCCAAGAAAAGACATAGAGATGGCTGACAAGTACATGAAGAGATGTTCTACCTTATTGATCATCAGGGAAATGTAATCAAAACCACAATGAAATATCACCACACACCTGTTAGAATGGCTAGAATCAAAAAGACAAAAAAGCAACAAGTGGTTGAGGATGTGGAGAAAAAGAACCCTCCTGCACTGCTGGTTGGAATGTAATGTGGTACAGCCACTGTGGAAAATAGAAATACCATTTGATCCAGTAATTTCACTATTAGGTATTTATGCAGAGAAAACAAAAACATGAACTCAAAAAGATGTAGTCACCCCTATATTTTTTGCAGCATTTTTTACAACAGCCAAGACATGGAAGCAACCTAAGTGTCCATCAATACACGAGTGGGCAAATAAGATGTGATATATGTATATAATGGAATATTACACTGCCATTAAAGAGGATGAGATCAGGCCATTTGAGGAAAACATGAATGGACCTAGAGAGAATTATGCTAAATGAAATATGTCAGATGTGCAGTTTTTTTGTAAAGCAATTATACCTCAATAAAGCTGGGGATAAAAAAAAAAAAAAGATAGAAATTGCTAAGCTGTTTGTCCAGAGTGGCTGCTGTGTTACATACACATATCAGAAACACTTTAGTAATCTAGTTTCTTTGCATCTTTGCCATGATTTGCTATTATCACTATTTATTTATATTAGGCATCTGGATGGTTCATTGTGGTTTAATTTGCATGTTGAACCTCTTTTCATGTGCATGATTTTCCATCTGTATGTCTTCTTCAGGGAAATGTCTTTTCATGTCTTTTGTCCACCTTAAAGGAATTTTTTTTTCCTTTTTTCTTGTCCTTCTTTGAGATTTTTTTAAATATAGTTGATAGGGAAGGGAGATAAAAAAAGGAGAGAGAGAAAAAAAACCATAAGAGACTCTTAATGGTAGAAAACGAACCGAGGGTTGATGGAGGGGAGGTGGGCTGGGGATGGGCTAGATGGGTAATGGGTATTAAAGAGGGCACTTGTGATGAGCGCTGGGTGTTGTATGTAAGTGATGAATCACTGAAGTTTACTCCTGAAGCCAATACTGCACTATATGTTAACTAAAACTTCAATATAATTTTTTAAAGATTTATTTATTTATTTTAGAGACAGAGCACAAGCATCAGGGGTAGATGGAGAAGAAGAGAGTATCTCAGGCACTCTGTGATGAGCATGGAGCCTGATGCAGGCTATCTATCTCACAACCATGAGATCACAACCTGAGCCAAAACCAAGATTTGGACACTTAACCAACTTCTCCACCCAGGCACCCCTTAAATAAATACACTGTTGGTGGGAACGCAGACTGGTGCATCCACTCTAGAGAACAGTGCAGAGATGTGAGCTGGTATCTCATCATGGTCTTGATTTGTATTTCCCTGATGATGAGTGATGTGGAGCATCTTTTCATGTGTCTGTTAGCCATCCGGATGTCTTTTTTGGAAAAGTGCCTATTCATGCCCATTTCTTCTTCTTCTTTTTTTTTAATAATAATTTTTTATTATGTTATGTTAGTCACCATACAGTACATCCCTAGTTCTTAACTCAGTTATTTGTTTTTTGGGTGTTCAGTCTTGTAAGTTCTTTATAGATTTTGGATACTAACCCTTTATCGGGTATGTCATTTGCAGATATCTTCTCCCATTCCATAGGCTGCTTTTTAGTTTTGTTGATAGTTTCTTTATCTGTACAGAAGCTTTTCATCGTAATGAAGTCCCAATAGTTCATTTTTGCTTTTGTTTACCTTGCCTCCAGCAATGTGTCTAGTAAGAAGTCGCTATGGCCAAAGTCAAAGAGGTTACTGCCTATGTTCTCCTCCAGGATTTTGATTGTTTCCTGTCTCTCATGTAGGTCTTTCATCCATTTTGAATTTATTTTTTGCATATGGTGTAAAGAAATGGTCCAGTTTCATTCTTCTGCATGTTACTGTCCAGTTTTCCCAATACCATTTGTTAAAGAAACTGTCTTTTTTCCATTGGATATTCTTTCCTGCTTTGTCAAAGATTAGTTGACCTTACAGTTTTGGGTCCATTTCTGGGTTTTCTGTTCTGTTCTATTGATCTATGTGTCTGTTTTGTGCCAGTACTGTACTTTCTTGATGACTACAGATGTGTAATGTAGCTTGAAATCTGGAATCATGATGTCTCCAGTTTTATCTTTCTTTTCACAATTGCTTTGATTATTACAAGGCTTTCGTGGTTCCATACAAATTTGGGGGTTGTTTGTTCTAGCTCTGTGAAAAATGCTGGTGGTATTTTGATAGGAATTGCATTTAATGTGTAGATTGCTTTGGGTACTATAGACGTTTTAACAATGTTTGTTCTTCTAATCCATGAGCATGGAATGCTTTTCTGTTTCTTTGTGTCCTCTTCAATTTCTTTCATAAGTGTTCTATAGTTTTAAGTAGATTATTTTAAACAACAATTCCTCCTAGAACAGGTTGAGTCCTTTTAAACTTCATGCTAATGTTTTGCTTTAGCTCACAAAAATGTTCTTTAATAATTAGTTTATTCACTATTTATCTTTCACTTGCCATTTCAGTTTTTTTGGATATTATTATTTTAATATTAGGTCTGCTAGATCTGTCCTCAGTACCCTCATCTTCCCTTACATAATTCTATCTCTCAATAATTTTGTATTATAAATTCTATTTTTTGTTTAATTGTTTTTAAAGATTTTATTTATTTATTTTAAAGAGAAAAGGAGAAGAGTGCAAGGGAAGGGAGAGGGATAAGCAGACTCTGCTGAGTGTGGAGCCTGAAAAGGGGCCCAATCTCATGACTCTGAGATCATGACCTGAGCCAAAATCAAGAGCTGGAAGCCGAACTGACAGAGCCATCCAGGTGCCCCTCTAATTTTCTAAGCTACAGATTATGGAGGTTGAAAGTGATTACCAGCAGGATCTAGTCTGCTAAATTGAATACCTTGTTCCCTGGAGCTCTGTCTCTAGAAAATTTCACATGAGAGAGAAATACTCTGGTTAAACTACTCTTTGATTTGTGTTAAGGACAGATGAATCAATTCCAGTTTTAGCTTCCATCATTCTCTTGATGACTGCTAAATTTCACTATTTTATGTGCAGCCAGATAGCCAAATGGATGATGGGGAAAGACACCTGCTCCTCCATTGTATGACCTTTCACAAAACAATCCGCTTCTATTTTTGTATCTTTGTATGTCTACACCTAACACAAGGGAGTGTGGAAAGTATTATTTCTATCCAATATAAATGTGTCCAACTACACACTGCAGTTTTTTGTTCTGTTATACATTGGGAGAAGGGGGTAGACATTAGGAAGATCTAGACAATTTCTGCCATAATATGTTTGGAAGATTAAATCCCAAGGGGATTATTTTGTCTAATAGTCTATTAAATAAAATTACATTTTCTAATATAAAATTTCACTACTGCTGAATCATGAAATTTACTTTAAAAATGTATGCATAAAATGTAAACTAAATTAGTAGTACTAATTACAAATTACATTAATCTGCAATATGCCCTATGTTATCTGTTACTCAAAACTAAAATGGATTGAATGAAGTACCAGAAATAGTAAGTGTTCTAGTTTGCAAATTATTAAAGAATAATTAATTCTAGAAACATATTTGGCTTTATTGATGTTGTCTATGTGTTTGCTATTTTATCAAATTTCATCCACCAAAAAAGTCACACATCTAATACAAAAGTATTTTTGTTGGTTTTGAGTTTTTCTTCCTGTAAATATATTGGCATTCTTGTGTGAAAGTCCTATAGTTATGTATGTTTGTGAGACGGATTATTTAAGAATCCAAATGAAAATAAATGAAATTCGGTGTGCTTTTATGATCTATGAATAGGAGGAACATACTATAATTAGGCGGAGAATAAATTTTGGAATCAGCCAGACCTAAGATTGAAATAAAGTTCTATACGTACGTCTGTGTCCACATGACCACCTTAACACTTCTTTGTCTGTAAAATGACACTAATAGAAATTACTTCGTTGATTGTTACAATAATTGAGTGAGATAAGTTATGTAAAACACCTAACACAATGATTGGACTATCACCTCCCAATTTATATGGCAAAACAGATCAAAGTAAAGAATATTTACGTTGTTATTCTTAGTCAAGCATCAAGTGTGAGAAATATCATTGTTGTTGTCTTCTTTCTGAAGAAATGGTTAAGAGAATAAGGAGCTCAACTTTATGGTAAAACATCCATACATTCACAGGCATCTAATAACTTATCTTGCATAAAAACAGCATGTGACTAATTTAAATACATGCATCAATATCCAAGTATATATTTATATATATTGATCTAATCTAAATTAAGGCCCTCCATCAATCTAATCTCCTGAAAGTTGGAAGAAGAAATGTTAAAATTGCTATTATTCTTACCTCTGGTTTCACCTCAGAATTATCCTTAAAAAGAAATAATAGACTATTGCTTCTGGCTAAGATGGATTAATAAGGACTTGATATACCCTCTTGTCTGAAACAGCCAAAACACAAAATATGTGAAACAGAGGCTTTCAAGACACTGGAATGATTGAAAATCAGTGATTCTCAAAAGATAGAAAACAAATAATATGATCACAATGACTGTCACACCTTACTGCCTCGAGAGGGGCTCCAGTCCATGACAAGGGAGGTCAAACAAGCAGAGCATGGCCAACTCCCTGAGTTGAGAAGACAGCAGAAAGTCTGAGGAGACTAAACTGGCTAGAGTTCACAGGATATGTTATGGGTTAGGAGAAAACAAGCAGAGAAAGAACTCTGAAGTCTATGAGGTTGCCCTTCTTCCTCCATTTCATGTGAGGAAATTACTGAAGGCTGGGAAAAGCACACCTGAAAAGATGCTTCGTGCTCACACTGGGTTGGAAAATTGCCTCTTCTCACCAGCCAGACTGGAAAATCTCATGTTTCACAGGGCATTATCTGGAGCATGCAGAACGAAAATAATGAGCCCTAGGCTGATTACTACTCTAGTCCTGCCTCTACCAACTCCACCCCCCACCCAACAAATTTTTAAATGAAGACAGAAAAAATATAAAACTGTTTCTAGGTAACTCGCAAACATTCCAATACAAATTCAAGACTATTTATAGGAAATTTTTTAAAAAGATAACAAGGGTAAAATTCACAAACTCTGCAATCCAATGAAAAAAAAAATGGCAAGGCATGCAAAGATAAGGGAAAATGAAACCCATAATGAGGAACAAATTTAATCAATCCAGCACCGACCCAGAATTGACACAGAATTTAGACTTAACAGAAAAAGAGCATTAAAATAATTGTTATCACTGTATTCTATATGTTCATAAATTTTAGTAGAAGCATGAAAGAGAGCAAAAAGTCCAAATCATGTTTATAGATAAAAACTACAATGTGTATGATAAAGCATATGCTGGGTAGGATTAACAGCAGATTAGACATTTTAAGGATTAATATAACCTTGAACAAACTTCTAATTATTTTAGAGGTCAAAAATTAGTCATAACAGTATTTTATACTGAAAGAAAGTGAAACATCCAAATTGATCAAATGTAAAAGAAATACTCAGAGGAAATGCAAAAGCTTTAAATGAACCTATTAAAAAAGAAGAAAGGCCTCAAATCAATAAGCAAACATCCTCCTTTAGAATTGTGAAGAGAAGAACAAAGTAAAACCAAAGCAAGCAGACAGAAGACAATAATAAGGAGTTAAAAAAATAAAAATCAGGGGCACCTGGGTAGCTCAGTTGTTATGCACCTGCTTTCAGCTCAGGTCATGATCCCAGACTCCCGGGATGGAGCCCCACATCAGGCTCCCTGCTCAGCAGGGAGTCTGCTTCTCCCTCTCCCTCTGTCTGCTACTCTCCCTGCCTGTGCTCTCACTCTCTCTGTCCAATAAATAAATAAAATCCTTTTAAAAATAAAAAAATAATAAAAATTAAAATCAGAATAAAAATAAACAACAGTGAAACTAAACTTTTATTCTTAGAAATAATCAACAAAATCAATAATCCTTTAGCTAGAATGATCAAGGGAAAAAAAGGAATGACACATATTTAAAAAACATGGAAGGAGAACATCATTAGCTAATTTATAGTAATTAAAATATTTATGAGGGAAGATTATGAGCAAATTTACACCACGTAGATGACTTAACCAAAGCAGAAAAATTCCTAGAAAGCTACAAATTATTAAAACTAATTAAAAATGAATTGAAAATCTACATAGGCTTGTAAAGGAAAAAGTAAAGGAATTGAATTAGTAATTTGAAATATTTCAACAAATAAAAGCCTGGGCCCAGGTGGCTTCATTGTGAATTTAATAAGGAAATGATACAGATTGTACACAAATTTGTTCAGAAAATATAGAAGTAAATACTTCTTATCTTAGTTCAGGCTGCCATAACAATACCATAGACTGCCTGGCTTAAACAACAAACCATAATATAACCATTATATTGGGGATTAGAATTTCCACATATGACCTTTGGGAGGACACAAACATTCAGTCCATAACAACATCTTATTCTATGAGTTTAGTATTACTCTGATACCAAAACCAGGAAAAGGCATTTCAAGAAAAGAAAATTACAAATGAATATCACTTCATGAATATAGATACAAAAAGCCTTAACAAAATATTAGCATACTGAAAATAGGAATTTATAAAAATGATTATATATTTCTTACAGAGGAATTTCCAATTATATATGCATATACTCACCCCCCATCCAGGAGCTGGGCTCTTCCACCTCTTCTCTCCCTTGACTTTGTGACACACTTTCAAAGACTAGAGTAAGGAAAGGGGAAAAAGGTAACTTTGCAATGGAGAAAACTAGGAAACTACATTAAACAAGTGATGGTTAGCATCATCAGTGATGTTATATATGTATAAATCATGTGCCCTCTGATATGTAACAAGAAGAGTATTTAACATTACATAAGACACCAGGTAATAATCAGCTTTTAAAACCTTTTACCTGGCTAATCACTTTGCTGTATTAGTCATCACAAGCTACTTTCTGCTACCTTAGTAACTCCAGAAATGTCAACAGGCTAACACAAAAGTTATTACTTTATACTCAAGAAAATTCTATCATTACAGAATATTTTCATAGCAACTCTTCTCTGTGCAGGAAGTCAGGCTCCATTGATCTCATGGTACTATCATCCATCAAGAATCTTTTCTGATTTTTGCAGAAGTGAAGGGAATAATAAGAGTATTTTTTTTTTTTTTTAGATTTTATTTATTTATTTGACAGAGAGAGAGACAGTGAGAGAGGGAACACAAGCAGGGGGAGTGTGAGAGGGAGAAGCAGGCTTCCTGCTGAGGAGGGAGCCCGATGTAGGGCTCAATCTCAGGACCCTGGGATCCTGATCAGAGCCAAAGGCAGACACTTAATGACTGAACCACCCAGGCGCCCCACGGAATAATAAGAGTCTTAAGACCAGCAATTACATGTTTTGTGAAAGCATCACCTCTGCTCACAATGCATTAGCCCCATATATCTGCAATGGGGAGAGTAAAAGTTTTCTTGGCGGTGAAGTGTATCCTACCCATAAAAGGAGAATACCTTTATGTGCTTGAGCACTAGAAGCACATACTAAAAATGTCCTTAAAATTCTGGTAGGATAAGGGCACCTGGGTGGCTCAGTCGGTTAAGCATCTGCCTTTGGCTCAGGTCATGATCCCGCGGTCCTGGAATGGGACCTGCCCCATGTTGGGCTCCCTGCTCAGGGGAGAGCCTGCTTCTCCCTCTCCTTCTGGCTCTCCCCCCTGCTTGTGCTCTCTTCCTCTCACTCTCTCTCTTTCAAATAAATACATAAATGTTTAAAAACTTCTGTAAGGATATGAACGAACATCCAAATCAAATGTGTTTGCTATTTGTTTGTGTCATAGAAACCTTTTATGGCCAGTGTCCTAAAGTTTTCCTTTCCATACAGTTGTTTTAGCACCATCCGTAGGTTGAGTTTTAACAGCTGTCTAAGGATATTCTGGTTCTTACATGGAGGAATTTAGCTTTTGGGAATCCCTCTGGGATTCTGCGTCAAACCTACTTTGTTTATGTCTTTATTATTTGTTTGTTTGTTAATCTGGCCCTGGCTTCACATACCATTTTTTTAGACAGGAATTTCCATCTTATTCTTACACTCAGTATTAAATTTCCATTGAAAAAATATATTATGCACACACAATAACAATCTGGGAAATATAGTGGGATAAATATTTAAAATAGTTTTGAAAACACAAAGACCTAGCCGTAAAATTGAATGAGAACTGTGAAGCAATTTGGGGGAGGGAAAGCTTTAAAGTCCTGAGAGAAATTAAATAAAACAAAATGTAAAAACATAGCCACTCATTCAATATGTAGGAAAGATACTATGCAACAGTACTTTGTCCTTATATTGATCAATATATTGAATGAAAGACCTCTGACTTTCCTGACAAAATAGTGATTTATCATATATTGATGGCTCTTTTCCTCAAATCCAAGTCAAAGGTAATAATGCAAACAAGAGGGTGGTGGGAGCCAAGATTGTTGGAGCTGAGAAACTTAACTTCAAAACTGTGAACAACCCTGAAGAGATGGAGGCAGTGTGATAGAGAAAGAAATAGCAGCCCAGATCAGAAGCAGGAAGGGTTGCCCAGGCAAGAAGGAGCTTTGTTTTGCCTCTGGATAAAGAAGTCTGGAAGAGTTGTGACAGAAGAGGAATTGTGTTTCTTATTCCATTGGTTAGTGTCTGTCTTGTTTAATATTATTAAAAACCATGTGTGTATTACATTTCTAATTGTACATAAAATATAGGTGAAAAATTCCTAAACATAGTTTTGTGATCCTTATCATTTTGCATGAGTCCAGATCATTTTTATATTTATAGATTCAGGTTGCTTATATTTTATTCCGTGCTAGGTGTCTTTCCTCCAACTTTTGAAAATTTCATTTAAAATTATAGATTTCTTAGTATGGGTGTATTTCCTTGCTTAGGAGAGGATGCATTTTCTTCTTCACTGGAAATAT
Source organism: Ursus americanus (assembly GCF_024610735.1). NCBI lineage: Eukaryota > Metazoa > Chordata > Mammalia > Carnivora > Ursidae > Ursus > Ursus americanus. Next base: position 49,504,857 of record NC_142135.1, on the reverse strand, counting down.
TTGAATATCAAATTTTCATTTAAAATTTTCTCATCTATCTTGAACCACATTTCCTTAAGTGTTTTAAATTATTGAAAATAAAAATCAGTAACCCTGTATTATTTTTCATAATCTTAGGAGCCTATCAGTTTTATCCTTTAAATAGGCAATGAACTGGACTGGAACTTTGCCTGATGTCTAGAAATGATCCTGAAGTCCCTTAACAAAGGTACAACACATTCTGATGTATGGCTCTAATTGTAGATATTTTCATGAAAAAAATACAGTACTGTCTTTAGAAAAGAGCCTTAGGGACATCAGTAATTAACTTGTAAGGAACATGGCATCATCTATGACAAGTGGATGAACAGAACAAGCCACATTGTATTGGTCTGAGGCTATTTCACTTACTCTCCAAGTTTTTGCAGGATCTACAGTATTTCAGAATTTGTGAGTGTGTTATCTTGCAGGTTCTACAAAAAGTCTTTGTTACATAATGACACAGTCCAGTCTTACTGTCAGGTTTGCATTATTAAAAATTCACAATTACAAAAATTCACAATTATAGCTGCCTGAAATGTTACCAATGACAGGAAAAGAGAAGATATGACTTTGTACATTACACAATACATTATAGTATTATATGTAGTCAGCTGTAAAAAATAAAGCCAAAGCCCTTTTTTAAAATCAGTTCTTTATTTTCTACAGTTAGCTCTATTCTTAATACTTCCCTAATATTAAACAAATCAGAAATTCATTAGTGTGCATCAACTCATTTTTTTCCCAATAAAAATTAGCCATACTGTAAAACAGTTAAAACAGCACACACTGAAGTTGAATAATTACAAGTCAAATATTAGCCACCTTATTCCAATTAAAACATATCCTGGCTTATTACTTACCATAATCACCACTGCGTTTACAAATATAAATATAAGATTTTATATATATATATACACACACCACAAAATTACTTTACAAATTTGTAAAGTAATTTTGTGGTATATACTTTCATGAAACATTTTTCCTTTACATACATTAAGGTAAATTGTAAGTTAGGGAGCAAATTTAAAAAGAGAGCTCTATTGATCCACATGCAAAAAAAAAATGAATTAGGGGAAAGAGAACTGGTTTTGGAGAGAAAGGAGATTCACATTTGGCTTCATAATATACTTTATGCTCTTCTTTTTTTAAGACTTTTTTTTTTTACTGCAGTTTTAGGTTTACAACAAAATTGAGAGGAAGGTACAGAGATCTCCTACATACCTGCTGCCCCCTGCTATCAACATTATTCACCAGAATTTTTTCTTTGAGAGAGAGAGAGAAAGAGAAGAGAGAGATTGAGAATGGGAGTAGGCACAGAGGGAGTGGGAGAGAGAATCTTAAGCAGACTGCGCTGAGCCTGGAGCCTGACTCAGGGCGCAATCCCACAACCCTGAGATCAAGACCTGGGCCAAACCAAGAGTCAGACACTTTACCTACTGCTCCACCCAGGTGCCCCTGCGTATACCATAGTTTTTAAGCAATTCACCTAATTAAGGACATCGTGGATGCTCCAAGTTTTGGCAATTATGAATAAAGTTGCTATAAACATTCTTGTGCAGGTTTTTGTGTGGACCTCAGTTCTCAGCTCCTCTGGGTAAATACTGAGAGTGATTGTTGGATGGTATGGAAAAAGTATGTAAATTTTGTAAGAAACAACCAAACTGTCTTCCAAAGTGGCTATAGCATTTTCTGTTTCTACCAGCAATTGCTCCACATGCATTGCCCCCCATCCTTACCAACATTTGGTGTTGTCAGTGTTCTAGATATTGACCATTCTAATAGATGTGTAGTGGTATTTCATTTTTTTAAAATTTGACTATAGTTGGCATACAATATTACAAGGTTCAGGTATACCACATAGTGATTCAGCAACTCTGTGTTATGCTCTGCTCACAAGTATAACTCCCATCTGTCACCATGCAACACTATTACAGTATCATTGACTATATTCTTTATGTTGTACCTTTTATTCTCATGACTTATTCATTCCATAACTAGAAGCCTGTATCTCCTGCTCACCTTCACCCATTTTGCCCATCCCCCCACACCCCTCCCCTCAGGCAACCATCAGTCTGTTCTCTGTATTTGTGGTCTGATTCTGCTTTTTGTTTATTCATTTGTTGTTTTTTAGATTCCACATATAAGTGAAACCATATGCTATATGTCTTTCTCTGTCTGACTTATTTCACTTAGCATTATACTCTGAGTCTAACCATGTTGTCACAAATGTCAAGATAGCACTCTTTTTTATGGCTGTGTAATATTCCATCTGTCTTTTTCCGTTTATCTGTCAAAGGACACTTGGGCTGCTTCCATATCTGTATATCTTCTTTGGCAAGGCAAAATATTGATTTAAATTTTTAGTGTATTTAAAATATTCTTGTTTCATTTTGGGAGTATTTATGAAAATTTTAACCAAATTGTTTAAGTTTTATAGAAAGTAATAAATTTCCTCATTTTCTAATCATTTAAAATATTTGAGTGTTTTAATTTAAAACAGTTTTAACTCTTGTGATGTAAAAGTGAGTTTGGAAAATATTCATAAAATCCCAAGTGGTAGAATATTGACATTCCAAGTTTTGAATATTTCCATAGGACCCTAGGAAGTTTACCTCATATTTGGTAGTTTTATATTTTATTTTTATAAATCTATACTTTTATTTCCAGTTATCTTTACAGTTTAAAATGGATATTAATATCTAATAAAGTAAATATTAATAACTATGAAATTTCACAATGATAATCTAGAATAGACCCTGTACCCATGTTTAGTCACTTAAGTTTTATTTTTCATTCAGAGTACTTTAAGGTGGAAGTCATATCAGAAATCTTTAGGCCTTTTCTTGGAGCACCTGGATAGCTCAGTTGGTTCAGCATCTCCCTTTGGCTCAGGTCATGATCTCAGAGTCCTGGGATTGAGCCCCGCAGCAGGCCCTCTGCTTAGCAGGGAGTCTGCTTCTCCCGCTGTGCTTTCCCTCTTCTTCTTCTCTCTCTCTCAAATAAATAGAATTTTATTTTTTTTAAAAAAGATATCTTTAGGCCTTTCTCTGAGATCGTATTTCTAAATTCTTGTTCCTAGATCCCACTTTATCCCTATCAGTAGAAATTAGTTCTCCTCTCCCTTTATTTCCGTGGAGATCTTATGAATCGTCATAAAAAGTCAAGGTTATGAGCAATTTATAGATACTGCTAGACTTTAACTTAGCATACCTGTTCATTCTACACCATTTTATAACCTGGTATATAGGGCTAAAGATTTAGCAGGAAATAAACTACAGATGTATGGAAAGTAAAACCCTCCTCACATAATAGAATGAATCCGTGAGTGCTAACATGACCTTCAACAACCTGGAGTTATGGAAGATAGTATGCGCATCATCCTTGGTTCCTCTGGCCTTGAGGATATCTCACTCCACATTGGCTGTATTGACCCCTGACATTTGGCTGTGGCTCTTTAAGAAATACTGGATGCGGTGAAGGACTGCTTTCACTCACATGCATGTTTGTTCGTAAATATGTCCTTTGCACAGCCTGTGTCATAACTTGGTAATAAAACAAAGTAAAAAGAACCGAACTCAATTCCACATTACCTTTCTGGTCATAGGCTAATGATTAGGGTATGGTCAAGCTCAGCAATGATTTTTACTTTCTTCTTTTATATTTTCAAACTTTCCTCTACTTTGTGTTTACTTTAAAGATTACATAAATCTTATTTTAGAATATGACATTAACCAATAATTACTCCAGTTTTCTAGGAACCTAAGATTTCAGAGAAAAAAATGGTCTGTGATTTTCTTCACTTTGATGAAGAAATCATTACTATCAAAAGCTTATATAGAGCTTTAAATATGGTATGTATTGTTCTGTGCAGGCTATCTGTATTAACACACATAATCAGTACAATACCTCTATGATTTAGATACACTATTATAATGTTCTTTTCACAGATGACAAAATTGAGGCCCTGAGAGGTTAAGTATATTGCCTAAGTCACACAGCTAGAAAGTGACAGAGGTGAGATTTAAGACCAGGCAATGTGGTACCAGAGTTTATGTTCTTTTTTTTTTTTTTTTTAAGATTTTATTTATTTATTTGTCAGAGAGAGGGAGAGAGAGCATAAGCAGGGGGAGCAGCAGGCAGAGGGAGAGGGAGAAGCAGGCTCCCTGCTAAGCAAGGAGCCTGATGCCAGACTCGATCCCAGGACCCTGGGATCATGACCTGAGCCCAAGGCAGACGCTTAACCAACTGAGCCACCCAGGATCCCCAGAGTTTATGTTTTTAATAAACATACTACATTCTTTCCAAAGGTACAGAGCCCCAGGGACTACTATAGCTAATATTACAGAAAAATTGCGGAATTGTTCAGAAATAAAATAGCCTGTCAAGACGGATATTCCTTTTTGTCTTACTTTAAGTTAGTTTTTGAAATCAATAATCACCTTAGTCTCTTATTTGCCTCTGCTTACCTCCCTGAAACTGCGACCATGCTTTTCTTTCCTGGTCCTGGATTTTTCCCTGTGGTTCCTGGTTGAGTACTGAGATCATGCTGACTGATTTTCTGGTGGAGAGGCCCTCATTGCTGACCGGAGCAGCACCTATTCCTAGATTTTCTCCCCTGAGTGAATGACTGCTTTTTGTCATGAGGCCTGGCTCCTAATATCAGATACTTCTTGGAAGTGTTTTCATGGCACACACTGTTTGAAGCTCTTGTGCTAGGGGACTCACCATAACCCTGGAACTGCCCTCAAAATGGGCATTTGGGGTCTGATAGCATGGCATCCACTATGTCATCCACTCTTCTGCCTCCGTACATAGACCACGTACTGCTGTATACTAATCTGCAACAACTATACCATCTGAATTTTGATTTAGTCATGATTTCAAATATTTTGTAGGTGGTCATGTATCAGTCTATTCGTTTGACTGATTTGAAAATATATTTGCAATATATTAGTATAGTCCAATAAACGTTGGCCAGCGTTAAGGAGAATTTTGCTTAGAGAATATTTTTGAAGCCCATATCCTGTCAGTCTTAGATTATTTGTCAGATAAATAATGAATTTTCATTTTTTTCAACTTCAGATAGATCTCTCTACTTATTCTTTTGTTTGAATCCTCTCTTACATAAAATACATTGCTAAATTAAAAAATCTTATTTCTACAAAATATTCTATTAATATTCACTGTAGTCATAGAGAAAGCAGCTCACACACTTGCTTTGTGAAGCACATCGGAATATTTTATCATAATTATATTAAGTGAAGAAAAAAGAATTGTGAGATTCCCTTAGATTGATATATTTTGTTTGTTGATAATAACATCAATTATCGGTTCCAGGTTGCTTTATTAGAATACGACTTATTAGAAAGCCTTGACTAACTCAGCATGTGCACTGCATGTGCAAATGAAAATGCTATTAGGAACATGTAAGAGCTTAATATTCTGAACATGCACATCAATCACTGAAAGAAGATTAGAATTCACTGTACGTTCTGCAAATCTGAATCTTTAAATTGCTAATTGAACTTTAATTGGATTTCATTCTAATTTAATTGTTAACACAAATCAAAAATGTTTACTTAAATATGAGTATTCGAGAGATTTGATGGTCAAGTAATAGATTCTACTTAAGTCTATTAATTAGGCATAAGTCCCTGGTTTCTAGGGACTCAAATTCTATTCAGAATACAATGCCACTGAATAGATTTGGAAAATATTTTTTCTTAGTCCATAGGTAAAATCATTTTGTTCATTAAAATAGCGCTGTTCAATGAAAACTCATCACAGGGAAAGTTAAAATTACATAAGTCTATTTCGTATGACAGTCCCCAAACAATTAAGATTTGAAAGCAAAGGAAAACCAGGTTGTTTAATTCTATACCCTCTTTTATTTCTGAAAACTTAATATTTAGTTTTATTCAGGTGCCGATAGGACTTTATCCAACTTTTCTCTTTTTCTCCTTTTTAGCCTAGGAATTTATATTTGCAATATAATAAATTCTTATAAGGGAATAAGCACATGTTATTAGGTATTCTACCTAATCAAGCCAGTTTATTTAAAACAATACATTAACGTGAACTTATATATTTAGATCTTATCCCTTAAATCGGCTTCCTTGTCCAGAATATATTCAAGCTCTTACTTATAATTGAGAAATTTACCTAAGAACTTCAAAGTGTAAACTATTCCAGCCACAAAAAATTTTCCCCTTTGAAAATTTTTGTTTTGTAATATTAAAAGCTTACCAGAAATATTGGCCCCCAAATCCATAAATGTTGTTATAATTAAGAAACAGTAAGTATATTATTAAGAACAATTAAATTCTTAATTTCAACAACACAACTCTGAAAATAACATTTTCCCTATTTTATAGATGAAAAAACTGAGGATAATAATATTAAATCTGTCTCAGATTATGGAGCAGTTGCAATAACTACCCCATCAGCCCCTGGTGCTCTGCTAACGACTAAGTTCATTTTATTGTGTGGAACAAATAAGCAAAAATGGTTCCTTATGAATTATGAACTATTCCATATAAGTAACAGAAACTACCAATAAACTCTGTCATAAACTGCCACTCTCAGTAATGGCAGGTAGTATTGCTGTTTCAGCAGTTTAGGATTTTTTCTTTCCTTTTAGTAACTTCCAATCTCCTGATGCATTATTCAGGTGCATACTGCTGACAGTTTTTATGATCTGTGCATTTGGGAGGAAAGTGTCTAAGGAAGGCAGAAAGGTAGTGGAAGAGTTCAAGATGCACTTTCTATTTCACCATTGGTTTTGTTCTGAGATCAAGGTTATCTGGGTCCTCTCCTAACCTCGAATCCAGCCATCTGCTGCTCTCAAATCTGCATTATTCTACTGACAAGAAGGAGCCTAGATCCTTAGTCTCCTCCTGTTACCTGTTCACTGAAAACATGATGCATGAAACATTTGCCTGCCTCCTCACGGTATACTTATTTATGTCTTTCATATTGTTTATTTAAGCAACTCTGGGTATTCAGATTCTGTTTAAAAAAAATTATGTCATGCTAAGTAGGGAGTTTGAAACTTTGCCTAGTCTAAGGTTTATAACCATGGTAGCAATTCATTTGCCTAGCTGTGAGGAAAAACAAACAGAAACTATTGTAAAAGTATACCCCACCCCAGGTAATGTACAAACATATACACCTTAATTAGTTTTTGAAAAACAAATGTCTACCAGAGAAAAATTCGGAGTTTAAGAATTTATGCATGCAGAAAACATAACCTCTCTAATTTATCTGTATGTCTCAATCTCTTTTTGAAGTTACCATTCTGCCTAGTTGTGAATTACTCAGTCTTTAGGCTATTGAAAAGAAATTAGGTCAGAGTGTAGTGACTTCCCAGTCATTTCAGTCATATGAAGATTTCCCCGCTACTGTTATTTTGGGAAAGCACCTGGTCCATGGCCATCTTCTGCTGACACCTGCCAAAATGTACAATCTCCTCCTCTGGCTACTTTCCATCACCATATGCTCATGTTGGAATTTGCAGGAGTCAGAATCTTGATATATTGTCATCTGATTAAGTAGTCTTGCCTCATGAGACATCCAGCTCCCGTGTTCCATTTGCTACTGGATCATCCTGTCACATGATGGAACACTTTCTCTAGCTCACCTCTTTGCTTTTATTTGGGGCAAAAAGGACATGACTGATCTGTGGCTTAGGAACAGAACTTCCTGTGAGGCTGCCTCCAACCTCTCTGCATAGATAACTCATGTTAAGTCATTGTATTGTGAGTGTTCTGGAACAATGGTCGGCCTATGTGGGCTTATTGTTCCCTGGATCTTCATTTGGGAAACAGGTCCAAACCCCTCTACTCTAATGTTTCCCAAAATTTACTGCCCAATCCCCTCCCTAGGGACAATCAAAGAGCCCCTTCTCAGGCATGAAAAACTATGAATCTTCCTAACAATTCTTTCATTGGTTTCCCTCTCCCATCCCCCATGTTCTTCCCTGGACTACAGAATGTCAGGAATGGTGAATCTACCTTCTTCCACTTTATTGTTTAGGCTAGGACTTCACTCATGAATACTCACAGTGTTTTCATTCAACACATTGCTATGGGCTGAATTTTATTCTCTCTAAGTCTTAACCCTCCGTACCTCAGCATATGACTGTTTTTGGAGTGCCTTAACAGGTACTTGAGGTTAAATGAGGTCATATGGGTAAGCCCAATTCAATCTGACTGGAGCCCTATGAGAGGAGGAAATTTGGAACACAGAGACAGCAGGAATGGACAAGCACAGAGAGGCCGTGTGAGGATATCATGAGAAGGTGGCCATCTATAAGCCAAGGAAAAATTCCTCAAGAGAAACCAAATCTACGAGCACCTTGACCTTGGAATTTTGTACTCCAGAACTGTGAAAAAATAAATTCCTGCTGGTAAAGCCACCCAATTTGTTATGGTCCCCCTAACAAACTAATACACTAATATTTTAATCTTGGATTTCTTGAGTCTATTTTGAATCTGAAAACTGAGCATTGACTGTTTTTCTTTAAATGTCTATTATATCATTCTTAATCTTACACAAATCAGTGAATTCTTGTAAATAAATAGGGACAAGATCATATACCAGGAAATAGGAAAACATAAAAAACCCTTCATTTAATATTTTGATAATTTAACACTTCATAGATTATGTATAATAGAGTATAAATTAAAAATTGCAATCAAATGTTAAACTATAAACATTAAATCTAACTCTACAACCAAAACGAACATGCAGTTTACAGGACTAAAGTTGTAACAGTGTCAGAAATTCAATAGGGTTTAAGTTAGCAATAAAAAGTTTTAGCTATTATATAAATTTACTAACAATCTAGCCTACTCCATCTCATTAGAATTAGAAAACAATATGCTGTTCTCACTTACCTACATCTGTAGCACCCCAAATAGCATACGAGGTGAGCAGAAAAGTGTGAGACAGCATTCACATGTAATAATTCCATAAAGGAGGACGATGCATTTGTGAGGATTAAGTACTAGGAAAACAGGATGCTGAAGAGATAGATATCCAGACTTGAGGAGATTTCATACATGATATGTTTTCTCACAATATTGTTCAGTGATTATTTCACATAAATTCAACTCTTCTCTCTTCTCAACTCATCACATGAATGTCATCTCAAACAAACCATAATTGGTAACTTCAACAAACTATATCTGGGTAGCTTCTGTGGGCATGCTGATAAATATTATGTGATATTGTGCCCTGAATAATGGCTTTGACATTCATACTGGGCTTTTGATTTTTAAATTTGGAAGCATAAAATAATATACCCTGAGGAAGCAAGTTAATTATAAAATAGCAGCATTGTCCACAATAGCTAAATTGTGGAAGGAGCTGAGATGCCCTTCAACAGATGAATGGATTAAGATGTGGTCCATATATACAATGGAATATTACTCAGCCATTGGAAAGAACAGTTACCCAACATTGGCAGCAACATGGATGGGACTGGAGGAGATTATGCTAAGTGAAATAAGTCAAGCAGAGAAAGACAATTATCATATGGTTTCACTCATTTATGGGACATAAGAAATAGCAGGGAGATCAGTAGGAGAAGGAAGAGAAGAATGAAGGGGGTGTAAACAGAAGGGGGAATGAACCAAGAGAGACTATGGACTCTGGGAAACAAACTGAGGGCTTCAGAGGGGAGGGGGCTGGGGGATTGGGATAGGCCGGTGATGGGTATTAAGGAGGGCACATATTGCATGGAGCACTGGTGTTATACGCAAATAATGAATCATGGAACACTACATCAAAAACTAAGGATGTACTGTATGGTGACTAACATAATATAATAAAAAATTATTGTTAAAAGAAATGGCCTTGTAACTTGACCACAAATCTCAGTCCTTAAATGACAGCTCTTAGTGTAGAGTTGGAGGATATTCAAAAACAGCCTTTGCAGATTCATATATCATTAACATGGAGGTAATTTTTATTGGGTCAAATATATGCATTTACAAAGAGCACTGTGCCATTAATAAATAACAAATAAAACTATTTTAAATGAGCTAATTTGATTTTTAAATGTATCCCTAACAGAAATTTGTTTTTCCATCTTATGCTTGATTTATACTCTAAAAATGTGATTTTTCTCAAATGAAACACAATATCAAATCATTTTCATTCTAAATGAATAACACGGAATAACAAAGTAAGACAAAGCAGGGTTTTCATTTTTTGTTTTTTTAGACAAGGACAATTGGTGCCTGGTTTCAAATAGAAGAATAAAAGGATGATTTTTAAAGATTGAATGCTCTAAGAAAGCTGGGTAATTTTACTTTTAAATAAAATTTTGTTTTTACTCAAAAGTAAAAGTAACCAGAAAATGGTAACCATCAGCACACTTACAATTCTGTTTCTTTTCTGTACAAAGAATATTTGATATAGGGATTATGTGATGATATTTTAGATAAATCCTTGATTTTCAATTACCGCAAGAGAATTGTCATGAATCCAAATAACATGACATATAATAAAATCCTGGCAGGCAGGCACTATAGGTTTATTTTAAAATGTAAAGAAGCTTGAAACAAATATTCAAAGTTTTCTATTAATGCAAAATTATGGAAATGGACCTGTGTATACAAAAAATAATTTGTAAAATAATTTGTGAAATTTATTGAATGGTTTGAAAAGACAAAAATAAGAATTATTTTTAGTGATATTGTGAATACCCACTTTCAGTTTAGAGTCACCTTGATTCTATTACCTGACCTAGGAATTATTCTATTTCTTATAAATCCATATCCATATCCACATGTATGTCCATATATGGCCTTTGAAACCTGAGACAGGCTATGTCAAGCACAGGCAGAAGAGGACTAGAAACCCAGGCAAACCCATACGTTTATATAAAAGTCATGAGTGTAAAAATATTCCATTGCAGTGCACTAAAATAAATGTTATGATGGAAGAAAACACAGGATACCATAGAAGTTTGAGGAAGGACATCAAACCTAGACTAAAAGAAATAAGAACAACTGCTTGGAAAAAGCAAGTTCTAGAGACATGTAGGACTAGCTGTATGGACAGAGGAAAAGCATTCCTCTTAGAATAGCAACACATGGAAAAACTCAAAAGTAAGAAAAGGGTGGGATTCATAGGTCAAGTGGTCCTTGGCCTTCATATATTTGACACTTGAATTTGACTAGACCGTGTTTTTGAGCAACCCCAAAGATCCCCAGATGCAAAACTCTCCAGGTAGCTAACACTAGAGATTAGTTTTATTAGTTTTGTCTGGTGTTGAAATTTAAATAAGTGAAACCATGAGGCACATACCCTTTGAAACTGGATACTTATGCTCAGTATTGTGGGTTGGGACTTATCCATGTTGTTGTGTGTAACAGGTTGTTAGTTTGCATTGCTATGTAGTATTCCATCAAATCAACATTCTAGTTTATTTATCCATTCTACTGTTAATGTACAAGTGAGTTATTTTCAGAGTTGGGCTATAATAAATAACGATCATATACACATCCTTATACATTTATAATGAGAATATGTTAGAGTACTTCTTAAAGGAGAAGTACCTAAGATAGATATAATGAAAGTGTCTAATACCGATTTTGATATTGTGTTATGACCCTGGTAAACCATACCTAATTTGCGGACTAACTATTAGAATCTGTTTCTCAAAGAGTGATATTTGATAATTCAGGAATAGCACATACCATATTATTTCTCTTATCTGTGCAATCTAAAAAACAAAACAAATGAATAAACAAGTAAAAGCAGAATCAGACCTATAAATACAGAGAATAAATTGAAGATTGCTACAGGGGAAGGTTGTAGGAGGATGGGAAAAATGAGTGAAGGAGAGTGGGAGATATCGACTTCCAGTTATGGCATGAATAAGTCATGGGAATAAAAGGTACGCCGTAGGGAATATAGTGAATGGTACTCTGATAGCATTGTGTGGTGACAGATAGTAGCTACACTTGTGCTGAGCATAGTATTAGGTATAGAGTTCCTGGATCACTGTGCTGTGCACCTGAAACTAATGAATACTGTGTGTCGACTAAACCTAAAAAAAAAAAATAGCACATATTTCATAACACTCAATTTGTAAAATCTAATCTAGTCTAATGTGACTTAGAAATTAAACTAAATGGGAAGAATTTTAAAACAAGAAGATAGATAAAAATAGGAACAAAATCATGAAGGTCTTTGTTTACTATATGAAGGGCTTGAGCTATATTTACAGTGACTTATAGTGTATCTTTGGACAATGCAATAAACAAATATGTTTTTTAAAACTATCCCTCTATTGATGTGGATGATGACCTGAATAATATGCAAAGAAGAGCAATAGAAGGTGTTTTACTAATTCTGGGTAGAGTTGAATGAAGACTGGCAGGAAAAAGAAATAAATAAATATGTGGATATCTGAATAATTTGAAAATGTGATGACTTTATATATTCCCATCCAGGGACATACTCATAACCTACATTTTTAAATTTTACATACTGCCGAAGGGATCATAGATCCTATGAAATTCACCAACAAACTCTAGGTTCAGAACCTTTGGATTGCATCAGCATAAATTAATACCAGAATTTGTAGACAGGTGGGAGAGAGGGAGGTGTCGGATGATGTTTGGCTTTTAGCAACAATAATTATTCACACCTCTCTCTTCTGTGGTTTTAAAACTAATAAAGAAATTAAAAAAAAAAGAATCATGAGTAATATCCAAATGTCAAGTACTTGCAAATAAAGCTGTTTGGAAAATGAAGCCTGGATGAGTCCACACTCAGATTCCTTAATACTTTTCATTGAATTAAAATTAACTGCTTGGTCACAGGAAAGACACAGACTTTCTAAACATGGAAGTCATCAATTTACATCAGTTTGCACATAAAGAATCTGTATGTCTACCTGACAATCACCCCTGGAACAATGAAATCCTAGAAAGAACTCAATGGAAGAACGCTTAGTTCTTCTTGTTAAATTCAGAAATCAGAGATTTTCTTGGAGGTACGGAGAGGCTTTTGTCTCTAGTACTTAGAAATGGAGGGTACTCTTAATTTATGTGCCAGGGTAGAAAAGTTATTAGGGAAAAAGGATGTCTCCTGTCGGAAGCCCCCATCAGTGCTCTTGAAGAGGCAACAGAAAGGGCAGTCAGGAGAAGAATCTCCTCTGGAAAGAAAAAGGGGGAAAGAAAAAAATGAGTCTAGTTTTATGTTCAGTTTTAATTAAAGGCGCTAGATTTAGCACACAAAATGACACCCAGTTAAATTTAAAGTTCAAACAACAAATAAATTATTCAGTGTATATAATATCTGCTTCAGCGGTTTCAGTTAGCCACAGCCAACTGCAGTGTGGAAGCAGCTAATCCTCCTTCTGAGGTATTGTCAAAAAATGAACCTAGTAGGCTGACATTACATCACGATGCCTATGTCACTCACCTCCCTTCATCTCATCACGTGCGCATTTTATCATCTCACATCATCACAAGAAGGGTGAAAACAGTACAGTGCAGTATTTTGAGAGAGAGAGAGACCACATTCACAAAGCTTTTATTATGGTGTATTATTATAATTGTTCTATTTTATTATTAGTTATTATTGTTAATCTCTTACTATGCCTAACTTATAAATTGAACTTTATCATAGGTACCTATATGTAGGAAAAAACAAAGTTATATATAGGCTATGATGCTATCCATGGTTTTGGGCATCCACTGGAGTTCTTGGAACCTAATCCTCAAGGATATGGGGAGGGGGGCTCCTATAAGTCTATCTCATGCAATATTTGGGACACACTTATTTTAAAATTTAAGTAGTTTTGAAAATGTGAAATTCAAATTTAGGGGTGCCTGGCTGGTTCAGCTGGAAGAACAGGCAACTCTTGATCTCAGAGTTGTGAGTCTGAGTCTCATGTTGGGGGTAGAGATTACTAAAATAAATAAATAAATAAATAAATAAATAAATAAATAAATAAATCTTTTAAAAAATGAAAGAACTGATTTAAAAAATAAATAAATAAGATGTGACAGTAAAATTTAAATGGGTGTCCTGTATTTTATCTGGCAAGCCTTATTTAAGAGGTAGAGAGCACTGGGTGTTATATGCAACTAATGAATCATTCATTGAACACTACATCAAAAACAAATGATGTATCGTGTGGTGGCTAACTTACCATAAAAAAAAAAAGAGGTAGATAGATGGTGATAGAGAAACTGGGTGCTTTGCAGGAGACAACATAATGGGTTACTGGCACAAAGTTTGAGTTTTAATTTGATCTAAAGCTTTCCTGTGGGTAGATTTTCTATGTTGGAATGTTCTTTAAGAAGGCAGTTATGTTGACCAAGCCATGTCCTACCAAGGGATTCTTTTTAGAAAAGTGAAATCTTATCAAACTCGACCTCTAGAGAATCACCACTTTTAGAAAAGTAAAGACTAGAACCCCCAGGAAATATTCAAGGAGAAGCTTAATGTAGTATATTCCTTAACATAGTTAAGAGTTTATTTTTGGCACAAAGCTAGCTACAATACCATTGAACTGTTCATTTTAAAATGGTTAATTTTATGTTATATGAATGCCCCCTCAATCAATTTAAATAAAAAACACTAGAGATATCAAAACTCTTTTTTTGGTCCTTACTCTATGAATATGACTGCTATCTGTGACCTTGTCCTCAAATGCCCCTTCCCCAGGACATCCATAGTATTTGTTCTATTTTGTTTTTTAACTTTATGATTTGTAATTCAGTTTTACTCATCATGTCCTGTTTGTATGCCCTTAATATTGGAGTTTTCATTATTCAGCCGGAGGACTTTCAGTTCTCCCATTTTTATATTCTGTACTTTGGAAACATATGCATGGTCTCAAGGAAATATTAATTCTGATACAATTTAACTTGGAGTACCATTACTTATAAAAGGTATTTGATAAAATTTTCATTTTTATTATTAGCTCTCTTAAGATAAGAAAAAGAGAGGCAGTGTCTGCCAGTGTATGGAGTTTTGCAGGGTTTTGTTAGAGTCAACTGAGAGTTACAATGACTATATTAATACGGAGATAATGAGTATATGTTGATTTGATAATGCTCACTCAGTGTTAACTATTTTAGGAATTTCTGGCTGGCCATAAATGCATTAAAGAAAATATGTGTACATTTTGTTTTCATAATTAAAACATAGTTTTTGTGCTAAATACTATAGTAGAGTAGTTTGGTTTTTGAAATACATAAACCAGTGAAAGCTATGCTTCTGTCACAACAACTTGGAGGAAAATGACTAGTAGAACTGAGGCTCTGCTCTGATGAATAGGAGGAAGGGACCGTATACAACACTGCAGTAGGTGTATCACATTTCTCCTATTTTTACAATGCTCTGAGAAACCCAAAAGTACTTCTTGAGCTCTCCCTGGGAAAGAACGTTGAAAGCATTTGCAATGATACCCAGCAGTCATGAACACCATATGAGACATGAGTCAAAAGCATCTGTATAGAAAGAACACCCTGATCTCTGCAGTTGGGTGGATGGTTGGGGTAGGTAGTGTCACTTCCCTTTTTCTTTAAAAACCTCCAACACTGTATTTTTTATACTCCTTGATAATAAGTGTTTGCTTTATTTAATATATTGTTGGATGAGTGAGTATCAAAACTCCCCCGTCTCTAAAAATTCTGCTCTTTAAGTTGGTAGGCAATTTTTTAACAGACTCACAGTCATTTGCTCCAAGGATTTCTTTCCAGATATATCTTCTGTTTCTATGTAAACACTGTTACGTGGCAGACCAAACTGTTTCATTCTTTAGGGAAGAAATTCCCCCAGGCTTTGCCTGTTATCACCCCCCTTCCTCTGCTGTTCCAATTTCAACCACTTCTTCAAGGTTCCCCAAAGACATTTTTTTCGGGTAACTCCTTCAGATGACCCTAGTCTGGAGTGATCTTTTATCATCAGCAATTCTATAACAATATGGCAGATAAATTTCTGAGATACGTATCCATAAACTACAATGCAGTATAGCTCTTTGGAAAATTTTCTTCAGAATAGTATGAGATTTGCCTCTGCCTTTAAAAGAAGAATAGTTTGCTGAATATAATTGTGTTGAGACTATTTTATACCAACCTTTTGTATAATTGATATATTTTTTAATGATTGTATGAATTGATTAGAAAAAAATGTTTGAATTTCTGCTTCTGTCTTTTTTTGTCTCTGTCACAGATTAAAACATTTTAGTCAGTAATGGGGAAGTCTCTTTGGCTTTGTCTACTCCCTGTTGTCTTTCCCTTAACTATTCCCATGCTCATGATGCTGACCACCCTCAACTTCTTTCTGAACAGCGAAGCATATTTCTCTCTCTGGGTCTTTGCACTCAGTATCCTTCCTACTTAGAATACACCTAGTATATGATAAATACTTTTAAAATATTTGCTGAATAGCTGATGGACTAAATGCCTGACGCTGAATGATCCTGAGGGAGAAATAAGCCAATTATAAGCAAGATTAACTTCTGATTAAACAGCTTTGGGAAGAACATGTTAACGAGGTAGAAGCCCTTCCTTGTGGATTTATGTGTAGAGCATGGGGTAGAGCCTGGAAGCCCAATAAGAGGGCTGAGTCAGAAAGGTCAGGAGAGGGGGAAAAAAAAAAGTCAGGGGAGAGAAATACATCATTGTATATTTTACCTGTTGTGCTTTGAAACTTAACCCTTTGACCTCTCCTGTAGTATAACCTGTAGGGTTCCTGTGAGTGTTGTCTATAGCACAAAGTGGGCATTCTGTAAGTGTTTGCTGTTAGCAGTACGAAAATGACTTTATGGGCAAATAAAGCCTCTTTTAGATGATGTTTTTTATGGAAATGTGTGTGTGTGTGTGCATGTGTGTGGATAAGTTGGGGAGGGCATGTTCACAGTCTAAAATCATAAAAGTTACTCTTAGCTTGAGTACATACAAAAACAAGCTACAAACTAGATTTGGCCCGAAGGCCGTATTTTGTCTGCCTCTGATCTAGCTCATTCTTCAGTTCTTGAAGTGAGATTACTCTCTTGGTACCTGAGTCTCACTTCTTGAATTTATAACCTCTCTGGTGTACCAATACTTCTTGGATTACTTGCTGCTTTATTCTTTTTTATTCTAGAATTCCTGTTTCCATTGTTCAACAACCTGCTTTGTTCTTTTCTCATCTTCTCATTCTTGTCCTCCAGCAAATAAATAGCAGAAGTTCAAATAGTGAACAGTGTTTCTCAAAACTCAAGACTGATGTTATTTCGCTACCGTATTGTGGCTTCCAGACTAGGATTCTTTCAAATACATGTGGATGAATCTGTCACTTATTGTCTGCCTTCTCATTGTTGATTCGTCTTTAGTTCCAGACAACTTTTCCTATCTAACTTATGATCTCATTTTATTCCTCAGTGTTTTGCCAGTATGTGCTATGACATATGATCTTCACATCTCCACTTTTAACACTGATGCTATCCTGATATCATGAGGCTGTGTTCCTTGGGACTCTGTTCCTTTTATAAACTCATTTTCTTCTGTGACTGGCCATTTCTTTTTCTTTTAAAGATTTTATTTATTTGAGAGGGAAAGCACAAGTGTGGGGGAGGAGCAGAGGACGAGGGAGAGCAGACTCTCCGCCGAGCAGGGAACCCCTGTCCCTGGACCCCAGACCATGACCTGCACCAAAGGCAGACGCTTAACTGACTGAGCCACCCAGGCACCCCTCTGATTGACCATTTCACCTCTGTTTACAAATATATTTAGATCTTCTTTATCAAAACATTAATAAGCACACAATTTTTCTTCCATTTGCAAAGCCATGCCTCAAGTTCCCAATCAGCAACTTTCAATTCCAGCCAAAGTTCTCAAAAATATTGATGAGTATTAATGAATGAATTCAAGCTGATTAATTTAGTTCCATCCTTCCATTATACCCAGTGATTCATTAATTTTGTGAATATGGAAACTACATTCTCATTCTTCCCCTACCCAACCACTCAAATACTTTAATCATTTCTTCCTCTGATTTTCCAAATCATTTGATACTGATCAATTATTTAGATGTATCCATTAAAATGTTTTTAACACTTAAAAAATCATACTGAATATAAATTTACTAAAATATTCAAATAAAATATTTGCATGTTACATTGCATTTTGGCTTTATCGTTTTATCATAATGAATGAAAAAATAAAAGACAGTAAGTTGCATACATCTCATTATATTAGAAAAATGAAGACAGTGGTGGTTCATCATCACATCTGCTAAAAAGCAATGAAATTTTATCCCAAAGCAGATAGTCATTTGGCCTTAGCAAGGTAACCTTGTGCTCTATTTTGAGGTAAGATAAAAATTTTTCATATCATGTCCAAAATTCTCTAAATTTCCTATTGACTGTTAAATCTGAAAGTGAAACAGGAAGAACGTCACTAATTGTACATTTCTATGATTGTAAGCGCCTCTTATAACTTGTCTCGTGTTATAAAAAAAAACATGTTTTCACTTTCAATATTATAATTGTAATTAGAAAGTAAATATGTACCATATTAGGATTTCTTGAACCTGCCTTTAGAATGAATTATTTTCATTCTTCTGATAATTTGGCTTCATGCAGGGGAAAATTAGAGTGTTCCAATTCATGCTATTTTATAATAATATTAGAAAGTATGTTATGTGGAAATATTATATAATATAATCATCAGCATTTTGAATGTAATGATTGCTATTCAACTACCATTCTATTAATGATGAAATAGAGATTGATTTTATTTCATACCTCAAGATTTAATACACAGCAATTTTAACCTCATCAGAAACTGCCTTCTTTTGATGCCTAATAGCTTCAGGATACTTCATTTTAATGCTCCCGGACTAAAACTGTGCTGTATTTTAGAAGATGTAAGACATAATTTATTCATTCTCAATTTCTTAAAATCATATCTTGGATTACCTCAAAATGTAATCTGAAGCAAATTCAGATGTTAGGAGCTTTTTAGCACTAATCTTCTAAAATGGGAAGAGAACCCTGTCAATGCAAATTTGCCATCAAACAAATTCCCTTTTGTTTGCAAAAGAATCAGTTACATAAGTAGTGATGCAAGTTAAATTTTGTCAGATTTTGAAGAATAACATAAGAATGAAATTGTCAAGTATTACATTTTGATTACACATATACAGATATCAAACTTATTCATAAATGAAACCCACACAACCAAATGCAATTGTATATTCTCACAGGCTTTTTGAGAAGCATAAATGAAGTAATGCTTGACAAGTTGCTTTGTAAACCATAAAACACTGTAATAACAAAAAACATTATTAGTAATCTCTTAGGAGTTAATACCTACAACTAAATTGCTAGAATGATCTTGAGTTTTTGCAAATGAAAATTGCATTAAAGACATAACCTATTATTAATAAGATTTTAACATCTATTAAAATTTAAAAGCTGTTTATCTTCTAAATAATTGGCTATTTTACCATACATTGTAGACCACTGTATATACATAATTATATATACACAATTCTGGAAAATGTGAATTACAAAATTTTTTTGTAAAAAATTATTTTAAAAAGAAAAATAAAGCCCAAGTCACAGGATTTTAAATTTTTGGATAAATTTTAGATTATATAATAATAGTTTTTCCTTGCAAATTCTACTTGCCCTCATCAAAAGTATATACAAGATACCTTTTTCACAATTAACCGAAGTCTAGGTAAATTGCCTTCATAATTAAGGTTAAGTACCTGATTATACTCACAAATATCTCACTCTACTAGCTAAATAAAAACCTATACAGTACAGTGTAATCACAATTTATGATAAAATGCAGCTACCATACTTATTAATAAGCAGGTAAGCAGGTGATTATTAGTTGGATTTAAATTTTAATCATAATTTAAATAAATGCTCTAAAAAAGTATATTCACTTATTTTATGATATTTATAAAGTACCCTCTTTCAGCTTCAGGCTAATTATCATATTTTATCTAATAGGCACACACTTCAAAGCTTAATTCTCAAAAGACGTTATACATTAAAACAAATAGTTATGTGTCTCTTAACATCCAAATTGCCTTTGAGTTCCTTGAATCCCCATACTTTCTTATAAAACATTTTACATACACAAACATTCACACCTATCAGTTGGACCTTTAAAGTACAATTATTACTTTTTGTTAAAAATGTATGGTTATTTATTTTTCCTGCTTATTAACTATACTCAAACATCATCTACTTATTACATTTTGTTTCTCATAATACATACACAATATATGATTCACTGATTATTAAAAATCACCAGTTATGGAGAAAAATTTAGTAATATCTAATCAAGCTATATAGGCATTGACTCTTTGACCTAGTTATCCTGTTTTGAGGAATTTACCCTGAAACTAACCTCAACACACATAAAATGGAACATAGACAGGTTATTTACCTGAAATAGAATATTGAAAACCACTTGTCTACTAACAAGCCTCTGGTAAAACAAAACAAATTTAAAAATAGAAAAATATTATTAATCTACTAAATGGATTTTTTTTTAAGAGGGAGAGAGACAAGAGGCAGAGGTAGAGAGAAAATTTTAAGCAGGCTCTATGTCCAGCATGGAGCCAGATGTGGAACTTGATCTCACAACCCTGAGATCATGACCTGAGCTGAAATCAAGAATCAGATGCTTAACTGACTGAGCCATCCAGGTGTCCCAGCTAAGTGGAATTCTATTAAGCAGTTAAAATTTAGGAAGATCTCTATCACCCAACCTCCAGAAATAAACCCACACAATTAATTTGTGACAAAGGAGCCAAGAATCTATAATGGAGAAAGTATTGTCTCTTCAGTCAATTATGTTGGGAAAACTGGACAGCTACATGCAAAGAATGAAACTGGACCCCTTTCTTCCACCATACACAAAAATTAACTCAAAATGGATTAAAAACTCAAATGTAAAACCTGAAGCCACAATACTCTTAGAAGAAAACAGATGGTAAGCTCTTTAGCTTAACTCTTAGTGATGCTTCTTTGAATCTAACACCAAAAGCAAAAGCAAAAGCAAATAATAATAATAATAAAGAAAAATAAACAAACTAAAAAGCCTCTGCACAGAAAAGGAAACCATCAACAAAATTAAAAGACAACCTACTGAATAGGAGAAAATATTTGCAAATCATATATTTGATAAGGGGCTAATATTCAAAATATATGAAGAACTTACAGAACCCAACAACAGAAAAATCCCAAACAATCCAGTTGAAAATGGGCAGAAGCTCTGAACAGACTTTTTTTTTTTTTTCAAAAAAGACACACAGATGGCCAATAGGTACATGAAAAGATTCTCTACATTATTAATAATCAGGAATTGTGAATCAAAACCACAATGAGATATCATCTCACACCTGTCAGAATGCTTAATATCAAAAAGACAAGAAATAAATGCTGGTGAGAGTATGAAGAAAAGTGAATAATTATGTCCTGTTGGTGTGATTGTAAATTGGTGTAACCACTATGGAAAATAGTATGGATGTTCCTCAAAAAATTGAAAATCGAACTACCTTATGATTCAGCAATTCCATTTCTGTGTATTTATCTGAAAAAAAACCCCACTAATTCAAAAAGATATGTGCACCCCTATGCCCATTGCAGCATTACTTACAATACCAAGAAATGGAACCAGTGTAAGTTTACTCTGATGGATGAATGGATAAAGAATGTATGAGACATGGATAGACTACAAAGACATTATGCTAAGTGAAATAAGTCACATAGAGAAAGACAAATACCATATGACCTCTCTTGTATGTGAAATCTAAAAATAATAGTCATAATAAGTTCATAGATAAAAGAACAGATTGGTGGTTGCAAGAGACAAGGGGTGGGGGTAGGAGAAATGGGTAATTTTTTTTTTTTTTTTAGTTTAAATAAATTGAATAAAACTTTTGAAAACTCAACTCACTGGGCAGAACTGATCAAGTGTCGCTAGCTAACCACAGGCCTGCAGAATCAATTTGAAGTCTAAAAGTAACAAATATTTAATGCATAGTAATAATGACAACTGCACTGCCATTCTCTTTCTCCCCTTTATTAAAAAAAATTAGGAAGGGCATGGATAGAGCTAAAGAGTATTATGCTAAGTGGAATAAGTCAGAGAAAGACAAATAACATGATTTCACTCATATGTGGAATTTAAGAAACAAAACAAATGAACAAAGGGAAAAAAGAGATAGGAGGGGCAAACCAAGAAACAGATTCTTTTTTTTCTTTTTTTTAAGATTTTATTTATTTGTCAGAGAAAGAGCAAGCGAGCACAAGCAGGGGGAGCAGCAGACAGTGGGAGAAGCAGGCTTCCTGCTGAGCAAGGAGCCTTATGTGGGACTCGATCCCAGGACCTGGGGATCATGACCTGAGTGAAAGGCAGATGCTAAACTGACTGAGCCACCCAGGCATCCCAAGAAACAGATTCTTAAGTATAGAGAACAAATTGATGGTTACCAGAGGGAAGGTAGGTGGGGAGGTGGGTTAAATAAGTGATGGGGATTAAGGAGGGCACTTGTGATGAGCACAGGGTGTTGTATGGAAGTGTTGAATCACTGCATTGTACTCCTGAAACTAATGTTACACTGTATGTTAACTAACTGGAATTTAAATTAAAACTTTTAAAAAAATAGAAAAGTTAAAATAATAGGAAGATTTCTCTCACCTGATAAAGAGATTTCTAGGATACACAGTTAAGGAAAACTGTGTTGCAATATTGATATATAAGTATATGATTACTTTACAAAAAGAAATGCCAAAAAGCCTAAAGCAGAAACTGAAGAAAAAAAATTATCTAAAGGGATTGCATTATACAGGTGTATAAAAGTTAGGTGTTACTCTGACATTGTCTTTTTATACCTGCTGGATGTAGCCTTTTTTTTTTTCTTTTTTAAGATTTTATTTATTTATTTCAGAGGGAGAGAGAGAGAGAGAGCACATGAGTGAGCAGGATTGGGGGGCAAGGAGGAGCAGAGGAAGAGGGAGAGAGAAACTGAAACAGACTGTGTGCTCAGCCCAGAGCCTGATGCAGGGCTCAATCCCATGATGGAGAGATTATGACCTGAGCCAAAACCAAGAGTTGGTCGCTTAACTGACTTTGCCACCCAGGTGCCCCCTCCTCCTGGATTGAGCACCCTTTGTTGGTCTTTCTCCTCACTGTGGCTTTTTCTCAATATCTTCACTTATGATTTCTGGAACCAGCTCCCTGATAAATTACCAACACCAAATCCTTGCCTCAGGCTCTGCTTTTAGGGAAACTGAAATGGCAAGGCTAGCTGAACAAAATACCAGGAATTTCTAATAATTTATATTGGAAATGATGCAGTTATCTTATCAATATTAAAAGTATGTTCTTATAAAGGGAATGCTTATGTAATAAGCATACCTCCAACCCAAGCCAAATCCAATGGAGGTAAAAGTTCTTGCAGAATTCCTGAGTGTAAAATTGGAGTACTCTTCCTTCTTTTCCAGCTAGTGCAATTTCGTCAAACTTGTTAACCAGAGACTCAGTGGTTATGAGCTTAGGCACATGTCAGCATGGATGGAGCATTGTGATTACTACACTAAAAAATAAAATGATTTCTGTGTAAACTTTTATTCCTACCTCAGTAAGTTTTATTATTTTTTCTATCAAATTATCCACTTCAATTCTCCACATTTTTTCTTAATATATTTCATATATCGATTCCACATTTTCCCTAGCACTAAGCCATATGAAGTTGTTCTAAGCAAATATTTTATCAAAGCAGACTTCTATCAGTAAAAAATAGAATAGCTATTTATATTTCCAAATCAATTATTTGCCACTGTAATAGGATTCTTGCTAAAATTTTTTTCTAATTTTTTAAAAACTTAATGCTTTCAGATATTCACTTTCATTAGTATATACATGCAAAAGAAGTGAAAATTTAAAACAAAAAAGTGTTGGTGGGTACATTTTAATCAAAAGGATAGAGAAAAAGTACAGCAAATATAATAATACAGATATATAGATATAGATATAGATATAGATATAGTACAGTTCCTTACATTACTATGGAAAATTTAGCTCAATTTTTAATGTCTTTTCTGTACTTGAATTATGGAAGAGAGAAAATGTTGATGCCTTGACGTAAGTCAAAGTGAAGCATTCATTGACATAAAAATATTTGTTCTAATGTAACTTTGAATTTATTATGATTTTTTTCTTAACTACCCAAATTGAAATATACAAATGTTTAATACTATCCTAGTCCATGTCAATAAACATACATTTGGAGATGGGAGATAGAAAGTTTTTCCTTCGGCAGAAACTAGTGTGTTTAAAATTGGTGAGAACCTTCAGATTTTAAACTCTTCCTTCAAAAAAAGTGAAAAGAAAAGATAAAAAACATCAAGTCAGTAATAAAGTTTTCCTCCAAACTGCATGACCACTGTGAAGAAATATCTGTGAAAAATCTGAGATGGACAATATAAATTGCTTCTGGCTATCAAGGGAAAAAGAAAATTTGATGGTGCTGTAATCATAATTTCCTCTTCTACTATGGATAGGAAATACTAGCACTCTGCCAGTTTGCTTTCTACTCTTGCTTTACACATCAAATAGGAAAAATGGATTGTGAGACTATTCAAACTTTACATTTCCCTTAATTCATACAAATAATTTGTGCAAAATATCATAGCTTTCATTTCCATGGATCTTTCTCTCATTTTCTCTAGTAAAGTTTAAATCTTAAGACTATTTTGTAAATTAAATTCTAATTAGTATATTTGAAATTTTAAAGTACACCCTGAGAGGCTCTATTTATATTATAGGGAAAACAAAAAATATGTTAGAAGAATTGCATATTTTATAAAAACTATGAATACTTATAATATCTTTATATTTCCCCCAATGAATAAGATTAAATTTCTATAAGTATTATTTAGAAAGTGATAACATCCATGCTTTAAAAAATGATGGCAATAAAATATGTCAAATATTATAAAGTCATTTCTTTTATTCCCCCAAAGTGGTATTTCTACATTTTGAGTAGATGTCTGCTTATATATATTTTTTTTCCTTTTTTTTTTTTTTTAAGATTTTATTTATTTATTCGACAGAGATAGAGACAGCCAGCAAGAGAGGGAACACAAGCAGGGGGAGTGGGAGAGGAAGAAGCAGGCTCCTAGCGGAGTAGCCTGATGTGGGGCTTGATCCCAGAACTCTGGGATCACACCCTGAGCCAAAGGCAGACGCTTAATGACTGCACTACCCAGGAGCCCAATTTTTTTATTAAACTAAATTTAAAAGAAATCCAGAAAATTATACTTCCAGGAGTATAGAATTAAAATATAGAGAAATATATTTTAAATATACATCTTACATCCTTACTCAGACCTCTTTGTTGTTGTTCCAAGCCTCCATTCTTTAAAGAGTCAGGCCATTTTTCAATCTCTAGACTGAGAAATTGAAAGAGTAGGATTTTGGAATATCACTTAAAGACACAAGTACTTTAGTAAACTAATTTGAAATTTAAAAATTCTTCCAAAATTTGTGTTTTCCAATATAATCACAGGATAGAAAAGGGCTACCATAAACTACTCAGTAAGAGAGACAAATTACTATTTTTTTGTAATGCTGCTGGAGACTGGTAGTACAGGAAAGGATTTCAGTTAATGATTTCCCTCCTCAGTGCAGCCTAAGTCTTGTCTGCTGCTCCCTTATAATATGATTCAACAGTATAGAAAGAAGTACCGGAAAATTACGGAGGAAATATGCTGCCATTCTTCAACTCCTGACACATAGGTGGATAGGGAAAATAGTGGCTTCAGCCACCAGTGAGTTTGAAAAATACACTTGGCCATGACTGAGAACTGATGTTATTGTGATAAAGAGTAAATAAAGGAGAGATAAAATGGGATTTGGTAGAAAGGATACTAAAAGATACTCGGTCACTAAAGGGAAAAGTCATTTCTCAGATTCTGAAGCCAAAGAAATGCCTCTGAATCAAACAAAGTAAAAAATACAATATTAATTTTAATAGTGTAAGTTTTAATAGTATAATTTTCATGGATCATGTGGAATCTGGTCCATTCATAACCTTTATTTGTAATTTTTTTCTCAACTTTAAAAATCTCAAATATACTAATCAAAATTTTATTCACAACTTAGTTGGTTTAAAATAGATGTTCTTTATATACCTTTAAATCTTCTTAAAATGGGATTAAATATTTTGCATGAAAAAACCCAAAGGAAACCTTGCTAGATATACGAAATTTGCAACACTTGATAATATAATTTTCCATTGTATTGATTCTAAAATTTTACAAAGCATTTTAATAAATATTATTCCTTTATTCCTCACAAGGTTTTTAGGCCAATTACCTGCACTTATTGTCTTTTCTTTTCCAGCTGGCATTTACTTTATCAAAACATCTCTGAAGAGTGCCTATTCCATAACAAACATAGTGATAGGTTTTGTTGTATAGTTTCTGCTAGCAGGAAGACTTGCACTCTGTCTTGAAAAATAGGAAATTATATGAAAAAAAGAGTTCTCAAAGGTAAGATAGCCCTTTCCCATCTCAGTGGGAGATCTCTTCATTTATTTTTATAAATGAAATCATATTTATTTTCTCGACCCATTCCTCCACCTCCTGCTATTGTCTTTCTTCTTCCTTTTCCACTCCCTCCTCCTCTTCCTCCTTTTTGTCTTTTCCTCCTGTTTGTCTTTTCCATTAAGATACAAGCTCAGCAAAAGCAGGGAGCAAGTCTTTCTTTTTCTTTTTCTTAAAGACTGATTTATTTATTTGAGAAAGAGAGAAAGAGGGCCTGCATCCGCGAGTGGGGGGAGGGAAAGAGGGAGAGAATCTTCAAGCCTGCTCCCCGCAGAGCGTGAGTTGGGGCTCAGTCTCAGGACCCATGAGATCATGACCTGAGTCAAAATCAAGAGTCTGATGATACTGAACTGACTGAGCCACCCAGGCACCCCAATTTTTCTGCTCTAATTACAAGAACTTTTGAGATGTTCATAGAGCCAGCTATTGATTTTTGGTCTGTAGAAACCACAGTGATTCCTTGTCATTTTAACAACTCTACGAGTTGTGTACCTATCAGGTAGTAATAATATAAAATGAAGGAATCAAGTCTCTAGATTTAGACAGAAAGACATCTTAAGCATAAATAAATACAAAATCAAATCATGTATTATAGTCATCTTTATGAGGATAAAAAAGATCATCTATTCTGAAAATTATATATAAATTATATATTATATATATAAATTATATATTTATATATATATTTTTTTACACACATACATATATATATACACATATATACATATACATATATATATATATATATATATATATATATATATATATATATATATATATATATAAAAGCAGATAGTGTGTGTATGTGTATATGTCTGTCTCTTTTCTCCTAAGGACCTCTGGCTTAGTGATGTATTTCCTTCACTTTGCTACCTGCTCAGAGACTCATGAGATTGTAGCACTTCCCCACTCACATCTATTCCAGTACACTGTTGGGGTTTCAGTTCTCTTTCTCTCTCAAGCTTGTTGTCACTGTCACTCTATTTGTTTGGTTTTGTCTCATTTAGTGGCTAGCGATGAATTAAACAATATGTTTTATAGTTGGTTTATAGTGAAACAGACCTTCAGAATGTTCAGAATATTTAGTCGCCTCCAACAACTTCTAACTCCCAGGACCTGTGAATGTGACCTTGTTTGGAAATAGGGTGGCTCTAATCCAGTATGACTGATGCCCATATAAGAGGAAACGAGACATGACGATGCAGTCACACATACAAAATGCCAGGTGAAGTGACGTGTCTACAAGCCAAGGAATGTCGATGATTGCCAGCAACACCAGAAGCTAAGGGAAGGGCATAAAACAGTTCCTCCCTTAGGGCCTTGAGAGTGGTCATGTCCCTTTTTTAGATTTCTAGCCTCCAGGACTTTCACAGAATGAATTCTATTTTGTTAAGCTACCCAATTTATGGTACATTTGTACAACAGCCCCAGGACTGCTTAGCTTTAATATATAAGTTAGTTAAAGTAGAGTGTGAAAACATCTAAATTGGAAAATCAAGATGTCTCTGGACTCATATATTTAATCTAAAATTTGTGGGTGTGCAAAAAGGAGTGAGCAGACTCGAGACTCCCTGCTTTCCTTTGCAAAGGCCTGCTTGCAAGGTTGGCCCTTGTCTGGCATTTGGGAACTGAGCTCTTGGAGTGCTCCCAGGCAACATTTAACTGACAAAAGTGGCTCACTCTGCCTAGACAGCGTAAACAATATGGTTAATGGTGAACATAAGGTTTATGCTGAACACCTGCTTTCCTCTGGGATTCGGAATTTTGGCACCTGCTAGACAGAGGGTGCCTATGTGACCAGACCCCGGCAAAAACCTTGGCAGCTGAATCTCTAATGGGCTTCCATGAGTGTAGCTGTGGTACATATGTTGCTGCATTTTTGTTGCTGGAAGAAAAGTATGCTCTCTGTAAGCCCTCATGGGACAGAAGAAACATAAGGAAGCTTTCACATGGATTTCTCCACACTTCACCTGTGTCTTTTTCTCATGATTTGGATGTGTATCCTTAAAATATCATTGTAATAAATCCTAGCCATGCACAGAACTATCTGGTGAATCCTCTGAATTCTTCTACCAAATCTCTGAACATTGGAGTAGTCATGAGAACGCTCCACAAGATGAGACATGAAAGGTTTTTAAATCCACCACTCCGTTTTATCTCAAGAAGAATCCATCCAATTTTCTATCACATATAACCCAACACATACAGTTATATGGCTGTAAGTCTGAATGAATATTTAGATTTTTGTTGAAACTACAAGTTGCTTTTGGTTAAACAAGCTGTCTGTGCAGTATACTTTATTCTTTCAATGTAACCTGAATAAAGTTTAATTACATCTCATATCTAACATTTGCTAATAAGAACATTTAAAAAGTTCTTTAATATATAATTAACCAGTAATGGCAAAATTAGCATATAGTAGTCAATTATATTGTGGAGAATAAAGTTGCATTCAAAAGAAAATCATAATAGAACTAATATAAAAATATACTTCCTCTAAAGCCCCTCAAGTAAAGGCAGTTAAAAACTCTTGCACTGAGAACCTATTAGAATACAGAGTCACCCATGATCCATATAATTCATGACCATCTGTTTTATATGGGGGGCCAGCTATGCTTCTGTCCAGAGTGAGTTTAGGGGACCTAAATCTCCTTGGTACTTGCTGGAGTCAGTACCCTTGTCAGTTTCCTTTGTCCCTTCTCCTCTCCTGTTCCAGTCCCAGCCTCATTCTAAACAATGTAGACTGTACCTACGTTTTGAAAACTAAAAATGAGTCCATTCATCCACTGTTTACTCCTAAAATGATAACGATAATTTTATACTTTACTCAGCTAGCACCTGATTTTGACTTTTAAGTTAATTAATTAATTTTATTAATGTAGGGAAACATTATTTTTCTTGACAGCTACTGTTGGGGATGGAAGAAAACAATCAGCCTCAAATTCTGAAGGAGTAATTGGGTGGTATCATTAAAGTCTGATGTAGTGATCTTTTAGGAATGCTATTGCACGCACCACTTTTTAAACATGTATATTAGAGAGTGAAAATGTATAAAAGAAAATGTGGCACAGCTAGAGTAGAGGCTATACTCATAAGTTATTTATTTTACAAAATTTAGAACAATATAACCAGTAGTGATGTTTGCTTTATTTTTAATAAAAATTATTGTAGTGGGGCCATTATTCTGTGAGATCATCTTGGACAGTCATCCTAAAATAATGGAACTTGTAAAGCTCCTTAAGAACAGAAACTGTTTTGATTACCTTTATGTGATATATATTTAAAGTGTCTTACTCCAAAAGTGCATTCTTAGCACTCATTCTTAGATACTTGTTACTAATGTTACTAATAGGCAAATAACAGAATAATTTCTATGTATAGCAAAGGTTAACTGTTAAGTACTTCAAATGATAAATTGCAAATACCACTTCTGCAATTTGTTATTATAAAAAATATATTTAAACATGATAATGATGGGTGTACAAATCGGAATTAAATTATACATTTAAATTTATTTATTTATTATCATTAGAATTTTTTTCAGTTGAGGAGAAGTTCCCATAATAAACACTGTTTTTAAATGAACAATTCAATGGCATTTAGTACATTCACAATGCTGTGCAACCATCACCTCTGTCTGGTTCTAAAACACTTTCATCATGCCCATAGGAGATTCGATACCCATTAGGTAATTATTCCCCACTTCTCCCTCCCTACTACCTCACCCCCATTTCTGCCCCAGTAACCACTCATATGCTCTCTATCTTTTTAAACAATAGAAATGTATTTGTGATATGTGATCATTTTAACCGAACATGTCTTTTTTTACTCCAAGTTAGGTTTCACTTCAGCTCTGCCACGTGTACAAGGTTCTGCAATACAAATTTGTATATGATAAGGTACAACAATTTAAAAAACTTATTACTTATATTCCATCATCACCTTGACAGGTTCAAATATGTACTTCTAATTGTTATTAAAAATATATATTAATGACCTGCCTGAAATCCTTGGAATGTAATTTTTTAAGGACAGTTAACTAAGAAATGGCATATGGACAGGTCTCTTTCCATTTGAATAATTAATTAATCAGAGCATTTCATTCCACAAATATGTGTGTATTACCTAATATTTCCATATTTAGATTAAGAATTTAATATATTCCCATACAAACCTTACAAAATATTGTGGCCACCTGAATCTGGATGATGACAATATATTAGGTCATTCATATGTTATTTATATCAAACAACATTATTTTTTGAGGTGTTCTTTGATGAACGGAGTTATGTCAGGAACTTGCAATAGAACTTCAGAAGTAGAAAAATCCACTGAATGAATTTCAGCACATAGATTTAATTTCCAGAGATTCATTGTTTTTTTCATTAAGTTATTATATATTTGGAATATATTTTGT
Source organism: Ursus americanus (assembly GCF_024610735.1). Classification (NCBI taxonomy): domain Eukaryota; kingdom Metazoa; phylum Chordata; class Mammalia; order Carnivora; family Ursidae; genus Ursus; species Ursus americanus. Next base: position 49,473,820 of record NC_142135.1, on the reverse strand, counting down.
AAGGTCACAAATGTGAGTTATGGATTTATTTTATTGATTTGTTTATTTTATGATGACATCTTGAATTTTATAAAGTCCGATCAGACAGAAGTGGTTCTTTGGGTGGAGTAGTTTAATCGAACTTTCCAATTTATGGATGCATGCTGTGCACTATGGAAGTGCAGCTGAGGAATATTCTCAGAAAACCACAAAGGGAGCAGGCTATGAAGTGGTTCAAGGGCATTTCTTTGTGACCTAAAGAATTTCTGAGTCACTGTGTAGTGACCCAAAGTGGCAGTTTGCCAAAGAATTTTGTTTTTAAGAAAATAGAAATTAAATAAAAGAAAGTTAAGAGTAATAAATTGCCAAATTTGTAGCTAAATACGCATATTTTAAACATTCCAAGTGAAACAAGTGTATTTACATTGGGCTTTTTAAACTATTCTTTTGTACACATTAATTTAGAAAAAATCTTTTGGCCATTGCAATATCAGGCAATTTCCTAAAATAGGAATGATCTCCACTTATCATCATTGGGTGTTTAACCACAGAAAATTATTCCTTGAGACGCCAAAAGCCAGACACTCTCTGTATTTTACTATATTTGAGTTGACACTGTGAAACACCTGCTGTGTAGTCTGGGAAGGCTCTTTTTGTTTATTTTAAAATCATGTTTAGGGGCGCCTGGGTGGCACAACAGTTAAGCGTCTGCCTTCGGCTCAGGGCGTGATCCCGGCGTTATGGGATCGAGTCCCACATCAGGCTCCTCCGCTGGGAGCCTGCTTCTTCCTCTCCCACTCCCCCTGCTTGTGTTCCCTCTCTCGCTGGCTGTCTCTATCTCTGTCGAATAAATAAATAAAATCTTTAAAAAATAAAATAAAATAAAATCATATTTAAGACGTTAGTTGACACCTGTCTGTTGGTTTGACGTCATAAACTTTCCTGCGCTCTGTTAAATTAAGTTGTAGTTACAATGACACAAACAATATTTGTCAAATCCCCATTTAACTCCTTGTTATGATGTATTTCAGTTTTGTCAGTGTTAACATTTTCATTCAAATATGTTTTTTAAATTAAAATTCACTTTGTCATTCAGGCTCTTTTTTGAGGCAGTGAATTTTCGGTTTTTGTTTGCTTGCTTTGTTTTATGTCATATTTTTCCCAAAATAAAACTATATAAAATTAACAAACATGAGTTAACAAACAGAAAAATATATATATATTTTTCCAAGCAGTATTTTCACAAACACCCATTACCGTTTCATCTTGGTTAGCTCAGCCAGGGCTATTGCAAGTATGCATGTGAAGGTAGTAGTGAGGTAGTAGTGAGGTAGGCAGCAGCTGAAGAAGAGAGAAGATTCTGAGAAAGGGGACAATGAGGGCCAGGGCATATACGAGGGAGATACGAGGTCTTCTGAGTAACTTTAAGAAAAATATTAATGAAATACTTAAGTAAGAAGGTGCTGTGGTTAAACTGGCCAATATGAGGCAAAATACTCTCAAATTAATAATTTTTGAGTAGAATGCCCCAACTGTTTGAGAGTAAAGATCAGATAGTTTAACCTGAAAGTTCTCTGAGAAGTAGGCCTGTAATTTTAGAGAGAGCCTAAAGTAAATGCTTCCCTATTGTTTACCCTTACATGTTAATTCTTTCCCAAACATTTTACTGTTAGTACGATCTGGCTTTGTCAGCATGATAAAATCTGAAAACTATGTCTGTGTACAAAAATACCGAATTATTCATTTTGTGTGTTTGTTTTGTGTATCACTTGTGTTCTAGGGAGCAGTATCAATACATAGTGGAGCAAATTTATGTGGTATAAAGGCAAAAATTAAACTTCTGTTTTTATTTTTTATATTTAATATTCAGTTAGAATAGAGATTGCTGTGAAATGGTTATAGCTAATCAACTGAAATTCTCCCTCAAAACTTTTTCCTTTTTTTAAGATTTTATTTATTTATTTGACAGAGAGAGGGAGAGAGAGAGCACAAGTACGAGGAGCGTCAGAGCGAGAGGGAGAAGCAGGCTCCCTGCAGGGAGCCACTGGGTCCATCCCAGGACTCTGAAATCATGATCTCATGATCGGAGCCAAAGGCAGAGGCTTAACCAACTGAGTCACCCAGGCACCCCTCAAAACTTTTTCTAGTCATAACTTATTTTGAATTTGGTTTGATCTCTTCCCTGTCATCTGGGATGATTTCCTTAATTGAGAAGAAAGGGGAAAAAGCGGACATACTTTACTTCGGTGCATACACTTTATCCTAGTTTGAAAATCTGTAATGCAAGTAAAAACCAGGGAAGTTTGCAACACTCAAGAGAAAAGTGTTTAGCATCTGAGCAAGGAAGGTGGCCAGAATCAAAGGGACTGGAATAGTTGGTGAAATGAAGTAAGAGAATGTTCACAAATGCAGAAAGAAAATCAGGAATGACTCATGTTACAGATTCTGAAAGACTCCTTTCCAAAAGACTGAAGGATTACAGTGCAAAATGCGACATCAAGATGATGTCAGAGTGGTACTGAGACAATGATCATCACTGAATTCCAAAAAAAAATTCAAACAAAGTTTTGGTGTTAAAGCCATGTTTTCAGTGGGTGAGCTAGAAAAAAGAGAAGTGTAGACTGCCATCTCAGGAAACATAGCTGCAATGGAATGAGACTACTAAAACATGAACTAGGTGTGGGAACAGGTTAAAGAATATTTTTTCTTGCTTTGCTCTTAAATGGAAAGCCTGAAGTATGTTTATAGATAAAGGGTACATAGAAATAAGATTTTCCGTTGTTGAGTGTGAGTGTAAGAAGTTAACCAATAGAACGCATTCTGTTGTAGATGAAGATGACAGGGTCAGAGCTTAGGTAAAACTATCTTCTTGTACCCAAGGAAGAGTGATGTTTATTTCCTTGGAAATACAAGAACATAATATAATTACATAAAATAGATACGTGAAGGAATTTCCAAAGACTGTTAGCTCTATTTGATTATATGCCTCAATATTTTTTTCAGAAAATACAGTTGTAGACCCAGCTCAGTGGGGTAAAGTCTTCTAAAAATAGACTTTAAAACTTTACTACTTGGTGTAGTGACGTACTTAAAAGCTAAGTAGTAAAGTCAGGTAGACATGGGTTTGAATAATGGCTCTGGAAGCATGTGTGCTTAGATATATTTTCTTTGTTAGTAAAACTAAAATAAAATATGGAGTGTATATACAGATGTTGAACATTAGAAATACTCTTATTTTGTAAGCACAGTGCTGATAGTAGCACTTTATAGCTATTTATCATGATCATAGCTTTTATCATGATCAATTTTTAGATAAATAGAATGTGTTGGTGATCATTACTGGGTCTTCTGAGGACACTAAAAATGTTTCTCCAGTTCAATGCACTTCTCCAGTTCAATGATCCCTTGACTGTTTCTATCCACTCTCTATCTTCCTCGTCGGTCTTCATTGCCCAGGTAGTAACTGAATGTTTTTAGACACCAAAGTTGGGAGATGGGTGAATAGGAGAGAGGGGTCAAGAGGTACAAATTTCCAGTCATAAAATAAGTAAGTCATGGGGATGTAGAGCATGGTAATTATAGTCAATATCATATTGCATATTATGTAACTTTCTATGGCGATGGGGGTAACTGGATTTATTTCAGTGATCATTTTGCATGTATACAAGTATCAAACCATTATGTTGTATACCTGAAATTAATATACTGGTATATGCAGTTATAGCTCAATAGTAAAAAAGTAAATGTCTTAAAAAGAGAGAGAGAGAGCCAAGGATCTTTCTTTGTATCCAGCCTATGATTTACTTTAAACAGTACTTTGTTTGAAATAATCAATCCTAGACCGTTGCTCTCCCAACCCACTTCTCTACTTTCTTGCATTGGTTCTCCACTAGAGACTCTTCAGGAATTCCTTGTCCCCCCCCCCCCACCAGGCCACATTCTGTTCCCAATTCTGCTAGTATTGACATTTTTATAAAAAATAAGTCACATTAAAATAAAAATAAATATTAATTATATATCCTTATTTAATTAGATCATGTTTTAACTACTTAACATAAATTTTTCTATTATTACTTAACTACTACTTAACAGAAAATTTTTCTAAATAGTTTTATTCCCTCCAAAATCAGTTATATGCTCAAATCAATTTGCCAGTTTCAATATTTTATAAAATGTTTACTAAAAATGGTTGATACTCCCAGATACTTATATGATTGTATATCATACCTAACTATTCCTTGAAAAACATTTGCTTGGGGTACCTGGGTGGCTCAGTGAGTTGGGCATCTGACTCTTGATTTCAGCTCAGATCATGATCTCCTGACCAGGAGACGGAGCCCCCAGATAGGCTCCCTGTTCAGCGGGGAGTCTGCTTCCCCTCTCCCTCTTACTCTGCTCTTCCCCACCCCCTACCCACCACCCTCCAGCTCACACACACACACACTCTCTCCCTCTCTCTCTCTCCATCTCTAAGATAAATAAATCTTAAAAAAAATTGCTTTTGTTTTAAATGTCATGCTTAATAGATAGCAAGCTACTAGTAGTCAGGGGCTGTCTTTCCACCTCTGTTCATCCAGGTCCTAGTCAAATCCCAAGCAGATAATGAACATTTAGTTAAATTTGTTGACTGAAGTACTAGAATTAGTATTTTTTTAATGTTTCAGTTGTGCTAATTTAATTAGGTTTTTCCCAATGGGTATTGTGTGAAGTCTTCTCTTCCTTGTACTCCTTTATACGCCATCTTATATACCACATAAATATTAATATGTTTCCTTTCTTGTTGTTTTTACCTTTTGTTTTTTATCCTTTATATATCATCTGATTGTTTTTTAAGTGAAGCCAAAGACACAAAAAAGAAGTTTAATGAACATGGAAAGAGATACATAAGGAAAAAAGTCAAGGATAGGGGGGAAGACTGGTAAAGGTGCTCTTTATTAAGCCTAATGGGTATCTAAAAGATCTGTGGATAGTTATTCAACTTGTGCATTCTAAAACTCATTGTACATAAAATTTTGCTCATCCTAACTCATTAGAATTCATCAAAATGACAGAGGGGCTGTAGAAGCTTGTACAGGAATCTAACTTCTAATTTTGTAGAATATTTTTCTTTGGAAACTCTTCTTTGGGGAATTTAATAGTTATCATTAGTGAGTGTGTGGGAACTGCCAACATCCAGGGAGATGTGATGAAAAGAGCATTAAGTTTCAGATTTTGGAACACATAAATTCTATTCAGATCCCTCTGTGAACTGGAGCAAACTTAGCCTCTTTGAATCCCTGTTTCCTATGTCTAAAAACAGAAAAATAATTGTACTTGTTGTTAAGGTCAAAAGAGATAATATTTGTGAAAATGCTTTGAAGAAAAACCTGTGAATATATGCCTGTATATCTGTATCTATATCTGATTTTAAAATATGATGACATTTAACCCCACCTGCTTTCCCTTAGTTACAGCATAGAGATAGGAACATTTTCAGCTGTCTTGATATCACGTCCGAAGGAATAAATATGGGGCTGTTGTTTTCCTTTTTCCTCTGCTGCACAGTCCCTTTAGAGAGAGAAATGGGTCCCTTTCTCTTGTTGTCTAGATGCCTAGAGTTCATGAAGGACATCACCCCTCATGTCTGGTCTGTAATAAACACCTGTCTTGCATTAAGACTAAAGCTTCAGTACCTTCTCTGCTTTCATTTCTCAGAGATTACTGTACTATATCTGACGGATACTCCTGCTTCTGGAGTGATTACCAGTATTGACAGCTGATTGTATTGGTTCAGTTTGTAGTTCCCTGGGGGCTTTTTTGGACTGTCTGTGAGGCAGAAACTCTTATTTTCTCATGGTTTCAGAATCTGATACTTAAAATTCTGATAACAGAGAAAAAACAAAAACAAAAACTGTTGGCATATGAAAGGGTCCTTTGGCTTAAAACAGTGATCCAATTATCACAATTTAGAAATGGATGGGAGTTCTGAGATCAGAAGCGTTAGATTCAACTTTAGCAAAGCTTCCACTATAAACAATCAGTAAAAATTATTAGAGGGGCTTGAAAGTTAACAACAAAACCCCTCTTTATACTGACGTACTTCGGAGAAATTAAGAAAGCGGATTCATTCTGAATAGCAATCCTGTCATCTCAATGCCAGAAAATGGCTTTTGACAGCTTGAAGCAACAAAATTTTCTTATCAGTACTTTTCATGTAAAATCATCTTTCAAAAAATCAATAATAATATGAAATGTACATCTCATAAATGTAAATGATATTAATAACTATCAAATCTAAAATGGAAGAGAGAAATAAGAACATGTAAATGTTTGCAAATTTTTAAAAGGGAACGAGTGTTAACAATTTTGGGAATGTCACTGGCTATCCTGGATAGCAAGGCATACTTCCATATGGTTTGTACCATTTAAGATGTCAACAAGTCCTGGTCACCCAAAGTAATCATTGATTCGGTAGCCACAGGTGTTTATAATATCAAGCAGGTTCGTTTCTATTATAGCATATAATTTAACTTTATTACTTCCTTTATCTTTTCTGCAATTAAGCTTTCTGAAAATACGGTCCATGTATTATTATGAACTGGATGACAATGTTTATTTTAAACTTGCATCTACTTAAACTTGCGTCTCATTAAAGTGATACTCGAAAGTCATCAGGATTTAACTTTATAATCTTTAGAGCATGGTATAAAATCAATCCTTCTAGTCCAAAAGGCCATAAGTCAGTACATTTCTTTTTTTTTTTCAGATTTTATTTATTTATTTGACAGAGAGAGACAGCCAGCGAGAGAGGGAACACAAGCAGGGGGAGTGGGAGAGAAAGAAGCAGGCTCCCAGTGGAGGAGCCCGATGTGGGGCTCGATCCCAGAACACCGGGATCACGCCCTGAGCCGAAGGCAGACGCTTAATGGCTAAGCCACCCAGGCACCCCAAGTCAGTACATTTCTTAACTGTGGCGTTTTATTGTTGTTTAGAGTTTGCTTTGTTTTGCAATATTTCAAAATATGTTTATATTCTCAGAGACTTAATCGCCTGCAGCACAATCTGTACAAGTCCTTAGAGGTAATTTTTGGAAGAAAATCTTAAAGGAATTGCTGCCAGTAACAAGAGAAATTTTCCATCCAGAGAAAAACACCAAGGGTAATATATTTTCTTTACATATCCAATAACATTTTATGGGACAGCTTTGTGAAAGCAGATATTGTCTGATTTTTTTTTTTTAACGGCCACTGGGATAGACAGAATGTCCTTACTGAAATGTAAATTTATAATTGGAATTTCTTGTGCAGTGATTATATTAACTTTTTACTTAATAGTTTCTGAACAGAGAAGAAATATTCATTTAGTGAATGCATTTATGAAATCTTGTTCAACTCAATGTATTAGATATTTTGAAGACATTTTGTAGCCCTGTTTTTGGTTGCACAGAAGTTGTGATATCCAACTATCAATGGATACTCTTTGGTAGCTCCGCAGAGACAAAAGGCTAAACTTATTTTGCCATTTTCATAGCATGGATAGAGGCTGTTTAGTGATAGACTAGGAAAAGGGAAAAGTGACTGTTACACATGGTAAAAATTAGGCATGACTACACTAAGTGTTAAGCTACTTAGTTTCTGCTATTCAGAACTTAGGTCAAAGAAGAGAGGATTCTTGGAATTTTTCTGTCTTAAATTGTGTTACCTGGAGGATTTTTCTTTTTAATATTTCAGTTGTTGGAAGCTGCCTGTTTATGTTTCAATAGCAGGGATCATACCAGTTTTTCTTTTTTCCCCTTTGAATAACACACACACACACAATAGTATACACTAACTATATGTACTAAACAACTTTGTATTTAGTATATACATTTATATCATATATAGATATATACACACACAAGTATAGTATAAATACTATATAATATGTACACTGCATATATCATATAATAAAAAGTATATGTTTATACTATATATTTAGAATAAAATATCTATATACATGTTTAATATATATACACACATATACTATATATAAGTATAGTGTATACACTATACTTATATATAGTATGTAAATATACAGTTGAATAGATAATTGTATCCACATCTTTTTAAACTCTGACACTTGATGAAACAATATTTGACCTCTACTTAACTGGTTTTCATTGAATAATATGTCTACCTCCCTTTGAATTTGAGAACCTAACCATGGCGTTATGATAGTAACCTGCATTAAGCATCTGGTACTTGGAATGCACTATATTAAGCACTTTGTATGCAAATTTTACTGACTCCTCAAAACATAATGCAAGACAGAATTATTATTTCAATATTTTAAGAAAAAAACAGATACTCCCAAATGTTAAAGAAATTTAGCAACTTTATTTAGCTAGGAATTATTAGACCCAATATTTAACCTTGGGTCTTTATGATCACAAAGAGTATCTTCTTTCTATTATACTGTGTTTTGAGTGCGAAGCCAATGGAAAGTTGAGTAAGACTGACAGTTCGGCTCAGTAATCCATATATTCTTTGTGCAGGCATTTAATTGTTTGCTTATCTTCCCAGAATCTCTGTTTCTTCACATATAACACAAGTATTATTAATTTGCTTTACACGCTGCTTGCATAATAATTATTGAAAAGTAATTAAAGGGACTTTTAATAAACTGTGAATTCTTGAGAAATATTACAGCATTTCATATTAAGATTATGCTCATGTAAACGTTCGCCTAAATGGATTCTATGGTGAATAATTATTCATACAGTAAAAGAATAGGGAAGCAAGAAAGACTCATTAATGAACGAGGAAAAAATCATTCAAACTATGCTTTTGATATAAATCATGAAGAAAACTGCCAAATACCTGTATTGTCAACTTCACTGAAATTCTGTATTGTTTTGTTTTGTTTTATCTTGTTTTTATTCTTTTTGCTTTTTGTTTTTTTGTTTTTTGCTTTATCATCATTCTTCTGTAACAGGATAGACATAGATTTCAAAGGGAAAACAATTACAATAGTACAATCTTTGGTATCTGATATAGTGTTTCAAATAAATCATGCAGTGGGTCTCAAATTCCCACTTCCTTTTGCAGTAATTTCTTATTAGCCTGTTTCAATTATTGAAACCTTATGATTTTAAAGGAAGATATCAGAATAACAGTGAAAGTTATTCAATTTATAACATTCATGCCTTTCTTCCAAGTAACGAGACATGGAAGTAGGACAGTTCTTAGGACTTTTTTTTTTTTTAATCCAGTTTGATTGCTGCACATGATAAAGAAATAGCTATCCGTGGTTCATATGTATGGGTATCTTTTTATTTAACTTAACTTCATGTTATTTAACTATGCTAATTTTTCATTCTTTATTATAATATGACATTTTGCACTTATTTATCCATTATTTAAATATATTTATCCATTATTTCATTACTATATAGTTCATGGTTAAATATATATATTCTGTATTGATTATGAAAAGATACACATCTCCATAGACAAAAGAAAGATAAAAGTATCTAAAAGTTTTCACCATTGGACAATGATGCACTTTTATTCAGTAGGAGATTAAGACACTTAAAGCTGAAAATGTTTTGGGGCACCTGGGTGGCTTAGACGGTTAAGCGTCTGCCTTCAGCTCAGGTCATGATCCCAGGGTTCTGGGATCAAGCCCCCCAGCAGGCTCCTGGCTCAGTGGGAAGCCTGCTTCTCCCACTTCCCCCTGTTCATGGTCTCTCTCACACTCTCAAATAAATAAATAAAATCTTTAAAAAAAAAAAAAAACTGAAAATGTTTTATTTTCTACCTTAAGAGCTTTCTTATGCATGTGACACACTGGTCAAAATATGTGAAAAATAATTTAAATAATAGTTTAAGTAATTTCAATTTATTTAATGACCTATTGTCATGATTATGTCCACAGTAAATGGTAGTCTAATAAAACATCCTAGTGGGTTAAAGCGGTGTCTGCTTTGCTTACAGTCTAAATTACTATAGGCTATTGTAGAAATTTCTGTAGACCACTGTATCTGCTGTTCATGAAAATTCCTCCTCACTGCTCATGCCTGACTGTGACTTAAAGGAAGAGGAGAGGAAACATAAGAATCCTAACTTTAGTGGCTAGAGGAAGAAGTGGAAATTTGAGCTTATGGGGAACTTGAAGAACAATGACATGTTATTTGTTGTTTCTAAAATTCTATTTAAAGATTTATCAATTTACTATTTTTTTCAAAGATCCAGCTCCTGGTTTCATTGATCTTTTCTATTTTTTTTCAATTTCTATATCATTTATTTCTTCTCTAATCTTTATTATTTTCTTCCTTCTGCTTGCTTTAGGCTTCATTTTTTTGGTTCTTTTTCTAGCTGCTTTGGGTGTAATGTTAGGTTGTTTATTTGAGTTTTTTCTTGACTCTTGAGGTAAGCCTGTATTGCTGTATACTTTCCTCTTAGAAAGTTTTTTGCTGCATGCCAAAGGTTTTGGATAGTTGTGTTTTCATTTTCATTTGTTTCCCATGTATTTTTTATTTCTTCTTTGATTTCCTGGTTGATTCATTCATTGTTTAGTAGCATGTTGTTTAACTTCTACGTATTTGTGGTCTTCCCAAATTTTTTCTTGTGGTTGATTTCCAGTTTCATACCATTGTGGTCATAAAAGGTGGATGGTATGATTTCAGTCTTTTTGTATTTGTTAAGGCCTGTTTTATGAACTAATATGTGGTCTATTCTGGAGAATAGTCCATGTGCACTTGAAAAGAATGTGTATTCTGCAGTTTTAGGATGAAATGATCTGAATAAATCAATAGAATTGATAAACTAATATCCAGACTTACAAAAAGAAAAGAGAAAGGATCCAAATAAACAAAATTGTGAGTGAGAGAGGAGAAATAACAACCCAAACCACAGAACCCACAAACCCACAACTATATGGTCAACTAATCTTCAACAAAGCAGGAAAGAATATCCAATGGAAAAAGAGCTCTCTTCAACAAATGGTGTTAGGAAAACTGGATGGCAACATGCAGAAGAATGAAACTGGACCACTTTCTTACAACATAGACAAAGGTAAAATCAAAATGGATGAAAGACCTACATGTGAGACAGGAAACCATCGAAATCGTAGAGAACAGATAGCAACCTCTTACTAGATATGTCTCCTGAGGCAAGGAAAACAAAAGCAAAAATAAACTATTGGGACTACATCAAAATAAAAAGCTTCTGCACACCAAAGGAAACAATCAACAAAACTAAAAGGCAACCTATGGAATGGAAGAAGATATTTGCAAATGACATGTTTGGTAAAGAGTTACATATATAAAGAACGTATCAAACTCAACACCCAAAATCCAAATAATCCAGTTAAAAAACAGGCAGAAGATATGAATAGGCAGTTTTCCAAAGAAGACATACAAGTGGTCAATTGACCCAGGAAAAGATGCTCAACATCACTCATCATCAGGGAAATACAACTCAAAACTACAATGACATATCACCTTACATCAGTCAGAGTGGCTAAAATTAACAACACAAGGAAGAAGAGGTGTTGGTGGGGATGTGGAGAAAGGGAAACCCTCTTACAGTGTTAGTGGGAATGCAAACTTGTGCAGCCACTTTGGAAAATAGTATGGAGGCTCCCCAGAAAGTTAAAAATAGAACTACCCTACAATCCAGCAATTGCACTACTAGGTATTTACCCAAATAAAATACAAAAATACTAATTCAAAAGGAAACATGCCTCCTGATGTTTAGCAGCATAATCTACAATAGCCAAATTATGGAAACAGTTCAAATGTTAATTGACTGATGAATGGATAAAGAGGTGGTATGTATATACAATGGAATATTACTCAGCCATCAAAAGAATGAAATCTTACCATTTGCAATGACATGGACGGAGCTAGAGTGTATTATGCTAAGCAAAATAAGTCAGTCAGAAAGGCAAATACAATATGATTTCATTCATATGTTGAATTTAAAAAACAAAACAAATGAGCAAAGGGAAGAAAAAGAGAGAGGCTAACCAGAAAACAGATCTTAACTATAGAGAACAAACTGATGATGACCAGAGGGGAATTAGGTAGGTAGATGGGTGAAACAGGTGATGGGGATTAAGAAGTACACTTGCTGTGATGAGCACTGGGTGATGTATGGAAATGTTGAATCATTGTATTGTATACCTGAAAATAATATTATACTATTAGTATAATACTATGTTAACTAAGTAGAATTTAAATAAAAACTAAAACAATTAATAATAAAACCATAAAAAATAAAATTCTATTTAGAATAAACAATGTCAAAGCATTTTCTTCTGAAAATGAAGGATGCTTTTCAATTTTAAAATAGAAAACCTGATACTGTTTCCATACATACTTTTTAATTTTTATTTATTTATTTATTTATTTATTTATTTATTTATTTATTTATTTTAGAGAGAGTCCAAATGGGGGGAAGGGCAGAGGGGGGGGAGAGAATCCTCAAGCCAACTTCCCATGGAGTGCAGAGCCTGACACAGGGCTTGATCCCAGGACCCTGAGATCACAACCTGAACTGAAATCAAGAGTCAGACACTTCACCAACTGAGCCACTCAAACGCTGCCATGTATATATTTTATATATAGTTTATTTTTCCAAACAGTTAGGTAACACTTTTTCTTATATATGGTATTCAGGTACTCTAGAAATGTAGATGGTAAAGTAACTAGTAAACATAAAAGCATAACATTTGCAAAATTGTAACTCTAAGAACTAACTTTAAAACAACAGGATTCAGATTGAGGTTTAAAGATAATAAAATAAATAACAAATATTTAATAATACTAATAAATAATAAAATATTTATACTATTTATATTTTATAAATATAAAATTTTATAAAGAAAATTATCTTTTATATACATTTTGTGTCATTTTCCAAAGATCTGAGCTATCAGAATTTGTTATTCTATTTTTCTTTTAATTTGCATTTTTCTTTGGTGGTTGCATGTTTGTTCTACATTACTTTTTCTATGCTTATTAAAATGACTAACTGGCCAATTTTTTTTTTATTGTATGTTTCATCAAGTGTGTTTTTTAGGCACACAGGGTTTCTTTGTGTCAACCAATCCTGAGAGCTTTGTTGCACTAATGTGGAGGATGCCTATTCACTGTATTTGAAAGCCAATGAGATGTACATATGTATGCACACACTATAGGCTACAAACAAGACACACTGTGTCTTCTTTAGGCCATCATTACCCCCAGCTTTGAAACTTTCTGCATACTAAGAAAAGGGTGGTGTGAGTTGGCCCTTAATGTCATTCTTCAATTAGGGTTCACTTACCATGTTTAGTAAAATTCCTCATATTGTCAAATGTACTTTAGTAATAATTATGGTGTGCCTATATTTTTCTTTAATTTTTGTATGCTTGTTCAGTTTCTAGAAAATAATTAGGAACATTATTATTTTCATTCATCTCATACTTTTTAAGCTTTAAGTACTTGAGAAGGATTCTCAATATAAAATCCCTTCCATTCTAATTTTTCTGTGTTAGAAATTACAGAATCTGCCATATATGTAATTTTATTTAAAAAACAAATATTTAAGAAGGTGTAAATATTAATTTTAGTATGAATTAGTTTGTTATTTATTTTCTTCCTGCCAGAAGGTTGCCCTGATCTAGCAAGCCCTTTAGTGTCTGTGAGATCTCTAATGATGGAAGAGGCAAAGAACAGATTTGTCTCACTTTGACTTTTACTCAAAATAAATTCCACAAAGAGTTACAAAATATTAGACTGTTCTTTTTATTACCAGTACTGAATCTTTATTTGAATTAGAAATACAAATTGTTATTGAGATAAATGGGGAACCATTACCATTGCTTAAATATTACAACTTTATAAGAGCTATACAAGAGATATGCATAGCAACCTAGAAATAAATCATCAACAAGTTTTACTTCAATTGGTTCACAATATGGCTTACTTCATTGATTTAATAGTAATTTACATCTGTGACAATTTATAACTGTGTGTTTTTATTAAATATATCTTTGATGTTATGTCATGGTTCTTCTTGCTAATTCAGTTCTTATGACTCCATAGGAGCTGGACTGAATTTTTTCTGTATTTTAGATAAAGTGGCACTCCACCCAGATCCCCTATTATTGGCCAGTGCACCCATCTGCTAGCTGCTGGGAATGTCAATTGGTGATTAGTCAAGGCTGAGCTCCTCATTAGGTATTATTTTGGGTTTCAGGGAACGGTTTCAACTAAGGTTTCACTCATCCCAAGAGAATGCCTGCAGCCAAAGACTGGTTAATGAGAGAGAAAAACTCTCAGACTCTGCTTCAATTTTGAACAATTTTGAGGCGTCATTTGAGCTTCCAAACCTTCAGTAGAATATATGGAGGTCTAGGTCCAACAACATTGTGGGTCAGCTTTCTCCTCTGTCCAATTCTACTTTCTTCTGTTCTTTACGGGTGTAACTTTCCAAAGCAATCCCCAATAAATCTTTTGCATACAACCCTCTTTCTGTTGCCTAGGGAACTCAATCAGACCACTACTACCAAAAGTGATCCTAGGAAGCAGACTCTACAATGGGATTTTACAATATCTGAAATGAGAATTTGATGACTGGGAATGAGGGCCTTATCACCAGTCATGGATAGACCACTGATAGTCTTTGTCAAGCTATGGCAGAGCAATTGTTAAAATTTTTATTGGTGGAGTTAAAAACACTTGCAGACACAATATTTTTGACCCCTAGAAGGTATAGGAAATAGTAAGTCTAAGGACAACAGTAGTGTCATTGATTCAATAATGAGAGATAATGACAGACTAACCATAATTAGTCACAAGTTTGAGGCAAAATGTTAAAGCCAGAGGGTTTCCTTGGCAGCTATTAGAAAATTTTAGTCTCCTGCAGGCAGAGGGCAGACAGAAGAAAAGCCCAGACTTGGGAAGTAATAGAGAGTAGCACTTCTCCGGAGAAAGTTGAATTCTCACCCCCTGCAGGTTTCTTATGCCAATGGAAGGGGATCAACAGGGAAGAAGGACCGTAAGACTCAGGTTGACAATAATCTGAGTAAATGTCATTGAGAAATTTGAACTCTCAGATTCTGCTGAATCTACTTGGCCTGGAATGTAGACAACTCACTCTTTTGAAGAGAAAACACTTGGCCAAAAATAAAAGTTAAATTCTAACATCCAGAATGAGGAGATTCTAGACCTGCTAAGGAAGAAGAGAGATTATATGCCAAAGAAACTGCAGAATCTGACTCATAGGCACTAGAGCAGATGGAAGAATAAACATGTGACAAGATCTGGAGGTTGAATATGAAGGGGGTAACAAATTTGGATAAGGGGTAGTTCATACATAATAGGAATACTTTCTTATGATACAGAATTTAATAGCCTAGAAGGTACTCCAGGAGACATTGCTAATATGCCTCTAAGATGGTTATTAACAAGGGCAGTGACCCACATTAAGTGAACTAGCAATTCTAGAGCCATAATGGAAGACAAGTGGACATACTACTGTCGATATGCCATGTAAGATCAGAACATGACTGTGTTCCACAGACAGAGGCAGAAGATCCTCTATTTACTGAAGTAATTAGGAATGCCCTGATTAAAAAAAGGCATGAGAAACGTGAAGAAATTCAGTGATAACCTTCCTCTTTAGGCTAGAATTTCAAATATAAAAAGCTATACAGAACTTGGTAGCAAAGGCAGTAAGATTTCAGTCAGAGACTGGTGGTATGCAAATGGCAGAAGGAAGGTGAACTCATTTACTGCAATGAGTGTTAAGAACAAGGTGATTGTCAAAAGGGACCTAGTTTGCAGAGAGTAGTGAAGTGGTTGATAGAACATGGTGTTTCTAGAGGCCCAAGATAATAGGTAGCCAACAATGTTATTGCTCAATTTATACAATCAAAAGAACTCAAGGGTGGGTGATCAAGGATATGAGGGCTTATTCATAGTTGATAGATGATAGATATATAGAGTCAGATATATTTTATTCTTCACCTATTTTTTTTTTTAATTGAGCCTGTTTTTAGGCTCAGAACACATTGGCTAAAAGAGAGGACATGCTTCCATATGGAAAAACTCTAAAACCACCATGGCAAGTGTATTCAATATTAACCAGCCAGTCTTTCCCCAAACAGACTCAAGAATATTTACTTAAATTACTAGGCATTAGGAGACCTTTCTTGGATTGTTTAATATAGGGTTAGGATTGAGATTGAAACCTATAAACCCAAAACACCACCATGGTCCCCTGTTTGACTGGGGCAAGTGGGAGCCAAGTAATAAATTGAGTACTGAGCTAGATCCTGTGGTTATTTAGAGGCCTGAAAGGAGAAATATCTCAAGATTTGGGACAAGGAAGTCTGGACTGGATAAATGTGGATTGTCTTACAGAAGTAAGCACAAATTCTAAAGATTTTTGATTACATATTAATGCTGCTCCGAGAGCAAACACCAGGGAAGATATGCTAAAAAACCAGTAGGCAGAATGACTTGGTCAGGTAATATTGGCCCACCTCTGTTACCAACAACCCTGATGTGGCACAGAGTATATTCATGGATGGAGTAGCAATGCTGAAAGGAATGAAAACTGTGTGTGGAACCAACAGTATGGTCTCCACTCATGGAATCTGATCTAGCTATTTCTGCCATTGAGTGTCCAGCCTAGCAACAGAGACCAATGTTCCACCAATATGGCACCATCCCTCAAGTACATAAGCTACTTGTTGGCAAGTTGATTAGAGTAGATCCCTCGTATCTTGAAAGAGACCGCAATTCATCTTGACCAAAACTGACACATATTCCAAGTATAGGATTGCTCTTCCCCTGAGAGGGTGCAGTTCCAATGGTCTTAGACCCAAGAGACTGCTTTTGAAATTTAAGCTATGACTCCCACCCTTCAATTACGTTATGTTCCTCATACCAAGGCACACAAACAGGTAAGGGGATAGCACTATACTATCTGGTCAGTTAACCTATCTATTCAGAGGAGTTGGAGCTGCTGCTGTACATCGGGGGCAGGAAAAAATATCTTTAGTGCTTAGTGATCCATCATGTACTTACTTGTCCATGTCCCATTTTAATGCTATTATGGACAAGTGTAGCAGTGATGTCCTGAGCAGTGGATGATAGCCAGAAGGTCAAAGATGAAGGTTCTTATTTAACCTGGGCAAACCATGCAGAGCAGTGGAGAGGCTAACTAAACGTGGAGAAAATGATAAGTATCAGTCAAAGCCTGGATATAAACTATAGCCATAGTCTTTCTCTTTTAATATAATCCAGGGGAAAAGTCTACTCAGAATCTTGGAAAAATGGTCATCCATTCAGTTAAATTTATAAGTAAGTGGATCTCGGTGGTATAAGAGATGGACGGTGCTGTATCATAAGGCACTCTGTTTAGATCCTCTTTTCATGGCCAACATGCCCAACCCTCACACTCTGGGAATATTGGAACTACTTCTCCAAGGAGGAATAGCTCCAGTCATAAAGAACTGCTTCAAGAAATCATACTCCTTGTGAGGGAGGGGCCTGTGGTATGACTGGAGCAAAAATGCAATTGGAGACCAGTTTAAATGACCATCAAAGCTCTAGCACTCTGTATTGAATTGGCCAAAGCTTCAGCTGCCATGACATTGAGAGTCTGCTTCTCCCTCTTCCCAATCTTGCCTTTCTTACTTCCTTATAGGACTGTATTTCAGGAGCATTCTTCAATAAATATTCTGTATGCAAGTATCTCCTTAGAGTCAATTTCTAGGGAATTCATCCTAAAACAGTATGCTTGGAAAATTGTCATATCTAATCTGCCTGCTGTCATTCTTTAAAAAACAAATAAACTGCTGTTTTCTCTATCTAACTTAATATCCAAAACCAAGTGAAGATGCCTATTCTAAAACTCATGTACTCTTCTCATGTATGTCTATGTACCTCCTGGTGGCTCTTCTGAACTTGCAGTGTCCTCATTTGTTTGTAAAGGTGTCTTTTTTATTGAAATTACTAGATGTTTATTTTTTTAAGATTTTATTTATTTATTTAGAGAGAGAACAGGAGCAGGGGGAGGAGTAGAGGGAGAGAGAGAATCCCAGGTAGACTCCATGCCAAGCGTGGAGCCCGACATGGGTGGATCCTTTAATCATGAGATCATGACCTGAGCCAAAACCAAGAGTTGGATGTTCAACCAAATGAACCATCCAGGTCACCTGGAATTATTAGCTCTTCAAAATGTAAGCTAGTTTCCCTTAGAAGTTGTCTAATGCCCAGTACAGTCCTTAGTACATAGTTAAAGATATTTCCTAATTGAATGAAGAATTAGCTTAAATAGCTACTATTTACCAGGAAAAGGCCAGTCGTTTT
Source organism: Ursus americanus (assembly GCF_024610735.1). NCBI lineage: Eukaryota > Metazoa > Chordata > Mammalia > Carnivora > Ursidae > Ursus > Ursus americanus. The sequence continues at coordinate 49,455,513 of NC_142135.1, read as the reverse complement.
AATGAGCTCCTTTTTAAAAGATTCAGGAGAAAATATCATGAAAGATTTAGGACAGCTCAGTTTGGCATTATTACTCAGTAATAAAAATATATCTGTCCTTTTGAAGTTAAGGGATAAAAAAAAGAAAAGATCTATATAGGTGGAAAATAGGAAAGTTTATATCAATATTTATATATGTGTGTGTGTGTGTGTGTGTGTATATATATATATATATATATATATATATATATATATATATATATATTTCCAGCTTCTTTTAAGTAAGGTTGTCAAGGTGTATTTCAATATTTTGATGAATTATGAATTCCTAGCACATGGCCCTTCGTATTCTTTTGTAACTACAAAAATGTATTTCATTGCCTTACTAATATATTATTTTAAATTATCCACAGAGTCCATTAGCATAAATAATTGAGTCTTTACTAGATGTATAACAAGAAATATGGATGGCATGAATCCAAAATCCTACTAGAGTCAGTGTCTCTTCCCTTTGTCAGTTATTAAAAAGCTCTTTCTTGGGCTATAAGTTGCTTGCCAGCTCACTTTGCCTTTTATCAATCCACAACTTCAGTAGCCTTCATCAATCAGTTCTCTCAGTCTTTCATTCATTTGTTCAGCATTCACTATCAATCACTTAGTATAATTTCAGAAATGTTATAGATATTGGGACTATAATTTTAAAAAGACATAGTCTCTCAGTTTTGTTATCAAAATCAAAATTGTTAGAACTATGAGGGAAATGTAATAACAGAAGCAGGATGATTTACAACTTTGCTATAGCATTACTTATTATAGATGTATTTGGCTATAGATGCACAAAGATTATGGGAGGAATGATGTAATTAGAACTGTGTACTTCATTTTCTTCTGATTTTTACACTTTTATATTATATTTTCTTCTAGAGTTTTATAGACTTCTATGATTTTATTTGGAGGGAAAACTATTTTTAATATGCGTACTAACTGAGGATTTAATATTTAAGCCTTTAATGATTGCCAAATTAGTTTATGGGCAATAGGGTCCTTCAGTTTTTTGCAGTGCAAGTTGGTAAGAACTCCATATTTAAGTGATTTTTTTTGGCTATCTTCCCATACAGTCTATGAGTTGTCCTGACACAATTTCTTAACACACGATATATTTTAATTAGTGAATTAATAAAAAAAATACATGTTTAGACAGGATGAAAACAGTGCTCCAGACAAAATGGATTTCTGAATCTTCTTGACTCTCAGAGTCAAAGAATATTTATCTTGCACTTATTGCTTGGAATTCTAGTGGAAGAGAATAAACAGAATTTTCTGTACTTGGATATAAATACATTTTCTTCCCTAATGTTTTTTGAGAACAAATGGATCCTAATTAATGGATAAAATCCATTCACTAGCATTGTCACTAATTTACATTTTAATGATTACTAGACATTAATAAATTTATGTTAAAGATTTTCTACATATGCTTCTTAGAAATATATATATATAGAAATATATATATATATATATATATATATATATATATATATATATATAGTGAAACCACATGCGAGGAGAATGTTTTCTGTTATTAAAATATTTTACAGATACAAATATTTTACAGGAACTTGACTTTCATTGTTAACATATTTACATACTCAAATTTAATCACTTTCTTATGAAATATTTGAAACATACACGTGTTGTGTGCACTTTTTCAATGTTGCCTGCCTCTGTTGCTTTACAGAAATAACCAGATTTATTTTTTCTGAATTTTCCTTTTTCTTTCTCAGGAATATTTCTAATATTAGTTTATTGTTTGTCATGGACAAGTATAACAGAGACTGTTGGCCTAACAGCTCTTTCCCCCCTTCTCTGATTTTGGAGCAATAATATTTTCTTGCCTCCTCTGTAGTTAGAGGTGACTAAAGAAAATTTCTGAACAATAAGGTATAAATAGGAATTGCTTAGTGTGGTGGTTCCCAAGAAAGTTTTTTAAAAGAAGGCAGAGCCAAGGGTTTGTGGTATAACCAATTATTTCACTGGCTCCTAAGAACAGATTTTGCCCATCTCTTCACAATTCCACATTTAGTGACATCATGCTAGTAGCTTGAATTTAACCATGGTGGAATTTATACCACAGATACCAGCAAAGGCTACAAATCAAGTACTTTTCTCATCCTACCCCCATCCCTCTCCCTAGAAATGGCTCCCTAACACACCACTGGGCATACTTTTACCAATTGCCTCTTACTCTTATTCTTCCTAAAACTCAAGCAATGATGTAAGAGGCGAAGTAACCACATAGGGGTATCTCCTGGCACAATGGAACTGCCATGTTAATCTTGGGATGTCTACTTCCAAATTTTTTGGTAGGTGAGAGAATTCAATCCTTATTTTAGGTAACCCACTGTCAATATGCATTTTGCTGTAATTAGATACAATTCTAACAAATACAATAATAATTTTTTTTTTTTGCAGATGATCTGATGGTCTGTGTTTCTTATAGTATAACAAATCAATTATCACTATAGTTTTACAAAGATTATTATCTGACATATAAATTGGTGGGCAAAAGCCACAAAAGTGAGAATTGGTGAGTTTTGAGTGGTAGAACTCACTTTGGCAACAACCAGAATGACCTGCATGTTATCTGGTGATACTCATTTATAAGAACACAGATTTCACATGAAAGTTTACTGAGCATTTGAGGATGTAGGGGTCACTTAAAGTACATTATGGCCCAAATAACTCATAACAGAAATATTGAATGAAATCGACATTTTTCATACAGTGCCATCTGACTTTCATTCCTAGTACAGACACTCCCACCTTTGCACAAAAATTTACAAGAAACCAAACTCTGACTGGCAGTCAACCCATTACAGAAATGTGGACCTAATTCCATTATGCCAAACAACATTGGATTTGGAATGTGAATCAAATCAGTAGCTCATGCAGGGTCGACTGCTAAAAATAGAGCAAAGTGATTCATCTAAAAGACAATATAAAGAACCTACATCCTTCTTATATTATATGGTGTAGAAACACAACTCTGTGCTGTTCCAAAAAGTATAGTGAAAAATTAAGATAATGAATTATAGTTTAGGAAAACAATAGATATTTAGTAACTTAACTAATATAATAATACTCGAAGTTTGGATTAGGAAAACTTTGTACACTAGATAAATGCACTTTGTTATTTGATTTCTAAATACCACATTGTGTGTGTGTGTGTGTGTGTGTCTTCACCACCTTGTTATACTCTTTTTCTCTATATACAATATTTAGTGTTTCCTTTGTGTCTATCCTGCCTTGTTAAACAATTAGCATTTTATTTCCTTTCAAATATTATCTGAGAAGCATAAATAATATAAGATGCTTTCTGGGAATTATATTACTAATCACAAGAAGTCGATTCTTCTAAAACATTTATTGTTCCTTCTCAAGTAGTTCTGATTAACACCTCTAAAATAGGGAAATATTTGAGAAAGTAGCACCAAATATATAAGATTGGCGATACATTTGTTATGAAAATGAACCATTAAAAGGCAAAACACAACTCAATGTATGCAGATTTTATAGATTTTCATTCACGTATTTACCATTAGTTTGACTATATGATAATTAAACTCCAACAAGCCTAAGATGTGTAAGAATACCTTGGAAAACTTATCATAAACATGTATTCTCACCCCCTTACCAAAGCACTACTGATTCAGTTGATCTAACGTTGGTATGGACCAGCAATGTTAAATTTTCCACAGCATCTCAGGTGTGTTTACTACAAGTTCCTCAACCCATGCTTCTCAAAAGACTAAATTAAAGGGTTAATTTAAACTCGAAAATTAAGAAAGTATTGTTTAGGAAAGACTATGCTTTTTTTATACCATCAATATATATGAGGTATAAGCAATTCCAAGATAAAAGAACCTCACTTATATGAATCCTGAGGGAAAATGAGAACATTTGAAATCCTTCTCAGTAGATTTTGATATGGCCCCCAAAGTGTTTAGCATGAGGATGAGTTTGGATGAGGAAGAATGTAACTCATGACACCTGGTTAAGCAAGATTTTGACATTTAAAAAAATCCTATTCTGTTCACTGCCATAGCAAAATACCACAAACTGGGTAGCTTAAGTGAAAGAAATTTATTTCTCACAATTCCAGAGGCTGGGAAGTTGAAGAGCAAGGTGCCAGCAATGTAGGTTTTATGCTGAAGCCTCTTCTCTTGGCTTGGAGGCAGCTGTTACGTTAATGTATGCTCACATCACCTCTCCTTTGTGCAACAGAGCAAAAGCAAGCTCTCTGACATCTCTTCTAATAAGGACCATAATCCTATGTGATGAGGACCCTACATTTATGACCTTACTTACCCTTAATTACTGCCTTAGAGATCCCATGTCCAAATACAACCACACTAGCTGTTAAGATTTCAGCATATGAATTTGGAAGGAACAGAAACATTCAGTTCATAACAGGTACACATTTGTTTGATTTCCTGAACATCAATCATCAATAACTATATTACCCAAATATTGCAAGTTAAATGTAAAAATCAGAAAATTATTTCTTATCCTAAAAGTATTTCTAATTATTTCTAATATCACTCCAACATAGTTAATCTCTTTTTAAAAAAAGGCCACACAAGTAAATTAGAAAAAGACAAAAATCCAAGAGAATAAATGAGAAATATACATTTAAAAGAGTTTGTTTATAGTGTAAAAGAGGGAAGAAAGTAGAAAAAGGCATTATTTGCACAGCGCAATGCTATTTATGTAAAGTAAATTACATATACAAGTATAAAAAATACTTATAATTTCTAAGAATGTCAACAAATAAAAAGAAACATACCCAAACACTATAATGTTGTTTGTGAGAAGGATGAGGAAGAAGAGTAGGGAATACTGTTAAAAAGAATGAAAAGAAGAGTAGGGAATACTGTTAAAAAGAAAAAATTTAAAATGATAGAGACATCAATTGGACTGATAACAATATGATGTTCCATCATATCCTCAGATGTGGATATTACTTGTACTTGAGAACCATTAAACAAAGAAAAAAAGAGAAATACATGAGCAAATAATTCACTCAACAGAACCAACTGCTAAAAAACTTGTGAAAATGTTCTTTATTTCTTCAAAAGTTGAAATTCAGTTGTCTACAGAATTGGAAAATTGAGTTAATCCTGGCAAGTGTATAGTTAAATTTGCAACGGTAGGGGCACCTGGGTGGCTTAGTCCCTTAAGCAGTTAAGGGTCTGACTTTGGTTCAGGTCATGATCTTGGGATCCTGGGATCGAGCCAGCTTGGGCTCTGCACTCAGTTAGGAATCTGCTTCTCCTTCTCCCTCTTCCTCTGCCCCTCCACCAGCTCATGCTCCCTCTCTCTCTCTCAAATAAGTAAATAAAATATTTTTTCAAAAATTTGCAATTATATAAGGCAAAGACAACTTAATTGTTGCAATCTTTCTGAAATTATTTTTGCCATATGGATCGTCTTAATGAACTTAATTACCAGTAGTTCCTATTCTAAACATATGACCTAAGAAAACAGAAATTTTGTTTTTTTGGCTGTTTCCTTGGCTGAAAAAACTAAGAGGCAGCCCACGGAATGGGAGAATATATTTGCAAATGAACTACAGATAAAAGACTGGTATCCAAGATCTACAAAGAACTTCTCAAACTCAATACACGAGAAACAAACAAATCAAAAAATGGGCAGAATATATGAACAGACACTTTTCCAAGGAAGACATACAAATGGCTAACAGACACATGAAGAAATGTTCAAAATCATTAGCCATCAGGGAAATTCAAATCAAAACCACACTGAGATACCTACCACCTTACGCCAGTTAAAATGGCAAAAATAGACAAGGCAAGAAACAACAATTGTTGGAGAGGATGTGGAGAAAGGGGATCCCTCCTACATTGTTGGTGGGAATGCAAGTTGGTACAGCCACTCTGGAAAACAGTGTGGAGGTCCCTTAAAAAGTTAAAAATTGAGCTACCCTATGACCCAGCCATTGAACTACTGGGTGTTTACCCCAAAGATACAGACGTAGTGAAGAGAAGGGCCATATGCACCCCAATGTTCATAGCAGCATTGTCCACAATAGCTAAATCATGGAAGGAGCCGAGATTCCCTTCAACAGATGACTGGATTAAGAAGTTGTGGTCCATATATACAATGGAATATTACTCAGCTATCAGAAAAAACGAATTCTCAACATTTGCTGCAACATGGACGGCACTGGAGGAGATAATGCTAAGTGAAATAAGTCAAGCAGAGAAAGACAATTATCATATGATTTCTCTCATCTATGGTACATAAGAACTAGGATGATCGGTAGGGGAAGAAAGGGATAAAGAAAGGGGGGGTAATCAGAAGGGGGAATGAAACATGAGAGACTATGGATTATGGGAAACAAACTGAGGGCCTCAGAGGGGAGGGGGGTGGGGGAATGGGATAGACCGGTGATGGGTTGTAAGGAGGGCACGTATTGCATGGTGCCCTGGGTGTTATACGCAACTAATGAATCATCGAACTTTACACTGGAAACCGGGGATGTACTGTATGGTGACTAATATAATATAATAAAAAATCATTAAAAAAAGAAATTTTGACAAAAATAAGTATAAGTATCTCAAAAAACAAAAATCATAACATTAACATCACAATAACAATATAATTATGTATGATTATATATACATCTTATGTGTGTATATATACTTATGTATGCATCAGTGAAATGAATGGCAGCCATAATATGAGGGACCAGTAGGTAGAATGAAAATTATTTTGTTATTATAACAACTCACACTACATATGAAGTGGCATAATGTTATTTCAAAGTGGAATTTGATTAACTATAAATGTATATTGCAAACTCTATAGCAACTATTTAAAAAAGCTTATAAAGAAGTATAATTAATACGTTAGGAAAGGAGAGGTAAATGGAATGATAAAATGCTTAATTAAAACCACGAAAGACAGAAAAAGAGTGGAAGACAAATAGAACAAGGGCAACGAACAGAAAACAGTAATAAATATGGTGGATATTTATCCAACTATATCAATAATCATTTTGAACATCAGTGGTCTAAACGTACCAATTAATGACATAGATTTAGTCAGAGTGAATCATGGACATAAAGAGTGAATCAAAAGACAAGACCCAAGTATATGTTGTCTATAAGAAACCCACTATAAATATAAGAAATGTATGGATTTAAAGCAAGTGGGTAGAGAAAAACATACCATGCTAACACTGATCAAAAAAAAAAAAAAAAAAAAACAAGAGAAGGTTTTTAAATATCAGAGTGAAAAGACTTCAAAGAAGGGAAAGGGATAAAGAGGGGCATTACATAATAGTGATAAAGGGGTCAATTCTCCAAGAAGACATAACACTTCTTAACACGTACATCCCTGACAACAGAGCCTCAAACTATGTGAGACAAAAACTAATAGAACTGCAAGAGGAAATAAACGAATATATTATCATAGTTGGAGACTTCGACACCCCTTTCTTAGAAATGGACAGATCCAGAAGACAAAAATCAATAAGGATGGAGATGAACTCAACGATACCATCAATTGACTGGGTATAAAGTACATCTGTAGACTACTTCTCTGAACAACAGCAGAATACACATTCTTTTCAAGCTCAGCATGGATCATTCACCAAAGTAGACTACATTCTGAGCCATAAAACACACTGTAACAAATTTAAAAGAATAAAGGTCGTACAGTGACTAGTCTCAGACCACAGTGGAATACTAGACTTTTCATAACACAAAGATAACTGGAAAATCCCAAAATATGTGGAGATTAAACAGTGCACTTCTAAATAAAACATGGGTCAGAGAAGAAATCTCAAGAATAATTAAAAACATTTATAAATATAAATGAAAAGGAAAACATTAATCGTAACAAATATATTGTTCTAGTGAGGGAGAATGTTGATAATGGGAGAGGGGCTATGTGTGTGTGGATGTATGGGAAATCTCTGTACTTTCCCCTCCATTTTTGCAGTGAACCTTAACTGCTCTAAAAAAAAAAAGTAGTCTTAATAAAAAAAAAAATTCTATGGAATGCTCTAGGAGGAATGAAGTTCTAAAAAAGGAAATTTGGCTCATGCCACATATTTGCTGAGAAAGAAGGGTAAAGGAAAAAGTGCCTTGGCAATATATTAGAGAAAATTTTGGCCATGGGTTACCACAAAAATTAATCTTTCTCTTCAGTACTACATCGGTTCTGTGCAACATAGGTGGGAATAGGCAGTGAAGTCACCCAGGTGACTAGATCATCTTGGGATGGTTTATGGTTTGCATGACTCTGGGAAGGTAACTGATAATGTAAGATCATGTAGATTTGTGGCAGAAATACTTAACCTAACAAATTTGTGAAGCTTCAGGGAGATGCACAAGGAAACAGCACTGAGATCGCCATGAGGGAGGTTTTCAAGAAATGCCACATATTTTTGCTGTATTCTCTTCCTTAATAACTTGATACAGCACATCATTAGGACTTCTTAGTGGCTGATCTTACAAATTTCTTTTGACGTTGAACAGGTAAAGTCTCACTTAGATGTCTTGTCACGGTTCATTTCACTAATTGCCCGGAAATAATCATGGCAAAGGAATTAAAATACTCAATTCTGAATATATATTTTCAAAAAGTCATTAATAAATAACTTCTTTATGAACTTGGATATAAAATATATTTCACAATACCTGGAAAGCAACATTAACATTCTTGTTGCATAAGTATGCTCTATCTTGCTCTTTGCAGTTCCTTAGAAAAATCAGATAGCTCAAGCGGTAATAGAAATAGATTGCCAATACATAAAAGGTTTCTTTTCACTTTAATTGCTGCATGACATTTCGGTTTACAGGTAATATGTATCTTTAATCTGAATAGCACAGCCTTTAACTTGCTATAGTTAAATGCTCGAAAAATGAATGACCTTACATTTACCAAAATCTAAACTGGGTGGCGAAGCTCAAAGCTGAGGCATTCATCTTGATAATAGCCAAGAAGTCAATTGAATTTCTTTTCCGAAGAAGAACTGAGTCCCACTGAGCTATTTTCAGTAAATTTTATTTGTTCTCTCAAGTCAGGGTCTCAAAGCGAATTGTTTACATTGTAAACGCTCAGCAAAAATACATTTATTTGAGAGAATATAAGAATTTCTCCATATTTTTATGTGGCCTAATGATCTTTAAGGCAAATCTTTTTTATTTAAATTCCAGTTAGTTAACCTGTAGTGTAATCTTAGTTACAGCTCTCCAATACAGTGATTCAGCACCTCCATACAATACCCGGTGCTCACCACCACAAAGGCACCCTTTAATCCCTACCATAAGGCAAATATTTTTATTCTTAAAAAAAGTTCCTGCATACATGACATGGCTACATACATCATAATAAAAAGGCGTTTTTATTTTATGGTTCTTGTTTATAAATTTAGAATTGATTGATGTTTCCAGTTTGGTACGTTTTCTTCAGTTCTACTTTCTATAAATTTGACAATACCTATTTTAAAATGAGTGATGTGATACTTTTATTGGGTTTCATTCAGGCAAGGAGTGACTTTGAGGTGAGATATAGTAAGGATCAAATATAACGATTACTGAAAGAGGCCATTAAACTGTAATCATGAAGCTGGTGTAACAGACTCGGATAAGCTGCAGCGTCCTCTGATTGGTCCCCTTTGTAAAGTTTAAATTACTGAACAGCAGTGAATCATTCTGCTTAGTTTTCTCCGACAGTGGGAAGTTAGCAAGCAACCTTAGGCTTAGGTAACAAAGAGGTAGTAACGTATTGCATGGTGCACTGGGTGTTATACGCAACTAATGAATCATAGAACTTTACATCAAAAACCAGGGATGTACTGTATGGTGACTAACAATATAATAAAAAATATTATTATAAAAAATTTTTTAAAAAAATAAACACAGTATAGTACTATCAAAACAACAACAACAACAAAAAAAAACACACACTACCAAGTTGTGGGCACCCTGCGTGCTATTTAATGACAGCCACTCCCATTTGTGACAATCTAGAACGAGGGGTGTATTTGATTCTTCAGGGTGTATATTCAATATCAATAGGGTAAAAATGTCAACCATTCACAGAACAATGAAGAATGCTAGAGAATTATAATGTTTTGAGCAACTACCTATCATGGGATGGTCTTTTAAATCTCAAAGCTAACTTTAACAATATTATAGTATTATCTTGATATTACTACTTAGGAAATATAGGTTGAGAGAAGTTAAAACAATCAAAAAGCTATTTCCTTCTTGGGTTGAGATTTGAATTTAATATTTCCTAATTCCACAATAACATAGTATATATAGGTTCAATCACAGACAGATTCAAACAGGGGAAATTTTTGTTTTTCTAAGTTGCCCCATTTCCCCTTATAATATTGACCTGGGGAAGTTATTTGTTTATGTATTCATATATTCATTTATTTGTTATTCATTTTATTTATTTATGCAAATAAAGAGTGAGTCTTCAATAAATGTCATTTCTGAGATTCCAGGATTTCCATCGTACGGGTAGGTTGCTCTCATATCCAGGTTCCTACAAGTAGGCAGGGGGAAGATAGAGTCAGGAAGTCTTGCCTTTTCTCTAAAGGATCTTCAGTGTAGTGATATACATGATTTCCTCTCATTTCCATCAAGGATGACATGGTCAGTGGGGACTCATACTGCAATGGGATCAGGAAAAGGCAACTTCCAGCTAGGAGTTCTAAATCCTGGTTGAAATGTAGTAGTAAGGAGAAAGGAGAAAGTAGATCTTAGTGGACAGCCTCCCTGTCTGCCACAGCCACTCTCTAATCCATACAAACCCACCTGTTGACAGTCTTGGAGAAGACATGACCTCTGGTTAACCCTCGAACTAGACCTGGACAATGGAAGCTACTCACCACCTCTCATCCTTGAAATGTACGTTCTGTCCCCCATTCCGACAGTGGGAGCTATTTTCAAGGGAGCCATTTTCAAAGACTCGGGCTTGAGAGAGCAAGGTGTTGTTGAGACAATCCGGACAGTATATATGACTGCACCCAGTTAAGGCCTCTAGGTAAACTTTTAAGATTCTACCAGGTGGGTAATTCTGGCAGGGATCTACTGGTCTTGAGGCTGCCTAAAACCAGCCTTGTATTAAGTTCCTTTCCTTATTAAAACTGCCACCTGCAATCTGGAGCCTGCCTCTTCCTGCAGTCTCTCTTTGCCCTCTGTGTATCGGGACCAGTTTTTGAACCAACACTACGCCTTACTGGGAAATTATCTTCGGGTTATTATTTTTTTTTATCTTAAACTTTTCCTTAAACGAATGTACTCCCTTTTGATATGGCTCTTCTGTGGAATGACAGAGTAACAACCAGTATTCCACCGGTAGGTCCCACCATTATCTTTCCAGTTCATTCAAACAGCAACAACACATGGGCTCTGAGATGAACACAAGAACAAACAGTAAGAATTAATTCTGTTTCAAAGCATTGCTGAAATTTCAGGGGGAATTTTAAAGTTTCGTAGGATGGAGACATATTAGTTACATGTAGTTTAGAGTGGGTTTGAATGTAATAAAAATGGCACAATATGAGCAAAGCAAGGATCTTACGTGTTCACGTTGATGACATCTGTCTGTCTGTCTATCTATCTATCATTATTATCTACCATCTTTCGTCATCATCTACCTACCTATAGGGCATGATCACTTAAAGTAATGTTTTTGAGATGTATCCATGTCATGTGTGTATAGGTATGTATTTTTTCTTTTTATACTGTGTACTTTATCCTTATGTGAATGTTCTCTAATTTTTCTTATATATTCTCAAATTGATGCACATTTGGGTTGTTTCCAGTTTGGGGATATTATGAATCAGTTCCTATGAATGTTCTTGTGCAAGTTTTTTTATAGACATATAGTTTCATTATGCTTAGCATACTCAGATGCAGAAATATTGTATCATGGGATAAGTATTTTTAACTTTATAATAAACTGTCATTGTGAATGCATCATTTTATTATATACCGACCAGCAATGTGTGAGAGTCTAGTTGCTCCAATTCTATACCATTTTATATTGTGTGTCTGCATGTGTAATTTTTGGCCATGTTAGAGGGAGTTAGAGAGGATTTTGATTTTATTTGAGAGAGAGCACACACGCAAGTGTGCGAGTGGGAGGAGGGGCAGAGCGAGACAATCTTCATGCAGACTTCCCACTGAGCATGGAGCCCAATGAGGGGCTGGATCCCACCATCCATGAGATCATAACCTGAGCTGAAACGAAGAGTCAAGGCTCAACCAACTGAGCCACTCAGGTGCCCCTATTTTGATGATTTAGAACACATCTCTCTAATTGCTAATAATGTTGAGCATAGTTCATGTACTTATTAGATGTTGGTGTGTTTTCTATCTTCTTTTGTTGCTTGTTTTGTACATATTTAAATAGATCTTTTATTTTTGAGGGAGTCCTTTATATATCATGCATAAGAATATATATTACGCATATCTTACTAGTCTGTATCTTGCCTATTCATTTTCAAAAGGTATATTTTTAGCAGGAAATTTTTAGTTGGAATTAGGTTTAATTTTTCATTTGTTGTCTTTTATGAGAGCTTTAAATGTCCTGTTTAAGAGAACTTTGTCCACCCCAAGGTTGTGAAGATGCTCCCTTATCTTTTCCCCTAGAAAAGTTATAGTTTTGGTTTTTATGTTCAAGTCTATGGTTCTAACTTTTATGTTTACGTATATGGTCCATCTCAAAGCAAAATTTGTGTATGGGTGACTAGCCAGTTTAATTAGAAATTTTCCATATAGATACCCAGTGTTTCATTGATAAAATCTTTCCATTTTCCATGAATTTGAACTAGTACCTTGGTTGAAAAATCTTGGCTACATAACGGTGGGGCTATTCCTTGACTTTCAATGTTCCTTTGATATCTGTGCTTAGTACTATCTGTACTAAGATAGTAACACACTGTCTTGATAATTATAGCATTATAGCAATCCTTAAATGAGGCATTTAAGTCCCCCAGTTTTGTTTTAATTATTCAGCATTGTTTTTGCTATTCTTTATATCTTCCATTTCATGTAAATTTTAGAATTTCCATTACTTTTCTGAAATTCCTATCTGTGCCTACATATTGTTCTCCTTTCACCAGATTATTTAAAATAATTATCATGGTTATTTTAAAGTAGGTTTAAATTCTTCCACAATTTAAATTACAGAACTGGCTATTGACTAATCTGTTTAACATGTAGACATGGTCTTGTTTTTCATGTAGGTGTAAATTTTGTTATTGTGCATAAGAACATTAGACATTAAGGTAAACAATATTTATCCCCCAAAATGGTATCTTTTTTTTTTTTTTTTTTTTTTTGTCAGGTCACTAGTGTTGGGAGATATGTTCATCTAATCTTCGGTGGAGGTGCTTCTAGGGTTTATTGACTTTCAGTTAGATTCAATTCACTACTGGCTTCAAATATTTAGAGAGTGGCATTAGGATTTTCCCTTCAAAAATCCTTAGGATATGAATATACTGGAAAACTTCTGGAAAGCTTAGAAATTTTATAGCTGGAGATTTTCTACTTTTGGCCAAGATGGAATAACATGGACTCCATGTTATCCTCTCATCTGAAGCAACCTAAAAATGCAGAAAACACATTTGAAATAATACCTGTCTAAACACTAGATATCAGGCAGCAATGTATAGTGACCCTGGAAAAACTGGAAACAAATCAAGTGAGCCTTATGACTGCCCAAGGTTGCTTTCTTAAGAGAGTTTCCATCCTGTGGCATAGTGTGGGGTGGTGGTGGGGGAGTGACCCAAGTGGATCACATTCTCCAAGTTGAGGAGACAGAGCTAAGAATCCAAGGAGGCCAAGGTGGCTAGAGTTTGTAAGCCATAACATCAGAAAGGAGAGAGCTGCATAAAGACAGAACCCCAGACAACTATAGAGGGCCCCCCTTGAGAACTCAGGTGAGTACTGATCCGCAAATGCACGTGAGAAAACTGCTCAGTGCTTGAGAAAGAATCACCCAAAAGGATTAGATGTAGCAGTACTTGGCACTACCACAAGACCATAAATAGTGTCTGCTCCTAGCAGCAAGACTGGAAAATTACAAAATGAGATACACGAAAGGGTCTTGCCTCAGTTGTGGGGACTAATTAGCCCAACCTAGTGCCGATCTATCACATTATTGCTACCATTTTTCTTGGTGATAGACAAGAGCTTGCCACCAAATCACTACAACCACAATCAGTGCTGCAATTAATAGCTCCTTTTTCACCTGTTCCACAATTGTTCCTTCATCCTTAATCTATTCTTACATAGAAATCATTCTTCCCATGTATTTCTTCAACCCATTCATCTTATATCCTTCACTCTACAGCTTTTGTCCACCCAATGTCTTTAATCTCTCAGTTTGTAATCTGTCTGTGGAAACCGATATGGTAATATGAGACTTTGAGGATTTTCAGTAACCATATGCCAAATCTGATTTTCTCCAACAGTTTTATCAAAATCAAAAGAAAAAATATGAGTCTATAAGAAACACATGGTAAATAAGCTTGAAATGGGTCATTTGGAAAGAAGGTATTAAGTTCAATCAAAATATTATAAGAATAATGTGTGGTGTCAAAGTGGTGAAATAATCCATGGGAAAAAGGTGATACTAAAATTATGTTTATGAAATGTACTTTTTGTCCTTCTGTTCTGCAGTTAAACTTAGATTTGTGTTATGCTTTATATTTTTCATACCTTTCATGATAAAATATATTAAAAAGTATTCCAGTCATCAGAAAAACTATCATCTTTTCTTCATTTTGTAAATGTTTCTTGCAATTATGGAAATTGCCTTCAAAATTCATTTAATATTCATATTGGAATAAAGCATCTGTTGTGGCAGATGGGGCAAATGACATCGAGTTCAGCTGTTTAAATAACCCTTAAGGATCAATGTGTAGTTTACAAAAATAATTTGTAATTCATTTTGGATTAATTAATTTGAATTTATGGTGTTCCATAAAGGCATACTGCAGCTGCTCCCAGCACTGAATTGATTATATTCAACTGGTTACTCCTCTTAAAACATGCATTTTGACAGAGAGAAGACAATGCTCCCCATTATGCATTCTTTAGCTTAATCAATGAACACAATCTTCAAAAAATCTGGAAAGATAGCATACCTGAATGTGACAATTTATTTGCATAATTATCTAGCTATTTAAATCTCTTATACTGTGAAATTTCATCAATTTAAGTGCAGTATAAATAGATAGAGATACGAGCGAGTTTATTCAAATATCTTTGAATACATACATCTTTTTTTCTTTTCCCATTGACCTCTACCCCTCTGCAAGATGTGGAGAAAAATAAATGTGTATTTTGCACTTACAATAAAAAGACCTGAGGCAATTTAATTCTATTTTTGGATGAGGTTTAAGAGAAATGATAGCTATAATTTAGCCCAAGATTTGTAAGATACAAATGCAATCGTATGTAAAAAAGATACTTTGTTGGCTCTTGTGAGAATTCATTAACTATTAGAGCCAGTTTTCAATTTTCATTGGCAGAGGTTTAAATCTTCAGAAAATTCACTGACAAATATTCCCACATGGTAATTGAACTATTTTTTTAAAAAGAATTCTGGTGAATAAAATAAATAATTTGACTTTTGATTAAATGTTTATAATAATTATTGGTTGGATTCTGCAATGAATTTTTTCACATTTTTATTACACATTTTGGGAGGCTTTTTAAAATGTTTTCCCCTTCCTCCCTCTATCTTGCCTTTTTACCAAAAACACAGAATTACTTTAGTTAGATCAACCCCGCACTTGCAGTAAGTATGGATGTTTCCATTTCTAGCATTACTAAAATTTGCATTTTATGATTCTTTGACTAGGACATACTGAGAATATCCCAAGAAGACTGTAATCATGAACTCAAGAGAGTATATCCCTTAGTTGCTTACACAATGGAACAAAACTTATTTCAGGTGGGAAAAAGTTCATCAAACCAGTGTTACTACCATTGTTTAAACAAAGTCCCAGTCTTGTTACTTACAAAAGCCCACAGGGCTATGGAAGCATGGGTGTAATTTTTGTTCTTTTTGGAGTTACGAAATTCCTATTTGCCCCAAGAGAGGCCCTTTTGCCCCAAGAGAGGCCCTTTCTGAGAATCTCAGTCCCTTTATCATAAAGATGCTCAAGAAAACAATTCAGAGCTCCCTATAGCTAAGTTTACTTAATCATGTAGGCCTCATTTTCTCACACAGTTTTTTTCCGTCAGGCTCTTTTATCTGATGGTGAAAATGTATTAGGATTAGTATACAAATCAGCAATAAATCACCACTTGCTCTCATTTGTCCAACAAGTGTGTGGAGATTCCCTATCTGTCACACTGAGGTGATTCTTGCCGTTGAGCCAATCATAATTATTTGGTTGCAGTTTTTCAGTAGCTGGGTCATTGCCATTAAATATGCTAACAATTCTAATACTGCTAAGTTCTCCTGTTCCCCCCCACATTCTTCTACACGCATTCTTTGGCTAGGGCTTTGCTTATGGATCTCCAGCATTACACAGTCATGCAGGTATAGTCAGCTATTGGATCCTGGCTTCAAGACAAATCCAGTTCCTCATTGTTTCTTCTGTCATTTCCTACAGCAGTTTCTAAATTCCACTACTGTCCTAAAGCTTTATCTTCAACAATTCCCTTAAAGACTACCTTTGGTCTTACTTGGTGCTAGAATATATATAATGTGCTGTAAACTTCATTTAGCAGAACATGGTTATTTAAAGAGATAGATAGACTTATTTACCCTTAAACACTAAACAGTCTTTCAAGTATACATGAGCCGTACAGAAACTTTAGTTATATTTCAGATCACAAAGTACATCTAGTAAAAGCCAGTATCTATTCAATATACACACAACATTCATTTACAAAGATGCAATAAAGTTGTCCAAATTAATAAGATAAAATGGGCAAAGATTCTGAGTAGACAATTTAAAAAGAGAGAAGTACCTAATAAGAAGATACAAATGTTTCTAATTTCCATAGTCATTTGGAAAGTTAAATCAACAAAGAAATATTTTTCACCCCTCAAAATGGTAGAAATTTAAAATAAATTATATCTATCGGATTGAAGGCTGGCGAGAATGTGAAGAGATGGGTAATCCCATACACTCTGGTAGAAGCAACAGTTTATAGAAACTTTTTAAATACATTGGTATTTTTTATTTTATATATATATATAAAATATATATATATAAAATATATATATTATATATATATATATATATTCCTTAACTTAGCAGTTCCACTATGAATCCCCTTTCTAGAGAAATATGTGCTCAGATACATAATAACCACCTAGCAAAATGCTCATTACAGCCTTATGTATATTGATAAGTAACTGGAAATAGCCTAATGATCACCAACAGAAGAATTGTTAAATGTGCTGTATCCATCGTATGAAATATTATATGGTGATTAGAATGGCTTTACTTAGAATGATCCCCGTGCCATATCTTTACATGATAAGTAGGTTTTGGAGTGATCTATATGACTTGATTAATAAAAAATAATGCAAATATGTAATGGAAGATTATACAAAAATATACAAGCATTATTTGCTATACACATATATAAGCATATATATATATATGTATATACATACACACACAAATATAGATAGATGATATATAAATAAATATGTTGAAAGTAAAATACCTGAAAAAATACACACTAAACTGACAATGGTGGTTATCCTTAAGGAAGGGAGGGTGCAAAATTGTCCTATAGGAGAGAAATAGTAGTGGTTCAGAAAAGCGTGAAATTGACCCCATACACTGAGGTCTGGTAGAGCCAGAAGAAAGAAGCGGACCACTTCAGATTGGTAAGTAGCAGATTTGATAAAACAAGTGAACATGCATAGAAAGCTTGTGTTGGGTGGCCACAAGATGAATAGATCTCTCCACCCACTGCCAGAATTTTAAAAGTTTATGTGGAGGTTTCAACTGGGTTCAGATATGCATTTAGTACAGATACTTTCAACAGCATCTTACTCTTTATATACACAGTTTTTTTCAGTCAGTATACATTATATACTCTCTCAATCTACATCTTTGAAACATCTGCTATTATGGGGGTATTAGAACGGATGTACATTCAGAGGACAAGGGAGGGGGCAAGGAGCCTCTGATTGCCCTTATCCAGCTCATGGGTCAACTGGTGGTCACAGCCTCTTGGTGACCTCCTCCACAGGGAACTTTTCTTTTATCAATTTTATAGAAGTGTAAGTATAATTTTAAAATAAACATAAAGGAAGAGTTCTTGGGGCATTGACTCAGCAAAAGGTTTTTAAAATATGAGAGAGACAAAGAGATTGATTGTTTCCTTGGAACACTTTGCCCATTGGATGATAATTACAAGGAATGATACTTCCTGATTTCTTTTAGCAGAAGATTATTAATGTTTAATGGCAGCAGTAGTTTTCAGGTGCAGGGAGGCTAGCAACTGGAAGCTTCACTTCTCCTTTCTCACCTGCTAATAATTACAGAAGCAATTACTTCCCCTAGACAGATCAACAGATAATTGTCCAAACACCATTTTTAACAGCAATTTCCTAATTCTGAAGAGACTATAAAATGGCATATGCTAAACAAGGAATGGTTTTGTTTTAAATAAAATAATGAGGTTGAAATAAACCTACATCAATATTATCAATTATTTTTTCCCTACCAGAACACAAGCTCAGAACACAAAATATCTGCCTCTCATTTCATTTATTTTTGTACATTCTATATGTCAGATATCAGATCAACAATGATTCTTTATTCTAATAGTGGTGGGGTTGCTTTAGAAAGTCCAAATATTTTACCAAGAAATGACTAGGAATCTTTGGCTTGTCCATGTGATAGATATAGTTATTGTATCTCTGGTTTAAGAGATGTCAACAAATTTTTTTAAAGATTTATTTATTTATTTTAGAGGGGGAGGGGCGGAGGAAGAGGAAGAGAGAATCTTATGCAGGCTCCACCCTGAGCGCAGAGTTTGACATGGGGCTCAATCTCAACACCCTGAAATCTTGACCCTGACATCAGGACCTGAGCGGAAAACAAGAGTCGGACACTTAACCAACTGTGACACCTAGGTGACCCTAGGAGATGTCTACTTCTTATTTAAGCATCCACTGTTTGGATGATTACTTTTCTTTTCGGCAAACCAGAGATTAGGTGAAATACTAAAACCAAATCCTGACCCTTCGTGACTAGGTAAGAATCACAAAGGAAGTTCTTGCTGCTGTGATTTATTTATTGGTTCCTGAAAGGATTCTGTATTTAATTCAACCACATTTACTAACAAGGGCTTTTGCCTTTTATGCTAAAAGAAAAATCTACAAACCACATTGTTTCAAAAGATCAGGTATAACAAAAAATACAAAGTCTCCAAAAGAACACTGTAAATGCTCTGAACTTCATTGTACACACAACAAACATTTTTGAAGCTGTAGTATTTACACATGGCTTATTTAATCCAAGACTCCTAATTATATCAATTGCAAAACAGTTGTGTGTTTCCAGATGATTCCTCAGCACACTCCAGTGCAACTGCAGGAGAGCGCTCTCGGGGTGATAATTCTGACAATCTTAACCAGTACATCTACTAGTGTTACCATGTAATTAATAGAAATACCTACAACATTGTCACTTCTATGTGAGAATTTGACACAAAGGTTATCTTTGACTAAATAATCATCATTTAAGTCTATTTTTGCTTTCCTGAGTTTGAATATGCAGGGATAAACCACAACAGCCCAGCCTTTAGCCCCTCCTTCAGGAAAAAAACAAACAAACAAATGTATATATATTCACCATTAGGCCATTTTCTTTTCTTTTTTCAGTTAGTTAGTTTGTTTCAAGTCTTTATTCAAATTCCAGTTAGTTGACATATAGTGTAATATTAGTTTTAGGAGTCGAATCTAGTAATTTGTCACTTATATGTAACACCTGGTACTCATCAACAGTGCCCTGCTTAATACCCATTTAATCCATCTCCCACCCACCTCCCTCCGTCAACCCTCAGTTTGTTCTTTGTGGTTAAGTCTGTCTTATGGTTTGCCTCTCTCTTTTTTCCCCCTATGTTTATCTGTTTCGTTTCTTAAATTCCACAAAACACAGGAAACAACAGATGTTGGCAAGGCTGTGGAGAAACGGGACTCTTGTACTGTGGGTGGGAATGCAGACTGGTGTAGCCAACTCTGGAAAACTGTATGGAGTTTCCTAAGAAAGTTAAAAATAGAACTACCCTATGGTCCAGGAATTGCACTGCTCGGTATTTACCCAAAATACTGAGTCAAAGGGATATATGCACCCCCATGTTTATAGCAACATTATCAACAATAGCCAAATTATGAAAAGAGCCCAAATGTCCATTGACTGATGAATGGATAAAGCAGAGGTGGTATATATACACAATGGAATATTACTCAGCCATAGAAAAGAATGAAGTCTTGCCATTTGCAATGACAAGGATGGAGCTAGATTATGCTAAGCGAAATAAGTTAGTAAGAAAGTATAATTGTTTTAAATGCATTTTCTAATTTTTCCCACATATTCAAAGTTTTTTTTTTCTTTATGTACTTTTTATCTGAATGTCCTTTATCTAGACATAAAGTACACTGCCTAATCTTAGATACAAATCTCTCAAAGGAAAGTCATTTCTTTGGGACTCTCCAAGCTCTTTAGACCACATAACTGCTATATTTCCTTTGTTCACTGCTGAATGCAGTGGAACCATTTGCAATGATTTCCTTTGAAGACTCAAAGATCAGGCACACATCATCTCTATTAGGCTCTCCTAATAACAACTTGATTCATTTTAGCATTTTTAAAACAGTTCAAAGCATATTTTTGTCAATTTCTAGTTTCAGAACCAAGTCTTATCTTCTTGGTATATACACTTTTTAAAAAAAATATTGTCTTCACAAGTATACACACTTTTAAAAGTAGAGTTCAACTTAGAGTTGTATATTCTCAGGATGAACATAACAAATTATCCATTTATAGTATATAGTTTTGGTTGAGATTTTACCAAGTTTATTTTCTCTAATGACTGTAATGAAATGAATATAACCAGAAGTCATATTATTAAAATAGGATAAGAGGATGAAGTTTTAAACATATCCATTAGTCACATTGTATCAGTTACTTCAAAAGTCCTAAAATCACCACTTTGTAACTTCTTTATTACTTCATAGAAAATATTTCTCCCTTCTCTGTTTCCTTTATGTATATTCTTTTCATCACAAAACTCCAATTGCCTAATGGCTGTGTATTAATCCCTAATTGCATATCAAAATTTCTAGCCCTTAATTTAACATAGCACAATTTGATTATTATAAAAGAGCTGAATCTATCCAGCAATCTGTTGTCATATGTCTATTCATTTAGTATGAAGTGAAGGTATGGAAACAATATTTATTAGCTTATAAGTAATTTTTTAATTTGGGGGGAGGCATTACTTTCTTGGTATAACCTTACTTTGACATAGTGTTAGTTGCTCACCAGTTTGTGGGAAGTAAATTGGAACAGCTTTCTTTTTCATTTAAGTTGTCTCTTTTGGTTCCTTAGCTGTTCTTAAGCTTCTTTTAGATTTCTACCATCAATAATCTCTTAACATGCTGACGGAGGAAACTATCAAGAGGTATTTTCATCTATCCTTATACGATTTCATTTATTATGTGCTGTGATATAGCTGCAGTAATATGCTTGTGCATCATCTCAACTTTGTACTGAATGAAAAAAAAATAGACTCAAAACCTGCAGAAATATTTCTATATTCCATTTCATTACCTAGTGAAGACATTAGATGTAAAAGTTCTACATTGCTTAAGATATTGATGTGCCACATTACACAGATGGAGCAGAATACAATTTCACCCTAATGTGAAAAATGTGCCTTTTCCTTTCAACACATTTAAATTATACTCCACAAACTGAATTTTAATAAATATTTGAGGAGAAATGATCAGACTCATATGAATAGAGTTTAATGACATTATAACCCCAGATTTTATAATTATGAATTTTTGTCTTACACGTACTCATCATAATATTCTTGTTAGCACATAGAACAAGTCAGTGTCTATGATCATTATCTTTGGGTATTGAAAGCCATCACTTACACATGAGTTGTCCAGGTTTCTCGATCACAGACTTATTTGTGAAACTTTTGAAAAATTTATTCCTGAGTCACTCCCGAAATCACCACAATGTCACAAAAAGGGACATGGGAATCTGAAATTTGAGTAAGTTACCAGATGATCGTTATGAACTTAAATCTCGATGTAATGAGCACTGGGTATTATATACAACTGAGGAACCACTGTACTCTACCTCTGAAACTAAGAATGTACTGTATATTAATTAACTGAATTTAAATTTAAAAGAATCTCAGAAAACTGGCAACTGCAAGGTCCCCCGGGACATGCACTCTTTGGGTTTACCCTGCAGGGAGTGTTCCTCTCTCAGAGCGGCAAGGCACCAGGGCGCAAGCAGAATGTGCAGAAAGCACGCACGTATTGTCAGAGCTGGTTTTTGAACATGGGCACTTGGTTCCAGAACCATATGTTTAACTTCCGTGCTGTGCTGCCTCTCTGAGCCACGGGTTTCTCATCTGTAGCTAGAAGTGAGATAATAGCTCCTACTTTTCACTTTTGCAGAGAACATTTAATAATATTCCCCCTCCCACCAAAGAAATCCTAGGGTAGTGTTAAACACATTGAAATAAATAATGTTAAACTAACTCTAATTTTTGTTGTTAAAATAAACATTATGTTTTCAAGGAACTCCATGCATATTCTTAGACAGTCCCCATTATATGTAGGTTTCTTTCAAGCTGCTGAGTTTAAAAAAAAAAAGAAAAAGTCTTATTGCTCTGGTTGCTCTGGGCTCCCAAATATATCTACTGATGCAATATCTGAACTATAGCCAAATATGTTCATGTAGATCCCCCCTCTAAGTCTGTTTAGTTACGAACTTCCCAGTAATACCTCTGCCCTCACTTCCTGCACACATAACATACTTTACTTATTTTTTCATGTCTTTACATTACATTATTGCTACGATAAAATACACATATATCTTCCACATGATAATTGAATATGAACACTTGGTCTTTATAGCACATTCAACATTTCTCATATATTCCCTTATATTCCTAATCTAGACTGTAATCATTTTGAAAGTAGGGCTCATATATTATGTTAGTTCTCACACATAGCACATAGAACTGTATCAGAAACATAATAGGTGTCAAAAAATATTTTTGTGTATGGGAACAAATGAATAAATAAAAAGAATTGATGGGAGCCATTGGTTTGAAATTACATAATATGGCATCATCATATAAGTTACTTACTTTAAAAATCATTTAAAAACAATATTTTTTAGGGGCGCCTGGGTGGCTCAGTCGTTAAGCGTCTGCCTTTGGCTCAGGGCGTGATCCCGGTGTTCTGGGATCGAGCACTGCATCAGGCTCCTCTGCTGGGAGCCTGCTTCTTCCTCTCCCATTCCCCCTGCTTGTGTTCCCTCTCTCGCTGGCTGTCTCTATCTCTGTCAAATAAATAAATAAAATCTTAAAAAAAAAAAAAAAACCCAATATTTTTTAAAAATAAATAGACATCAGTTTTATGTGGAGTACAACATGAGGAATCCTGTACTATCTTGAATTTATTTAAAATTAAATCAGCTCATTAATTTTATGTAATTTTTTATACTTACTGGAAATGAACATTGTTTAAACAAACATATTGTAAACATATGGGTATTTTACAATATTATAAAATTATGTAAGAGATTAAGTCATCTGGTATAAAATTCACATTTTTATAATACAAGTCTATCATTATCCAGGGTCATATATACCAGAAAAAATATAGCGATCTATTTAGGTATTATCTTTTTCAGAAGAAATAGTCCTGAAAGTCATAAGTTTAAATATACTTTTCTTAGTAATGAAGATTCACTGATCAAAATGAAAATGAAATCAATGATATAGTAATATAATAATTTAAATCTGAGTCTATGTATACAAATATAAAAATAAAACTGTGATAAATAGTATCATCTTATACGTTACCTTAATATCCTATAGATACACCTATCATCAAAATGACTATTTGGTGTATTATTTAAATGTATGTTTCCCCCCAGTGAACCAAGTTCAAAGACATCTCTAATATCTTTTTGTCAGAATTTAGCCCACTCATTATTTTTTTGTTGTTGAAAAATAATGAATTAATGAATGAATGCTTAAGTAATATATTTAAAATGAATGCGGTGGGAATTTCTGATGTTTACCAAGATGGCATCAGCCACTGTAGCCTACCTCTGCCATAAACAACTCTCAAAAATTAAGAAATTTAAAAGTCAACTATTTGAAGGCTCTGAAAATAAAGCAAAGTAGACAGATGGGATGGAGGAGGGGGAAACTTGAATTAAGTGACTTGTACTGGGGGAGAACTTTCTCTTTTGTTTTATTTATTTATTTATTTTACTTCCTCTTCTGGCATTGATCCCAGGGTGAACCCCTTGCAAAGTAGTGGCAGCCTTTAAAGGCAGCAAAAACTCTGATAGAGCTCCTGGCCAGAAGACTGGGGAAAAAATGCCCCTGTGAGCTTCAGATTGTAGAAAGAATCCTTATCATCATCATCATCATTATCATTTTAATTAATAGGGTTACTTTGTAGGGTAATTTTAAGTGTTCAGAAAAAATGAGAGGAAGATTTAGACAATCCCATTTATAATTCCTCTCACTTATGACCTTTCTTCCTTCATGGTTTCTCCTCTCACTTACATCTTGTATTAGTTAGAATTGATAAGTCAATATTAACATACCATCATTGACTGAAGTCTACAGATTACATTAGGGTTCATTCACTGTGTTGTACATTCTGTGAGTTTTGTCAAATGTATAATTACTCATATCCACTATTACGGTATTGTACAGAATACTTTCACTGGCTAACAGTCCTCAGTGGTCTACACGTACGTCTCTTCCTCTCTTCCCCACCCCAATCTCTGGCAACTACTGATTTTTTCCATGTCTCTATAATTTTTTTCTTTTCCAGATTTCATATACCCAGTCCTATTCAGTATATACCATTTTCAAATTGGCTTCTCTCACTTAGCAATATGCATTTAAGTTTCCTTCATATTTTTTTGTGACTTGGTAGCTAATGTCTTTTTATTCCTGAATAATATTCCACTGTGAAGGTATTCTTCAGTTTATGCATTAACCTGCTGAAGGACATCTTAGTTGCTTCCAAGTTTAGGCAATTATAAATAAAGCTTCTCTGAACATGGGGCTGTAAGATTTCATGTGGACATAAGTTTTCAACTCATTTGTATAAATACCAAGAAGCCTAATTGTTAGATCTTATCTCTTTTTTAATACTTTTTAAAAACTTGAGTTCAATTAATTAACATACAATGTATTATTTGTTTCAGGGATACAGGTCTGTGATTCGTCAGTGTTATATAATACCCAGTGCTCATTACAACACATACCCTCCCCAATGTCCATCACCCAGGTACCCCATCTCTCCACCCCCTCCCCTCCAGCAACCCTTAGTTTGTTTCCTATGATTAAGAGTCTCTTATGGTTTGTCTTATCTTAACAGTATGTTTAGTTTTGCAACAAACTGGCAAACTGTCTTTAAGGAGATTGTACCATTTTCCATTCCTGCCAGCAATGATGAAGGGGTCTTGTTGCTCTACATCCTTGTCAGCATCTGGCATTGTCAGTGTTCTGAATTTTAGCCATTCTAATAGTGATATCTCATTATTGTTTCAAATTGCAACTCCCTAATAACATAAAATCTCGAGCATTTTCCTACATGCTAATTTCCATCTGTACATCTTATCTCGTGAAATGCCTGTTCAGATTTTTTGCCCATTTTCAAATTTTATTGTTTCTTTTCTTATCATCCTTTATTTGTAAAACATGAACTTATATCACAATTTTTAAAGAAAATGATTTTGTGTATATCTCTAAAACTTCTAAGAAAGACATAGAGAATGTTGCCTAAGTTTTGGTTGTTGCCTTTGAATACAATCTACTAATCGAACTCATTAAATTTAGAAGGGGAATATAAGGAGCAAAGATATAAGAAAAATAGGAAAATATGAGATTTCCATGGGCTTCATTAGGAGCATGCAAAGAATAGGATCAAAATATTCATCCTTCTCATTTTATGGGAGAAAATAAATGCCAGCATTAATTAACCAGCTCAGTATCATTTTTATTCCTTAGGATCTTTTAGTGATGATACTTCTGAAGTGTTCGTTTTCTTTAAATCAAAACTTTTGTCTTTTAACCTCTCTTAGCTCTATTACTGTCGTCATGAGAGCCAGAAATCAATAGGTGACATCTAATGAGAGATTATAACTTTTTGGCTTCATTATATAGATCATTAAACTGGCTGGCAAGTTTGCTTCATTTTCATGGAGGGGTCAGTTTTAAGGTCATTTGTCTTTTTTAACGTGAAGATCAAATGGGATATTCCCTTATTTAAGTGAGCAAACAGCACAGATAAGCACATTTAATTATAGATTTCATTTGTGTCTCTTTTATAGTTATAGTTCCTTTTATATGTTTGCAGCCTTTTTCTGTTCCATGGAGCTTTCTTTTATTTTCAAATTCCTTAATGCAGGACATTTTGTAATATATTTTATTCTTGTATTATAGACGATGCTTTCCATTCTTTTGGTTATTCTTTTATTTGACAAAGCAAATTAACCTTACACTTAAGTTCTATTTCTCTGAATGTTTTGACGCCCCCAGTTCTGATTGTCTCTTTCACCTAATTTAGATACAAGCACATAAACAAGTATAAAAGCTTTAGTGTAGCTTATTTACATGTCAAGCCAAGGCAGACTTACTTTGTCTGGCTTATGTATGTCTAATAGGGATAATGGAAGTGCTAGAAAAAGAATATCAATTTATAAACATGAACTAGTTCTAATAAATTAACCAAGAGTATAATGAAATCATAGATATATGATTTTTTTTATTTTTAAAAACATTTTATGTTATTTAATTCTTCAAATGTAATGAAATTTTCATATGTAATCCAGAAATGAACAAAGTAAAAATAGCTGGCTGCTATTTTTATAATGTCTCATGGCTGACCGAGGATACCAAGAGTGGTTTTTTGGTCCAGAAATGATGATATTTAAATAAGTCCAGTGTGGCTCAACCTAGCATAACTTGAAGCTTTTCTCATCAGCTGTTTAATATCATTATAACAGAAACCTTGTTTCATCTTGAGTGCTAAAACTGACTGACAATTCCTGACTGCACAGAGTGTGGTGCTGATGAAATTTCTAATGTCTTATCTAAGTTTATTGGGCCACAGATTGATTAATACCTAGAGCACAGAAGAGGCAGAGGCCGTTCATGTGTCACATCTTCAGTGAGCATACTCTCAGGTGAGTGATACCAGATAATTACACTAGATAACAACATCTAACTAGACAAAGAACTTTAAAAAAAAAATAGTTCACTCATAAAAGCAATGATCATCTCCTTCCTATTTGACATACAGCAATTGATAGATTGGTGTGTAGACAGGCCCCAGGAGATACACGTTTCTGTGCTTGAAAAGATAGTAGGATCACTTGACTGAAAATAAGCCTGGTAGGTAATATGTTCTTTTCTTTTCCTCTGTAGAGAGTTGTGCTTAAACTATAAAAGTGTAATCCATCTTCTTTTTCTATAACAAGCAGAGCACATAAAAAAAATTACTTAACACCGAAGTTAAAAGAAGAAGCACTCTGCATACAAATGCCCTCAGTGTGGGTCTTTCACAGTGGCTTAGATAGTTCACAAAACCACATGTCACCTACCTGTGGAAAAATGAACAATTTCATACGGACACCCAAAACTACCATTCCACAGGAGAAGTATCTGCTCTGGTTCATTCTAAAGTGTCAAGTCCATTATACATATAAATCACTCAACAAGTCTTATTGCATCTAAAACCTTATAAATGTCAGCTTTTAGAAACAAGGTCCAGTATTAGTGCTATACAGTTTTATTTACTTCATTCACAAAGTTTCATTATTAAAGCCAGTATAACCTAGAAGGAAGTATAAAAACAAATGTTAGGTCCTATTCCAAGTGTTCAACTTGGAAAATTCGGGTAATACAGTTTAATCCTACTACTAGCCTTTACTTGCCATATTCTTGATGATAAATAAAGAGCAGTGGTTACAATACGAAAGATTCTCTTTCTTATAAAATCTTAATTGTACTCTGTCATATTCTCTTTCAGGAAGTGTCTCAAAGAATAAGAATAATAAAAGGGTATTTATCCTCTATAAGGATTGTTATTTACCAAGCCAGTTAATATATTATTTTTCTCTGAAAATCTAAGGAAGCAAGATGGGCAATATGTCTATGTTTTTATTCATTCAGACTATCTGCTTTTATCTCATTACCGCACAGGTGTTCTTTTATGTCAATCTTCCATTTATTTTATATTGTTTTGCAATCTCTAGGGCAAACAAATGCCCTACTTTAGGAAGCTGGTGAAAGCTAACATATCAAGGGAATAGAGATAGAAGGTGAGAGGTAAGAAAGAAAACAGTTTTTGAAGACCAATGAATTAGGTACACTTACTTATAACTTACATGACAAAATTATTTTTGAAATGTTTAAAATATAATTGGAGATAGAGAAAATGCCACTAAGAAGAACAAAATGAATCTCTGATATAAATATATACTTCATGCTGCTCAAGAGATTTCTTATATGTATAAATGCACTTGTTTTACATGCATACTGTTGACTTCATGTGTTCATTCATTTGAGGTACGCAGATAATGATGATCTCAAATGACATCTCTATGACACCGTTCGTTGGTAGTTGCTCAAAGTAGCCAAACTCATTGTGTTACCTTGGTTTAGCTGATTATTTCATTCGCTGTAAAGCAATAAAAATATGGGTCTTGATATAAGTCAGGTTTTGACTATGATAAAATTTATTTTATGAACTATATACAATGCACTTAGTATAAAATCATTCAACGTATTGATTTTGGTTTGGGCACAGTTCTGTCTGAGCAGTATGCATCAATGCAGCCCGCTGTACAAAAGCCTTTTCCTACTCATACACTCTGCTTTAAGCCATGTCTCTCACTTTTGCTAAAATTACTACATTAAAAACTAAATTTAGCATACTATTTAAAATAATTCTTATAAGTTCTACAGCCTAGATATGGAGTGTTCCTACTTTCTCTAATACTTTATTCCAACATTATATACTGTTACTATCTTACATGATGTATGGCTTTATCATTCTCTGGATTGTTATACAGATTTCAGTTTCTGCAGGCTCATCTGCATTCTCATTCATTTTATATAGTTTAGCCTAAGTGGTTCTTCTCAAACATGAATATAATTAATGTTCTGTTGCTTAAAACCCTGCTTGTTCTCATGATTATAATATGGCCCATAAATCCTATGGTATCTGTCACTTCTTTACCTTCCCAGTTTTCTCCCACACATTATATACAAGATATATTTAATATCTCTTTTCCAAAAAGGTCTCATTTCTGGGTTACTTTTGTTCTTCTACCAGGAATGCTATTATTCTATTCTACATAGGATGCCTGGACAACTGGTTTCCATGGGTTATATCCCAAATTTGATAACTCTTTTTCTGGAAGACTAAGATATTCTTCTTAGTGCCTTCTGCGATTCTTACGTCTTATTAGATTGTTGAATTGCAACTTCCTTCTTCTTTCCTTCTATTCATTCCTTACATTGCAAATCCTTGATGTAATGATTATGTGCTATATTGGTGGAAATTAGGAAGTCAGATAATCTGATCCTAATTTCTATCCATGTGCCCCAATTCACTGCAAATAAACATATAACTTAAATAAAAATAGGTGAAAATCAGGTAAATTATGCTTCTAGACAAGTCTCCTTTCTTTCCTATTCAACCAGACGGTTTCTCTAAGTCCCTCCTACATTAGAATGCTGGATTCACTCCTGCCCTAGATCCTGGGATTATAACTCACTCATTTTTATTTTCCAAACTAAGTACCGTAGATGCTGAGTTAGTATTTTTTGTGAAATTATAGAGGAATTAATAACAATAAACCTGGTTTGGACATTTACAATGGAAATTTAATATAATTAATAATGAATTATAACTTCACATTCTCTAACATGTTTAGAGAGTGCTTTTGAGAATATAAATAGTATCATGACCTTTCATAATTAATATAAACAGTAAATAATATTACAATATTCCTCTTTATTATTATTATGTTCAATTAGCCAACATATAGTAGTACATCATTAGTTTTTGATGTAGTGTTCAACGAGTCATTGGTTGCATATAACACCCAGTGCTCATCACAACACGTGCCCTCCTTAATACCCATAACCCGGTTACCCCATCCCTCATCCCTTCCCTTCTGTAACCCTCATTTTGTTTCCCAGAGTTCAGAGTCTCTCATGGTTTATCTCCCTCTCTGATTTCTTTCCGTTCAGTTTTCCCTCCCTTGAAATATTTAACCTGGACATCAGGTTTGATATCTTTTTTTTTTTAAGATTTTTTATTTATTTGACAGAGAGAGAGCAAGCACAGAAGCAGAGGGAGCAGCAGGCAGAGGGAGAGGGAGAAGCAGACTCCCCACCGAGCAGGGAGCCTGATGCTGGACTGAATTCCAGAACCCTGGGCTCATGACCTGAGCCGAAGTCAGATGCTTAACTGACTGAGCCACCCAGGCACCCCTCGGTATCTTTTAGCAAGGGTCTCAAAGCCATAAAATTATTCTGAGACCCTTTGATAACTATTGACTGAACTGCAATGATAGGTTTGAAGACTAAAGACAAGCACCTGCTAAATAAAGCAGAAGATAGTTTTCTCCCAAATAATATTTTCTGCAGATTTAAGTGTCCCTCAGAGTAAGCAAGTTTAAATGGTCATGCGGACCAGGCAGAGATAAAGATGAAAATCCTACAAGATCATTCAATTTAAAGAGTATTTAATGATGCGATGAACTATAAAACAAAACTATATAATTTTTACTTGCAGTTTTATTTACTTTTCTTGATTCTGGCAGGATCATGATTAATAAAGGATTATGATTAATAAGGATAATGATTAATAAAGTGGTTGAAATGCATCAACACACTGTATTAATGTTTATGTGTGAAATGTGAAAACTTGTCAAGATAAACTCAGAATGGAAATGTCATCTTTTTTCCCTCCAAACTAGTTCCTTGAAGCCTATGTTTAAAGCATAGGCTTTATAATCACATAATGTAACATCTGGAAGGTATCATGATTATTTTAAATATAATAGTTCTTTTATAGTTGAAAGAATTTCTATAATTAGAGAAAAAAATAATGAGAAATCAAGAGTTCACACAAAACAGCCTCCTAAATCTGAATCTTTTCACACATTTTACGATAAAACCACATAAAACAACAAGGAAAACATATAGGATCACACACACTTTAAACATAACAAGTCAAAGAATAATACAAGTTTCAGATTACCTGTGAGTAGGAAAATAAACCCAAATTTAGCAGGCCATTTCCAATAACCTGAGAATGGGATGGGACTACAGCATCTCTTTAGTAAAGAGAAGGCTAAAATTCTCAAAGATGGTGTGGGAGAGTACAATTTTTGGGGAAAGTGGGATAATTTAAGAGTGGGAGAAGACCACTGGAAACTGGTAGGAAAGGGAAAAAAGGAAAGAAGAGAAGAAAATTAAATGGCCTATAACATATCATAGCCAAACAAGAATAACGTTGATTATACCAACAAAAGAGAGAAGCTTTCAACTGAGAACTAGTAGTTAAGTAACCTCAAACACTCACAGCTGCCTGAATATGACTATCACTGAAAGTCCACAAAAATGTAATATTTCAAAATAAAAGAAAATAATAACTATATAAATATCATATATGGATAAAATAAAAAAAATGAAGATTGAAATATTTCAGATAGTAAAAATTCTGCCCATAACCAAACATGAAATACATACAATGCCCTAACATGAAATACATACAATGCCCTAACATGATTAAATATCATTAAAAAATCATTTACAGATATTAAAAGAAAATCCTCTTGAATTAGAAATACAAAAGTTAAAACAAAAATAGACAAAATTTGGGGCACTTGGTGGCTCAGTCAGTTGAGCATCTGACTCTTGATTTTAGCTGAGGTCATGATCTCAGGGTCCTGGGATCCAGACCCACGGCAGGCTCCACACTCAGCACAGAGTCTGTTTGTCCCTCCTCTTCTGTCCCCCACCCCCCACTCTTGCTTTCTCTCTCTCAAATAAATAAAATCTAAAAAACAAACAACAACAACAACAAAAAAAATGACAAAACTTGGCCAAAAAAAAAAAAAGCAAACTTTACATTGGAGAAACTGGCAAACACTGCTTTAACTAAATTAACAAGGGTAACATCACCAGTGGTAATTCACGTTAATATTATTTACCTCTTGATATAATGTGATGAAATATAGTATCTATTGTATTATTCTAAAAAAGTCTATAACACCAGTGTAATAATGAAAACGTATCAGGCAAAGCCAAATTGAGAGACAATTTACAACATACCGAATATGCTTCAAAAGTGTTGAGGTTGATGGAAGTGGACTATGGTGCAGCTGCTATGGATAATGGTATAGAGGTTCCTCAAAAATGTAAAATAATACTGCCATATGATCTAGCAATCCTGTTTCTGGGTATTTATTCAAAATAATTGAAATGAAGACCTCAAAGAGATATCTGCACTCCTATGTTTATTGCAACATTATTCACCATCGCCAAGATATGAAAACAACCCAAATGTCCATTGACAAATTAATGGATAAAGAAAATGTGGCATATACACAATGAAATATTATTCAGTCTTTAAAAAGAAAATCTAAATAGACAAAGAAATCTAAAAAAAACAGTTCACACATAAAAGCAATGATCATCTCCTTCCTATTGGATGTACAGCAACTGATAGACAACATCAGATAGATTGGTGTGTAGACAGGCAAAGACAACACTAATACAACATTTTTAAGAAACTCAAAGAAGTAAAACTTGAGCCCAGGTTTTTGTATCTAACCAAGCTTTTCTTCATATACTTAGGCTGTGACAATGCATTTTATTTTATTTTATTTTTTATTTATTATTATTTTTATTTATTTATTTATTTCACAGAGATACACAGCCAGCGAGAGAGGGAACACAAGCAGGGGGAGTGGGAGAGGAAGAAGCAGGCTCCCAGTGGAGGAGCCCAATGTGGGACTCGATCCCGGAACGCCAGGATCACGCCCTGAGCCAAAGGCAGACGCCTAACGACTGCACCACCCAGGCACCCCAATGTGACAATGCATTTTAAAAAATAAATCAGCTAATTCTGCACTTGTGAATTTTTCTGGAAGAATCCACTAGAAGATAAGCTTCATTCATCCATGCTTGAGAAAACTTCAACAAATTGGCTGATCATGACTTTTCATTAAAAATCAGAGGAATATAAAATTTGAGTCAATAACAAGTAAAAATACACAAACTTTTTTGTCCTCTCATATACTGCTAGGAGGAATGTATAATGGCACAAAAACTGGAATACAGTTTGACAGTTTCTTTTTTTTCAGCTTACTGAGGTATAATTGACAAAATTGTGAGATGCTTAGTGTGCAACGTGATGATTTACACAAGATGGCTAAGTTCTAGAGCTCTATTACACAAAGTAGGCCTTAGTTAATGATGCTGTTTTGTGTGCTTAAAATTTTTTTATGAGAGTAAGTCTCATGTGAAATGTTCTTACTATTAAGAAACAAAATAACTTAAAAAAAAAGAGACACAAGGAAACTTGTATGTATACATTGTGACAGTTTGTATCCTTTTACCAACGCCTCCCTATTTGCCACATCCCCCAGCCTCTCACCACAGTTTTCTCATCAATGTTTCTGTGAGCTTGATTTTTTTTTTTTAGATTCCATATGTAAGTGATGCCATGCAGTATTTAAACTTTGGCTTATCTCACTTAGCCTAATGCCCTCCAATTACATCCAAATTGTCACAAATGACAGGCTTTCTTTCTTTCTTAAAGTTTATAGGAACTGTGGGCACCTGGGTGGCTCAGTCATTAAGCATCTGCTTTCAGCTCCAGTCATGATCCCAGGATCCTGGGATCCAGCCCTGCATCTCGGGCTCTTGCTCAGCAGGGAGTCTGCCTCTCCTTCTCCATCTGCCCCTCCCCCAGCTCATGCTCTCTCTCTCTCTCTCTCTCTCTCAAATAAATAAATAAAATCTTTTTTAAAGTTTACAGGAACTATGATTCCATTATACTTATACAACACATCTTCTTTATCCATTCATGTATCAGTGGAAATAGGCTGTTTTTTTACCTTGGCTATTAGGGACATGAAGGCATACAGACCTCTTCAAAATGGTGATTTTGTTTTCTTGGGCTATATGCTCAGAAGTGGGACTGCTGACTCACATGGTAGTTCTATTTTCAATTTCTGAGGAAACTTCCTTCAAACTGTTTTCAATAGTGACTCTCCCAGTTTACATTCCCACCAAGGCTACATACAAGGTTCTTCTTTATTTAATACTTGCTGGCACTTGTTATGTCTTGCTTTTTGATAATAGCCATCTAACAGGTGTGAAGCGATACCTCGGGGTGCTGCTGATTTGTGTTTCCTTGATGATTAGTGATGCTGTGCACCTTTTCATGTACCTGTAAACAACTCGTATGTGTTCTTTGGAAAAATGACTTTTTAGGGTCCTTAACCCATTTTTATATTGGGTTATTTTCTTTCTATTGAGTTGTATGATTTCCTTATATATTTTGGGTATGAACCCCTTACCGAATATGTGGTTTACAAACAGTTTCTCCCAGCTCGTGGACTGTGTTTTCATCTTATTGATGGTCTCCTTTGCTGTGCAGAAGCTTTGTAGTTTGACGTAGGCCCACTTGTTTATTTTTGCTTCCGTTGGCTTTGTTTTTGGTGTCAAACCCAAAAAAACCATTGCCAAGGCCAGTGTCGAGGAGGTTATCCTCTATGTTTTCTTCTAGGAATTTTATGTTTTCAGCTCTTTTGTTTAAGTTTTTAATCCATTCTGAGTTGACTTTTGTATATGGTGTAAGATAGTGGTCCAGTTTCATTCTTTTGCATGTGACCATCCAGTTTTCCCAACATCATTTATTCAGATGACTGTCCTTTCCCCATTGTATGTTCTTAGCTCCTTTGTTGAAAAATAACTGACCATATATGCATATGTTTATTTCTGGGCTCTCTATTTAGTTTGGCAGTTACTTAAAAAGTTAAAATATACAACTACCATATCACTCAATCACTATACTTCTACCTATTTACCTACAAGAAATGAAAACATATGTCCATACATAAGCTGGCATATGATTGTTCATATCAACTTGCAACAGCCAGGATCTGGGAACCATCCAAATGTTCTTCAATAGACAAATGGATAAACTTTGTAATATAGCCATAAAATGGAATACTAATCAGCAACCAAAAATGAATGAACTACTGATCTGATACATTCAACAATATGGCTGACAGCTAAAATAATTGTAAGTTAAAAAATACAGACCAAGATAAGTGCATAGTGTATAATTCTAATTTTATCACAATCTTAGAACATTCAAACTAACCTGAAACAAAGTAGAACAGTGTTTGCCTAAGGATAGGGGTAGTAGGATCTGAAAAGGGACATGAAAGAATTACAATTCCCAGAATTACTAGGAAGCTTTTGCAGGTGATAAACATGTTAATTTTTATGATTACAGTGACAGTTTTACTACAGATTTGTGGATGTACACTTTACACATTTGCCTATGATTGTATGTCAGGTATACTCGAGAAAACTGGTTATAAGTATAGTAAGATGCGACAGATTTCTGGAGCCAGTCAGAAAAAAAATGTTTGTCTACTTAAAAACATAAAGACACCTTGGGGAAATCATGTGGTTATAAATAATTCATAAGCATAGGTAACACGTACAAGTTTAAAATAAAATTTGTCAATCTTGAAATGTCATTGTTTACGCCACATTTTGTCAATTACACTTTATGAAAAAAATGTGACTCAGAACACCAGCGTGCTGATTCTAAACGCCACTGACTCTTGGCAGAACCTTAAGGATAATCTCTGAGCTATTGTACATCTGTCTTTCTATGATTGTCTAATTCTTCTAACCAACAGCACAGAATGAAGTTATAGAGGCTGAGTTTTAAATTTGAAGTAAATGCCATATTATTGTTATAACATCCAACAGACATAGAATTCATTTAGTATATATTTAATGCCTAATTAATTTTTAATTATTGGGGGATGACAAAAGTGTTAGTTTTTATTCCATATACCCACCATATTATTGATCAAAACTTGTGGAGGTGGAGATTTAATTTAGTAATACGAAGTTATTCAGACGCAAATGAATTAATTTAATTTCATGTTGAAAATAACAATTATAAAATACATTAAATTGTATCTAAGTAAATGACTAATGAATCATAAAATTGCTCTTTTTATTTGAAGGAATAAGTGCATGTTTTATTTGAAAAAAAAAAATTAGCAGGCCAATTCATATTTCTTGGAATAAGAAGAGCAAACCTATTTCCCAAACATGGTTTAACTTTAGCTGTCCTACTTTTGACTGCATTGATCCTTGTTTGCAGCCTTTCCGGTTGCTGTAGCAACATTCAGCAGCTAAGAACAGGGTCTATCTACGTTAAGTTTCATATTTGAGAGGCAACGCTGTTGTAAATGAAACTCTGACCTTTATCACAAGCAAAACGGATTCAGTGAAATCTTAACATGTTCAGTACTTAATATTCTCTTGATTAATTGAGTTGGAGGTTATTAAATTCTGGATATTCATTTGACTATATTACCTCACAATTTACTTATATGTCCTCTTATCTGAATATATTAGAATGCCAGGTTCCTCGAATGTGTTGCATTAAGTCTAAATTATTTTTTTAAATGACTCAAAAATTGGATCTAAAAGACTACGGTGACAGTTGGAATTTTGCTTTTGTGACATCTCAATGAATTGATATTTGCATTAATATGTGTTTGTGGTGGAGTGAGAAAGTTTGGGGAATCTATGTACAAAATGTAATTTAGGCATTATGAAAATATATACTATACAATTTCTAAGGAATTGCTTTGTGATGTTATTAACATTCCTCATTATTGACACATTATGGTTTAAAACTTTATAAGTGAAAAT
The DNA here is from genome assembly GCF_024610735.1 of Ursus americanus. Lineage (NCBI taxonomy): Eukaryota > Metazoa > Chordata > Mammalia > Carnivora > Ursidae > Ursus > Ursus americanus. Next base: position 49,418,203 of record NC_142135.1, on the reverse strand, counting down.
GTAGATATAGATATAGACCTAGATATGGGTACATATACCGACAAAAGAAACATATGTGTTACATAGATAAATGTTAAATTTATGTATCACTTAGAAAAATATATATATATTTAGGGTTTCTTGCACATAGAAATTAAACATGAGATACTAATATTATGATTTGGAATCCTATTTAAGCTAAATTTTTAATTCAACCTATCCCACATTACAAAAATATTTTGTAGTATTTTCAAAGTATATCTAATATGGTTTACTGGTGCATATGGTATTTAGTATAGCTTTCATTGTTAAATTGAAAAGAACAAACTTCAAAACCTCAAATACTTGTATTATATTTTATAGAAGCATAATCAAATCCTTTTCTCCCCTTTTTCTTCTTCTTAATCTTTTGAGAATCTTGGCAAATATATCTTGTATTTTAAATCCCGAGCTAAAAACAGCTGAAATACTTGCATTACTCAAATTGAATGACTCCCACTATAATTGTTTTCCAAAGTGAAATCTACGCTTACTTAGTAGAGCATTTTTCTCCCTCATGACCATTACAGAGGCAGTTTATGATATGACCAATGAAATATTCATATTTTAGGGAACAGAATTTGTGTTTTAGGGAAACTTTTGCGTACCACCATTATTTTCTATACTTATCCTTCCCACTGCTCCTGATATTCCTGTCTGATTAGGAAAGAGTAAGAAATGGAAAGTGACAGATTGTGCCAAGGAGAACAATTATGAGGCATGCATGTATTAGGCACTAAAATCTTTGAAGACATAACTACAACTACTCAGATAGGAAAGCTGGTTCTCATTAAGTAAACGATTCCTGATCTATCCCTTATTTTCTGCACATATGTCAGCTTAAAGTGACTTCTTTATGGCTATGTTACCTTAAGAAACTACAATTAAATTAATCTGAGACAACCAGAGTTTTATATTTATAAATAGAAATAGATGACAGATAGATAGATGATAGATGGATCAATCAATAGATAATCAGTGACAGGAACTCTTCTTGTCCTAATAGTATTCCAACTAGTAGTGTGAATTTAAGTGAATTTAATTATTTTAATAATTTATTATAATATAATTAATATAAATTAATATAACCATTAATATAAATTAATTATTTCAATACATTTATTAATAATTAATATAATTAATTTATTTCAATAATGATAAATAACAATTAAAAATCATAGAGATTATATTTAGCAAAAGAGAAAATCTAAGCTTAGATACTTACTATGTAATGTTGATCAATAAATGTAAACTTTCCAAACTTCTATTTCCTCATAATGTAATGTGGTTAAATATTGACCTCATGTTTTATAGGTTGACATATACTGTGTCTGAAGCACTTAAGAATATGGGACATGAAACAATTACTATTTAGTAAGTTGTATTTTGATGATGATGATATTGAAAAAGAAGATGATGATTATAGCGGTTAACATGGTTATTAACTCCCAGAACTTGGATTTCATGGTGTATGGATAGAGTAAGGAGTCAACATAGGATAACTATCTTTTTTTTTTTTTTTTGGTAGCTAGAACTTTTAAAAATTAACAGCTGTATCTATATTTAATTCAAAAAAGACACTTGTCCATTTCATGATAAATGCTAACCCATGTCAGAATAAAAGGTACATCCCTTATTAGTAACTAGCATTAATTTATGCTTGTCTAGTACACAATAGCTGTATTTAAATTTGTTTGTGAGAGTGCTTGACTAATAGATATTTCTCCCAGAAGTATGTAAACTTTATATGGATAGGATTTTTTGTTTTATTCCACATTTGATTACCAAGCCAAACAGCTTGGTATGTGTTAAAGAATCAATAAGTAATTGTTGATAAACAAAATGTTGGTAATAAAATGAATAATAAATAATAATAAAATTTAAAAATAAACTATAATAACGACAATGAGGCACAATTTAAAAATTATATTTAAAATTCTCTTTGAAAAATTAAGTTTTATAATAACAAATTTCTCTAATAAAAGAAGTGAAATAGAGATCAAAGTCTAAGAATAAAAAATAATTAAAAATAAACAGTGTTTCTACATACTTAGCATTTCATGATAATCAGTAATTTCACATTTTAAAAATTATATTTAACAATGTACCAATTGACTAAAGTCACTTTAATAAGCAAAATTAAGCTTATTGCTTTTATTTAAAAAAATGAATTAAATCTCCAGTTGATGAATTAAATCTCCAGTTGATTTAAATGCTTATCAGTGTCATTATTTACTGAAATATATTTCACTGACCCCAAGGGAAATAAGTTGGGTATTTTCAGTGTTATATCTGAGTGCTCTAATCTCCACTAAATCATTTTTCCCAGGTGTCACCCTCAAGGCAATGATTAACGACATATTAATAAAACTCACTTTGGCAGCCTGAAACTAAAATGTCATTTCTATGAGTAAGAATAATTTTCTGCTAAATAGAGCTTTCTGTCAGTAATAAGATGCTCATTGAAGTATTTTAAATGTTTTAAAAGCAATCAAACCTAAAGTAAAAATAGTGTATCTTGGAATTACGTAGATGATAGAATGATTTTGTTTTGTTTTGTTTTTGTTTTTTGTTTTTCTTTTGTTTTTGGCTTAAGTCTTACTTTACTTTTGGTTTAGAAGTGTCGGGGGAGGGGCACCTGGGTGGCTCAGGTGTTCAGCGTCTGCCTTCGGCTCAGGGCGTGATCCCAGGGTCCTGGGATCGAGGCCCACATCAGGCTCCTCCACTGGGAGCCTGCTTCTTCCTCTCCCATCCCCCTGCCTGTGTTCCCTCTCCTGCTGGCTGTCTCTTGTCTCTCTCTGTCAAATAAATAAATAAAATCTTTAAAAAAAAAAAAAAGTGTCGGGGGAATAACTATTATCAATCTCCAATTATAATCAGGTTTATACATCGCCACAAGGAAGCCAAACAATCATGTGATGAACATATATACCTCTCAAGAGATTATTTCTGTCTTGAGGGCTTATTTCCCTATTTCGCTTTTTTATTTTTCCTTAAGAAACCTGCCTTTATATAAACCAAAATCACCTTTTTTTCCCCAAACGACATTTTCAGTCTAATTGACTGTAATTGACCTTATTCAGATTAGTGGCACCTACTTTAATTGAAATAATTTTTATTTCATCTTAGTTTTTTTCAATTGTTAAAGCTTAAAAAACATACTATAGTATATTCAATTGCAAAATAACATGATCTCCTTTGAAAAAGTTGATCCATTTCCCTTCTCTCTTAGATCTTAACATTTTAAGGCCTAGCTGCCTTGGTAGCTATCAAATGCTTTCAAATAGATGCTCTTGAATTTTTTGTCCAGGACATCAAATTGGTTGGTCTGTAATAGACTCCACCACCATCACTAAAAAAAGAAATGTCTCTTGAGGAGTAAGAAACAAGCCTATGCCCAGCGTGAGGTTGGAAATTGGAGATAGGACTTCTTATCATAAAATTGGGATCCTAAAAAAAGACACAGTCTCAGCTTTTAGAACAATAAATAAAATTGCCATTAACAAAGAGAGAGAAATAGCATACTTGACAGATTTGATTCTGGTGCCAGGTGTTGGGGACCTGAGAGTATATCACCAAATATCTGCCAAAAATATGTATTAAGGTCAAGTGGGGGGGGGGGAAGCTGAGAAGTTAAGGAAAAGTTTTACCTATTGTGAATCATACTGCAATAAATATAGAAATGCTAATATCTCTCAGGTCCTGATTTCAGTTATTTTAGGTAAATAACCAGAATTATGATTGCTGAATCATATGGTAGTTCTATTTTTAATTTTTTGAAGAACCCACACTGTTGTCCATAGCAGCCTCACCATTTTTCTTTTCCATTAACAATATTCAAGGGTTCCAATTTCTCCATGTCCTCACCAACAATTGTTGTCTTTTGTTTATTCGATTATAGCCACCCTGACAGATGTGGGTGATATCTCATTGCGGTTTCAATTTGCATTTCCCTGGTGATTAGTGACATAGAATTTTCTTAAAATATACCTGCTGGTCATTTGAATGTCTCTTTTGTAGAAATATCTGTTCAAGTCCTTAGTCCAAATTTAAATCAGGGTTAGCCTTTTGTTTGCTTGTTTGTTTTACTATTAAGTTGTAAGGATTCTTTATATATTTTGGAGGTTAACCCCTTATTAGATACATACTTTGCAAATATTTTCTCCCATTCCATAGGTTGCCTTAAACTAAAATATTCATGAAACATATATGTAGGAGCTGCATGCTTCTTATCCAAATATGAATCCAATATCCATTTATTATAAGCCAACATATAGTCTTAAAAAAACCCGAAAGGACGCTAGATGTTTGAAATTCATTAGCTTAGCCCTACGACAAATGAATAGAAACAGTCACTTCAGTTTCCATGACTACTTTATACTACTCTTTTAAAATGATCTCTTACAATAATAATAGCTGATGTATTTTCACTTACCAAATGCCAAAAACTGTCCAAGGCATTTTTCATATATTAACTCACAATAAACTTAAGAGGTTGATACAATGACTGTCCTACTTTTTTTAAGATGGAGTTTGTGGCCAAAAATTTTGCCTCTCCTATATCGTTTGTCATGTAACTTTTCAGACCTAGCACAAAATATGGAGTCTATTCCTATGGACCTTTGCAAAAATATTATCGTGTGAAAATACTTTCCTTGGTAAATGTTGTTCCACCTCTGTGGGCCCCAGAATCATCCCATTTGGAATAGAGCTCATCAGTTACCCATCTGCCCCACCTCCCAAATTGAACTGAGTTTCCCCAAGTGACCTACTAGAATGGGCTGAATGAACCTATACATGCTTTTCTGTGTTATGCTACTGAGATTTTTGAGGTTTTTGTCTTGCAGCAGGAGCCAACGAATGCATCTATGAAGACCTAGCAGTGGAGCTCATCTATAACAAAAGTCGAAAACACACAGCAGTATGTTTGAGGTTGGTGACAGATGTCTGGAAGAACTGTGAGAAAACTTACGTAGTGTTGAAACCTTGGTGAAACTGTCACCTGAAAGAACTCGTAACACAAACATTGAATTTCATTAATTATGAACTTAGGCAAGATGGTGTCCAGGCAGAATATGGAAAATGTGATTTTGCTACTCTTAGTTTCTGCATGAAATAGACAAGCTCAGGAAAGAACTTGCTAGCTTGTAACTAGAATATGCATGAAATATAGAGAATGTAGAACATGCATTTACTGGTAAAAGGTTATCGCACTGAAACACTGACTTGATAAGAGATTAAATCAAAGGCCTAACCGTTAAGATATAACCTGAACATTTCTAGTTTCAGCCCTCATATGTAGAAGTTTTAGAAATCATTACTCCCTCCTTATAATGAGAAAAATACTGAATAAACTGAAAATCAATGTCATTTCCTGTTCAGAAAATTAAAGTCACAGGGAAAATCACTGCTCTCAAATTTGGAGGGATGGGCAAATACAAGAAATCACAAGCTGTATCAGTTTACTGGAAGGAAAAACTACTGGAGCCATAGACTGATAGGAAGAATTAAATGGTAACTTGACTAGTTGCTAGAGGCTAGTCCAAAGGCTGCAGTGTAGAATAGGGATAGATAAAGTCCCGAGTACTAGGCTGTTAGAAAGCCCCTACATTTTTACTGGTTTTTCCTCCAGCAACCCCAGCAGGTTCTAATGGTGAAGAGCCAAGAAAATCTCTTGTGTTTCTGGCAGGAAAAAGGGAAAAGTAATTATTTTTCAATATACCCAGTATTCTTTATAAGAAAAGCCTCCTCAGCAAGGGAAAAAGTTTACTAGAACCTTACCAGATGTGGGAGAAGGGAAGTACCCAACTTCAGATACTTCTAGCATTCCTGCCTCAACAAAAAGGGGAAATAAAAGATGGCATACCATTATAAAGGTCATAGGTGAGGGACACAGGCCACTAATGACTGAGACATAATCAAAGGATTAGAGAGTACTTGCTCCCCTTCCATACACACACATACACACACCACCACATCAGTAGGGTTCCTAATGGCCCAATACGTCACGCTAGACTTCCAACAACATTTTACAAGACAATGTTAAAAGGCAAGAAACCGATACAAGGACAAATCGAGTATCAGAACCATACTCAGAAATGGCATAGGCTTTACAATTATCAGACCCTCAATATGAAATAACTGTGATTAATGTAAAAGGATCTAATAAAAAAAGCAGATGATATTCAATCACAAATGTATAATGTAAGCAGAGAGATGAAATTCTAAGAATCAAAAGGAAAGGCTAGAAATTAAAAAGAAAATCTGTAACAGAAGTAAAGGATGATTTTGATGGGCTCATCAGCAGACTGAACATGGTTGAGGAAAGAATCAGTGAGTTTGACGATATGCCAATAGAAATTTCGCAAACTCAAATGCAAAGAGAAAAAAGAATGAAAAAATCAGTAACTGCGGGACAATTTCCAAAGGTATAACACATGTGTTATCAGAATATCAGAAGAAAGCAGAGATGACACTATCAGAAATATTTAAAGAAATGATGGCTGAGAATTTTCCAAAATTAATGAAACACATCAAACCACAGTTTCAGCAATGGAAGAGAGTGCCAAGTAGAATAAATACTGAAAAAAACCTTCTATACCTAGACCTGTCATATTCAAATTTCAAAAAACCAAAGACAAGGAGAAAATCTTGAAAACAGCCAGAGGGAAAAAAACATACCTGGACTATGGAGAAACAAAAATAAGAATTATACTGGATTTCTTGTCAGAAAACAAATTTGTTTAAATTTATATTTGCAAGGAGAGAGTAAAATAAAACATTTAAAATTTGGAAAAAAGGATGCCTGGTTGGCTTAGTCGATTAAGCGTCTGCCTTTAGCTCAGGTCATGATCCCAGGGCCTGGGATTGAGCCCTGCATCAGGCTCCCTGCTCAGCCTGCTTCTCGTTCTGCCTGTCAGTCCCTTTGCTTGTGCTCTCTCTCTTTCTGATAAATAAATAAATGAAATCTTAAAAAAAATAAAAATAAATAAAACGTGGAAATAAAAATCAAACAGCCTAGAATTCTAAATCCAGTGAAATATTACAGAATTTCGTGGGGTAAGGAAAATATTAGAGGTGAAACATTCATCAACATAAAAGGTAAAACATCAGAGGAGAAAAAAAATAAATGTAAAATAAAATATTTTATTTTTATCATTCTAAGTGTGATAGACAAATACAATTATTCAAAGTAATAAGAACAATAATATATTGTGTAGTTATAGTGTATGAATTGGTGAAATGAGTGATTGTGTTAGTGTAGGGGACAGGAAGGAAGAACTGGGGATACTCATTAACAGGTTACTTGCATCTCCTGTGTTATTTGAGAGTGGATGTAGGTTATTTGTAAATGTGTATTGCAAAATACAGTGAAACCACTAAATTTTTCAAAGAAAACATAAGATGCTAAGAGAGAAAAGATAAATCAAAATCACATAAAATGCTCAGTTAAAACTGGAGAAGGTAGAATACAAGATAACGTAAAATAAACAAAAACAAATGCAATGAATATAAAGCAAACTTGGTTGATATTAAACCCATTATGTCAATAATCACCATAAAGATCAATGATGTGAATACGAAAATTAAAAGGAAAAGGTATTTAGAATGTTTAGAAAAGCAACTACATGTTGTGTACTAGAAACTACCTTTACATGTAAAGACATAGATTAAAAGTAAAGAGATGAAGAAAAGGATGCCGTTCAAATCAAATTTAAAGAATGAATTAAAAGAAAGCTGGAGTAGCTATATCATTTTCTGAAAAAAAAAAACAAAACAACAAAAGCACACTTCAGAATAAAGAAAATCAGCAGGGACAAAAGAGGAGCATTCCACAATGAAAAATGAGTTAATTCTCTAAAAATCATAACTTTTAATGTGCCTACAAATAACAACAACAACAACAACAAAACCCTGAAAATGTGTCAGGTACAAAGTGATAGAAATAAAATTCTGATTCTGAGGAGATCAGACTGCTCAAACAGTACGATGTCATTATGTGACGGTGGGGCCTTGAGACTGGGATGGTGTTCTCTGGCAAGGATGGTAATTATGGCTAAAAAGGCAGACTCCGGTAGATTGGATTATTGGTCTCCAGTGTAACTTTGCAGTCCCTTCTTAAAAAAAAAAAAGAGTGTACATCCTTGCTCCTTGACCTTTGGCTTGGATTTGTGATTTCCCTGGCATAAAATAGACAGAGTGCCAGGGCCAAGTCTAGGGCTTGAGATCTCACAGTTACCGCTTGTCTCCTTGCACCTTTGCAATTACAATGAGAACTTGTGTTTGGTGGCTGCTTACCGGGAGGACACATTAAATGGAGCGAGGAAAGCCCTCTGGGTCTGAAAGGAGAGGCCTGAGCTGTCCTGCAAACCCATGAGCAACAAAAATGCTTACTGTTGCAGGCATGATACTGTGATACTGCGATAAGAAAAATCACTTTTCCCACATAGGGAAGAATTCATTCAAATTAGAATGCCCTTAAAGACAGAAAGTAATGCACTTCAAGCCCAATTTTGAAGTAAATTGCTGGAGGGTTTGGAGAGTACTTCCAGAGCTGAAAGAATCTTTACTATGTTCCATGGATATCCATTGATTTTTTTACAGAATAATTCTCTATGATTCTATATTCTTTTTATAGAATTCATTCTATATGAAGTTAAAAAGGCAAGAAAAACTTAGAAAGTATGGAGGAAGTTATGTGTTGCTATAGAACTTCTTTTTTTTAACAAATGACCTTTAATTGCATCTATCTTCAATCCAAAACAAGATGAAAATTTCTGGAAGTTCTAATATTAAACCACAACAATGTTAGCACTCAATATTTATAATAACACAAATAAAGTATTATTTTTGTTAACTATTTATATTCTTAAGCAAATTAAAGCCAAAATTCAATTTTGGGGACATTGACAGGATTTTAATGCCAACCATTTCTGCCTTTTTAATTTTTTTTAACATTAAAGAAAACACGTATTTTATCTATTTCCTGGAAACTCTGACTTTCTCACCGGATGACTTTGGATACTGAACTCCCAGTCCTATTTTTCTCAGATGTCACTTATTTCTTGGATCTCACTTATTTTTCCACCCTGATTTCTTTAGTCTTCCCTTTGTCTCACGTCCTTCCTATTATTTACCAGGACACATAAAACTTGAACAGGCTCTTCCTCAATTTCTGTATGTTTCCATCTAGCAGTTTAATGGTGCTATTTTATGACTACCCCACACTCCTTTCTTGCTATTTGTTTAGTAAATGTTGACTGAATGTTATTGAATTACTACAATAATAAATCACAATTACATTTATCAGTTCATTTGCAGTAGATTATATTAATGGTAGCAATATTTCACTCCATGTGCTTTCTACACCTTTTAGCATGTATCCTTGCAGGTCCTGTCCCAAAGAGAGCAGAGGAAGTTCCCCACCTCCTGACTTGGACTTCTAAATATATATATGAACAAAACCATTTGTGTATACATATATCCATAAATCATAAATGTGGGTATGTTTTAGTGTTATTTTCACTTCATTCATCTTGTGTATTTTTGTTTCTTTTACCTTTTCTTTTTGACTACATAGACTGTTACCTCTACTTCTCTACAGTGGTTTAATAGGTAGTCAGTTGTTTTTCTTTAATTTATAAGCACTTATTTAAAAATTTTCAAATTTGCTTAATTTTTTATTTGTCTTATTTTCAAAGTTAAAAGTAATAACAATTCATTAAACTTGTTACCTGTAAATTTTTTGTTGTTGTGTCCGTTGAGAGATAAAAATACTTAAGCTACTTCAGATGGTTTCTTTTTGTTTAAGTAGAACCGATGCCATTTCTGACTACTTTATATATAATATTAAAATGATAAAAAAGAGAACTTTATTTTTGGATATTAATTATACAGAATTGGATTAACTGTAATTCTTGCGTTATGATACATTTGGGCCCTGTTTGTCTATTTAATTTTTTTATCCAATATAACAAGTTGACAGTTTCTAGTTGCCATGTGTCCCATTGAGAGATATATGTGCAATGCATAAATTATTATTATGAACACACATATGCGTATGTGTACGTGTAGTTACGAAAAATTTCAACTCTGCTTCTAATTCAACATCATCCTGAATCCTTTGATTATCATTCCCTAGATTTATGCTTTAAATAGTTCACTCTCTTCACCATGTATTCCTAAGTAACATGACTGTGAGTTTAAGGTTTTTTTTTTTTTTTTAACTTCATGAAACTGGAATTATGCCACATATCCTTTAGAACTTTAATTTTCACTTAATTGTATATTGTTAGGATTCACCATTTTTTTCCCTCTGTGTGTGGGTCCAGTCATTTTGACTGTTGTGTGATAAGTTATTCTCTGAATTTACTGATGTTTATTTGTGCTCTGTCCTGTTAATGAACATCTGGATTGTTATCCAACCCAATAACATAGGATCTTTCATAGGAAGGACCTTCTACATTATTTTACATTGTAGAGATATGAAGAATTCTGTTGCATATATACGTAGGAGTGAATTGGTTGAGTCATAAGTGAGGTTTCGAGTTCACGAGAGAAGTCAAACTTTTTATTTTTTATTTTTTTAAAGATTTTATTTATTCGACAGAGGTAGAGACAGCCAGCGAGAGAGGGAACACAAGCAGGGGGAGTGGAAGAGGAAGAAGCAGGATCCTAGCGGAGGAGCCTGACGTGGGGCTAGATCCCATAACGCCGGGATCATGCCCTGAGCCAAAGGCAGACGCTGAACCGCTGTGCCACCCAGGCGCCCCCAAACTTATTTTATTTATTTTTTTTCTTTTAAAGATTTTTTATTTATTCATCTGAGAGAGAGCAAGTGAGAGCACAGGCAGGGGGGAGGGTCAGAAGGAGAAGGAGAAGCAGAGTCCCCACTGAGCAAGGTGTCCGATGTGGGACTTTATCCCAGGACCCTGGGATCATGACCTGAGCCAAAAGCAGATGCTTAACTGACTGAGCCACCCAGGCACCCCAAGAAGTCAAATTTTTTAAAACTGGTCATACCAACATTAGCAATCACAAGAGATTCTATTGATGTATATCCTCTTCAATTAAAGTATTGTCAAAAAGTTATTCTTTTGTCAATAAAATGGATCTAAAATGCTATATCATTTGATTTAACTTAATTTTCTGATCATAACTAAGATTAATAATCTCTTATATGCTTATTGCTCTGATATGTTTTCTCCTCTGCAAAATGTCTGTTCAATTCAAACGCCTATTTAACCTCTGTATTGATGCTTTTGTATTTCTCATTTGTTGCAGAAATTTTTAATGTTGTGGATCAGTGTAGTTTCCCAGAACCCGTGGATTTCTTATTGCTTCTGATAATGGACACTGACATCATGTACTGAGTAACCAAAATATGGAGAATAGCAAAGTGCTGAGTTCTAGGGTGGTCACATCAGAGCTCACAACTCAATTTTAGAGAAAAAGCCTCTTCACACCTCACAATAAAAGATTTTAAAATAGGCATTTTGTCCTGAGGTCTCAGGAGTCTGAATTTGAAATCCATTAGAAAAAAATGTGGTCAAATATCAAGGCAAAAGCCAAAATTTATTGTTTTCCTAAATTAGATAAAATATTTTCCTTGAAAAATTTATTATATAATATGTGAACATGTTGCCATTATTTTAATATCAAGGTAGTTGGTAACTGACATATTTTGAATTCTTTACCTCTTCTTAAACTCTGACTGATTTTTATATACAAAGCAATCATTAAAGGAATAAAGTTGTATTAAAAATAAATAAATATTGGTGAGATTAAAGACAAAACAAATGCTACATTTTTTAAATTACAAAAAAAAGCAAGCTGTGAGAAGAAATGATGGGTGATTAAGAATTCTCAAGAGGGAGTAACAGCTGATTTACAGCCAGTTTCAATTGTCAGAGGTAAGAAATCCACCACCACAGTCTAGGAAATGCAATAAACAGAAATAGGGTACTATAAAAATATGACAATTACATATTTTACATGTAAAAAACAAAAAAAATGTTTGTAAATTTAGCTTCTCAATAGAGTAGGATAGAATTCAATTTAAAGGCATAACAAAATGTAAAATACTACCACTTTAGGAGACAATTTTAACATAGTATACAGAGAAAACATACAATGATGGGTAGGATGAATTTAAATGAAATTATCTGAGAGGAATTTTTCTTTATAACCAGTGAAGTAACAGCATATAAAGCCCTGATGTCAACACAAATCATCGTATGCTTTCATATTTATATTAAATTTGGTTTGAAATATCATTCTATGTGCTGTGCCACATCTGATCTCTCAGGAAAACTTGCTGTAAGGCTTGCATGCCTCCTGACTCTGACTTCTTACTTTGCTGTAAGTTCTATTTATTGATCATCTCACTTTATGCTTGTTCTTTGGTTTTTTTCTCACTTTTTTGTCTTATATGTCTACATTAGACACTGGAGTTCCTTCCTATTTTAAATGGTGCCTGTGGATATTAGAAATTTATTGAGAGGTTTACACCACTGAATTGGAATGAATGAATGATACCATTCATAAATGAATAAGTAAAGTAGTCCTGTGTGAATCTCGATTGCCCATCTGCTTCCTGCCACCAAGGATTTTTCAATAGTCTTAATCCATTTCATTCATCTTCCAGCTTCTCAGCATGTTGGTTAGTCTATTCTGCTTTTACTTTGCCATGCATAGCCTTTACTAAAGTTCTTTCTAGATCAGTGTAAATATATCTTTATTTTAGAGTGTCCCTGCAGATAATATCATCAAACTTTTCATTGATAGATATCTAATTTTCTCTTAAAACAACAGCAACTTCAGCAGCTTTGTAGTTCTTTTTCTTAAGTAGAGCTCTTGTATCTGTTATTAAAATAAGACTACTTTTATTTCACCCTGTTACACCAGTATTTTACCATTTATAGCATTACTGTGGAAATAAGACATTATGACGGTACAGCAGTCCATACATACAAAATTAACACTTTCCCTATGTCAAGATGTAAAGTTTCTAAAATTTCAAGTCAAGTCAAATGACTGCATCATAAAAATATGAATTGAAAAGTATATATTGTATTTTATCACAAATATTTTCACAAGCACAAGAAGAGTTTATAACTATGAAGAATACAAAATAATATTTCAGCATGAAAAATATAATTAATTTCATAGTACTATTCAGGTTTCACTCTTAAAGTTAATAATTTTGTAAAAGGTGTAATTATAATTCCTATTTCAATATATTTCCATTTTTTATATGGGAGCCTATCATTCTTTTTTAAAAAGTATATAGTAAGGGAGTAAAAATCATCATAAACTTAATTTCAATGATGCAAAAATAATAGGTAAAATAAGTTATAATATCCTTAAAATGTTCCCTTTATCATTCACATAAAATTGACATAAAATGACTTAAAATAATTGAATAATAAAGGCATTACAAGAATTTGTGTGGCACTTATCTTAAATTGATTCTCATTTAATTTTGTCCTATAAAATTTAGGCATTACCTAATCATCTAGAATTGTGTTTCTGAGCTAAGGCTCTGTTGTCTGGACAACGATTTTAAAAGCAAACCTTTTCATTAAGATAAAAGGCTTCTGCACAACAAAGGAAACAATCAACAAAACTAAAAGACAGCCTACGTAATGGGAGAAGATATTTGCAAATGACATATCTGATAAAGGGTTAGTATCCAAAATCTACAAAGAACTTATCAAACTCAACACCCAAAAACAAATAACCCAGGTAAGAAACGGGCAGAAGACATGAATAGACACTTTTCCAAAAAAGACATCCAGATGGCTAACAGACACATGAAAGGATGTTCAATATCACTCACTGTCAGGGAAGTGCAAATCAAAACCACAAAGATACCATCTCACACCTGTCAAGATGACTAAAATTAACAACACAAGAAATAACAGGTGTTGGTAAGGATGCGGAGAAAAGGGACCTTCTTACATTGTTGGTGGGAATGCAAACCAGTGCAGGAACTCTGGAGAACAGTGCGGAGGTTCCTCAAAATTAAAAATCACACTACCCTAGTATCTAGCAATTGCACTACTAGTTATTTACCCAAAGGATACAAAAATACAGATTCAAAGGTATTATGTGCACCCTGATGTTTATAGAAGCATTATCAACAATAACCTAACTACAGAGAGAGCCCAAATGACCATCAATTAATGAATGGATAAAGAAGAGGTGGCACACACACACACACACACACACACACACACACACACACAGGAATATTACTTGGCCATAAAAAAGAACAAAATCTTGCCATTTGCAATGACATGGATGGAGCCAAAGTGCATTATGCTAAGTAAAATAAGTCAGTCAGAGAAAGACAAATACCATATGATTTGACTCATATGTGGGATTTAAGAAAGAAAAACAGATGAACATATGGGAAGGGGGAAAAGAAAAGAAGGAGAGAGGGAAACAAGCCTTAAGAGACTCTTAACAATAGAGGACCAACTGAGGGTTGATGGAGGGAGGTGGGGGTGATGGGCTAGATGGGCGATGGGTATTAAGGAGGGCAGTTGTTATGATGAGCACTGGGTGTTGTGTGTAAGTGATAAATTACTGAATTCTACTCCAGAAACCAGCATTGCACTGTATGTTAACCACTGAAAGTATTAGTTTAAAAAATTAAATAAAGTAAAATAACAGCAGGCTTCTGGGTCTGATACCCAAAAACTTGCATTCATTATGTCTGAGTTGGGATCTGGGTATTCGTATATCTTTATCAATACCTATATCTATTGAGGCTTCAAGTGGAAAATAGAATTCAAGATGTAGTTTGTTGAATTCCTAATAGATGGAGAAATTTTACCCAGCTTTCAAGCTAACATTCTAACCCAACATAGTGTCATGAATGCTGGTAAAGTATGTGAGACTCCTTGATCAGAGAGACATTAGCATCTGACTCCGAAATAGCAGTAGCCAGAATATCATCATTTTCTGTGCTGATCCTCTGAAGTTCAGTTCTCAGAGAATGAAGAAAGAGAGCCGAAGAACACCTATACATGTAGGGGTTCATGTTGTAGAAAAGTAATCCATATCTAAGTAATCTATATCTAAATATATCTATCAATCAACAGATTGAGTCAACAGGGGTTCATGTTGTAGAAAAGTAATCCATATAAAAGTAATCTATATCTAAATATATCTATCAATCAACAGATCAATAGGTAAATATTCTATAAAGCTCCCAGTGAATTATGATTTTAGTGTTGCTTTCAGTCACATGTCTAACATACTTTTCTAGTTTTTTCTTTCTCTGTGAAGACCACTCACTTGTACAGTTAACCAATACCATTTTTGTTTATACTAAAGCTTGGACACTGCTCTCAGATAACTCTCTGTCTCTCCTCTAATTCTAAAAGTAGAATTACTAAGACTACTACTACTATTGCTTTTGGCAACAGCAGTAGTAATTTCTGTCTCATATTATATTCAACTTTTGTAATGATTTTCTAAAACCTTTAGTGTTTCAATTACTATTTTATATCTAAGAGTCTTCAGTTAATGCATTATTATCTCTGGACTAAAAATAAAGTTTGCAGAACTGTTTTCAACAATTTCTCTCAATATATCTTTTCATTCAATGTATCTTTTTACTATTTTATTCTATGTTTCTGAAAAAAAAAATCCTGTTACCATCAAATATAAACAATGCTACTACATTTTCTTATTGTTTCTGTATTGAAGATGTTGCTATGCTGCTGAGCCCCATGATTTCCTTCTCATCTCCCAAATATACATATTTAATGAATACATACAAGAATGGACAACAAGATCTTAAAATATTTAAATAGCCATGTATCTGACCCATTTCCTCAGAACCCACAATTTCATAGGATTCAGCAACTGAAGAGTTAATATCCCACATTGCAGGAAACTTCAGGGACAAGATTCCACAGCCAAAAAATAGATCTGTTTTAATAGATTGATACATATGCCATTCCAGGGCCTGTGATTGACTGCTTCCTCTGTGTTCCTGGTGGAAGACAGGTGATGTCTTTGCTAGAATCCAAACTACGGTAGTTTGAGGTGGATACTACTAGGAGACCATTTTGGCATTTGCTAGCCATCTCCCGCCATCAGAATGTAACAACTCTGATCGTCAAATTTTCCCCAGGCAAGAGTGTGCTCTGGATAAGGAAGGGAGTTGGCACAGTTGGTGTTGGCACAGGTACTTTGAATGGTGATGCTACTAGCCTACAGGCAAATGGCTGTGTAGACAAATACCTTGTTTAATGTTGTGAGTATAACTTCTGTCCCCTTGCCACAACTAACTCAAACTAGTAATGATGGTCTGACACCTTGCCAATGTTTGAGGTAATTCTTGTGTTTGTGCAGGACTTGCAAACCAAAGTACTTACTGCTCTTTGTTCTGGATTATCTTTTGAAGGATGTTTTGATAAGGACAATTCTTTGAAGATGGAAATACAGCCTGCTTCTGAAGCAAAGAGCAGGCATGCTTACTGCTTTTATCAAGGATTCAACTTTCCTTATTTCTGGATTACTTTTCTACAACATGAACCCCTACATGTATAGGTGTTCTTCGGCTCTCTTTCTTCATTCTCTGAGAACTGAACTTCAGAGGATCAGCACAGAAAATGATGATATTCTGGCTACTGCTATTTCGGAGTCAGATGCTAATGTCTCTCTGATCAAGGAGTCTCACATACTCTACCAGCATTCATGACACTATGTTGGGTTAGAATGTTAGCTTGAAAGCTGGGTAAAATTTCTCCATCTATTAGGAATCTAACAAAATACATCTTGAATTCTATTTTCCACTTGAAGCCTCAATAATAGAGTTCTTGTTGGCTTACACTTTTACTAAGAAATAGATTGTTTGTTGTCTTTTCTTAATCCCAATATAGTTATGAACAGCTCATTACTGTTTTAACATATGCTTGTCTTTGCTCCTTAATGAAATTATATACAACTGAATGACAAGAGATTAATATTCTACTTTCTGACCAGTTTTGGATGATACTCCATGAAAACTTGTAACAAATATACTCCTATTTCCAAGTGAGTTTCTATCTAGACTATCTTAACAACGCATAGAAAATATATGCTCTAGAGCTAGTTTGAGGTCCCTTAACTACCTCTAACCTATAAATGTGGAGAAATTATGGATTTTTAAAGGAGAAATAGGAGGTGCTCTGAGTTCCTAGAGCTAGAATCTTGAAGAGAGGGACCATTCAGAAAATTTCATATGACTAATTTAGAGTTTGGGGAAAACACGTTTCTTAGGTCTAAAAAATGTAATGATGGAAAGACTGTAATTTGCTTCCTGACTTTGAAGAAAGAGAGTTCAATGCCTTAGAGGTGACTTTCACTAAACAGTTAATCAATACAAAAGATGGAAATTGCCATTTGAAGGTTAGCAGAGTAAAACTCAGTCTGGGGGTCATTATCATAAACCGACACTCAGTGAACTCCCCCAGAATGTTGTACCCATGTTTTTATACACGTTGAAATATTCTTCATATATGAGGTACTTGTTGGTTATTAAACTTAAGCTGAGAGAATTTGGTACCAGCAGGGCTTCTCTGTAAGAAATACTAAAGGAAATTTTTCAGACCAGAGAAATTAAACCAAATGGAAATATGGATTGAACTACAGCAGCAACCAGAAGTATTTAGGTAGATCAAAAGTACGAGTTTTTTGTTTGTTTGTTTTACTTTTTAAACATTTTTTAACAAACACAAAACTGTTTATAGGAAATATAATATCATTTGTGGGATCTATAACATACATAGAAGTAATATATATGACAGTAAGAGCAAATCAGAGTGTTTGAAGGAAATGGAATTACACTCTCTTAAGGTTCTTAAATTGTGAAGTGTGAAGTAAATGAATTGGTACAATATTAATTCTAAATAGAATTTGACAAATAAGGATATATATCACAAGTGTAAAGCATCAGTTAAAATAATGAAAGAGTTATAGCTAAAGAGTCAGCACAGGAGATGAAATACTTTACAATATTAAAAAATCCATTTTACACATGTTATTTTTAAACTTTCTGATATATATATATATATATATATATAGTTGTTATTGTTTCTGATGTATTTTAAAACTATTTTAAGATTAGCAACTGAGCTTCAAAAATATTTAAATGACTTTCTCAGATAAGTACAGGTGATAAGATATAGAGGTTAGAGGCAGGAACCCAGACATCCTGACTAGCAATTTTATTCTCATTCAAATGCATCACACTGTTTATGAAACATCCCAATTTATGAAGGGGGGATATGGAAGAAAAATTCAAATTTTTCATTAATGTGCTCTTTACAAATAGATAATGTTTAGATAACCTATTGAAAATGGCAGAAGGGAGAAGCCAAATATCATTGATTCACTCAACATTTATTTTGTACTTACTATGTGAGAAGTATTGTGACAATGTGAATTTAAAGAATTCTCTTTCTGGACAAACCATCTATATTATGTCTATCCCTTAGATACTTTATATAAAAATATTTATGCATTTCAGAAACTAAATGAAACATTCTAAATATTCAAATTTTGCTTTTCCCATCTTCTTAAGAAAGGGAAGCTTTTGTTGAGTTCTATATGCATTTTCACATCTTAAGGTATTTTAATAATAGCACATGGAGGGATCATTTTATAAACTGCTGTGTGTGTGTGTGTGTGTGTGTGTGTGTGTGTGTCCTTAACCAAGGGATTTTATTCATAGACATTGTTAAAATAAACTCAAATTATGCTATGATTTAAAGATTTATAGAATCATGAATAGAATTGTGCCAGTATACACATTACAGGAGGGAATGCCATGAAATCTTTATTGTCCATGAACTGATATCCTCAAGATTCTTTCATTTAATAATTTAAAACATTTCACTAAGTAATACTATTACTTAGAGAAAATAAAACAAAAAATATGCTTTAGTATTTTGTTATAGTTATTTATAAACATATATATGCATATTTATAGATGTACAGTTGACCCTAGAACAATATAGGTTCGAACCGTGCAGGTGCACTTACACTTGGATTTTTTAAAATAAATAAAATACAGCACTGTAAAAGTACGTTCTCTTTCTTTTCTTTTCTTTTTTCTTTTTTTTAATTTTTTTTTTTTTTTAGTGGAGTCCACACTCATTATGAAGCCAGCCCAATGTGGGCCTGAATTCATGACCCTGAGATCAAGACCCAAGCTGAGATCAAGAGTTGAACGCTCAACCAACTGAGCCACCCAGGTGCCCCTCTTTCTTTTATTTCTCAATAACATTTTCTTACTTCTAGCTTACATTGTTATAAGAATACAATATATATAATACATACCATACAAAATATGTGTTAATCAACTATTTATGTTATCATTAAAGCTTCTGGCCAACAGTAGGCTATTAGTAGTTAAGTTTTCAGGGAGTCAAAAGTTATACACAGATTTTCAACTGCATGAGGGGTTGGTGCCCCCAAACCCCACATTGTTCATATACAGGGTTCACTGTATATGATTCAGACGGAAATGTATTTTTACTCTTTAAGGTTAAACCACATAACAATTTTATGGCCTTCTTTTGTATTTAGTAGTACAATATAAATGTTTTCTTAGGTTATTAAGAATTTTACAACATTAACATTAATAATAATAATAATTGCATGAATATCTTTTGTATTGAAGGGGTTCAGGATAGGCCCCCAGAATGTTCCACTTTGGCATGTGGATTATTTGGAGCTAAAGGCACTTGAGATCATGTTGGCTCAAGAGAAACCTTGGTCCTCTCTTAACTACACAGAAGAATCTCAATTGGGGGTCTTTCCCAGAATAAGGATTATTAACAGAAATAAATTTTATCTGAGTGACCCATATGTATGGTAGGACAAACATCTAATTACCAAATATCTACTCTTCTTATCGCCCTGTGAAATGCATTCTTTTCCTCTGAAATCCTGGACTTCTACCTAGCCTTCTTAATTCAGATTGACACAAATACCTCATTTTGCCTAACGGTCTTTGGAATTTCCATGTTTATGTGGATTCCCTGGACATACGCCTATTAAATTTGATTTTCTCCTGTTAATCTTTTTTTTTAAGTTAATCTGTTTTATGTCAATGTGATTCTTTTTTTTTTTTTTTTTAAGATTTTATTTATTTATTTGACCGAGAGAGAGACAGCCAGCGAGAGAGGGAACCCAAGCAGGGGGAGTGGGAGAGGAAGAAGCAGGCTCATAGCAGAGGAGCCTGATGTGGGTCTCAATCCCACAATGCCGGGATCACGCCCTGAGCCGAAGGCAGACGCTTAACCGCTGTGCCACCCAGGCGCCCCTGTCAATGTGATTCTTAATCCAGCTAGAAGGACCTTTGCGCGAACAGTAATTCTTGCTCCCCAATAGTATCAGTGTATTGTATTTTCTTTACTCACTTTTCCTTTGATATTTAGGGCTCCTATTATGATATATATTCTTAGAGAAAAGTCATTTCATTCTTACAGTTATTTGTATAAATTCCTGTAGGTACAATAGCTAGTTCAAAATATTATTAGGTAACACACCGTTTAATTAAGATTTGCATGTGCCATATGCCTTTTCAATATTCTAGTGATGGTTATTATTGTGTTTATGTCTTCATATATTATTTATTTTGGTTTTCCTTACTACATGAATACTTTTGGCTTGGTAATATATGCACTTTTCAATATTATATTTAATGTGTGCTCTTGCTATAAAAAGATACATTTTTCATAGAAGACTTGAAGAATTTCACTAATTTTTATGTGTTTATGTGTATCTATGAGAGAATTTAACTGAAATAATGTATATTGATATTGGGTAAGGATATGAGGGGGTCATATGAAGGAAGAACTGTAGCAGGTGGCGTTTTAAATAATAGAATAGCTCCATGTGGTTTGTTCAGGAACAATTTGGACTTTGTTTTAAAATATGTTATTTTTAACTTTCAGAAATTATTCTGAGAGCTTTTCCAGTTGAAATAAAACCTTGTGTCAGAAATGACTTAAAAATAAGAACTTATGTTTGGTCAGAATGCAGTCTTAAATTTATTTAAAGAAGAAAATATTTTGAATGTGTATGTAGCTATAGTCCGAAGGGGAGCAGAATTTGCAACCCTAAAATATGTCTCTGGCGTAAGGATTATTTTAGGCTGATTACTTTTAAGAAACAGCAGACAGGAAAAACTCTGCAAAGTGAACAGAAGTTACCCTTTTGTAAGAGACATTTGCATTTGTAAGGAAAACTCCATTTGTAATGGTGTCTTCTTCACTGTACCAGGAAGAGAAAGATGACTAAAACTCTAGAAACTCTCATCAATGGAGAAAACAAGGCCGTAAATTTGTGTAACAACCTTATCCTTGTTTGCTGTGCTTTTCCTGATAGTGTCCCATCACTGGCTTCCCATCTGCAACATCTTCTTTCATCTTTAGGTGGAGATGGCATTTAAGGTGGTGGCTTGGGCCATTTTGGGGACTTAGTTTTCCTGGATATCTCCCATGTATACAGGAGGTATGCATGTTACTAAATTTGTTTGTGTTTCTCCTCCTTTTTTTTAAAAAAAGATTTTATTTATTTGTCAGAAAGAGAGAGATTGAGAGAACTAGCAGGTAGAGGGGCAGACGGAGAAGCAGGCTCCCAGATGAGCAAGGAGCCCAATGTGAGACTCTATCCCAGGACTCTGGGATCATGACCAGAGCCAAAGGCAGATGCTTATGTGACTGAGCCACCCAGGCATCCCTGTGTTTCTCCTCTTAATCTGTCTTTTATTTCAGGGGAGTCTCAGTTAAGAACCTAGAAAGGTAGAGAAAAAATGATTTTTCCTCCCTTATAAGTCATAGTTTTCAACTCTCCTAAAGGCCTTCTACATGTCACAGAAAATATCAGCTGCCTGTTCCAATATAGTATGGAATAATAGTTTCAATTAAACTGAAATTTAATTGATTTACAGATGTATAAGAAACATTGTTTTCTAAGAATAAGATTTGCAAATACACAGGAATGAGAAACCAGGATCTATTTTTCTTTGTCCGGGGGGCAGTGGTAGGGAAGGGGGAAGCACATTGTTAAAATCATGAGTTTTCCTTCTGTTACGTGTGCAATCTTCCCTAATTGTAAGCAGATTATCTTCCAGGCAACCCTTCAAGTTTTCTTTCATTTTCTAAATTTCAAAGGGGATTGCTAAGTCTTAATTTTATATTTGTTAAATGAAGTTATCCATGTAAAAACATTCTTGCCTGCTCCAGGAAACCAAGAGACCTTTGGAACAATAGCTGCTCCTTTGCTCTAAAAACATTACAGAGAAATTGCCGCAGAATGCTTTGAGCTCTTTCGAATCCACGTGCCATGCAAATCTGGAAATATTTAATATGGAAGTACATTTAAAAGTAATTGCATCTTGATTTACATCACTACTAATTTCATTCTGGTAATTTTTCTGAGGAAGTGGGCAGCGAAAAAGCAGAGTACATACAAGAAGTTATTTCTTGAAAAATATTTTCCCATTTAATTATTTTGCCCATAAATACAATTATGACGGTAAAATTACTCTCTGCTTCCTTTATTTCTTTATTTTCGTATTTTGCCAGGCATATTTCACCCATGCTTCTATTTTTAACATTTTTGTATCTAGTTTTTATGTGATTATCCTAAAGACTATTTAATTAGCTGAATTTTGTTTTTCAACTTATCAAATATTTATTTTTATTAGCACATTATTTTACTACTAATGATTTGTATGAATTATAATAGTTCAAATGTGTGGATAAATAAAGAAACATAATATTAGGTACTCTCCACAAAGTACTGGCGTTTTTTTACTTGTATATCCTAGGATCTATGGATTCATTCTCAACAGGACAAGGGCAAAATTTTATAAAATCTGGATTGCTAATACCTAGAAAGCGATGGGAGGCACTCAATAAACAAGTAAGCTCCCAAAATACCAACAGTGAGTTTACTCCCTCCACCAAGACCCGGTTTTCTTTTCCTGTATCCCCCTGCCGGAACGCAACACAGGGTCAAATGCAGAAGGGGACGTGAGCTCCAGAAGTGCTCTGGTTCTGCACAAGAAACAGAGAAGGAAACTCCCTATCCTGGGAGATAGTTCATATAATTCATAAATCAGGTGTGTGTTTGTTTTTTCCATGCCTCGTTCATTATTAAGGGGAGGCAGCAGCAACAGCTTCAACCCAAGCCCTCAGAAGGCCCATAGAGGTTCAAAATCAAAGTCCCCTAATATTTCTGAAGAGTGTATTTCCATTTTACAGTAATGGAAATGAAGACTTGAAGAATTTGAGTAGACCAAAGTCATAGAAGGGGCTATTGAGGGACTGGAATCTTCTATTTCTTCTGAATCTGTATTTTTATCTTCTTTCTTTTTTGTTGTTGTTGCATGAGGCAGTTGTTTCTGTTTTTATAGCTCTAATTTGAGATTTTACTGTTTTGTATTTTTATTTCTTTTCAGAGGAGAGTGATGATTAATACATCCCTTTAGCCTCTTTATTAAAAGGGAAAACAACATTCCTCTCACAAAAATTGTATTGGGTGTTAAGTGGGCTATGTCATAAAGGTTAAGCCTCTCTTCCAACCCCATACATGCCTTCATTTATATTCAGTGCAAGTGACCGTCTTGTTCAAATACTAATTGGCTCCTTAAGAAACTAGGAACATTTTTGGAGTAAATGTACCAGTGGCACAGAGATATCAAATCTATTTTTATGAAATATAACACTGTGGAACATTTGGAATCCTAGTCACGGATTATTTATTTCACATATATTGAAATAAGTAGTAAAGGTGTTTTCAAATTAAGTCATATCTGTGGAAGAATTTCTTTAAACACATCATTACTTAGTGATGCTGTTGTATTTTGACCAAATATCTTTCAAGAAATCATTTTTGATTAGTTAATTATTGCAAGCATATGTTTGATTTTTTAAAGTGTGTGACTGAAATTGAGACATCTAACTTCTTACCCCAAAGTCTGTATTATAGCTCAGACATAGGACTTCAACCTTGCACTGTGGCTTATATTAAACTAAAACAGATGGAGAAATTACTTCACACATTGACTTTGTTAAAAGTGTGGTTTTGTAAATTCTTTCAATTATTCTTGCATGGTCAATAATGATACCCCCTGAAAACTCTCCTGGATCTCAATTATTAACACCATTTGTTTTACTATCCATACTCTACACATGACTAATAATATTCAGCATTATGGCTTCAGGTGTTATTATGGAGTAATGCCCAAATTTATTGTTCTATTTTCCTGATATACTCAATACAACACAGTCTAGTTGACAGAAATTACATTATTGATGCTTTAAAAAATCTGTCTCAACTCATTTCTGATAAGATCAAAAATTTATTCTTGCTTCTGAACATTAGTTTAATATACTTATCACGTCTATGATTTTTCTTATAAGGAAATAAAATTGCTCTTTCAATTTTACTATAAAAGGTTTGAGGTCATGCTTGACTTTATTCATCCTTAGAAGAACTATAAACATTCTACATAAAATATTTATGAAGATTTTATTCAAAGCAGGCTGTGAGAAAGCTTAGAACATTTAGAAAATATCCCTGTGAATGGTCCACTTGTCTTTCTATTCTTAGCACTCTGATTTTGATTTGTGTATCTGCCAAATTATTGACACCTGGGATAAGATACTTAGATTTATGATTTCTACATTTATTTATAAATCACTATATCTACTTTATCTAGTATACCCAAAATACTGTGATTATGAATATTTGGTATATGTGTGAGTTATGTTTGACGGCCAATCTACCTTTTAGTTTTTCAAACTTGTAATGTTTATAACCCCAGAGGGTTTTAAAATATCCTGTCTTCACAATTATATATCTATGCTTTATATTATTCTTCATCTTTCTTGATTCATAAACAAATTGGACACAGCTAACCACTCTCTTTGGTGAAATATTTTCTTTTTTTTTAAGATTTTATTTATTTATTTGAGAGAGAGAGCATGCACAAACATGAGTGGGGAGGAGGGGCAGAGGGAGAGAGTGGGAGAAGCAGACTCCCCTTTGAGCAGGGAGTCCAACATGGGGCTCGATCCCAGGACCCTGGAATCATGACCTGAGCCGAAGGCAGACGCTTAACCGACTGAGCCACCCAGGTGCCCCATGGTGAAATATTTTCTTTACTTGGCTCACAGGGAACTCTCCTACCCCAGGATGTGCTCCTACCAGTCTCTTTCCTATATCCTTCTCATCTTGCTAACTTTTAATCATTGAAATCTCCCAGGGCATTTTTGGTTTTTCATCTTTCCTTCCTTTTGCTGTCTATATCCATTTCCTTGACAGTCTCATCCAGTGTCATGAATTTTGAACAATGTCTAACTAAATTATTACCTCCATCCAGACCTCACTCTGAACTCCACCCCACGATATCAGACTGCTTATTCAGTATCTCCATTTGCATATCTTAACATGCCCCGACAGCAAACACCTGTTCAAACCCTCAAAATACTCAGCGTGTCAGTCTTCCCACTCCACGAAAAGGCAATTCTGTCCCTCCAGTCATTTAGACCAAAAGTCTTGGCATCATTCTTGTCTGCTTTGTCTCCTTCCTATCCCATATTCAATCTCTCAACAAATTCAGACAGTCTGCCTTCTGAATATATATAGAATCTATTCACTTCCCACTGCCTCCTCTCTCCTGCTCTGGTTCAAACCACAATCATGTCTGGACTTCGCAGGCTGTAATAGCCCCCTGCATCCCTTGCCCCTTCCCTAACCCCTCCTTACTCTCAATATGGCGTCCACAGTGCTCTGGGTTTGAAGTGAGAAGAATACGCAGCTCCTCTTCTCAGAGCTCTGCAAATGACTTCCCATCTCTTTTTGAGTAAAGCCAAAATCCCTACAGTAGTTACCTCTATGCCTGCCTTTCTGGCTTGCTAAATTTGAGCCAAATCAGCTTTCTGGTTGTTTCTCAAACATCCAAGTCTAGCCACACTTCCAATTTAAAACTTTTACATTCTCAGTTTCTTCTTCCAGGAATAGGAATAGTCTTTCTCCAGGTGTGCATGGGAGAAATTCCATCAATTCCCTCAACTTCTTCAGTTCTTTGTTAGAATGTCACCTTTGTAGGGAAGCTTTTTATTTTTCTAGTGAAGCTAGTCATTTAAAATTGCACCTCTGAAGTACTACGTATTGTACTCATGATGTGTTTTGTCCATTCTCCTCAATTGGACGCAAGTTCCTTTGAGACCATGATCTGTAATTGCTTTTGTTCACTGCTGAATCCTAAGTTCCTAGAAGAGAAACTGGCACATCGTACACTCTCAATAAACATCTGTTGAATGAATGAATAAATGAAATAGTGCCTTTGGGCATATTCTTATACCAGAGATTAACTTCATTTTCTACATTAATTTAATTTATTCTTCATGTTCTGGTTACTTTCTACAAAAGCTATTAATTTTATTATTTCTGTGTTTTCATGTGATTGCTTTTAATAATTTTATTCACATTTTCTAGGTTCCTGATGACAAAACTACACAAATGATGGCTTAGAAAATGGCTAAGAAGAAAATAATGCTATTGTCTCTTAAAGCTTAAATTTGCTTCAAAATGTGTGACTCAAAGCCAGGGGACAATATATTGCTAGCTCTTTGAAACGTGACATTCTCTAACATAATTAAAATGTTTGATGCATTGTATGTATAGTAAATAGTATGAAAATCACTGTGATTCTTTTTAAAAAACACTATTTAAATAGATGATATATTTTTCACTTATTCCCCTAGAATATGGTCCGGGTTTCCTTGAGCTATTCAAGATAAATGATGTCAGAGATATAATAGGATAAATATGCAATGTAAGCTACAGCCTAGTATGAGGTACTAGATACAGAAATACTCATAAATATATCACATACATTTATGAAATCAGTGCTTAGACATTTTTCAAGATATAAATATTAATCTAAATATTATAAATATAAAAATTACTGTGAGAAAATATAAACCAGTAACTTTATGAGTATCTTGAAGACACATGTATTTTTGATAATTTGAGAGATGTAAACATAAGTCAAAGTGACCTTTTATTAAAGAACCTAAAAGAAATAGAAACCTTAAAAACCTTACAAAAATGGAAAGCCATTTATAAGTCATTAGTAAAATTGAAAATTTTCATAATCAATCTATATTCATTAAATTTTATAAATTATATAAAGACAGAAGCTTATAGAAACTACAGTGAATAATAAGGTTGGCTATAAGATGAATATAAATAAAATAATGTATTTTTAGAGTAGAATAAGACACCTTTAACTGTATAACTTGACTATAGTCAGTACTTTGGTCATAGACCTTTATAAATGCACTAGAATGTAATCTAAAGATATCAAAAACAACCTCTTTCATCTTCATTAAAAATCACTCCAAATTTCACTTTATAGGCTTGAAAAGTTCAGTCAAATTAAATGCACACATAGAAATTATACAAAACATACCTTTGCTGGATTTGACACTAAAATATGTATAGTAAATTCTGGAGTAAAAACTCTGTATTTTAAATAATTGAGAAAGAACTACATGCAGAGCAGTCATTTATAAGAGAGTTTAACATTGGGTATAGTTAATTGCACATGTTCTGTGATCCTAGCAGCAAATACAGCATGTGGAATTTCAATGACACAAAACTTGATTGAAAATAAGATGATGCAGACCCACGTTCTTATTCAAGTTTTCATTAAAAACATTTAATGAGTCTCACCGATGTCAGTCTCTGTGTATACCACTTGGGATCTCTCTTCAAGCCGATGAGTAAATAAATTGTTCAACAATTTGACCTATCATTATACTGTCTTCATCTCATCTTGCTTGGATATTATAAAAGACTGTTCTAACTAGCATGGTGAAATTGTGATACACTGTGTCTGTATAAAAATGTCACGAGAGAAGTTATTTGGGACAAAGGAAACTAATTTGGGCATATACTTGGGCTTTCATATTTTACCCTCCAAAAACATCAAATGTGTTGCTATAAAACCTGTAAAATATTTCAGGGTCTTTGAATGTAGTTTTTTGGATCATAGAGAACACTATAAATTTAAAATAGAAACGTGGACAATAGTATGGAGGTTCCTCAAAAAGTTGAAAATAGAACTATCCTACTATCCAGGAATTGCATACCAGGTCTTTACTCAAAGGCTACAGAAATACTGATTTGAAAGGATACATGCACCCCAAAGTTTATAGCAACATTATCACCAATAGCCAAATTATGGAAGGAGCCCAAATATCCATTGACTGATAAATGGATAAAGAAGAGGTGGTATGTCTATACAATGTAATATTATTCAGCCATTAAAAAAAGAATGAAATCTTGTCGTTTGCAACAGTGTAGATTAAGCTAGAGAGCATTATGCTAAGCGAAATAAGTCAGTCAGAGAAAGACAAATGCCATATAATTTCACTCATATGTGGAATTTAAGAAACATAACAGATGAACATGGGGGCGGGGGAGAGAGAGAGAGGCAAACCAGAAATCAGACTTTTAACTACAGAGGGCAAACAGGGTTGCTCGAGGGAAGGTGGGCAGGGGGATGCTTTAGGTGGGTGATGGACGCTTGTTGTGATGAGCCCTGGATGTTATATGTAAGTGATGAATCCCTAAATCCTACACCTGAAACTAGTATCACACTGAATGTTAGTAACTGGAATTTAAATAAAAACTTGGAAGGAAAAAAAATAGATCAAAGTGTTTGCAAAAAAAGACCTATAAACTAAAATAAAATAGAAACATGTTACATTATTTCCTTTTTAATTATTCTGTGCTTCAATTTTCATTTGATTATAATTATCTTTCCAGTATAGACAAACCAAACTAGATTATTTGTTCTTCTTTCTCTATGTCCTCCAATAATATTTCATTTTTTCCAATCTGGGGATGTCAGTTTTACTTATTCTTCCACTCTTTTTTCTTTCTTTCTTTTTTTTTTTTTTAAGATTTTATTTATTTATTTGACAGAGAGACAGCCAGCGAGAGAGGGAACACAAGCAGGGGGAGTGGGAGAGGAAGAAGCAGGCTCCCAGTGGAGCAGGGAGCCCGATGCAGGGCTCGATCCCACGACCCTGGGATCACGCCCTGAGCGGAAGGCAGACGCTTAATGACTGAGCCACCCAGGTGCCCCTTATTCTTCCACTCTTAACAAATATTTTCTCTGTTTTACTTTTACTTACTATTTTTAAAATTGGATGATTGCTACTTGTTTATTTTAACAAGCCAGGCATTGCAAGATTTTATTTATTTATTTATTTATTTATTTATTTATTTATTTATTTATTTGTTTAAATTTATTATTATTATTATTTTATTATTATTTTATTCTTATGTTATGTTAGTCACCATACAGTACATCATTAGTCTTGATGTAGTACCCCGGTGATGGGTATTAAGGAGGGCACGTATTGCGTGGAGCACTGGGTATTATGTGCAAAAAATGAATCATGGAACACAACAGCAAGATTTTATTTAAAATGTTCATGATCTTCCCACAGTGTCCCTAAATCCTATTGTTTTGATTTGAGATATTTTAACCTTCCATCATGTGTCCTTCCAAAATTTATTTATGAAAATGCAAACGTGTAGAAAAGTTATTTTTCTCAAAAATAGAATCACAATATACTCATTAGTCTGCAACTATGTATTTAAACCTAACTATATATAATAGATTTCCTAAAGAAAACGTGTATGTAGACCTAGCTCATTCTATTTATAACTGCATAAAATTCCCTAGGTTGAATCCACCATAAATGTTCAATCATTCATTTTATCTGCTGCCACATATAATGCTGTGATAAACCACATTGTACATATGTCCATAACACAAGTGCTTTATATTTATGAATATATTTCTAAAAGTGATATTGGTAAGTCAGCAGATTTAAGTATTTAAACTTTTCTGAGCTATCTGTAGATTATTAATTAAAGGGCCTCATAGTCCCACAGGGAATGTATGCAAGCTTCTTGATCAAGCTTGCTAAGCATTCATCTATCTAGACCTTTCAAAAACTTAGCTTTGGTTTATTATTCCTTTGTTTTAATATTATATGAACTTTAGCTTTGATAATTTCTTCTTATACTTTTATTGTTTCTTTTTCGTTTGTTGGTTTCGTCTTTGGTCTCTTGAAGTGAATAGTCAACTCAAAGATTTTTCAGTGTTTTTTAATAGTAATAACATTAAAAAATGAATGAATCAATTACTTTGAAAGATAAAAGCTATAAATCATATTCTGATTATATTTTTAACTGCTATCCACCAACTTTTTGGTTAATATTTTCATTAGATGCATGGTAATAATGTTATTAATTAGTAGATAATTTTTAATTTCAGTTTCTGATCCAGAGGTTACATAGAACACTATTTTTTTTAACGATTGGATTTATTCATTTGAGAGAGAGAGAGAGACAGAGACAGAGAGAGCACAAGTAAGGGAAAAGTCAGGGGAAGAGGGAGAAGCAGACTCCCTGCTGAGCAGGGAGCCTGACAAGACACAGGGCTCGGTCCCAGACGTGGGGCTCGATCCCAGATGCGGCGCTCAATCCCAGGACCTGGAGATCATGACTTGAGCCGAAGGCAGAAGCTTAACCATCTGAGTCACCCAGGTGCCCCTACACAGAACACTATTACATAAGTGCTAAGAAATAAGTTTTTTTTTGGTATTTTTCTATTATTTTGTCTTTAATTATTTTTTTAAAAGATTTTATTTATTTATTTGACAGAGAGACAACCAGCAAGAGAGGGAACACAAGCAGCGGGAGTGGGAGAGGAAGAAGCAGGCTCCCAGCTGAGGAGACTGAGGCAGGGATTGATCCTAGAACACCAGGATCACGCCCTGAGCTGAAGGCAGACGCTTAAGGACTGAGCCACCCAGGTGCCCCTCTGTCTTTAATTCTTATCAGAAAATGTGACCAGTGAAACATCTAATTTATTTTTAATTTATCATATATACATGTGTATGTATGGTTCTGTGTGAATGTACATGTAAATATGTGCATACATGATTTTTGTGACTGTTTCATTAGTTTACCGTAAATACATGCATTATCTTTGTAGGAGATCTGGAACAACCACGACTGCCATGCATTGCTGGAGGGAGTGCAAATATGCTATAGTCCTAAAGTTTAGTTGTTTCTTATAAGATAAACATACATTCTAGGAGTCAGCCATTTTCTTCCTAGGTAAAAAAAAGGACTAAAAAAATATGACTTATCAATGAATTTTCATATCAGCTTTATTAATCATAGCCCCAAACTAGAAACAATGTAAATATCTATCCAGAGGAGAGTGTTATGTTTGTACAACAGAATACTGAAATGCTACCTGGCAATTTAAGAAAACAAACAAGTGATACATTCGAAAACAAGGATGAGTTTCAAAAACATATGTTGAATGAAGGAAGCCAGATATAAGAAAGCATATAGTATGTACTATGTAATTTCAGGTACACGAAATTCTAGAGTCGGCTAATCTAATCCATGTTTTCCTTTTAAGCGATGGAGATTGACCAAAATGGGCTGAAGTGAAACTTTCTACGGCTATTGAAATGTTTTATATCTTGGTTGGAATGAAGAATTCATGGTTTTATTCAGTTTTCAATACTCATTGAATCATATGCTTAAATTATGTGTGCATTACAATATAACAGATAACTAAAAAATAAAGAGAGCATAATAGTAATATATCTTCTTTAAAATGTAACGCATTTATTTTTAAATGTGAATTATATTGTTGGCTTATTTTTTTCCAATTATATATAAACTTTAACTCCGCTTCAGGATCAGCTGCAGACTCTGTGTAGTTATATTATGTTGTGTTATAATCTGTGGCTGGCTTGGTTCTGAGACATTGCAGTAGTGTCAGGTTCTAGCAGCTGATTTAACCCCTGAGTTGAATGAATTGGAAATGTAAATAACTCCTCCAACCAAAAAGCTAACTACATTTATATCTCTGTGTGTATGTGTGTATGTTTATATGCTTAAATATATAAATATACACCTATCAGAGAAACCAAAATGAAAAGGTATATCATAGTAAGTGTTCTTGTATAAGAGGAGAAATTCAATCTCTCATGTGCTCCTCAAGGGCTGGTAAATTGGTACAACCACTTTGGCTAATTAGTTTGCATTATTTACTAAAGCTGATTATATATGTATATTATCAATCAGCAATTCTACCTTTAGGAACAACCTCCAAAAATATATATATTGGGACCAACATACGTAATGCAATATTGTTCTTAGAAGCATTTGTAATAGTCAAAAGTTGAAAACAACCAACATGCTCATGGGTAAATTTTGTTACACTATGCAGTGAAATTTTGTACAGCAATTAGAATTAATGAACTATAAATACACATCTTAGGAACTGAAGGAGTGAAAGAAGCCAGCCACGAAATGTCTGCATTGTTTGATTCTGTTTATGTTAAATTCCAAAATAAGCTAAAATAATTTGTGCCAATAATTAGCAGTATTGTGCCTACTCTTGGGGGATATTGCTGAAATGGAAATGATGGGAGATTCTAGGCTTCGGTTAATACTCTATTTCTTGATCTGGGAGCATATTGAGTGAGTATGTTGACTATGTGCATGTCTCTGTCTGCTAATTTTCTTTAAAAAGCAAATGAATAAAAGTATGTTTCTGTGAACCCATACAGCAAACTTCCCAATTAGGATGTTGCATATGGGCCTGGGAAAGGAAATGAAGAATTCGGTTAAGGGAGAATAAACAATAATGAAACCTGTGAAAGTCTTTAAATAGAATAATGGACTAATTGAACAATCCGCCATGAGTTAAGTAGTGTGATTAACACCTCTCTGTTCCTGAGGTTAAAAACCAACCAATCAACAAAAAACAAGAAAAAGAAGCAAACAGAAAAGTCAAAAGAGAGAGAGAGAGAGAGAGAGATGGAAAGAGAGACAGAGAAAGATGAAAACAAAGACCAGGGAGAAAGACAGAAAAATGACTAAATGACTTGGCTCTGGTCGCAAAAATTAAAAGGACTAAATTCAAAGAAGCAGCGCTCTTTTTCCCTAAAAGTTGACGATCCATATTTTTTAATGTATTAAATTTAAGGACTTTTTAAGATGTCTACATTCTTGCTAAGATACAATTTATTACTAGTTGAATTAAGCCTGTTTTCACAATCTCTCATAAAAGTTTGCTCTCCTGTCCCTTCTGCCCTGAGTAACCTGCTCAGCATCATTTATGAATTAGGTTACATTCTCTCCAGAACATAACGAGTGGAACTTCCCAGGGAAACATCCTATTACACTACCAACATTCTAAGGTAGAGTGAGTGAAGGTTAACCCTAAGGAGGAGAGTTAAAGACATACACTTTCAAAAAAACAGCAAAGCTCTCACTAGTGGCTGGAGAGGGGGAGAAGAGTTAATTATCCCAAGAGTAAAACTATTTTCGTATGTTTCTCAATAAATATTTAGGGTAACACTAGTCGTAAATAATGTGTTTCAACAGAGCATGGAAGTGATTAATGGGGAAAATAATTTATTTTAGAAATCTTAAACGTAAAATGATCATGAAGAGCTACACAGTTTGGTATTTTCCTCCAAGAAGTTATGCTTTTCAACTATCATTGGAGAACTACTTTATGAAGTGGTTACCAAACTCCTCGTTAAATACTTAGAATGTAAGTACCTTGTGAACTTTGGAGAAAGTGGCCCCTCATACACTGAAAATCTGATTGCTACAAGGAAAAATGGTATAAAGAAATTTTTGTAAAATTAAGTGACATAATAGAATAATCAATAAATATGATAACTCCCAAGCTGAGTTTTTATGAGGAACTCTTGATAGTGTCACAGGCCCACTGGAAAGAATGACAGCAATAGGTAAGCTGGATGACCCACACAGCTATGTATTTGCTACTGAATAATCACAGAGAACAATCTCCAAAATCATGTTTGACACATAATGTATGTATATTTAGCATATTTTATTTATTTAGCAAAACCAAAAAATAAAGGATCAATCATATAATATTGGCAAGTTTTATTTTGGTGTTTTATTTCTCATTAACTGATGACTAGCTCCCATTTTAACTCCATTTTTAAGGTTTAATGAGTTTGACCATTGAAAATCATATCTGATGTATATTATCACTTAAGACAGTGACACCAAAGTTTATTTACTACCAAAAAGAAAAATTGAGTTGTGGGGAAATCACTTACAAGTGGAAATCACTTACAAGTGGATTTTAATTTGTTTATTATCAAATTTAAAAATATAATCCATTTTACAGAGCTACTACATATGTCCTTTTTTTTAAGATTGTATTTATCTATTTGAAAGAGACAGCGCACACATGGGAAAGAGTTATGGGGGGAAGCGGCAGAGAGAGAGGGAGAAGCAGACTCCCTGCTGAGCAGAGAGCCCCACAGGGTGCTGGATCCCAGGACCCTGGGATCATAACCTGAGCCAAAGGCAGACCCTTAACCTACTGAGCTACCCAGGTGTCCTGAATGTGTTCTAAAACTGTATTTGGTGCTGTAATTCCTAAGTACAAGCTTGATTTAGGAATATTTTGTAAAAAAACTTAAAGTAAAATCATATAAGCCCAAACACACATCATCTTTGGGGTGATTCTTTTTAATTTACTAAAGGATTTATTTTCAGATTAAAACATTAGGTGTTCAAGGTGACGCCAGAAAGGTTACATCCAAATATGCGTGTCATTCATGGGCGATTCAAAATTAAACACCATTTCATTCAGTACTAAGAATATGTAGTAATGTTTTAGAACTCTTAGAGTTTTAAATGCTTTGAATTTTGCATTCCCTGAACATGTTCTGGAAAGAAATTCAATTTTTAGTATGGATGTAATAACTGAGAGAAAATCTAGAAGACCTTTTTTGTATGCTACTGCAGCTTTTATTTAAGAGGAAAACTAGGTCTCCTTGAAAACCAGCAAATGATGGGGTACCTTGCTTCTATCTTCAACTGAACATTAATATGCAAAACAGAAAAGGAAATGCACTTAACTTTCCTTGTGTTATCATTCAAGCTAATAGTTCCTCTCAAATCCTAGTAATCAGTGTATCAGCAACATCCTGGGTATATGATATTCAGTCAGGTTTGAACATTTCCTTACTTAGTATTTATAAAGGATCTCATGAGGGAGGATGTCCAAATTAAGTAATTCATATGCCACCATCATTGTCTTGCTGTGTGATATTAGAGTCTCTTTTCATTTGTGTAATTGAAAAAGCTTCTTTCCTATTTTTTTTTTTTTTTTGCTAGATAAACTACTTGGGGAAAAATTATGATTTCAATTTTTTTTTTCCCTGAGAACATTATAGCTACCTAATTGAAAAATACAACTAAAAAAATCAAACTAAGTTCAGTATTTTTTTTTTCGTTTTTTTCTTCTATAGAAAGAGAAAAAGAGAGAGCGCAGGAAGAAGGGCAGAGAGAGAGAGAGAGAGAATCCTAAGCAGGCTCCACGCCTAGCATGGAGCCTTATGCAGGGTTTGATTTCATGACACTGAGATCATGACTTGAGCAAAATCAATAGTCAGATGCTTAACTGAGCCACCCAGGCGCTCCAAGTTCAGTATTCTGTTTAATGCTATTGCTCTAATACTGCTTCTTAGAGGAATATGTGCAGTATTATTGTTTTAAAGAGTGGACATTGTATGTGAACTTGCCATGTTTATGTATTCCAAAACTTTTTACTTTCTAAATTGGGCAAATAATTGATAGATACAAATACTCAATTTATATAAACAGTTATTCAGGAGCATTTGGTGTATTGAGTCTTTAGTCCTATTCAAATGTATGACCTTAGGCCAAGGAGTGGATATAGTAATGGAACAAAGGGAATTTTTAACTTTCAAAGAGCTCATAGTCTAGTAGGGAAGAATAGATTATCAACAGCTCTAATAGAATGTGATAGATAGTATACAATTCTGTGTAAGCCCATATGTGGTACTTGTAATCTTGACTCATAATACTGAATACCTAAATTTCATGTCCTCTTCAGCATTTTTCTCTTCATTAAGAATTTTTGAAATTACAGAGCCTAGTAACCTTGCATACATTTGTATTGCCCTCAGAGCATTTATCCAAATCCTGGTCAGTTTTATACCTCAGCAAACCAAAACAATGGTTTGCACAACATTTTCCGGACAAAGGTATACTTTGTCTTTTGAAAGGTGTATCATCCAAACAAAAAACATGGTACATGACCAGTATTAAACTAATTATTCTGTAGAACACGATGAGAAATATATATATGTACATATATTTAACCTTCATTTTCTTTTTTTTTTTTTTTTTTTTAAAGATTATTTATTTATTTATTTGACAGAGAGAGACAGCCAGTGAGAGAGGGAACACAAGCAGGGGGAGTGGGAGAGGAAGAAGCAGGCTCCCAGCAGAGGAGCCTGACGTGGGGCTCGATCCCAGAACGCTGGGATCACGCCCTGAGCCGAAGGCAGACGCTTAACGACTGCGCCACCCAGGCGCCCCTTAACCTTCATTTTCTAAACCTTGGGGTAAGTTTCCTTTTCCCATCAGAAATTCCATTGTAGATTTCATATCCAAATACTTATATCTTCCTTCCCTTCTGGACACCCAAAAAAGATAAAAAGGGAAATGAAATCTCACCATTTAGATTGTCCCCACAGAGTTTCTATACCATGTTTGTAAAAGCCCAATTGTGAATTCTGTTTGCATTAATGATACAAACTAGATTTCTTGCTTGATGTTACAATGAGCAACAGTGACGGTATCTCGTAACCCACCTCTCGGAGTCTGTTGGAGGCCAGAAAACTGACATTCAACCATGCATGATTTTTAGGTAACAGACTGAGCTTTTTTTCTTCTGAAAATATCTAGAAACATTTGATGAGTAAATGAGTATATGCCACTTTATTAGAAGGAAAATAGCTGTAGCTCAAATTTGGGGTTACATTCTAATATTAATAAGAAGGTTGGTAATGTAATTATATGACAATTATTTTGAGGTTTCACATAAATTTGACTGGAAACCATAAAACCTAAAAACAATGATTAAAATTATATTTATTTAAGGTAGTCTGATAGTTTATAATGCTATAAACTCTTACAATTAACTTTTCTGAAAGTACTTTTTCCCAGCCACTGGAAGTATTCAACCAGGAATCGAAAGTAGGCCTAGTAGCCATGTAAGAAGGAACTCTAACAGTAGATGTGTAGTTATACTACATAATATCTGAACATCCTTGCAACATAAGCATTTTATAATTCCTCGAAGTCTTCATATATAGTAGCAGTAGGTTTCCTTTATTTGTGCAAAATATTAAGCTATTGTCAGTTTTATTAAGATGGTGTTTTTTGTTTGTTTTTTAAACTATCTTCACTTATCTGATAGAGAACCAAAAAATTAGCCCAAGAACTTTCCTCATGTCTTAAGATGAGTTGATAATATTGGAAAGAACTTAATTACAAGAGAGAAAAATAATGGCAAGCACAGGTAAATCTGATAAATATAGGAGCTAAAATTTAGTAATTAGGCTTTGGTTTAAGATCAGTATTCAAGAGTACATAAGATTTGTAATAATTTTCTCTCAATTATTTGAGACGAAATCAATAGAAACTAAGTTGAGGGAAAAGGCTAATGAGAAAAAGCTGCAAAATTTTAATTACCCCATAATGATAAATGGCTTTCATTGTAGATTATCATTTGTGATTTTTTTCCTTCACTCTACAAATTGTATCTAAAATTACTAAAAATAGCTAGCTTATAAGTGAACATGTTAGGCATAGCAATTATCTGGCGTTACAGCTTACAAAACCAGAAAGAATGAGTCTGTGTTTAAGCAACACAAAAATTTCCTGAAATCACAAAAATCAATCAATTGATACAGATCAGGTTGTGACCATTTGCCTAAATCCATATGTAGCACTGCAGAGAATGTACAAGTATATAACTTGCTTCTTGCCCTCTTGAAAACTCATAACTCATTTAAATCAAAACTATCAAACACATAAAAATAATGATATAGTTACTGTTAAACAGCATATTGTAAACTTTAATTATCATAAGAAATGACAGCATTTACTGCCACAACTATGATGGGAAGATAATGTGAAACAAATGGTGGAAACAAAAGGTAGACTTTGAAATCAGGCATAATTGGGTTTAATTTCTCTTCAACCTATTTTGTATCTGCTAAGCACAATCTTAATGCCTTGGAGCTAAATTTCCCAACTGTAAAATATTGGTGTTATCTTCGATGTCAGCTGTTGTGAGATTGACTTTACACACAAAATACCAAGTGTCTATCACACAGGTGTGTTTTCAATGTTATTACTTTATGCCAACAAAAGAGATTTTTGTCTTAGTAAGCAGGGAACATCAAGTTCAAGGGTTGGATACAAATGAAATAAATTTGCTTTTTCAAGGAAAGTTCAAACTGTTTGAATAAGACAGTTCCAAGTGATCAGTGCCTTTTCTCTCTGTAGAAGAATATATCAGAAGCTGTATCAGAAAGTTTGTTACGTGGCATCAAATCAGAACAAAGGAAAAGAACTGGATCATTTTTAGTAGTAAGTTATGCTAGGCTAATGTGGCAAATTATAGGCTTAGAGTGGGAAGGGAATAGTTTTCTTTAGAAATCTTTAGAGACACTCTTACTCCTGGTGTTGCTGGAGATAGAAAGAGTCCTCGATCTATAACCTTCCTATTTACTGTCTATGTGTTCATGATCTCTTTCCTTTCAAAATATTACTTCTCTAGATATTGTTATATTATATCTAGATATTGTTTTATATTTATATAATAAATATATTTACATATGTGTGTATATCGGTGAGTCTGTGCATCAAACCATATATGATATTAAACTGCATATTGATTGGGAAGGACCGTTTATATGTTTGGTACGTTTTGTTCTTAATTTCTTTCCCCCAAAATAAATAATTCCAAATTCTGCCCGTGTCTTTTTGTTATGCTTTATAAAGTATCTGCAAACAAATACTCTTCAAAACTTGGGATTTGTAGTTCCAGTAAATAAAATAAACGAGTGTTTATTTCAGAAATTTCACAGTAGAAAGTTTTTTTTATGATGATCTGTGATATATGAAAAAAAAATAAAGATTTATCTAAGGTCCATAAAGCCCTAAATATACATACATACATACGTACATACATATACATGTGTGTATATATATATATACATAGAGAGAGAGAGAGGGAGAGAGAGAGAATTTTTGCCCTTGTTGTTTAGTAAAAGTTCCAAATTAGCAGAACTTTTCAAAGGTTTCTCCCTTCCCCCCAAAAAGAAATTCCTAAAATACCAACAAATTCCTTGCCTGGCAATCAGATGCTGGTACATGACAATTTTTTACTTTATATTCATCATTTCTCCTTCACTTTCTCCTCTTCTTTGCCTCCTATCTTGAGTTATTTGATTTGCTTTTTTTAAAAAAATATTACATTTATTTATTTGTCAGAGAGCACACAAGCAGAGGGAATGGCAGGTAGAGAAAGAAGCAGGCTCCCCACTGAGCAAGGAGCCAGATGTGGGACTTGATTCCAGGACCCTGGGATCATGACCTGAGCCAAAGGCAGAGGCTTAAGCAACTGAGCCACCCAGGTATCCTTGATTTGCTTTAATAGTTTGACCCAGAAACGAAATTTTGGCAAATATACACTCCCCTAATGTCTTCATATTTTTTTGAAATCCAAAACTTCAAGAACCATTGTCTTATGCCATTCCCTCAACCTAGTTATTAAACTGTTACATAGAGGATGATGTATGAAAAAAATAATTTTTATTGAAAGATTAGATAGGTCATGTATTTTATCATGTGCTACCACAGGAATTTCTAGGCAAAATAAAGTTTTGTCTTTACAAAAAAGTACAATAAATAGTTTTTGTTATCTATTATCTAAGTTCATACATGAAAATATTTTGACAATGATGGCTGTCTATCTATTTAAAACATATTGCTTGTATGAAATAAAAAGCAGACATATAAAAGTATAACAAACAGAGAGAACAATTAAATACTAACTCCTTAAAAAAAGGTTTATTTTAGTCCATTTTCCCTTTGTGGGAAGAAAAAAATCCACAAAAGAAAAGAACATCCAATAAAGATTTCAATTTCTATTTCTGAACAAAACAGAGCTACCATTAAGAACTGATTCTTTTTAAAGAATTCTGAATATAATGAAGACCAATTATTTTCTTCAGTATCTACCCCAACTTACCAGAGTGCTTAAGTAATTAGACGTACTCCATTATTTTAATTTTTCTAGTTAACTATGATTTAACTAATTTAAATAATAAAACAATTGTCTCAGACATTTTGAGATATTTGCTTCATTTCGATAGCTTCAAATGCCTAAGAATGCCAGTTAGTTAACTGTCCTTATTTACACCATGTAAGTGCATATTATTTTCAATGCACAAAATTCTTTATATACATGTATATGTGTGTGTTAAACTTCTATTACATATCAAATATAAATTATTCCAGAAAGTGAAGCTATTTAAAAATTTCAAGAAAAATAATGGGTTTCAGAATACAAGAACTCATACATTTGTTCAGGTTTTGATTAGAACAAACAAACAAGCAAATCCCACCAATATGTATTGGAATTGCAATACGTGGAGATTGCAAGGTGTTTGTGAATATAAAATTGTGACTCATCTGTTATAACAAAGGCTTGATTTTGAGCATTTCCGGATATATCTATCGTTCCATTCCTCATAATATATAATGATCTTATGTAAAAATAACTTTCTACTTTTCCCTTCCCTATAGTGCTTGCCATACAAACAAGCCATGACCAAAGTAAGAAAAATGTGGCCAAGAGACCACAAAAATTAGAGCTAATTCATTTTACACATCAGAAGGTTTTTAGTGGAAACTGCTGTGACCAATCCACTTTGTAGTATATCAAGATATGAAACTTATTATACATCACTTTACAAGGTAAAATTTTATCCATATTTAAAGAAAATTATTTTGTATATGTTAAAGTGTCCATTATGACTGTACAGTAAAATCATGAAACATTTAGAAATTTCATGTTGAAGGTTTACTCAAAATATATTAATTCCATTGTTCAGAACACATTAAATATATATGCCAGGTGCTCTATTAGGAGACGAATGTATAGAAATGATTAAGTAATAACTAAAGCCATGGGAAGATCACAGTCTGGTATTAAAAAAAAAAGTACAAAAAAAGGAAGTATGACCTTAGACTAACAATTACACTAAAGGTTCGAACAAGACATGATCAAGGTAAAAAAAATTTACTGTGAGAAACCACAAGAAAGACAGTTAATCCATTTTGTGGTAAACAAATACAACTTCTCACAGAAAGGGGCACTTCTAGACCTTGACATGATTTTGGTAATTAGGCCAAGAAAAAACAAAAATGCAGATTATGAATATGCAAAGAATAGCTTGTGCTGTAGATTCCATTATCTAACAGTCAACATCCCCCTTCTTCATTGTTCAAAGAACCCCAGTTTTGTTCAGATACCACTCAAGCAACAAAGTGTGTGACAGCATCATTAAGAAGTTACTCTTCCACTCTAACCCCCATAGAAATAATTCAGTTTGGTTCTTTGCCACTGTTAGTAAATGCACAAGGGTTTACTCAGTTAGTTGTCAAAACATTTGATTAGATCAGCATTGGCATTTAACAAAACTAGATAGGATAGAATATATAAATTAGAATTACATATAAATAATTATATATTATAAGCATTTTATCACATATATTAATATAGATTATATCAATTACAATATGGAACCAATAATATGTATGTGGTATTGATATTCTGAATCAATATTATAACATATTATATATATATAATGATAGAATCTCTCAGATGTAGGGGCGCCTGGGTGGCACAGCGGTTAAGCGTCTGCCTTCGGCTCAGGGCGTGATCCCAGCGTCCTGGGATCGAGCCCCACATCAGGCTCCTCCGCTGTGAGCCTGATTCTTCCTCTCCCACTCCCCCTGCTTGTGTTCCCTCTCTCGCTGGCTGTCTCTATCTCTGTCGAATAAATAAATAAAATCTTTAAAAAAATAAAGAATCTCTCAGATGTATAATACTAAAGTAAAGTGTTTCTTCATCAAGATCATAATAGAAAATAAGCTTTCTTCTGAGGTTTGTGATAAGTTTTTTTGAAAGTCTCTAGTTAAGCAAATTTTAGCAATCCTTATCTCCCTTGATTTATCTCAATGTAGACATGTGATGGGATGTGAGGCAGAAGCTACACATGTCTATTAGCAAAGACTCCTTTTCTTGATAAGGTAAGGGCAGGCCCATATTAATGATGCTCTCTTGTCTTGCCCATGGGTTATTTTCATGGTCATATGGTGACTCCCTTCCTTGCATGGAGATTCAAAACTAAGAACAAAACTAAGAACCTACTAAAGATAATAAAGCAGGACGTTAGAGAGCACCTGGATCATGGTTGATATTTTTGAAGGACTGAACTAAACTTGGAATTGATCATCTCCAAATTTTTATTATGAGACATAAGCAAATGCCTAGCTTTTAATCTACATTTGGCTACCACTCTGTTTCTTATAGGCAAAAATATCTTAACTGATACACAATAAGAGTATATACTTTTTTTCAGGGAAAAACAGATGATTTAGTAAGATAAGGAATTTGGATTGATGTGAGGTTTAAGCAGAATGGTAAGAGTCAACTTGGACAGGTTTTTTTTTTTGTAGAAAAAGAATTAGTAAACGTTTGATTTTGAGATCAAAGGGAGCAGCTAGAACACATTTAATCCATGAAAAATGTGAGAACTAATGTTAAGAAAATAACTATGGAATTGAAGATAATTTGGGAACAATTTGCAAAGGTAATTGACATAAATATGCCTCAGGATAGCTACTGACTTTCTAGAGAGATTAGTACATTATTAGTATGTAAGAAGTATGAAAGGAGAAGCATGTTTGGGAAAGTGCTCATGGGTGATAATTTGGACAGGTAATTGAGCTTACATTTTTTTAAGTGCAAACAAAAATAGTAAATACAATAAATATAAAATGTACTGTTTATTAAAAGTCAGGAAATTCTATGGAAATGAAAGAGAAAGAAAGAATGAAAGGGTTTTAGGAGTACCTGCTTGGGCTCTGTGTGTGTGTGCGTGTGCGTGTGTGTGTGTGTGTGTGTGTGTGTGTGTGTAGGGTATTCAGGGTAGACCAAATTGAGAACTGACCATTTGACCAAAGATCTAAGTTGATTAGGAGCCCACTGCTGATGGAAGAAGTATCCCTCAGATGTTAAAGACATCGAAAAAGCCTAAATTGGAATATCTCCACCTTAAAAGCAAGTTTGTATAAGATGATCATATCCCCAGTATTCTTGGCCTAAGACACCTGGAGAAGAGCTTTCATCCTATGATTGCTGCCTGAACAGGGCCATGTCAGTCTGGAATAAAGTTTCTGCAATGTGAAGCAAGAGAAAGCGGAATCATGGAACACTGCATCAAAAACTGGGGATGTACTGTATGGTGACCAATACAACAAAATAAAAATTATTTAAAAAAAAAGAGAAAGCGGATGGAAATATTACTGGCAGCTCCCCCTTCAGGAGTAAAACTATGGTCCGAATTAGGAGTTGAGGGTAGAGGGAGACCTCATCCATTTAGTTACATCTGCCTGCAAAAGAGTACCTCTAGCAGAGCTTCCATAAATGGAGCTGGGGTAGGAGATAAGAGAGCAAACCATGGACTAAAGTGCTGGAGACTCTCATTGTTCTTAATGACGTATAATAGATTTTCTTGAATGAATATTTCTTCATTTGTTCTATGCCTTTAGGACAATTTCAAAGGATGTTAAATGATTTAAAAAAAATCACCGACCAAATTGTTCATTTCCTAGAGAACATTTTCCCTTAGCTCCTTTCTCTACAATTCCAGAAATTCTGTCCCCAACTTCTTTCAGGAATGCCCTTTTAATTTCCCATTTTCCTTGTCTTTGGGGATGCAGAAATTTTTATGTACCACTATAGCTCTCAGTATATTAGGACCCTTGGCAGTCACTCTAATCTTGTTGTTCATTACCGTAATTACACCTACTTGGCATGTAAGGGTTAAGGTTACTATGTGGCCCCTGGCTCCAGGGTCAAATCATTTTCATATTACTGTTAGTCCAGTCCTGAAATGCATAGCTTACCACCACCCGGTTCATAAAAGAGAGTCGCTATTATTCTTCTTAGTTATATCAGTGTAGATTTCTTAATAATTTCTTAAGTAGTTTCTTCTAGACTCTCCCAAACATGTACTGAGAAGATGGATTTTCCACTCTTACGCATTATACATCCATGTCATGTCTACTTCATTAAGCTCTGTCCCCATTTTCACTGTCTTCTATAGCAAGTCTGATTTTTTTAGTGAGTTTGATCATTTTAATAACCATTATAAGTGTGTTAGCATCATTTTCTTGAGTTCTTGCCAGATCATTTAATTCTGTATACCAGGAGACTGTGCCTAAAACAATCAAGTCTTCCTTATCCAATTTTGTGATCTGCCTTCCTTGATCAGGCACCTCCAGCATCCAGTCCCATGTATACCCCCTTCTCCTACTGATGCTCTAGTAACATCCTTCTTTAGCTGGTCTAAGCAGTTAGTTATATTATTTAACCTAAGTTATAGATAAGTGGACAGGAGATCAATGTGGGTAATATCCTGAGAAAGCATATATTGTCTTGAAAGATAGAGGTTGTTTATCATTTTCAAACAAGGTAAAAGTGCTAGGCCTTAATAGGAGTGGATCATTTCTGCAACCCAAATTATCAACCTACATATGCCTATC
This sequence comes from Ursus americanus, assembly GCF_024610735.1. NCBI lineage: Eukaryota > Metazoa > Chordata > Mammalia > Carnivora > Ursidae > Ursus > Ursus americanus. The sequence continues at coordinate 49,373,332 of NC_142135.1, read as the reverse complement.
CCATATCCCAACGTCCAATTTGTTTCTCAGTTGGGACCTGACTGTGGTATAGCAGATCTGCCTTGGCTGAGAATTAATCTCTGGAGCTCAGCTTTCTTTGCCTTTTAAATTCATGGATTAGAGTTTCTCTACAAGCTGTCAAGGGGGCTCTCTAGCTTTCACACTAAGCTTTTATTTAACTATTAATCATACTTAGTTTCTAAAGCATCACTTTCAGGGCCCCTGGGTGGCTCAGTCGGTTAAACATCTATCTTTAGCTCAGGTCATGAGCTCAGGCTCCTGGGATGGAGCCCACATCAGGCTCCCTCCTCAGGGGAGTCTGCTTCCCCTCTTACTCTTCCTTTCTGTGGGCCCGCTCTCTCTCAAATAAATAAATAAAATCTTTTAAAAAATAAAGCATCACCTTCCCCTTACAACTACCATTTAATTCAGTTGTCTTCATAATTTCTATTTCTCCCATATTCAACAACGTCTGGTGCATTTCTATCTTCTGGTAAAACATTCTAATTTGGCGCTGTGTAAGTGTTAACAATTGTAACGCTACCTTACTCAGGGGCTATATGCTATGCGCGGTATGTGCTGCCGCAATAGGATTCCTTATTATGGACGATGCAACTCCAAAATCCCCTTGGAGCACTGTTTCTAAGACAACTCAGTAGTTTCCCTGGGCAGCAGACTTTGAGGTGCAGATTAGCACACAGAAGGTCTGTTAGAAAAGTGCTCTTGGGCTCAAAATTTGCTATAGGAAAGCGAAGAGGCATGATAAGATGTGGGGAGAGCTTGGGAGGGGAGCTGTGGAGGCGGGACGGCCCTTCGGATCTGTTCCTCTTTGCGAGGGGTAGAAAGATGTTCTACTTCAGCGTCCGGGCGTAAGAGTGTGCCTACCCTCTCTTCAGCTGCGGCACTTTCTGGGATGACAGGAGAGCTGAAAACAGAATAGAGCGAAATGTCTACTTTAATCCTTAAGGGTAACTCTGGATCACAGCATTTATTACAATCTTGTAGATTTTTCTAAGGACTTTACCTTTTACTCTGAATGAAATGCACAGTTTTCACAGAAGAGTGTGAGAAAAGAAGGAAGAGACTGAGAACAGAAGCTTGGGAACTGCTGAGTTTCACATGTTGTGGAAGGTAGGAAATTCCATAAAATTACCTAAGAGGTAATGGGCAGGAGTGATATAATCAAATTAAAGAAAGAGAGAGAGAATTTCAGTGAGGAAGCAACTAATTGCCAAATACAGCCCAGAGGCAAGACCGAATTTATTAACTAAGAGATAATTAGTGGTTTAGGTGAGTTAAATTTTGTAAGAAGTTATAGGGATGAGGGTGTATATTGAAGAGAAATGAAAGGTAAGAAGGTGTCCATTGATAGTTATTTTTCTCAAGAAATTCAAGAATAGAGTGAAGAAGGAAGATAGCTAGAGTAGTCTATGAAATGCTACTCTTTTTGTTGTTTTGGTGTTTTGGAAGATATGAATACATTCGTATGCTGAAAAGAACAAACAGAGGTATGGTGGGAAGTTAAAAAATGAAGAGAATATAATAGTTGAATGATTTGAAGAGGATGATAGCTAAATTTGCCTTTGACCAAACTGTACAGTGGTTGAAGAAATGGAACCGATGTGGGAAGAAAGATAAGGGAAGACAAAAGAGAAATAAAACAGAAGGGCAAAGTGGAAGGGTATTGTGCTTGCTGTTCTCAGTGAACAAAAAACAAATACAGGGGAGTGAAAAAAAATGTGTACTTGTGATCAGAATGCAAGGTGCAACAATTCAAAATTTTAGACATGGGATGTTTCTGAGTGAGATAATATTACAGATGTGAGTTTAGAAATAATTTTGCAATAGTTCAATGAAAAAAGATGTTACTCTTTTGAGGATGACAAATTCTTATGGCTAGGTTTCTAAATTGGGCTATCCAGACCAAAGTCAGTCTGTCAGCAAGAATGGATCCCATCTTGGAGCCATCTTTCAAAAATTGGGAGAAACCAGAGTGTTAGTAGATAATACCATTGTGGAAAGATAAAGTGACGGTATAGATTTAGATGTTTACCTGAACCTTAAAGCACAGAAATTTATAGAACAATAGAGCAACCTGAGAGTGGCAATTCAGAAGAAAAGAATATCAACTCTCCTCCTGTCTGTCCAGCCTTGTGAGAGGAAGGCACTTCCCTCTGGAGGAGAGTGCCCGAAATAAATCTACTCAAGTTGGAGCTGGCTTCTGTGAAACAAAGGAAGTGGCAGGAATGTCTTTTCAGGATTTGGAGAACGTGGGCAATTTATTTAAAGTGAAAAAAAAAAAAAAACCTTATTGATTGAGTGATTATGCAATCACTCATTCAAACCCGGATGCTTTTGCAAGTGTAAGGAGCCAATACTGGTAAGTGTGTAGCAACAACAGGTATAACATGGCTCGATCAGTATCAGGAAGCCTGGGATGCAGTCACCCTGCACTTAAAAATAAAAGGAAAGTTAGAAGTGTTTTAGAGAGATGTCAATGGTAAAAGGTAAGTGCAAGAAGAGGAGGAAATATGAAGTCAGATGGGGATGTGAAAGGGGAAAATATCACTGCTGTGTGTAGTATTACAGAGATAGAAAGAGAATGAGAACTACAGAGTGCAGTTTTACATGAATTTTCAAAAATTTAAGAAGCAAACACCATCTTCCCCCTTCCAAATATCAAAAGCCATGCATGAATTCAGCCAATCACACTAACAGAGAAGTAAAACTTTCTGTGATCAGTTAGAGGGATGTTGGAGATCACCTGGTCCAAACTTGCTATTTTTGAAAAAGATTTATTTATTTATTTTAGGGGGGAGGGGCAAAGGGAAGACGGAGAGAGAGAGTCTTAAACAGACTCTGGGCCGAGCGTGGAGCCCAACACAGGGCTTGATCTCACACCCCTGAGATCATGACCTGAGCTGAAACCAAGAGCCTGATGCTTAACCAACTATACCACCCAGGTGCCCCTAAATGTGCCATTTTTGACACGTTCCTTTACAAAGGAACAAGATTCAAAAAGATTAACATTCTTGTGGAATATTTCATATCCAACTGATCAAGGAAATAAGACTTTCACTTTTTTTATTTTTTTTTTAAGATTTTATTTATTTATTTAACACAGATAGAGACAGCCAGCGAGAGAGGGAACACAAGCAGGGGGAGTGGGAGAGGAAGAAGCAGGCTCATAGTGGAGGAGCCTGATGGGGGGCTCGACCCCATAACGCTGGGATCACGCCCTGAGCCGAAGGCAGACGCTTAACCGCTGTGCCACCCAGGCGCCCCAGGAAATAAGACTTTCAAAATGTGTTATACAGGTTTCATAAAAGTTTAATAATCAGATGTATAACTCATGGCTAAATAATATATAAATTATGTAAAGTGAGCTTTAAAAATATTTTATATCTTATTTAATAGGAAGCATACAAATATTTTTTTAAAGATTTATTTATTTGAGAGAGAGGTTGTATGGGGAGGAAGGGCAGAGGGAGAGTCTTAAGCAGACTCCTCGCTGAACACGAAGTCAGAGGTGGGGCTCCATCTCACCACCCTGAAATCACTCCCTGAGCTGAAGTCAAGAATCCGTCGCTTAACCAACTAGGCCACCCAGGCGCCCTGGAAGCATACCTATATTTTAGGAGGCAATCCCATAGTAGGCAAATTTTGAACCCATTTATGGGATTGTATACCAAAAATGCCTTGAAAATAAGTGATATTCCTATGATATCACATGGATTTTTGTGTAATGGAGAAGGCTTGTCAACATTTTACATTTGTACCTATACCCTTCTATATATCTAAATCCACGTGTGCATCTGTAACTATATCTATAACTGTATTTATCCTTATAACTACATTTACCTATAACTACGCCAATATCTACCTACCTGCCTGGCATTGTAATTTTGTCTGGTATCTTGTACTTTCAGTATGAAGAACCAGGTTCATTGAAAATGATAAAACTAACACTTTGTAATTTATGATATATTTTGCATTTCATAGTGTTTTACTTGACAGGGCAATCATTAAATATTTCAAGTTTAACATCATCAATTTTCACTTTGACATGGTTTACAAATTTCCCTGTTTCTGGCCTTTCATATATCTTGTATCAGCACTCTTTTCCTAACAAATTAATTAAAAACAATTATGATGAAATAAAGATAAAATACATTAAAGAATAAACCTCTTTTGCAAAAAAATGGTTTTAAATGGCTGTGGTTTATTTTATATGTTTTAAGTTTAAATTATAAAAAACAGCATAAGCTAATTATTTATTAATTACTAATGTTAACAATTTAGGTAGTCGGAATTTTGACAGATCCAGTTCTACTAAGCCCATTTATATAGTAGTTCAGGTATTTTAAAATGCCATAAATGGGAAGGAGATGTTTGTGTTCAACTCTAGATCCTATAAATTGACATTTCTCAGTAACGTATTTTAAAAGGCCTTATTTTATTAGCTAGATTAGAAAATGTGTGTATGAGAGAGAGAGAGACACAGAGACAGCAAGAGTTAGAGACAGAGAGAAAGAGTAACAAATTTTCTTTATGTCCTATATTGACAAGAACTGTGAGGGACAAAGTAGTGGCTTGTTCAAGCCACTTTGTAATTTGAGGAAAGGAGCTCCGGCCCACGTGTGTAAATCAAAGCCCTTTTGCTCATTTTCTGTATATTGCCCCTAGGAAAGAAGGACCGAGCTGAATATCTTTATAAGCTGAACTATAATTAATCTATGAATATTTATTTATAAACATGTAAAATAATGAATTGCCTATGTTGATTGCTTCTTTTTTTCTATTCTAATTCTAGATAGAGTATATCTGAGTTTTTTCTATGTTTTGAAAGCATATTGATAATATGAAGCTGTGAGTTGAGTTTTTTCCACACTGACTTATATTGATAGATTCATATTACTATCTTTCTCTGGATGGTCTCTGTATTTCTCAGTTATTGCTTGTTCTAAGGTCTTAAAAACAATTGCTTAAAATATTTTACAGACATCCTTTTAAGTAAGAAGATTCATCTAAATTTCTAAAAGAAGACTCAAATTTCTTTACGCAAATTTACAAAATGTGCCTTTTCTGGCAAAAAATACTCCTGGTGTTAACATCAGGGCTTGTCAGTCACTCCAGTAGTCCTTCTCCTCACATTTTCCTCACAGGATCCACTTTAGACCCTCTACTCTAAGTCATATAAGGATGTAATCTAGGCATAGATAACTGGGTTGAAGAAAATAAGTACAATTAGGGGCTCCTATCCCAATGTGTTATTAAATCACTTTAGTCCCACTAAAAAACTTTACACAACTGCATTATACCAGGCACTATACTAAATCCTCAGAATACAAATAAATACATGCTCTAATCAGTCTTCCAAAGAGCTTATATTTTAATATAAGAAACAGAAGTAAATAAACGCCTGTAATATATTTGCGAATATTTAACAGAAGCCGGAAGTTGTATGAGCCTGGATAAGCATATTCATAGAAGCCTTTCTATATTATTCACAATCATACATACGGTTCCTACGTGGACCACATTTATCGATGTGATATTTGTTGAGTAAAAGGCTAAATGAACGAGTGCATGAATGAAGTGCGTGACGCGCTAAGTGTAACAAGCAGCAACGAAGCAGAAGTTGACCGGCCTTAAAGGAATCAAGGGAGATGTCTTTGGAGAAGAGGTGATTAAGTTCCGTCTTCGAAGATACAGAAGCTGGCCAGCCTGATTTATGCAAGGCATGGGATTCCAAGCAGAATGAAGAACCTTAGCAACAAAAGCTCAGAGGTCAGGGCTCTTCCCAGAACTCTGACTATTCTCTCGTGGCTCTGGGACAGTGGGAGGAGGAAGAAGAGCTAACGCTGAAGGTTTGCCAGGGCGCTGCCACCCACAAATTTACATACCGTTGAAAGGTCTTCACACTTCCTGCTCCATTCTGTGTAACAGATATCATCAAGGAAAGACGGCACATTTTCTCCTGGTTATCCTGTGGCCTCAGAACCCTTCTCAGCACGTCATCGCAAAGAACCACTAATACTCTTTTTGAGTAGCCATATGAGAAGATATGTGATCGACAATGCTATGGTAAAAATAGTTAAGGAATATTAATGAAATGTATAAAATGGTGACATTCACATTTGGGCAAGATTTCCGTGGGGGCAGCATAGAGGATGAACTGGAGGCGGGGAGATGATACATAGTAATTCCCTTTATGTACTAAAGCTTAGATCTGTCAGCCCAATGTTTACCTGCTTTAGTCAGAAAATGTCCTAAGTGCAGAAGAGATTATATTTTTTCAAGAGTAAATTTAAGTAGCAGAGAGAATATAATTAGGTGCACTTGTACTCACAACTGCTAAATGGCCAAAGGGTATATTTTAAATATCTTCAAATTAGATTTCTCTGTATTCTCTCCAAGATAACATTTGCATTTTCAAACTGCAGGAGTGGAGAAAAGAATCAGTTCATCAGGTCCCTAGTTTACCTTTATCTGTTACTCTAATCCCTAACAGCCGGGTCACTCACTGTAAATGAAACCGTGCTAGAGAGATACAGATGACTGTGTATGACAGTAATCACAGAAATCATCTTCAAGGAATCTGAATCCACCCGAGGAAATCAGCCCTTAAATCTCAGAAATCTTATGCAATAAATTCATACTTCTTCCTATTTCCACTGAGTTCTTATTTTTCCTTCTTTGTTGGAATATGATCTGAATAAAATCTTGAATATCCGAGTACCAGTGTTTTATTTCACTGGCATGGAGAAAAGTAACCAATTCACAAGCAATGGGAGGAGAAGGCTTGCAGTGTGCGTTATGGCTAAGGGTCAGATAACGTGCTATATACACTTTACAGTTTGTCATCCAACGTGTACCGTAGCTAAACATGTGAACAGGTTTAACATGAGTTCACCACATGACCTACTAATTAAGAACAACTCCTTGTTAGCTCTAACATTATTCAGATCAATTTTAAATATAAATGAAAAAATTTTCAGTTAAAGTGTAGTGTGTTCAGAGCACAGGTTTTTGCGGGTGTATCTACTCATATATGTAGACAATACAAAGATATAACCATAAATTAGCTAATGAGCACTGTTGATTGATTGCTCTGTTCCGTTTACATAGGTTTTCCTAACAATGCAACAGAGTTAAGCAGTTGGCAAAAACAAAGAGTGATATGATTGAAAGGCTCAAGAGAATAGGATTTGGAGGTCAATTTCCTTTTTTTTTTCTTTTAAAGATTTTATTTAAATAATTTATTTGACAGAGAGAGAGACAGCGAGAGAGGAACACAAAAGGGAAGTGGGAAAGGGAGAAGCAGGCATCCTGCTGAGCAGGGAGCCTGACACAGGGCTTGATCCAAAGACCCCAGGATCATGACCAAAGACCTCAGGATCATGACCTGAGCAGAACGCAAATGCTTATGGACTGAGCCACCCAGGCGCCCCTGGAGGTCCATTTCTAATGCCGCATTTTTCAAGTTATAATATCTTAGGGAAAGAGTGTAAACTCCAAAGCTCCAGTTGCCTTGCTTTAAAACTACAAATAAGGTGATGCTATTGATAGTACTTCCTAATAGCTAGCGGTAACTACAAATATTAGCAGTACTGTTGCCACCAGGGCTGCAGCTGGGTCCAATTAAAAATCCACTAATTGAAAGTTTCCTGTTTACAGTTCTACAACACGTTTAGATAATTCTCCATGACTGAGTTACTCTGTCAATTTACTGGAATTAAAAATAGAACCTTTGGTGTTACTGGCATAAATATTTGCCGTTTCAACTTTTCTTTTTTCTTTTTTTTTCTTTTTTTTTTTTAAGATTTTATTTATTTATTTGACAGAGATAGAGACAGCCAGCGAGAGAGGGAACACAGCAGGGGGAGTGGGAGAGGAAGAAGCAGGCTCATAGCGGAGGAGCCTGATGTGGGGCTTGACCCCATAACGCTGGGATCATGCCCTGAGCCGAAGGCAGACGCTTAACCGCTGTGCCACCCAGGCGCCCCTTCTTTTTTTTAAATATTATTTATTTATTTGAGAGAGGGAGGGAGAGAGAGAGCATGTCTGAGAGCCAGCAGGAGCAGGGGGAGAGGCAGAGGGACAAGCAGACTCCCCACTGAGCAGGGAGCCCAAAGCAGGGCTCCATCTTTAGACCCTGAGTTCAAGACCTGAGCTGAAGGCAGATGCCCAATGAACTGAGCCACCCAGGCACCCTGCCATTTCAACATTTCATGAATAATTATGAAGATCCATGGTATGCAGAACGTACATAGTATGAATAAAAGTATAATTTTGTAGGAACTCACATTTGAATTATGGGTATTTAGTCTGGTCCTATCCATAACCATAGGGAGTGAAATTAGTCACATTAAAAAAGAATCTCAAGTTTTAGTGTGGGTTCTCCTGAAGATAGCCCGAGACACAGGCATGCACACCTGTAGTGTATTTGTGAACCGAGACCGGGCACCAAGTGTAAGGGATGGAGAAGATGGTTGTGAAAGGAACTATGGGAAGTGCAAGTACAAGAGAGGGAAGTCGGTAGAAAGGTGTGTTAGAAAGTTAGCTACTGACACCGTCCCCTGATACCTGACCCTGTGAGATCTTTGGAGAAACCCATGAACTGTGTTTTCAGACTTTCTACTCAGAACAAAAAAAGGGGAGGGGAAATTATTTAGCTGTTGACTTCAGTCCCTATTGGTCAAGTTAGGAACATGAACTCTGCCACAAATACAGGTTGTACATGTGTGGGGGATGTGTCATCAGCGCAGAGCTGAGTTCTTTAGGCGTTGCCACGTTGCAGCATCAGAGAAGCCCAGAGCAAGAAGCAAGTGGTATGTAGCACTTGTCAGGGGAGAAGGCACTGTCAGACTGCGCTTGCACGGAGCTGACAGAAGTCCTTTGTGTCACTGGTTGTCACAACAGGCGGTGAAGCAGCAGAGAGGCAAGGAGGATTTTGAAGTGGCATACGAGAAGTATCCAATATATTTAACAACTCTTTCCTCTAAAAAGTAGGTATTTCTTATTCCTGACAGATCATGTGAGAATCTGAATATCTGCTCTATACAGGAGTATAGATGGCTTGATTGTGGGATGAATATAAATATGAAAATTTAGGAAATAAAATTTAGAAACAAAAGTGTCTTATATGAGTGATCCTCTTTTGTAAATTGATAATATCAAATTTCTCGTGTGGCAAATGAAACTGATCTGTGAAACTTCATCAGGATGTATTTTTACATGGCCATATTGTGATTTAAAATTCTTGAAGCCGTCAATTACGTTTGATATAAGAGAAAATGTGAGTAATGTTAAGCTCAAGAAGAAAACAAATTAGCACATCTGCAATACAATCATCCTTTTGATATTTATTCACTAGCCATCTAACTTCTAGACAATATTTTTTAAGTTAGTCCTAGATTTAATTAATTTAGTCATCTTAAAAAATATTCATTGAATGAATAGCATTATGTTTTTAGCCCTCCAGGTAAAATGTTAAGGAATAAGGCTGAGGAAATACAGGCTGGCTCAGTCAGTGGTTCGGTTCAGTGGGCACACAACTCTTGTTCTTGGGTTGTGAGGTTGAGCCCCATGGTGGGTGTAGAGATTACGTAAAAATTAATTAATTAATTAATTTTAAAAAAGATTGAGGAAATACATTTTGGACTTGATTTTTTTTTCATATACCATTTTGTCACTTTGGGAAATTAATTTGACTTATGGAGGATTTAAGTTTCTCACCTTTAAATAGAAGATGCAACCACATGGACTGTATTACTCCTTTAATTTATATAATCCAATGCATCTTCTTGCAGGGACACTCCAGTATGCCCCTCTATGCTCATCCCAACATGAAACAAATCTAACGTTCTATAAGGCCTTTTCCTATATCCCATTTTGCACACACTGTAGAACCGTTTTTCCAAGCATAGGCGAGGGAATCTTCATAGGTATATAAGTGCCTATGTTGCTCTATTACTAGCATGCTCTTGTCTTTTCTAGCTGCCATTATACTGCCCCCAAAATTCTGTTTGAATCTGAATCATAAATGTGTTCAAAGACTTCTAGTTTTTCTTAAAAGCATATGTAAATGACACTGACTTTCTTGAGCTTATCATTATAAATGTTGACCATATAATAATGGTTTTCGTCTTATATTCAGCCAAAGGCAATTAAAACTGCTGGTTTATATCATTTTTTTGAGTCAGGGAATTTTTTTATCATTTAAAAAATGTTCCATTTAAATCGTGAAAGTAAAACATTATGCAGCTCCTTATTGCTTGCTGTCATTTTGAGAGACATAGTTTTATAAAATATTGAATTAAGTTCAGAAATAGCATTAGCAATGCAGCTTTTCTGTGCCTGGATGACAGCTAGTAGTGAATTTACTTGCACTTAAAGATTGCTCTATGTGCTGTCAGGTTTATTGGTTAATTTTAACTGTTACCATTGCTCGAAACTGAACTATTATAATGTCATTCCATTAGAAATTCAGTCCTTGCAAAATTGCAGGCTTTTACATTTTTTCATTGTTTTTTTTTTTTTCTTACTTAAAGCTGAAATCTTTAAAAGACTAGGCAAGTATGACACTGACAAAGAAGAAACGAGCTAGAGTATGCCAGAGGGATGATTAAACACACCATAGTTTCCCAGAGGTACAAAGCTGTGATCACACAGAATTTTATGCATAACTTCCAAGACTCAACAAAACTATTGAGTGCTTTGGCACGTGTATCATCGCTGTTGTATTTCCTTTTGGCAGCTGTTATCATTATTAGCCTTGTTGTGATGACAATGATTCTCTGGATGTTCCTTTTGGCTCAGCTGTTCCTGGCTTCTCCTCCCTCAAGACCAGTGAGAGCCAAGCCAGAGTAGTGACCTGGGAGCAAGCCAGGGTGGAATTTTTGTCTGCTTCTTTTATGGAATAGATACTTAATAACTACTACATTTTAAAGTCATAGATATGAAACCAATTTAAAATTTTTGAATTCTTGATATCCATTCTCCTTGCTATAGCTTAATATCATAAGTGAAAATACATTGGTACTTCACATAAAAAATAACAAAATAAACTAGGTCAAATCCCAATTTCCCTGTTGATTTTTGATTCCTTATTCTCATACTCCATTTTCTAAAAGTGAGAATAAGCCTACTTCACTTTTCAAGGTCATTGAACTCAATGACGTCAAAATTTGAATGAGGAATTATAATGTGAATATGTGTGTAAACCACACACTCATATAAATGTGTAAGACTCTTTTTCAAATTGACCAAGTCTGTCTTAGCCTTATATATGAAATAAATTTTTTATGGAAGACACTAGATTTTTCAAGTCATAGACTGATTGCTTAAATATCAGTCTGCTTTAACTCAGAGACAGTGAGTTAAGAAAGTTTCTGTGTCAACAGCTTGAAGCCTCAATAGAAAACACACATAAGCAGAATATCTGAGACAAGAGCAATGGAGTCTTCGGTGTCAATTTAGTGTGTTATTATATAAATTGAATTACACTTTACACACATGACATTAAGGACATGCTATTATCCTATGTAAAGTAAATAATTTTGAAGCCAAATCCTTTGGGTCTGCGATTCTTTTGTTCTTCCTCATTCATTTAACAGTGGGCAAGATTAAGTTTCCTTGAGAAAGCTTATTAATCAGAATCCCAATGGGGTGTACACTTAATTCTCTTCATGCTCTATGCAAAATTTTGGAAATGTTCTGTGCTTCATAAACGTTTATGGGAGGAACTAGCGAACACTGTAAGTCTATATAAATGCCATTGTGGTTCTTCGTAATGGGGGTTAGTATACCTCTGTTGCAGCTGAACAGTTTTTCAAGAGGAATGATGAAATACAAAACATTTCAAAAGTGCTGTAATTAACTGTAGAGTTTTTGTTTCGTTGTTTATGTACTTGTTTTTAAGGATATACTTTTATACAAACATTTAAAACCTTGATTTATGCATTCTATTGATTTTAACATTTTTTATTCATCATCATGATAGAGGATTGAGTTTATAAATTTAATAAACTTGGACTTTTCCTTGGGATTATCAGCCTAATTATAAAATATTGTACTTTAAAATATTTGTGTGTGTGTATGTGTATATATATATATACATATATATATGTATATATATATATATGCATAGGTTTTATGTATATGATTCATCCTCTCACACTTAAAATATGGGAGTGAATAATAAACATACCATTAACATATATTATTATATTTGTATTATATATGTCACATATATTATTGTATTCATATTATATGTATGGATGGTATGCCTATTCATGTATGTGAATATATGTTTTTTGTTTCTCTCTGTATGTGTATACTGAAGAATTGGGCAGTTTATAGATTAAGAAGGGGGCTTTAGATAATATGGGGGATAACAGCTCCTTGTCCAGATTTTAAAATATAAGGAAAAACTATCATAAGCTTGTAGGTTCTTTAGAATGTAGATACCTAGCCCATCAGAATCCAGAAATAGAAGTCAATGGACTCTAGCCAAAGAAACATCCTAACAGCTAGGTTCCTAGGTGTGGTAAAATTGGATTACCCTAACATATTCCTAAGAGAAACGGTTACTATAAGGTGAAATTCCCAAGTTCTACTCTGCTTGCCAACAGACAGATATGGGACAGTTCTATCTAAAATTACTAGTGTGGGGCACCTGGGTGGCTCAGTCAGTTAAACGTCTGCCTTCGGCAGCTCAGGTCATGATCCCAGCATCCTGGGATCAAGCCCCTTGTTATTTGGCCCCTGCTCAGCAGGAAGTTTGCTTCTCCCTCTCCTTTTGCCCCTCTCCATGCTCCTTCTCTCTCTCTCTCAAATAAATAAATTAAATCTTTTTAAAAAATTACTAGTGTGTTGTGATTTCAGAGTGCATCCTTTTTTCCTTTTTTTTTTTTTTAAATCTCTTGGCTGTCCTACGCCTTTCATCTGTGATATTCTTCTCTGACTTACCACCTTGAGGAAATTGTACCCCAGACAGAGATTAAGCTTTGCAGGCCAAGAATAAAGAGTAAAAGGCCAAGAAAAGATTCTGATGTATAGTAATTACAGCTTTTGGCTCATATTCTTTCCACATAAGTATTAGGATTTTATAGCTGGAATACTAATATAGACATTTTATTTGCTATGAAGGGTTTGATAGCCATATTAAGATAATATTTATCAGATTTTGTTCTGTTCAATCCAATGCAGCTGTGCCAAACTTTCATTCAGTTAACATAGAAAGAGATATAAAAAAAAATTTAAAGACATAATTCTGAATCAAAATATATTCAAAGAGATAATATGCTTGTATAAGCTAGCCTCATACAGATGTTAAGTGCTAAAATAGATGTTTGAAATGTGTCATTGGGGGTTAGAAAATATCTATTATAGTCTCCTGATACCGTCTAAAATTTGACAGTAGTTAAGAGATTTTCAAATTTTTCCCTAGAATATCCCTAGGATCCTCAGAGATTAAAGTCTCAGTTATGCTTGCGGTGGAGACAAGGGCAAATGAACTGGCCTCCAAGACCTTAATATATAGATAGATGATAGGTGATAGAAGATAGATAAATGATTGATGGATAGATAGATATATCTGTATCTAGATTAATTAGAGAAATATCTAGATAGATTAGATTGATAGATGATAGATAAACAACTCTATTTTCAGTCTTTGCTTAATGAAAGGGTTCCTCAGCTAAACATGCTTAAAAACACCTGGTTAGTTTTAAGCCACAATGACATGTAGAGGTCAACCAATGCATCTTTCAAAGACCTATCTCTCTATTGTTCAGAACACTTTACTTTCTGATGGATGTATTTGCATGCATTAAGTTCACTGCAGCGAATAAAACTGCCTACTGTGTAGTCAGAAATGATTGTGATGTGTTAAAAATTATAGCTTTTTGCACACTTTCTTCAAGAAAAGTGAGCATTAGAGTGTTAGGGCCTGAATGTTTCCCTTTAATTCACGATGACCTTGTCAAGATGTTGACAAAAAGGTGGCAGGTAAGTATATTGTGCGTGGGTCACCGAGCTTCGGGCTGTCAAAAACATGATCCATTCCTGTGCCTACCTTCATTTCTCAGCAGGAGACCATCTGAAATTTAGTATAAGAAAATGCACAAAAAAGTGGAAAAAAAATAAAGACAATTGACAAAGAAAAATCTCTATGAGCCATCTTAGTGCTGAGTTACCTCATACTAAGTGACATTATAAGCATTTAAATGCAGATATTAGCTACAGTCGATGCTAAATCACAGCAAGAGACCTGAGCTTCCCTGTCAATCATCAGATATATATCAGGTTTATTTCTGTTTTTTTTTTTTCTATATGGCTTTTTTCTTAGCATCAAATTACTCAAAATCATTCCTACATGTATTACAAGTTAAAGAGTAGTAAGCAATGCTTTTGAATTGTCGTTCTTTGCTAGTGTTACATAACTATTTCTGTATTTAATAAAATAAATAAGCTCCTTGTAATGTACACTTTAAGTTCCATTATTAACTTGCATCATGGTTAATAATACTCCCCTTAGTTATCTTGCACTGTTATCAGAACAAATGAGAACTGTGTATGGCAAAGCACTGAGGTTGTGGCTGTCGCATGCTCCCCGGATGCCCCTTCATTACTAAACACTTTTTCTGCTGCCTGGATCATTGGCACCAGACAGCCCTCAGCTGTCAAGCTTCGGAATCGATTTGGCTGCAGAGATTCCTCAGGTCCATGGTCCCACCCCATTTTCAGGGTAGTGTGCATCCAATTACAAGTTGCTACAGGTATGTAAAAGCCCGGACCCTCTCCCTGACTCAGGAAACCAACAGAAGTCTCTATAGAGTTGGCTTAGGCTTTTGCTGAGAGTGCATTACAGTCCAGCTTCTCTGGGCCCAATCTTGCTTCCTTCCTTTGCATTCACAGGCACATTCACTATACGTGTAAGATAGTTAAAATCGTAGGTTTTATGTTCTATGTCTTTTACCACAATTGAAAGAAAATACACTACTAATCAATGAAAGATAATGTGTTTTAACTTCAAATGTATGTTAGATACACAGGTTCCACTTTATAAAAGAGAATAAAGAAGCTTAGCAAATGCAAGTTTTGTTACACTGGATACTTTAAACCAACGCATTAAAAATCTTCCAAAGCAAAACTATTAATCGATTTGGATTTGGAGTTCGTGCAATTCCTCCTCTTGCTCATAACAACCTTTAATCCTTTCTTTGACTTGGCTATCCATACATATATATGCAGATTTCAGTGATACTCAAAGTTCCATATGTAAAGTAAAAGAATACCAGGACAACTAGGAGTAAAAAAAGCAAATCCCAGAATATCGAAACAACATAACTTAGAAAAACAGATATTTTCTTCTATATTGCATTTTGTGTCCACAAAGTACCCTCCAGCAAAGCTGCTTCTGAGTCTTTAAAGCTTCCTTTCATTCTCCACTTCTCCCTACTCTTCTAATTTATTAAGAAGCCAATTTTATCCAGACGTAGAGTGGAAATAGCTGATAAAATGTTAAAATGTAAGTGCACACACACAGACACACACACACACACGCAGAGTTAACTTTCTACTTTTTTACTTCCAATTTGAATTTGAAACCTTAAGCATGAATTGACTACTAAAAGTAATGATTACTGAATGTTGCCATTTGGAAGGTCAACCAAATAATTATAAAATATCAGAACTGTAAGAAAAACATCTCATTAAACCTCATCAGCAACTATTATCCCATTCATGTCTTAATGTCTCTCTTCCACATTTCCTAGTAGTCTGCCAGGTTTGGACTAGATATGCTCTCATTAACACCACTGGTACTTATTCCAATGAACTGTCAGGCATAGATTCCTTACCTTTGAAATATTTTCATGATTATGAACCCAAAGGATGGTTTTAACTTGTGGGAAGAAGTATTTGGAATAATTAAAGAAAGATAGATAATGACTTTTGTGGTTTACAATTACCAAAAGAAAATTGTCAGGCACTGGAATTTCAATATGAAATTATCTCAATTAATTAAGTTGATCTATCACACAATGTAACTAACTATAGTAACATAGCTAATCATGAATTGATTACCTTTAGGAAATATTGAAAAAAAGACTGTAAATGCAGTTCTTACAAAGATAACTTCGTATTTGAATTTTCATGTATTGTGTTGAAATTTGTTTAAAATTATATCCAAGATTGTATAATTAAACAAATCATCATTTTTAAGGGAAATCTGGATGAACTCAAACCATGGAGTAGAGTAGTAAGCAGATATCCTAATGTCCTATGTCATTGTTCGAGCTTCCTCTGCATTCCATGAATATTCAAAACTGGAATTATTTCACAATCCAGGAGGAAGGGGAGAAAAACTAATTGAAATGGCTTCTTTTTTCTATAATTCCCAAGTCTTTCCCCAATAGGTAATTGGGCAATTTTGACAAATTGGTCTAAACTATCTGGAAACAGTTACACCATATTTAAGGATGATATGGAAGTGGGCATCTGGGGGGCTCAGTCTGCTAAGTGTCTGCTTTCAGCTCAGGTGATGATCCCACTGGCCTGGGATCAAGTCCCAAGTTGAGGGGGATGGGTCCCTGCTCAGCAAGGAGCCTGCTTCTCCCTCTTCCTCTGCCTCTCCCCCCACTCATGTTCTCTCTTGTTCACTCTGCTCTCTTTCTCAAAAAAAAAAAAAAAAAAAAAAGGATGATCAGGAAGGTTAGCTTGTTTTTTCCTCCATTATTCAAAACAAAATAAAGCTACATAATTTTGTCGCAATAATACGCTTCACTGAGGAGGAAACAGTGAAAAATGCACAAAAAGAGCAATATAACTCTAACAAGGATCCTGTTAGAGTGAAATCCTTTTCTTGGGCCCACCATGATAAGAAACTGAAAACAAACAAACAAAAGATATTGAAAACAGGTAGATGATTAGGATAACCGCCATCCATTGGCTGAGGGAGAGCAGAGAGAGGACAACTGAGAGATAAGACACATGAAACAGGAACAGGGTGGTGGTAAAGAAAGGAAGGCCAAGAGGGGGAGTGTTGAAGACTGGACAGAGGAAAAAGGAGAAGAACAAGGGAAAGGAGATAAACAGGATAGAGGAGGGAGAGAAGAATGGAAGTAAGAGGGCGGGAGAGTGAGACAGGAAGGTGGAGACAGAAATATTAAAGTATAGTAAGTGAGATCAGAGGTTAGAAAGACCAAAAAAAAAAAAAAGGAGAGCTAAAAAAAATGTAACGGATTGTTACCTGAGCCCAGTAGAATCCTGTTAATCCAGGCCCATGATTCACCCAGGCACCTGCCAGTGTTGGCAGATGCAGGCAGAACCCACAGCTCTAGGCAGCTTCCTCGGCTCCAGCTTCCCAAGGGGTCCCATGAACCCAAGATCCT
Organism: Ursus americanus; assembly: GCF_024610735.1. Taxonomy (NCBI): domain Eukaryota; kingdom Metazoa; phylum Chordata; class Mammalia; order Carnivora; family Ursidae; genus Ursus; species Ursus americanus. The sequence goes on along the minus strand of NC_142135.1, from coordinate 49,355,930 downwards.
GGCCTATCTGGGCTCCAGTCAGCTCCAGCAGCCCCAGGTGGCTTGGTGGCTTCCTCTGAGCTAGGTTCTTAGAGGGTCTCTGAAATTCCAAAGATTCAATCCATCCTGGCAAATGTGTTTCCACAGATCCAGGTGGCTGTTGTGGCACCAGGTTCCTAATGAACACCACAAATCCAGTCTCCCAGCAGGCTCCCATGAACTCAGGCTTTTGGCTCACCTCAGCACTAGCCGACTCTCATGGCACTGGGTAGTTCCTGTGGCACTGGATTTCAGCAGGCTTCCACAAACTCACTCTCCCAGCACATCCCAACACTTTCTAGCTCTTACAGTGCTGGGTATGTTCTGTGAATTCAGGCTCACAATCAGTCCTAGGAAGCCAGGTTAGAGGGGGCACCTGTGAACCCAAGGTCACAGTTGGACCTAATGCCAGGCTAACTACCATGGAACCAGATTTTTGACACCTCAGGACCAGGCCACCCAAGGATTCACACAGCCAGCCCACTCTCAGACACCATCAGATGGCCCATTAGAATATCCAGACAAGCTGAATAGTGAAGGGTTTTGACCACTGAAGCCAAGCTATGAAAACTGGAAAGGGTGCCATGTTGTCAAGTGTGCAAATTCCAGCACAAGGTCACAAGGATAATGAATAATCAAGGTAACATGACTCCACCAAAGGAAAGTAATAAAACTTCAATGACTGGTCATAAAGAAATGAAGATCTATAAGCTACAAAGAATTCAGAATAATCCCTTAATGAAATTCAGTGAATCACAAGAAAACACAGATATGCAACTAAATAAAATTAGGAAATCAATGAATGAAAAAAATGAGAAGTTAACAAGGAAGTCATAAACAACAACAACAACAACAACAACACAGAAATCCTAGAGTTGAGAAATACAGTGACTGAATTGAAGAATTCAATAGAAAAATCCAACAGCAAATTCAGCTAAGCAGAAGAAAGAATCAGTGAATCAGAAGACAGGTTATTTGAAGCCATCCAGTCAGAGAACCAAAAAGAAAAAAAGAATACAAAAGAGTGAAGAGAACCTACATGAATTATAGGATACCATTAAAAGGAACAATTTATGCATTTTTGTAATCCCAGAGAAGAAGAGAGGTAGAAAGAGGGTAGAAAGATTATTTAAAGAAATAATGGCTGAGAACTCCCCAAACCTGGAGAGAGGATTAGAAAGATAATTTCATACAACTAATAGGTCATCCTAATTTCAACTCAAAATAATCTTTTCCTAGGTACATTAAAAATAAAACTGTCTAAAATCAAAGACAGAGCTAATTTTAAAAGTAGAAACAGAAAAAAAAAAAAATCTGTCACATATAAGAAAAGCCCCATAAGGCTATCAGCAGAGTTTTCAGGGGAAACCTTGCAGGCCAAGGATGTAAAAGATCTATCCACTGAAAATTATAAGACATTGATGAACGAAATTGAGGAAGACACAAAAAGAATGGAAAGATAACCCGTGTTCTTGGATCAGAAGAACTAATATTGTTAAAATGTCCATACTACCCAAAGCTCATCTCTGGATTCAATACAATCACTATCAAAATTCCAATGGCATTTTTTACAGAAATTAAAAAAAAAATCTTAAAATTTATATGCAATGACAAAGGATTCTCAGAAAACAAAGCAATTCTGAGAAAGAAAGACAAAGCTGGATTTATCAAAATTGCTGACTTCAGACTGTATGACAAAGTATAGTATTTACAATAGTATGGTACTGGCATAAAAATAGACACACGCACCAAAAGAACACAATAGAGAACCCAGAAATAACGCCCACATATATTTTCAACCAAGAATATTCAATAAGGAAAAGATAGTTTCTTCACCAGATGATGTTGGGAAAAGTGGTTAACCAAATACAGAATATAATTGGACTCTTAAACCATTCACAAAAATGAAAACTTAAAAATGAATTAGAGACTTAAATGTAACACCCCAAACTCCAAAAATACCAGGAGAAAACATAGGGGAAAAGCTCCTTGACTTTTTGGTCCTGGCAATAAATTTTTGAATATGATACCAAAAGCATAAGCAGCAAAAGCAAAAATAAACAAGAGGGGCTACATCAAACGAAAAAGCTTCTGCACAGAAAAGAAATCAGCAGCAAAATACAAAGGCAACTTATGAAATGAGAAAAAAATATTTGCAAACCATCTATCTGATAAGGGATTAATATCCAAAATATATAAGAAACTCATACAACTCAATAGCAAAAAAAAAAAAAAAAAAAAGGAAAGAAAAAGAAAAAAAATCGTACTAAGAAATGGGCAAAGGAATTGAATAGACATTTTCCAAAGAAGACATAGGGTCACCAACAAGTACATTAAAAAATGTTCAACATCGCTAACCACCAGGAAAATGGAAGTCAAATTCACAGTATCACCTCAATCCTAATAGAAGGGCTATTATAAAAAAAAAAAAAATAGAAGAGACAATAAAGTTTTGGAAGGCTGTGGAGAAAAGGGAACCCTTGTGAACTGCTGCTGGGAATGAAAATCGGAACAACCAGCATAGAAAACAGTATGGAGGCTCCTCAGAAAATTAAAATAGAACTATCATATGATCCAGCAATTCTACTTCTGGGTATATGTTTGAAAGGAGTGAAATCATTATCTAGAAAAAATATATGTGTCCCCATGTTCGTTGCAGCATTATTTAAAAAAGCCCAACCATATCTACCTATCAATAGATGAGTGGAGAAATAAAATGTTATATGTATTTATGTAAATGGCAGGATTTCCTTCTTTATTTGTGTAATATTATTCAGCCATAAAAAGAAATTTATATATATATATATATATAATACATATATATAAGTATTTTATATATATATATATATATATAATATTTTCTTTTTATGGTTGAATAATATTACATGTAATAAAGAAGGAAATCCTGCCATTTGCAAAAACATGGGTGGACCTTGATGGCATTATACTAAGTGAAAGAAGTCAGAGAAAAACAAATACTCTATGTTTTCACTTATATGTGGAATCTAAAAAAGATGAACTTCTAGAGGCTGGGGGAAATGGGAGATATTGGTCAAAAGGTACAAACTTCCAGCCATAATATGAATAATTTCTGAGGATCTACCGTGTATGGTGACTATAATTAAGAAGACCTTATCATATACTTAAAAGTTGTTGAGAGAATAAGTGTTAAATGTTATCATCACCCACACAAATGGAAATTATGTGAAGGGGTGGAGGTGTTAACTAACCTTATTGTAGTAATTTTTGCCACATATACAAGCAATCAAGTTATCACACTGTACACCTTAAACTTACATATATTTTAGAACAATAATATCTTAATAAAGCTTGAAAAACTTTGAAAATAATGGCATTATTTTTAAAAATATAAAATAAATGTATATAAAAAGGTACAAGCTGAAGAGAAAGTAAAAATGGAGAGAAAAGTGAAGGCTAGGATCCAAAATCAGTAGATGAGGATGAGCCTATGCTAATGTTTCTTGGAAGGTTTCTTTTCTTTTCTTTTTTTTAAAAAAGATTTTATTTATTCATTCGACAGAGATAGAGACAGCCAGCGAGAGAGGGAACACAAGCAGGGGGAGTGGGAGAGGAAGAAGCAGGCTTCCAGTGGAGGAGACTGATGTGGGGCTCGATCCCATAACGCCAGGATCACGCCCTGAGCTGAAGGCAGACGCTTAACGACTGAGCCACCCAGGCGCCCCTCTTGGAAGGTTTCTTAAAGGCAGAAATCATACTCTAAATTTGGCTCATCCTCACATTCAGATAATTGGTAGCACACACAATATAATTATAATCTTGCTAGAGTGCAGTTGAAGTATTAATATAAAAAATAACAGACAATTATTCCATCAGAATAACCTAGCTTGGGGCACCTAGGTAGTCAATGGGTTAAGTGTCCGACTTTGGCTCACGTCTTGAGGGGCCCTGGGATTGAACCCCGCGCCGGGCTCTCCGATCAACTAGGAATCTGCTTCTCCCTCTCCCTCTGCTCCTCCCCCCTGCTGCTGCTGCTCTCTCTCGATCTCAAATAATAAAATCTTAAAAAAAAAAAAAGAAAGAAAGAAAGAATTGCCTAGTTAAACAGATGTGTAAGTGTTCTCGGTGGCCCACAGCTTCCAGAGCCTTTCTGCAGCCTGAGATGATTGTGAAGCTTCTAGAGACTGATCAGATATCACTAATTTGATCAGACTGGACTTGCTGTGATAGGTCTCCACCTCTGGATGAATCATGAATGGCTTGTAGTAAATATACTAAGGTACGTTAGCTTGGTTTTCCTCAGTCTTGCGTTCACAAACCTAAAATGACAGCGTATTTTAACCTCTCTACACCATTCTTTAAACTAAACAGGAAGCAAATCAGATTGTAAAAGAAATAGATTGGTCTTTAAAAGTAGTGTCCTCACCCTTGAGTGAGTGACTTTTCTATACAAGAGGGTATCATTTAGTTTTCTGGAAGCAGTCATTTATCAAATGGCACCCTCGGCATACTAATTTCCATCTAATTAATAAGAACTTTACCCTCTGAAAAACTTAGTTGCCTTATTCAGCATTTGCCAGAGTGACATTTCTTTTTGACAATGAAATCTTACTCATATAATAAAATGTCCTCTTCAGGGTCATGCTACACAGATCAGCATGGCATGTCCCTTCCAAGGTTTTTGAATTAATTTCTATTAATTTGGCTCATGACAGATACCCACTACTTAGTCTTAATTACAGAGAATGGATCATCTAATTCAAATGGACAGGTTTCAATGATAGCTTTAATTTTTTTTTCTTTCTATCATATCCAGATGCCCAACTGTCACAGAGTTTTCCAAATAAACCCTAGAAAAAGTGTTTGTTCTTCTGCATTCAGAGTTTGAACACTGTCCATTGCTTTCTGGCTGCTTTTAAATGAGGCTTTGCTCTGAGCTGCAAAATCTCAGACAGGCCATCTGCTCCTTTTGGAGGGCTCGACTGCGCAAGCTCACGCCGTTGCTACTTGGACGCAACCACAGTTAAAAAGCTCCCTAAACAGCTAATATAGAGAAAGTCATAATTTTCATGTTTCAAACATTGATTGCAATTAAAAGACAAAATTGAAATCTTTAAAAATAGTTTAAAAGAATTATTGTCCAGAATTGTAAAACTGAAGACAATTGAAGACTATTTTTACTTTCCCATTAATTTTCCACTGAAATGAATGTTTTCAGAAAGTGTTTCTAAGTCATGATTATGGTATGTCTGCTCTGAGATAAACTGGTCAACTATATGCTATATCTGGTCAAAAAAGCACGCCTGCCCCATAATCAAATGTTTTGTCAGCAGCATAACGACAGCAACAAAACTGTTGCAAAAGAAGAAATATTATTACAAAGTCAATTCCTTAAATGCTTCCTTGTTGGAGCTAGTGAGGAAAATTTATTTATTTGCATAAGTAAACTTGAATCGCAGCTTGATTTGTTACCCTTTCTGTGAACCGGGGTAATTATTTTGCCCTTTTGTTCTTAATCACCCTGTCTGTAAAATGAAAACGTACATTTAAAATATGTGCATGGAATATCCAAAATGTGTGTATTAGATTGTTATATTTCAGTTATATATAAATGAAACTATATACATGTAGACACAAATGTATGTGTAAGTCAGGTTGATAGTACAATTTGCTAAGCATAGGCTTTGGCAAATATCTAGGACGACTTGTTTATTTAGTTTTAAGAGGCAATTTATAAACAGGCCTTATAAACAGGCCCGTTTATCAAATTATAGCTACCTCTTTTCAAAATAGTTTTGCCACGTGGAGGTGAATTTATCAACTCCAAATTGTTAGAAGAAGCACTTGTTACACCAAACTGCAATTATTTCTCTATCTGTCCCTACACTGGACATGGAATTCCCACAGTCGTGAGCAGTTTTCTTGCCACCTTTGTACAATCAACGCCTAGAACAAAGCCTGGCACATACTAGGCACTTAATACACGCTTACTGGATACATGTTAAAACAAAAACCTCTGATATCACCCTCTTTCTAACTGTACACAGGCACAATTGAATGGGGAAAATGTTGATTTGGAATAAACAGATTTTAAGTTCGAACTCTACATGAAGAATCAAACAGAATAGGACATCTCGAACCTTGGCATACCTCGGAATCAGCTGGGGGATCTTTTGAAAATGCCCACTCTGATTCAGAAGGTATAAGGACCAGCCTGAGACTCTGCATTTCCAAAAGGTGATGCAGTAACTGATAGAGAACCACCTTATTTAAGTAATATTTACTTAGCTGAACCATTCAGAGCACCTAAAATCAATCTGAGCCATTGCATACTTTGAAGAATATTTTAAGTTTTTCTCAGATTTTTAAGTTCCAAGTTATTTTACTAACAAAACTTTGCTACATAACCAAGGACCATGTAGAGATGGTTGAAGGAAGTTACAGCTAGACTTGAAGCTTATAGTAAGCTCCAACAAGCTGTATTTTGAACTGCTTTTATGTCTGCTGTATTCATGCAGTTACAGGATACAGCTGCCCATTTCCTAAGATGAAATAGTCAGAAAATGAGCCAGCTTTTTAAGAGTCAAAAGTGATACACCAGGTCATGATCTGGGTGAGTTTATGAATCCCATAAAGAGTTCAGTGCGGGTTACGGTGATTGTTTGCATGTTTATTCCAACCAAAGTAATAGGATAGAATGTGTAAATGGGTTCATTTTGTTGAGATTACATTCTAGCCTGAGAAATCCCCGTTTTGAAATGTGCACAGCTATTTAGAGCATAATCAATTTGCTTTAGAGACCTCTATTCATCTTAATCACCATAAGCCCTACATTTGAGTCAATACTCCATTTAATAATGCCACATTATAATTAGATGTTCGTCTTGTGACCAGACATGTAAATACATGGATAAAAAGATTGAAATACAGTGACATTTATTTTGATGAAGTAAAATACTCTGAAGTTTGAAGGAAAATGAGGTGATTAAAAATTGTTATCTAGGAAAGAAAAACTGGCTGGCTTGCTTTTCTTTCGTACAGAGACAGAGAGGCATAAGAAAAGCCTTCGTTTGACACTTAGTCACAGGGCACCTCATGTGTTACATGAAGAATCTGAAAGCCATTTACTATACTAGGAAACCTAGTTCTGTACAATCTATTTCTAGAATGTCTTACATGTTCTAATTTTATATCCATAGATGAATACAAATGACAGGTTTTATCTTAAAAGGATCTAATTAAGGCTTAAATGTCAGAACTCTGGACATGCCTAATGAATTCTGTATTTATCTAAATGGTAGGATCACAAATACAAAGACTTTTCAAGTCCTATAATTTTTAAAATTTTTTCATAAGAGATGCAAAATATATTATTTAAGTACTTACACAAAAACCCATGCTTACACCAAGAGAAAAACTGATAAACATTGATAAAACTGATGTATGGGTTAGGGGACAGCACGTGGAAGGTCTGAGCTCCAGCTAGTACATGAAACTCCCATTAAGCATAGGAAGGTGAATTCAAAGGGCTCTTCATATACAACATGCATGTTTACATTTAATAAAAATTGAGTATTTGAAATATGAGAACCATACTGAAGTATATCTAAGGAAACAAAAGCCTGAATACATTCTCTTCAGTTACACAAAAATCAATATTTGATTATAAAGGGGCTATAAATGAGGTCATATTTTTTCTGTAGGGTCCACCAATGACCTATTCCACGTTTCTCTAAAATAGAGCACCCTTGTGGTATATCTCACTAATTAGACGGCCCTTAAGTTTTGCCACTTAACTAATGGCAGTTGTTTCAAAACTTCCTTGTTTTGAATAAATCATAACAGATTTATTGAAGCTGGATTATAAATTCATAAAAGTTATTTTTCAAATTCCATTGATAAACATGCAATATTTTAAGTCTTAAGTCCAGTGCATTAGAACTATTATGAGCCTTTCAAATTATCAAACCAAATATAGAGTAATTAAAAATGGGAAAGATGGATTAAAAACAACAAGAAAAATTAGCTCTCCAGATGATATCACTGGTAACATAGGCTGGGAAACAACCTGCTTTGCCCTAAATAGGTGGGAGGGAAGTTTGAATCGAGGGAAGAATTGAATGGTAAGATTTAATTAATATATTCTTCTAAAACCAGGGAAATTTTTGTGAAATGTTGAAAGAAAGTTGTTTGCTTGTGTACTTGTGAGTGTGTGTGTGTGTGTGTGTGTGTGTATTTTAGCACTGAATAAGATTGTATATTCAGCATAACTTGATAAAACAACTCCGGAGCAGCATAGGGGAAAAAAATGAAGAGAATGAATTCTTGGTTTTAGGACACAAAAACTGAGCCCTGATTTATCTCACTCTTAGAAGAACTCTACTGAGTTCTAGTCACTAGAAAATATAGGCTAGTCAAGGTTAATCTGTGCGTGGATTTAAAAACTTGCTGAGCGGTTGGAGATGGAGTGTTCGCAGGCACTGTCAGGGGATGGGGGTGCGGGGAAGCGGCTGCCCACACAGCCACCTGCTACAGAGAGTGTGCATTAGGTGAGGAAATCTGCTGATTATTGGAAAGGAGCAGTGAGCCAATCATTGCAAAGGAGCTGAACAGTAAAAATCAGAATGACTTGGATAAACGAGGAGCCTGGGTAGCTAAGTGGCTTTTGAAATTCAACGTAGGGAAATGAAAGCTAATAAAACTGGGGACATAAAACGAACAGGAAGAAGGAATCCTTTTTTAATAACAATATTACCGATTTTGCAAAGTACAAGATTTAGAAAGCAGGTCAAAATGTGTAGTGTGGCCTCACCAGAGCATGCTTACCAAGTTTTGCCCTTCACTGCTCAAACTTGCCTTCCCTCCAGCCCCCCTCCCGGAACACTTTCTGAATTGCGGTTTTATATATTAAAAATTCAGTTGTAAAAATTTTAACTTAAAAGAGATAAAATAGAAAAAAAAATAAAAGAGATAAAATAGGAAAAATGAAGCAAATTAAAGGGAAACCATAATAAAAGGTCAGAGATGTACATAAAGACATCGAAAATGTGTTGCAAGCCCATGCTCGCAAGAAGACTTTAATGAGAGGACAGAGGTTTCAGGGCTGTGGACACAAAACCAGTTAGAACACTTTAACTGAGCACTTGGTTTGTTTAAATTGATTGATGAAGTCAAATAAATTATTTAAATTTCTTGTTTTTTGTCAAATATTTGAATTGCTAGAATTAAACATTTTTATCCATTTTAAAAAGTCATAGACTCAAAATTAACTAAATGAATACTTAAACTATTTTAGGTTAGTTAATAAGAGAATTTATGAACCAAATTTTAGACTAGCAATATCTACTGTTAAAAATAAATAAAAATAAGGAGAAGAGCAATATAGTCCCATGATAAGCCAATGTATCCTGTAATGTGCAAATTTGTTATATTAAGACTAAAACATAAAGGTACCGCACATCCAGACTTAACCTTTCATTTTTCTATGTTGTCATACATTCAAGTACCTTTGGGGATCACAATTTAGATGTCCTATTGACAATTAAAATCTAATACATTGAAATATTGAATATAGTACATAACAAAAAGTGAGTAAAACCGAACTTAGAACTCTCCAAATTCCTCATTTTAAAGGCTTGGGTTTTGTTGTTGTTGTTGTTGTTGTTGTTGTTTATCATTGTATCTTTAGTAGCTCCACAGAGTAGATGGTAGGCTCTCAATAAATATGTGGTGGATGAATAAATACAAAAATGGAAAATGAACCAGTGTTGAGTGTTTGTATACCTGTCTAGGTACAGCTCCTACACATGTTAATATAAACAAATGATATTCTTAGCTTTAAGGATGTGGATAATATTAGCTAGCATTGTAGATTCCTTACTATATGCAAGGTGCTGTCCTAAAATTTTACATGTAATTTACTTAATCCTTATGATTCCACCTTTGAGGCAATATTCATATTATTATTTTATAGATAAGGAAAGAACGATAGGCTGACTATCCTGCCTATGGTTACACAGCCATTTAGTGATGCAACTGGAATTCAAATTCTGGAAACCATACTCTTAACTACTGTGTAGTACTGTCTCTCTCTAAAACGGGAACACAGATTAATAAAACTACTTGGAAATGTATTCAATGACCAGAAGAAGCTTTATATCAAGGATTGTATCAAGTCTGTGAATTTTGCTGTGTTTGAAAGCTAAGAGCTGGATGGTCCCAAGAGCTGCCTATTATTCTCCAGCTGTATGGGAGACACAGGTAGTAATTATCATCAGAAGAAGACGCCTGGAGCACACCTAGTGCTTTGGTTCCTAACACCGTCCTCCAATAAAAATAACCAGGGCTTCTTAGAGAAATGGCTGATTCTAAAACTTGAACAGAAAATATACAGGATAAACCTGTAACATCTTGTGATGCCAAAAACTAAGAAAGTACTGGCTTATGCACGTTCATGGATGGACACACACGAGGACGTCCACACTTTGGGAGCGAAGCTAAAGGGATGTAAGAACCCACCGAATGAGTTCTCAGTGGCCAACGTTCTAACAATTTGAGCAAGAAAATAAAACTGTACTGGATTATAAGTCAAAGTATAAAATAAGCATTCGTAAGTTCATATTGATATAAATAAATTAAATGACTGAATGAATAAATAAATGGAAGAGAAGAGTATGTACGTATGTATGGCAAATCTCCAATACAGAAGAATTCCAAACAACTTAAGTAGGACTCTGTTCTGAAGGAGAGGAATCGTAAATCCCCACATTTCAGGTGTGTTCTGTACATACTAACTTACTCCAAAGTTATAATGCATAGCTACCAGAATCATTCTTACATACTATGTATTTCAATAGCTCAATGTATTGAAATTATGTTTGGTACCAGGCATTATGCTATGCTGTTTATTTATGTATTTTAACAATCTCCTTCCCCTGCTCCATAATCAGCCATCTTTTTATCAGCTCCTATTATCTATTGATCAAATACAAGTGCTTTTTTTTTTAAGATTTTACGTATTTAGTTTGAGAGAGAGAGAGAGAGCACAAGCTGGGGGTAGGGTCAGAGGGAGAGGGACAGGCAGACTCCCCACAGAGCAGGGAGCTGGATGCGGACTTGATCCTAGGATGCTGGGATCATGACCTGAGAGGAAGGCAGACACTTGACCCACTGAGCCACCCAAGTGCCCTCAAATACAAATTCTAATTAAAGGTATTAGGGCCTACTTACACAACCTTCCATGTTTTCTGGGTCATATCACTTATGAGCCATATCTTGGCACTTCCTACATGATTCCTCGATCCAGTTTTATATTCATCTTTTCCAAAGAGACTAAATCTTTACTGATGACCCATTTCATCTTCATTCATAAAACAGGTATTATTACATTGCCTAGGTTTTTTGTAGTTATTCCTATCATATAGATTGCAAAATCTCTGCGGGATTAGAGAACAGAGGTTTTGTTTGTACTTTGTTTCACTGTGGGAGAATATCCACCATAATTCATCTCCTGAAGACGTAAGATGTTTAATAGGAATTAACAAGTTTTTGAATTAATTAAACCAATGATTTTTTAAAAAGAAACAACAAATACAATGAACTGTACAACAAATACGATGAACTGTAGCTAAGAGTATTCTTTGGATCCTTACCTTTAAAAAATCATGCCGTGAATAGCAATGCTTCCTGTGTGAGAGTCACCAATACAACAAACGTATATCTGTCCACATTTGTTGAAATCATAGCTGTGGTGATTGCATATTGAAGCAGGCATTTGATTACCTCATTATACCTTCTGTGGAGTTTTGCCCAAGCATTTATATAATGAATCCATATTAGTTCACTGTAAGTTGATTTTGTTGTATTTCTCCTTTGTGTTACAGTTATATTATTTCATTTTAAAGTATGTTTTGTAGATAGATTATTTTATTGTGAATTTAATTTCAGGATTGCCAAGATGGGATTTAAAAGGCATATGTCTTGGAAAATAGTTAGTTAACGTTACCAGGGCTATCATGCTAGCAATAATGTTCTCCAATATATTAACTCATGAAAGTAGATTCTGGAAGCAGTTCAACATGTAAGAGGAATTAATAAATACATCTGGACTCTCGGGCCCTCCTGGGACCAATGTTATACTGTAATAAATTTTTTTTTCTGAATCTATCCATGATGAATCACTGTCATATTCAAATAAATAATTTTCAAGAGAAAATTCTAAAGGGCAGAAGAAAAGGTTCAAACCAAACGTACCAATAAATGAAAAAATCATTTTTTTTTAGAAGGGACTCAATAGTCCCAATAAAGGGCCCCACTTTGCTAAGAGTTTATCTAAATGTCTATCAGCACTAAACAAGACAGTGCAAGATTGTAGCCTTCCCTTCACTCTCTGAGATAGCATAAATTCCTCCCCCAGTGCAATCCTCTTTTTCTACCCCAAATAATGGACATGACATAGTGAATAATCCTGCTGAAAAATGAAGTTGTCATAAATGTTTTTTAAAAAGCACTAGTATAGGGGCGCCTGGGTGGCACAGCGGTTAGCGTCTGCCTTCGGCTCAGGGCGTGATCCCGGCGTTCTGGGATCGAGCCCCGCATCAGGCTCCTCCGCTATGAGCCTGCTTCTTCCTCTCCCACTCCCCCTGCTTGTGTTCCCTCTCTCGCTGGCTGTCTCTATCTCTGTCAAATAAATAAATAAAATCTTAAAAATAAATAAATAAATAAATAAATAAATAAAAATAAAAAGCACTACTATAGAAAAATAATAGGCATACTAATAAAATTGGAAGCTGAAAGAGTACAGACTGTCAGACATTGAATCCCTATTTTCTTTATATTTTTGCTTATATTCCTAGGTATAATTATCTAAGGTACTCAAAATAAAATAAGAATCATAGGTATTATTTCTCAGGCTACTTATGTATACTCTTAGAAAACATTATAATTCACATCAAATGTATTTTAAACTGCTTGAATGGTTTCTTTTTGCTTAGATGCCTGTAAGTGTAATCTCATTTAAGCAATATTCTCTATTTTTCAGTGTTTTGTCAATATGACTTGATTTAGATCCCACTGCTATAATTGCTAGTTCCATACACATAACCTGATATTTTGTTTCCTGGCAAAGCATATACTTGATACTTACTGTATTTGAAATTCCAGTTCATTAACATGGTCCTCATTTTTAAGAAATTACTTAGTCACATTGTTATTAAATTATTCTGGGAGCTTGAAAGAGCTTCTGCCATTAAAATAGACTTCTGTTACTATTAATTTTTCTCTGGATTTTAACATTGGCAAGCATAATAATGTCAGCTTCAGGTGACATATTTTTTCTAATTATATTTTAAGCTCATAGATTTTTGACTTTACAAAGAGAGATCTTTATTTTTATACACCATGATTTTATCACACCACAATATTTTTAACCTATATATACCCATCAAAATCTGTATGGGGGGCAATTTTAAAAACCATTATCAATTTTTAATTCACAATGCAATTTGGAATGCTACATGTCTTCTTATATTTTAATTATTGGTGCAGAAAAAACATTTATTTTAGAATTATAATTTATTAATCTTTATGTGAAAATCACCTATTCTTATTAAGAGTCATGATGGAAAGAAAGGAAAGCTACGTCTCCACACTCCTGATTTGAAAATGAGACAGGAAGAAAAGTTCCATAGTAATCTTGTAAAAAATATTACTGCAGAAGAATGAAATTTTTAGAAAATATGAAGGCAAAAATTAACAAAATCTAGTCTATTTTTCCATAATCTTGTCAGGACATTATTATTTTGGAAATTCCATATTTAAGGTTTATATCTTTGTAAAAACTGAATTGAAATTCATCTCCAAAAATTTACTCATTATTTACCTATTAGAAATTTCTTAATTCAGTTATGTTATTATGCCTCTCTAATTGCATTTCAATAGAAACTACTGCTCTACTTTCCATGAAGAGGAATTCTCTGTAAAAGGGACTACCTTAGATCTCATCAATCTAAACGTTTTGCTATTTGAAAACGGCACCTATTAATTATGAGATGAATTTTAAGATCAACAATACACAATAGAACATTTTTCAGAAGTTTTATTGTTTATCTTTTTGGGTGACATTGTTAAAATATGAGATGTATTGATTGAATATGCCTTTACTGTTGCTTTGAACTCATTCATTTAGAAAATGTAAAGTGATTTTCAAGAAATAGATTTTTAGCGGTGCCTGGGTAACTCAGTTGAGTGTCTAACTGTTGATTTTGGCTCAGGTCATGACCTCAGGGTCATGAGATTGAGCCCCGCAAGGGGCTCCTTGCTTAGTGGGGAATTTGCTTGAGATTCTCTCTCTGCCTCTCCCCCGGCCCCTCCCCCTGCTTATTCTCTCTCAAATAAATAAATAAAATCTTTAAAAAAAGAAATAGATTTTTACATGAAATTTTATGTTTCTAATAAAAGATGCTTAATAACTTAACCAATATTGCCAATATTCATATTACTGTCAATATTTGTAAAATCACTATCATGTTAAAAAGCAGTTATTGATATTAGTTCCATTTCCAATTTTTTGACATTGTATGATTTTTAACTCCTTTCAACAGAATATTCAAATGCTATATTCATTCAAAGGATTCTTTCTCCAAATAATGAGGTATGGATATCTCAGATTTATTGATACCTGCTGTGCTATAGGTAAGAAATTTTAAGTAGAATATGGCTAAATTAATGAAAGTATTATCGAAAAAGAAATGGTTGAATTAGATTTCATTAATCCATTGAATGAATTTAAAATATGAACTTAGATATCCACAAATAAGCATTTAAAAAGTTAACTTCCTATCTTTCCCCCCAAATCTAATATAATTACTGTTTTCTGAATTTCAGCTGCTGTCCCTCCATCCTTTCAAAAACACTCAAGCCAACACCTGGACTCACCGACTACTGTCTTTGTCTCAATAAAGTAGGAGTGAAAATCAGCACAATGATCTATGAGACCCTACATGTTCCGTCCTTGAAATTTTACCAGAATTATATCATCACAAAAATATTTCCCTGTCCCATTATTCTGTATTCTTTCTTCAGGAAATACTACTATAGGGTGTTTACCTAGAGACACTCATAACCATCATTTTCTCTGATACTCCCAACCCTCTTCTATTTATTTTTCTTGACTTTTCCTATTCCTCTGAAAAGTTTATATCTTTTAATATTTTCAGCAAGGATATATTTATTTTCGTTTGTCCTGCTACTATGTTTACATAATTTTTATAGGATATTTTCCTTACATTTCTTTCCTTAACTTTACCAGCTTACATTTTACCTACCTTTATTCAAAAGGTTTATTTTTTATGTCTCCATTTTATGCTGCTATTTCATATAGGCAATGGATTTGATACACACACTGATATTTAACTTTGGGAAGACTATTTTTTCTTGATTTTTATATGCAAACATGGTAACTATCTCCCAAACTTTTACTTCTGTCTATTGTTTCTTTGTCATAATCCTCTAATTGCACATCGATTTAAACAACAACAACAACAAAATAACAAGGAAAAAATCTATTCCAATTATATAGTTCTGAGAACTATATTAGGTGTATCATGGGAATCTCTTCTTCTGTGGCTTTCTTGTTTCCAGCCTAACTCCGTGTTAGACAACTCTTTGATAAAACTGCCAAACTATTTTTTAAATAACATTTTATCAATGTTAAATAAATTAAGTTAAAACTCAATTGGCTAATATGAAGAAGTATTATAAGACAATCTTTTACTTATTGAATCTTCTTAGTCACAATTCTATAATTATGATTTTGGGATATTGGATGATAACTTTGTAGGAATAGCTACATAATTAGAATAGATGGTGGCGAGTAGGTAGAACTGATAAACCGAAGAGAAAATGCATATATTTGGGGTAGGAACAATTTTGTTCGCTATAATTTTAAGAAATACTGAAATTACAAGCCTCAATTAACATATATTATTTTCACTTTTTTTCTTAAAATCAGGAAACATTTAAAAAAATTTCAGGATTCAGTTTACTCAAAAATATGAATTCCAGCCATATGTAGGAATACATTCAAACAGGTGCATAGAAAAATTGAAATGTAAAAGGATGTTAATTTCATAGTCAAATGTGCCTCAGTAGGAAAGCATTAATAAATAATACTTATATCCATTTTTCTTAATTGGAATATTAGAAAATCTTTAAAATAATTGTATAGGTACATAAATGTATGTAGATATAAGATATTCTAAAGATATGTTACATTAACCAATATGTACAATACACTGTATATGGCATAGTACCATTCATAAAAATATTTATTTAATGATATATTTTTTAAAATTCAGAATGGGGCTAGGTAACTAGGCTGGCAGAAAAATATTTTTATTTATTATTTATTTATTTACTTACTTATTTTTAAGTAACCTTCATACCCAACAAAGGGCTCAAACTCACAACCCCAGGATCAAGAGTTGCATGCTCTACAGACTGAGACAGTCAGGTGCGCCTATTTTTTTTTTTTTTTCACTTTTAAAATGAGGAGATAATGAACTTGTGTGGGAAATAAATATTTACCAGGTAATGAAAAATAGTGTGGTGGGCTATGACCAGCCCCACTGCACAGAATCCTCGTTAGGCAAATGTGTTGATGAGTATGGAATAAACATGACATCATTTAGCTCATGCTATTAGGTGGTGAAGTAAATTATTCTTATTGTAATCAGGTAAACTCCTAAGGGATGGTTCTCTTTTTCCCATCCCTTTATCACAGTCGAATAAAGTGCAAATTTCGATCAGTTTGGGATTCCAAACATCTCTCACCCAGTAGATTCCCAACACTAAGTAGTCTGCTGAGACCTAAACTTGGGGTTTGCCTCTAAGAAAAAGAAGAAAGGCACCAAGAAACTCCGTTATCTCTCAGAACTTACACATTTGATTTTATTTGGTGGATTGTGGTAAACCACAGTGAAAATAAACTTCCTTAGCATGGTTTGAGTGATCATTGTTGATGGACTCTTCAGAATCCTTGAGATAGATCATGGAAGTCAGTCCTTATGGAGTCGAATATAAGTACAAAAAAATTTGGAATTAAAAAAAAAATCTACCTCCTAACTCTGTTCAAGATACTCATTCTCTCTAAGATCTTTAACCTCATTGTTACACATAACTAAGTAATGAGGGCCCCTGACTGGCCCAGTCGGTTGAGCACCGAACTCTTCGTTTTGGGTCAGGTCCTGATGATCTCAGGGTGGTGAGATAGAGTCCGGTGTCAAGCTCCACACTCAGCACCGAGTACGCTCCGGATTCTCTCTTCCTCTGCCTCTCCCCCTACTTTCTCTCATTCTCAGATAAATAAAATCTTTAAAAAAGAAATAAGTGCTCACACTTAGCAAGGTTAGAAAAATGAATGTTTATCATTACCTAAGAAGTTGTCCAAACTGGGATCCCAAATGCTAAGCGAAATAAGTCAAGCAGAGAAAGACAATTATCATATGGTTTCACTCATTTATGGAACATAAGAAGTAGGAAGATCGGTAGGAGAAGAAAGGGAAGAAGAAACGGGGGGTAAACAGAAGGGGGGATGAACCATGAGAGACTATGGACTCTGGGAAACAAACTGAGGGCTTCAGAGGATAGGCTGGTGATGGGTAGTAAGGAGGGCACATATTGCATGGTGCACTGGGTGTTATGTGTAAGTAATGAATCATGGAATTTCACATCAAAAACTAGGGATGTACTGTATGGTGACTAACATAATATAATAAAAAAATATTATAAAAAATAAAAAAAATATGGGAGCCACAAAGAGCACAATAAACAAAACAAAACAAACTCTAGAGATACTAAGCCAGGATTGTTACAGATATACAAAATTTCCCTGCTAGTAAGATACCATCAACATTTATTTTACCGTTATTGTAATTACAGCGTGTTTTTTGAAAAACTCTAAGAAAAACTCACTTCTACACTTAACATGCTAATTGTATTTCAAATATATTAAATTGAAATGTGGAAAAGTAAGTTTTCTATAAAGGAAATAGGGTAATTCAGTTTAAACCTGAGCCATTGCTTCTAAGTCATGACAGTTTTTATCACATTTAAGTTTTTCAAATTCCTCTCTATGCCTTTGTTCATTCAAATTTTTGACATGCTTTTAAAGAAGTATCTTTGGAAGCACAATGGGAGAGGTAAGAGTCTGAATTCTTAGTTTCAAGCAGTAAGAAAAATCAGGCTAATGCAAGCAGAAAAGGATGTTTTCAAAAAGGATATTGTGTATTTTTAAAAGTATCAAACTGGGATACCTGGGTGGCTAAGTCGGTTAACCTGCCTTTGGCTCGGGTCATGATCCCAGGGTCCTGGGATAGAGTCCAGTGTCAGGCTCCTTGCTCAGCAGGGAGCCTGCTTTTTCCCTCTCCCTGCTTTTCCTTCTGCCTGCTGCTCCCCCTGCTTGTGCTCTCTATGACAAATAAATAAATTAAATCTTAAAAAAAAAAGTATCAAACTTCTTTTTTTGGGGGGAGGGGCTAAATAATCAGGTCCAGACACAACAGAGTGAGAAAATTTGTCTAATAAGACACTGCTGACACCATTGGGCGTAGACCCAAGCTCACCTGTCAGCACCAATGACTGCATGCACTGTGGAACAGGGATGGCGTTGTCAACATCAACATCAGAAAAAAAATTCTGAGTATTCTTATTCCTTTGGTATATTTATTTCAGATTTGTAATTCAGGTTAGTCCATCTCATTGGCAGATAATGGTCACATATGGCAGAACACAAAGGAAGGTGAGGAGGAGCAGAAAGGAGAAAGCAAGGATTGGACAGTCTGTTTTCATTAGCGTAACGAAGACAGGATAGTGAAGTTCTCTGAACCTAGAAAGTGTGTTTATATGCTGGGCAGCCACTAGTCATGATCTTTGTCCAAAGCATGAGCTATGTATAACAAGGATTTTATACACTGGATTTTGGGTCAATAGTAAAATAGAAAGGCTTTAAACAAGAAAATAACAAAATTGCATTTTAGAAATAACATGGTAGCAGAGAAGAAATGGGGTTGTATGGCATGAAATCATGAAAGCAGTTACAAGCTTATTGCAAAAAGGTTTCCTTCAAGTATATTTTTTTAAAGACACACGTTTTTCCTTCACAAATCTTTAAAAAGTGCCTACTGAATTCATGTTTGTAAAGTAGTGCTAATTTGGTTCTCTTTCTCTTTTTTATTTTATTTTTTTTTAAAGATTTTATTTACTTATGTGACAGCCAGCCAGCGAGAGAGGGAGCACAAGCAGGGGAGTGGGAGAGGAAGAAGCAGGCTCCCGGTGGAGGAGCCTGATCCCCGGTGTGGGACTCGATCCCAGAACGCCGGGATCACGCCCTGAGCCGAGCGGAAGGCAGAGGCCCAACGACTGCGCTACCCAGGCGCCCCCTCTTTTTAAGATATCTTACTTGGCTCCATTTGGTTTTCAGTCAAGAAACTTTAGATTCTTTCTTTGTTCTTAAAAATGTAACCACAATGTATCTAGACTACTACTTGAGTTCTATATTAATTTCCACAATTAGTTACCCCTGCATTATTTTTTAAATTTTGAAGTATGTTTAGGCTTTTAGAAAAGTTGCAAAAATAATACAGTGAGTTCCTATATACTTTTCACTTGCTTTCCCTAATGTTAACATCTTACATGGAAATAATACAATTTTAGAAACCGAGACATTTGACCTTGATGCAAGACTCTTACCTAATCTATAGACTTTACTTAAATTTTGCTAGTTTCCCACAAATATCTTTTTTAGGGGGGGGGGGATTTATGAGCCAAATCAGAATTCCAAGTTGTATTTTGTTGTCGTATCTTTAATATCCTTAGGTATGTAATCTGTGATTCATCTTTCTTTGTCTTTCATGACTTTCACACTTCTAAAATGTCTAGGCCAGTCATTTTCAGAATGTCCCTCAGTTAGCGTTTGTATGATGTGGTCTCATGCTTAGATTGAGACTATGCATTTTGAGGAGAAAAAATGATGATGTGCCTTTCTCAATGCATTGTATCAGAGATACGTACTGTAGCTGTATCTTTTTATTTGTAGTATTAATTTTGTTGATTGCAATTCTAATGTGGTATCTGCCATGTTCCTCCACTATAAACTTACTATTTTCCCTTTGCATTTATCTTCCAAAATCCCTTTAAGTTTTCTGCCCATTAATACCCCTGTTCCTTTTCCCCACTTTCCTTATTTATATATTTTTTGATAATTTCATTAAAACTTTTAAAGAAAGAGAGGTAAATGTAGGCTCAAATAGCCTTCAGGAAACATTAACTGGGTGCCTAACATGAACCAGGCATAAAAGTAGATGAGACATGTAAGATCTCAAAATCTATAAGGGACATAACCTCTAATGAAATGTAGTGAGTACAGCAAAGTTTTATGCTTAGGATATTCAAATCTTAGCACTCTTATGAGAAAGGTATTCGGTGAGGAGTAAAGATCTCATTTCACATATAATAAATATTTAAATATTTACTGTAATAATTATCTTCCCTTAACATATATCAAGAAATTTATTTTAAAAAAGAAATTTATTTATCAAACACTTTTACTGAGTTCCCAATAGCTCCTAGGGTGATAAATGCCATAGATGTATAAAATAATAAAGTATTTTAAAATTGCTATGTATTCTTGCAAATTGGCATAGATTACTAGTTAAAAGGGAAAAAATCTGAAGTAAGTACGTTACGAGGTTTTGTTTATTTTTTTAAAAGATTTTATTTATTTATTTGAGAGAGAGGGAGAGAGCACAAGTGGGGGGAGGAGCACAGGGAGAGAGTGAAACAAACTCCCCGCCGAGCAGGGAGCCTGACTTGGGGTTCCATGCCAAGATCCTGGGATCACGACTTCAGCCAAAGGCAGATGCTTAACCAACAGAGACACCCAGGTACCCCACCAGCTTTTCTTTAAACCATGAAAACAATAAACGGGTTCCAGTATAACTTCATTTTAGTTTTTGTGAACATGTATGAGAGATTGTATTTGTGTGTGTTTGTTTGTGTATATGTATGGACTTCCTTTGTATATTCTGGGCATCCTTCCATACTGAAGAAGCTACAAAAGTCTATGAGCGCTTTCCCTCCCAAAATATAACTTTTCCTCTAAATTTGGTATTTAATAGTATAACAAATAGTGATTTCAATGAAAAATTATCTCATTAGGCTTTTTTCCCCTTAGGTATGTATTTGTGGTGTAACAAATTACCACACACTCAGGAGCTTAAAACAATGACCACTTGTTATGTCACAGTACTGTGGGTCAGAAGTCCAGATAAGGTTTAGGTGGGCTTTTTCTTCAAGGTCTCACAAGGCTGAAATTAAGGCATCTGCAGGGGATGGGGTAATCTGAGGCTTAGAGCACTCTCCCAAGCTCACATGTTTTTTGGAAGGTTGCATTACCTTGAAGCTGTGTAACTCATGGAAGCTACATCTTCAAGAGCAGCAGGAAAAGCATTTCTTTTTCAAAAACTTTCTTGATTAGGTCATAAAAATATCCTTCCTGTTTAACTCTGAGTCAACTATTTAGTAATCGAATCATGGAAATATCACATCATATTCATAGGTTTTCCCATGCTCAAGGGGAAGGAAGTACACAGGAATCTTGTTTGCCATCTTAGAATTCTACCTACCACATGGCACATGATATATAAGTTTACTCAAAAGTACTGTAAAATCAGACATCATTTTGGAATACAAGTACTGTTTACTTTCAATATTTGAGAATATAGCAAACCAACCCAAAGAATTAGCATTTATTTGTAAAAATGATGGTTGGCCATAACCATCCATTCTTCTATTCTGGGTATTCTTCTTAGTAAACTCTTACTTTAAAATTAGTGGCTACTTGTTGAACACCATATAAGTTAAAATGTTAGTCTTTGAATCCGATATTACATAAGTGAGAAGGAACCATGGAAGTGAGTATAAAATCTTTCAGCTTCTCAGCTCCTTTGAATGGCATGGTTGACTAGTGCCTAGCATTATTCTATAGCAAAACTCCAGTTTTTCTCTTCGCAGTGTATTGCAGGAAATGTTAAAAGGAAAGGCTTTGATCTTTATACTCTACTGCTTAGTCTATCAGGGACTAAGACAGGGAGATCAGAGAAGACCAGAAATTTGGTCGGGTTCTTCTATACATACGATTTGGTTGATTACTGAGTTGAATTCAGATAAACTACTAATCTTCCAAAGCCAACAGGATTGGTCAATAGTAAGTTAACCAGTTGTTGATTTTTTTTTTTTTTGCTGGAATAAGTTTGGCTATGTGTGTGTGTGTGTGATTTTTTTTTTTTTTTAGATTTATTTATTTGAGAGTGAGAGAGAGTGTGCATGCATGAGGTGGGGTATAGGGGGTGGGGGAGGGGCAGAGGGAGAGACAGAATCTCAAGTGGACTGCACACTAAGTGTGGAGCTGGACAAGGGGCTCTATCTCACAACCCTGAGATCATGACCTGAGCCGAAACCAAGAGTCGGACACTTAAATGACTGATCCATCCAGACACCCTGTGTGTGTAATTTCAATGCACATTTTGTCTCAAAATTTTTACCTCCAATTATGCTTAACTATCCATCCATTCATTATCACATTTTTAACATTTTTACTCAGCTACATGATGTCTTTGCAATTATTTTATTACACCAATTGTTAAAAACCATTTAGAATGTAGGTCAAAAACCAAATAGTGAAACATGCAATGCTAAGTTTTGTAGATGCTGTGAATGTAATTAAAAAAAAAAACAAAAACAAGTGGAGTCTAGATTTTGAATTTGGCATTGCTCTGCCTGACTGCTATTTGTTCCTAGGGGAATAGACGGTTTTTACTTTTTTTTTTTTTTTTTTTGGTATCCTCAATACATAAATCTTGGTAAACAGTAGAACATTGTGGAAAAAAGTCGGGGAGGACAGGATGAAGGAAAGAAAAATGAATGAACTCATGTTTACTTCATCTCTCATATTAATGGTCTTTTATTTAACAAACCTGACTTCTACTTAATGATTAATTTTATATTTAAATTCATTTAAAATAGTCAAATTAAATTTGAAAATTTATGCTGGTAAATATGGCCTATAAAGGAAAACATAGTACTTATAAGGCCAAAAATAAATATTATTAACTTGAATAATGACAGGAAAGGTAAAATAATAACAGTCAAGGTAGAAGGCTTTAGGTATGAAAACCCAAAGAAGAAGTTGATGATACAAAGACAGAGACATGTTAGTGGCACTGCGGATGGTGAAAATTGTACTGATATTGGCATGAGGTCATTTTAATCAGCATAATTTCCAGCCAATTTCTGGAAATTCAAAACCTCAGAAGTTATTGAGGAAAATAATCCCTAGTGTAATATATATTTGAATTAACTTTAATAGGTTATATAAACATCTAAAATCCCAGAAGTATTTTCTTCATTCAGTTTTCTGTTTGGAGAAATAAAAGTAAAAATATATAGCATAGTGTTTTCAAATGTTCTTTTTAAAGTATATCATGATGTGGTAAAGCTTATTTTTCTAATTTAGAAGAAAATTACACAATTACATCTGCAATCTCATAATAATCTTGGGATAACTGGTCCATCAACTTAGTCATCTACATAGGGCACGCAGAAATTCATTACTTTTGAGAAGTAGTTGCATTGAATAAGCAAGCAAGGTACAAGACCTTTATTGAAAAGATTTTAACAAGATTTTTAAAACTGTAAAATGAAGATATGATAATCCGATGTGTTTTGGGAAATTACATTAAATACCAGTTAGGGTTTCAAATTACAGACCAATTACTTTTCACGTTAATTTTTATCTTTTAATTTATTAATTCTTCTTGGTGAGATGTTCTTTAAAAACTCATGACTGAAACAAACAAACAAACACAAGAGGAAGAAAACAAACCCTCTCATTCTGGCAGTCACTGTGGTCTATTGAAATCAAGTAAGTTCCACTGTAAGTTTTAAATATAAACAAATATAGTCCCTTTCTTTATGAAATAGAATTAGCTGGAAAAAATAAAGGCCAGATGTTTCAAAGAAAAAGTACTACCCCTGTAATAAGTGTGATTTCCATACTGACATAGTTTGTCATTTTGAATAACACTAGAACAAGAGGAAATTGTATTTTAAGGTCAGTCTTTGAAAATGCTGACCATAATTATTTAATTTCAGGGCATGTTCTGTTTTCAGAAAGAGGATAGCACATTTAATTAGATTTAAACTCGTTTTTTTTTTTTTAACATTGCTACTTGAATGTAACAGAAATTACAGCAATTTAGATACCACTTTCAACCTTTTAAAAAGAACTAATGGGGAAATCTTAGCCACAGCGATCAGAAAACAAAAAGAAATAAAAGGCCTCCAAATTGGCAAGGAAGAAGTCAAACATTCACTATTTGCAGATGATAGACTACATAGAAAACCTGAAAGACTCCGCCGGAAAACTGCTAGAACTGATAAATGAATTCAGTAAAGTTGCAGGATAAATAATCAACATGTAGAATTCTGTTGCTTTTCTATATACCAATAAGGAAGCAGCAGAAAAATAAAGAATCAATACCATTTACAATTGCACTAAAAACAATAAGACACTTTAGGAATAAACCTAACCAAAGAGGTGAAAGACCTGAACTCCAAAAAGTATAAAACACAAGTGAAAGATATTGAATAGGACACAAAGAAATGGAAAGACATTTCATGCTCATGGATTGGAAAAACAAATATTGTTAAAATATCTATAGTACCCAAAGCAATCTACACATTAAATGAAATCCCTATCAAAATACCTCCAGCATTTTTCGCAGAGTTAGAACAATCTTAAAATATGTATGGGACCACAAACCCTGAATAGCCAGAGCGAACTTGAAGAAGAGAAAAATTGGAAGCATCACAATTCTGGACTTCAAGTTATATTACAAAGTTGTAATGATCAAGACAGTATGGTAACAGCACAAAAACAGACACATTGATCAGTAGATCAGAATAGAAAACCCAGAAATGAACCCACAACTATGTGGTCAATTAATCTTTGACAAGGCAGGAAACACTATTCAAGGGGGAAAAAAACTGTATGGTGTTAGAAAAACAGCAACATACAAAAGAATGAGACTGGACCACTTTCTTATATTATACACAACTCAAAAAAGATGAAAGTCCTAAATGTGAGACAATTGGCCATAGCAGCTTCTTACTAGACACATCTTCAGAGGTGAGGGAGACAAAAACAAAATGAACTATTGAGACTTCATCAAAATAAAAATCTTCTTTTTTTTTTTTAAAGATTTTATTTTACTTATTTGACAGAGACGGCCAGTGAGAGAGAGAACACAAGCAGGGGAGGGGGAGTGGAAGAAGCAGGCTCCTAGCAGAGGAGCCTGATGTGGGGCTTGATCCCAGGACCCTGGGATCACGCCCTGAGCCGAAGGCAGATGCTTAACAACTGTGCCACCCAGGCGCCCCCAAAATAAAAATCTTCTGCACAGCAAAAGAAACAATCAACAAAACTAAAGGGCAACCTATGGAATGGGAGAACATATTTGCAAATGACATACCTGATAAAGGGTTAGTATCCAAAATATATAAGGAACTTATCAAACTCAATACTCAGAAACCAAATAATCCTGCTAAAAAAATGGGCAGAAGACGTGAATAGACATTTTTCCAAAGACGACATCCAGATGGCCAATAGACACGTGAAAAGATGCTCATCATCACTCATTATCAAGGCAATATAAATCAAAACTACAATGGCTGTCAGAACAGCTAAAATCAACAACGCAGGAAACAACAGGTATTGGCAAGGATGTGGAGAAAGGAGAACCCTCCTGCACTGTCGGTGGGAATGCAATCTGGTGCAGCCACTCTCGAAAAAGTATGGAGTTCCCTACTACAGTTAAAAATAGAACTACCCCAGGGGCGCCTGGGTGGTGCAGTCATTAAGCGTCTGCCTTCAGCTAAGGGCATGATCCCAGCGTTCTGGGATGGAGCCCCACATCAGGCTTCTCCACTGGGAGCCTGCTTCTTCCTCTCTCACTCCCCCTGCTTGTGTTTCCTCTCTCGCTGGCTGTCTCTCTCTGTCAAATAAATAAATAAATAAAATCTTAAAAAAAAAAATAGAACTACCCTATGGCCTTGCAATTGCACTACTAGGCATTTATTCAGAAAATACTAACTTAAAGGTATACATGTACCCCAATGTTTATAGCAGCATTATCAACAATAGCCAAATTATGGAAATAGCCCAAATGTCTATCAACTGAAGAATGGATAAAGAAATTGTGGTATATATATGCAATGGAATATTACTCAGCCGTAAAAAGAATGAAGTCTTGCCATTTGCAATGATATGGTTAGAAATGGAGAGTATTACGCTAAGAAAAATAAGTCAGTCAGAGAAAGACAAATGCTGTATGATCTCACTCATATGTGGAATTGACGAAACAAAACAAACAAGCATATGGAAAAAATAGAGAGGCAAACTAAGAAACAAACTCTTTTTTTAAAAAAATATTTTCTTTATTTATTTGTCAGAGAGAGAAAGAGAGAAAGAGCACAAGAAGGAGGAGTAGTAACAGAGGGAGAAGCAGGCTCCCCACTGAGCAGGGAGCCCGACTCAGGACTCTGGGATCATGATCTGAGCTGAAGGCAGACACTTAACCAACTGAGCCACTGAGGCGTCCCTAAGAAACAAACTCTTAACTACAGAGAACAAATTGTTGTTTACCAGACGGGAGGTGGGTGGGGGGATGGGTTAAATAGTTGATTGGGATTAAGGAGGGCACTTGTTGCGACGTGATGAACACCGGGTACTGTGCAGAAGTGCTGGATCACTAAGTCATACACCTGAAACTGATACTACACTGCATGTTACTTAACTGGAATTTAAATTTAAACCTAAAAAGAAAGAACTAATGCATTTTTTTCATTATATTCATCCAATATACTAAAGTAAAATTGCTTTTTTCTTTAGGCTTCATTTCTGTTTTCAATTTTGTTTCATTCTTTCTTTTTTTTTTTTTAAGATTTTATTTATTTATTTGACAGAGAGAGCGAGAGAGCACAAGAAGGGGGAACAGCAGAGGGAGAGAGAGAAGCAGGCTCTCCACTGGGTAGGGAGCCCAATGCGGGGCTTGATCCCAGGACCCCAGGATCATGACCTGAGCCGAAGGCAGACACTTAACCATCTGAGCCACCCAGGAGCCTCATGTTTTATTATTTCTAATGTTTCTCACAGAATAATAATTGTTCTGATTTGGATGATAAATTATATGGTCTATCTTATTTTTTAAAAAAAATACTCATCTTGGTTTGAGTGCTTTCAATAATATGTCCTTAAACACCTTTGTTTTTGATGCATTTTATGAAATTCCTTAAAAGAAATATTAATATACCTATTTAAATTGAAAATCAGTATTGGAGTTTTCCTAACTGAATAAGATTGGTTTGTCAACAAGGGTTGACTTTGCAAATTTATTTATGTTGTGGGCATTTTTCATAAGCAAAATGGGCTAAATATGCCTTTCTAAATATATGCTAAAAATGTATTAATAAAATGTGTTTTCGTAAAAATTTGTAGTAGCAAATGTGTGTTGAAATTAATCACATTTGGGTATTTCCAACTTGTTTTGTATTTATTAGGTTAAACAGGGTGAAGTAGAGAAATAGTAACAGATAATTATAGCCATTAGAAAAGTTGCGGTGGATCCTGTGATATGCTTTCCAGGAACTGAGACAGTAAATGACTCCGTTAATACATCCTTTGGCAGTTCTCCAGTCTTTAATGTTCAAGTCAAATTGGCTTAAGTCAAGTTAGATGTGGATATTATTTAAAAGGTATTCTCTTCTCCTCAATGTCTTGCCATATAGTCTATCTTTCTGTGACTCATGAGTGATAATACTGAGAGAATTGAGATTAGTGATATAGTTCTATGAGAAAAAAAGTCAACATTCAGGTTGGATTTTAACCCACACAGGCAAAGGATATATGAGGCACATATGCAGTGTATCTCAGTTAACTAGGGTGAATTTGGAAATATGTGCTAGATTTCATCCCATCAATTTCAGTCATCATATCTAGTAGAAAGATTAGGCCCAATGTGAGAAACCTAAAATGCGAAATCTTGTTAATTCAGCAGTTCTGCTTAATGGCCAGGTCCAGGTTTTGTTCATACTGACAAGAACCTGAAGTGGAATGGAAATGAATAATTTCTGGATTAAAGAGTTTGATAACTTTAAAGTCACCCTCAAATGAGTCACTAGCAGGAATATTGAAATCAGTGCTAACAAAAGAATATGGGACATAGATAAAATTGCCCCAGTACAAAAGTACACACAACAAAATTAAATATCTCTTTGGGACTAAAATATAAAACCAAATTAAATTTCAATTTGAAAAATGGAGAAGCAGTAATTTTCAAATGGCATTAACTATAAGATTTCATTAAAAGCACATTATATTATGTAAAATATTTTCATATATAACACATTTAAACTTAAATATTGTGGCTTTGGTTGTGATATCTGTCAAGTTTTCTCATGAATAAGAATTTAAATCTTTTACAGGTATTCATTTTTTCCTCATCTGTATGAGAATCGTATTTTATTCTTAAATTTGAAGTCATGGATGTTACTAAACTTATTGTGGGGATCATTTCACTATACATATATATATCAAATCATTATGTCGTACACCTGAAACTTATACAATGTTCTCTGTCAATTAGATCTTCACTAAACTAGAAAAATGTATCTTTTACTTGTTTCAGCATTCTTCCACCAAGATACTGAAAGAATTCAACTCTGAGAGGTGGGTAAACTTTCCGCATATGAGCAGTTGAAGACCAGAACTGTCACTTCTTGGCTCCTGGTGGTGAATCCAAAGTGGTAATAGAATCCGTTTTTGTTTTTTCTAATCTAAATTTTTCCTTTCTATAATGTGCTTTGATTTTCCTTTAGTTTTGGGGTTTGTCTTTTTGTCAATTAATTTTGGTAAGTTATTCCACATTGGTAGCAGCAGTATTGAAATCTGATTTTAGACTCTGAATATTTGTTAAATGCATTAAAGATTCATAGAGATCTATTCTCTGTTGGATGAAAGGCAATGAAGTGTCTTCTTTGTTAGTCTTTTTTTATTTTTTCCACTTAAGCTTAAATCAGTTAAGAATCGCATACCCACTGGGATGGAGATGAGCTCTTTGATATCTGGTCCAATGAATATTTTTGTGTTGCTGTATTTACATTTGACCCATGATGGAAATTACAGAATTGAAGCTCTCATATCTGTATCTTTACGTGTCTATAATTCAGAAAGGCATTTGTCTTTCACTGAATGAATGCATAATGTTTTTGTTCCTCTAGAGGTTATTAATAACTTAGATAGCAAAGGCTTTTTTTTTTAAGATTTTATTTATTTATTTGACAGAGAGAGAGAGAGAGAACAAGCAGGGGGAGTCGGCAGAGGGAGGGGGAGAAGCAGGCTTCCCGTTGAGCAGGGAGCCCGATGCGTGGCTCAATCACAGGACCCTGGGATCATGACCTGAGACGGACGCAGACACTTAACCAAGTGAGCCACCCAGGCACCCAAAAAGAGTTTGTTCGGAATGACTTAGGGGATTAAATAATTGCTTACATAAATTAAATAATCCTAAAATTCCAGAAATATAAGAAAATTTAATTTCTAAAACATAAATTTGCTTTAAGTGTACTTTAACTTCTATAAGAACTAACTTAGAAATATATTATGAATCTAGGTTCACATAGACTAAACTTTGGCAAACAAGGTTAATTTAATTACAGGTTAACAAAAACAGCTAAAAAATAGTATATCTACTCTGATTTATCAGGTATAATACAATCCATTTGAGTATGCTTTTCATATACAAGTTCAGTGGTTAAATAAAATATCAATTATCCTACTAATTTTTAATATTATGAGAAAAGCAAATTTATTTTTAACTAAATTGAATAAATATTCTCACATTTTTAAAAAATTTCAGCAATAATTATATTTTGTAACATGTCAGTTTAAAGACAATTTTCAGGATCTTTAGATAACTTGAAATGTTGGCCTGATTTTAAGTTAACTAAGTAAACCAGTCATTGAAGGGCGCCTGGGTGGCTCAGTTGGTTAAGCATCTGCCTGCAGCTGAGGTCATGATCCTGGTGTCCTGGGATCCAGCCCTGCATCAGGCTTCCCACTCAGCAGGGAGTCTGCTTCTCCTGTTCTCTCTGCCCCTCCCCTGCTTGTGCTTGCTTGATCTCTCTTGCTCACTCTCTATCTCAAATGCATAAATAATAGAAAAATCTTTAATCATTGGATACTGAGGCTATTTTTAAGTAACATAGACTATTGAAACATTGATTACCAAGCATAGTTCTATGATTTTGCATCTCATTTTTGTGTACTACGAAAGAGGCTATGTCTTTGAGTTATGTTAATAAACTTGTTCATTTTTGCCATTTTGCGGTCCGTAGGTGCAGAAGGTTGTCTTGTAAGTTCCGTGAGTCTGCTAAGTGGTGTATGACACAGAGTTTTCCGTTCCTCCTCCATCCTCCCAGTCCGCCTGTGCCCGAGAGGTTTCTTTTCTTGGGATGTGGAACTTTCAGTGGTAAAACCCAGGCAAATCAGGATGAGTTAGTCACCCTACTGATAGTGAATTACATTGTTAAAAGCAGTTGAGTCTATACTTGGCAGCGATAGCAATAAAGAAATTTAAAAAAAATAGAACTGTGTATGTTTGCTTTTTGCTTTTAAAAGAAAAGACGTGTGTCTGCATGTGTGTTGCGCACTTATTTTTGTCTTCAGATCCCTGCACATTGTTAAAAGTTTTTGACGCCCTCCTCCCCTAAGTTTTTGTCTTGTTAGGAAAAACAATCATTATTTACCATGTTGAAATTGAAACAGAATTCTAAAATTTTTATTGATTGATTCTTTGGATTTAGCAGCAATAAATGTATCATATATTAATAATTTTTGGTATTATGAAATTAGTCTAAATTCACTGACCCCTGAGATGTATTTTAAAGTATGTTTTTAGTTCGTTACAGAATATGAGTGAGCATAATAAAGAACAAAACATGAAAATGAATTTTATTTTTTTGTCTTTGAAAATGAATTTTATTTATTTATTTATAATATTTGAGTCTAAAAAGTCATGAAATATATTAAAATCTTAGCAAAGTTTAAACGAATTTAGTGGACTTATTTACATGATATATTGCTTATTGCCTTTTCAATATGAGTGAATATTCTTGTTTTCCGTGTAATCTACCTGGATTCTGTGTTTTGCCACGGTAATTGCCTGTTCTTTATGTTCCGCTTTATTGTCTTTGATAATTTAAAGAAACAAAGATGTCTCAGTTAAGAAAGAACTAAGGTTTTTTTATGATCGTGTTACTTCATATATTCACTATCAAATGTTTTATAATTACTTTATAATAAAATGGGTAACCCTGTATTGTTCCTGAAACACTCTGATTCCATTTTAGTCGAATATCCAAATCTTCTCTGATTTTTTTTTTTGTTTCTCCAGATTAGATCCTGACAAATAAAATAAAATAAAATAATAGAAAATAAAGCAAAACATACAGGATATTTTTGTACTAAAAACTAATTTTGAGATAATACCGGTGGTCCCCTGGAAAAATCACAGAGCTTTGTTCTTTCACCCTATAAATAGAGGAGTACTAGAAATAGGCTTATTTGATATGTTACTGTTGATGAACTGGAATGGAAGAAAAGTTTAATCAGAAGATGTGTTTAACTTTCCTTAGGTTAAAGCTGTATAGGGAAAATGTTATTAACATCAATTTAAACTTGTATGCTTTATAAGAAGTCCCTAGAGCTATGTCAGTGGCTTCACCTCTTATATCTTTTAAACTCAGAGAAAACACTGATATAGTTAGCATGAAAATTCAGTCAAATTTTCCTGTATTTGTTAGAGCTGGCGATGCTTTGCCTAATAATAATAGGCAACAACAGCATAGTATTGTGCCATAATTTCAGTTATTCAAAGTGTTAACTTGTCTACAGCCTTACTTTAAAATTTGAATCTAACATCTTCTATGCTAGTGGTTTTCAATTAGGGAATGCACATTACACTTATGTATGGAATTTTATGAAAACACAAATGTCTAGGCCCAACTTCAGTATTACTGACTCTCTTTACTTAATATAATTATATTCTTGGTGTGTACTTAGAATATTATTTATTATAACTTATATATGTTTATGTAATGTCTCTTTTATGTTGTACATCAAATTTTCCCTCTGTAAAAATTATGTTCCTCCTTTTTTTTATATCAGATTAAATACTCACTGTGATCTTTGAAATGAGACTTACTGTAATTAGATAATTTTTTCCTAAAATGTTTTCTGAAATGGCTTTAGCATTTTTAGTATGCCGTAAAAACTAGCACTTTTTTTTTGGTCAATTACACTAGTCTTGTCATGACCCTCATCAGAACTTTTACATTTGAAATTACCATAGATAAATTCATCACAGCCATCTTCAGTCTCCGTCACCTAGAGATAAGATTTGTTTTCCTCTCTTGCCTCCATAAAGATTGTGCAATCAGCTATAGACCTGGGTTTGTGTCTTAAGGAAAGAGGACTTTCTCAGAGCCCTATGAAAAGGACCGTACTGGGTACTGCAAGATATTGACACTTTAAAGAATAACTCTTGGAATAAGTTATGCTGATGGTATCACTTAGAAAACTTTCAGACTGTTCCGGATTTCATGTTCAAGATTTCCCAGAACTTTTTATTCAAGAAGTAGACAACTTCATTGATTGAACTGATAAGAGATGAATATATTAACTTATCTGGTACATTGTTGATGTTAGTTTAATGTTTTATTTTCCAAATATGTCAGGAAGTCCTTTGCTTCCTGTGCTATTGGGAAATCACAACAACTTAGTAGACTCAGTATTTTTAAATTGAAGTGAAACATCTTTAAATGATATTCTAACTCACCCTTTCTCCAAAATTAGAAACTCTCCTTTAGTCCCTTTATATGTAATATATTTATTTGCATAGATTCATTCGGAGTCTGTCCTTTTGTATCAGAATATAATGGAAAAAATTAGTTATGCAACCAAGGCTTTGCGTGTAATGTATTTGAGAATGATGCCCATTTAATTAGGACAAACTAAGGAACTAAGGTCCCATGTGGAGCCAATACTTACACACCCTCTCTGAAAAACTAGTCTGGCTTGCAAAGTCCCAGTTTTATAAGTGATGAGGAATGTTACTTTCTACCTGGTGAGGAAACTGAGTATTTCAGGGACCCTGAGAATAAAGGGACTCTCCTACATTTATAAGTATCACAGGCAAAAATCTGGTAGAGAGATTTTCTTGGACTTGGCTTCCTAGAATCAAGAGGGCAAATAATGGAACCTTTTCTAAGTCCAGTCTGTTCTAGTCCAGTCCTTATAAAAACTACTAGCAAAGGAAACTTGAGAAGACTCACCGAGGAAATAAACATTCTGGCTGCACCTATGTAAATAATGAGGCGAAACCTAATAAGCTTAGCTTTAGTTTGTGATCAGAATTAGTCCTTCATTGAAATAATTTTTTAATCACAAAGGGAGATTGTAATGAAAATTGAAATAAGCCAAAAAAAAAAAATACTAGATATCTTTATTGGAAAACTGCATTGTTTAGAACCCACCCTTTTAGGTGATTCCATCCTTTCTGTATGGGTGGGCCATTTTACAAATCTATATGGTGTTGAAAACTTCCAGCAGTGCCAAATAATTCTCATCTATGGACATGCAAATCAATTATTTCTGATGGATGTTCAACTGACACTTCCTCCTTGCATGGAGAAAACCAGTTTTATGTCTATCTGTAGAAAATTTCAACTTTTCTTTGGTACATACAAATCTCTTCCTGACTTCCCTTTGAACTGATTGTTTCATCTACCTATTTTCCCCTATGCAATTGAGTTAAATAAAATCTTTAACACATGAATAAAAATGTATGAGGCAATTTTATATTTCCTTGTACAAATTAGAAACTAAAATTGATAAATGTTCAAAGATTCAGACTTCAAGTGCTTTATTCTTCTTAGCATGGCAGAAATGCCTCACATTTCAATGAGTTTAATTACCATACACACTTTTTTTAAAAAGTTACTTTAAATCAGGTCTGATATCAAGTTTACACTTTTAAATCATCATTCTATTCTAAAGTGTGTATCACCATTTCCTACTGCCGCACACTTACTTTCCTGGGTCTGTTAGCTGTCAACAGGGTCCTCAGGTGATGGAGTTTGAGCCTCTGCAGGCAAGACTATATTGATGGTAAGACTCAGCCACAGAGATATCTTCACTGAGGTTCATCCCCCTATCAGACTTTTAAGACAGTCTTTATCAAGTTCCAAGAAGGAATTGAACTTCATCTGGGTGAGACCGCTCCATTAGCAAGAGCATGAAGTTTGACAGCATATGGCATATTTAAGGGGATTGTGTTCGTGGGGACTAAGCTGGATTTATGTGGGAGGGAGGCAAGAAATTAGTTGAAAGGTAATTATAAAATGTATGCAAAGTTTTTCTTGTCTTCCAGAATCAAAATATATCTTCCTATTTTAATGGTCGTCTCACTATTCACCTTTCATTATATTTTAAAATGCCAGAAACCTCTAGCTAAAGTAATAGAGTCTATTTGGCAATAGACAGCTGATTTTCAAATCACTTAGTGGGCATATAAATTCTGCAAGGTTTTTTCTCTTCTTATTTTACTGACAAAATTCTAGGTCTTTTAGACTAGCACACTTTCCTCTATTTGTAAGAAAATACCTTTCTACTTCCCATATACATTAGTGCTAAATAAGCTTATTTACTTCCAGGCTTTGCGGCTATTACTATATCTCTAAATATAGCTTGTTCATAAAGCATCTTTCAAATCTAAATTTAATCTGAAAGTGATGAGTAAGATTTCACAAGATGTTCTGAATAACTCTGTACCTCAGCTGGACCTAATGCCATTTTACTGTTTTGCATTGTTTTTAGTGCATATCCTAAATGACTCATTTCTTGAGCTTCTGCCCAATAATTTTTAAAAGAGTTCAATTAAATTATGCACAGTTTAAGTTCTTAGTATTCCAATTACTTTTTCCTTAGCTGTTTTAATTTCATAACATCTATAGAGAAAAAAGATTGAATTTATCTGTATTATTTTACAGAGAAAAGTTGAATTTTATGTCTTTATGTTGCTCATGTAGTTTGTTTAATTCTATTTTTGGCCAGGGAAGCACTTTTGTGTCATCAGAAAATAACAACAGTCCAAGAAAGCATCTATCAATTTGCAAATTGTCAAGGCATTCTGGTCACTGGAGTGTGAAGGTGGACGGAAGGAGGAAGCATGATTGCTGGTTACAGTAGTGTGCAACACTATTTGAATATTGAGAATCACAGCTGAAATACAAGTCAGTTAACTTACTGAACTTAACTCTAGCCTTTGGGTTCGGTATTGGAGATAGAGTTCTTAAATGCTTTACATTGATTTTATGGTTTTAATTAGACTTGGGACCATTTTGTAGATTCTCTGAATAAGAAGTGGTGGGCTGAGTCGAAGCTGGTATGGTTGATGTGTTTTCCTCATAATTATCTATGAGCTAATATTGGAGCCTTTGTTATTTTATTTCTTAAATTATTAAGCAGAGCTATGTAATAGTAGTTGAGTTCTTTTTGTCTTAAAACATATGATGCTTGCCTGTCACTTAAAAATTAATTTGTTCACTGTAATTTTATTTGTCCAAGATACTTTGAATAAGCCATTAAGAAAGAAATCAAGGAATACCCATGTACTAAGAATTAGTGGCTGACTGACAATATCCTTTTTCTCTTTCTTTCTTTTTCTTTTTCTTTCTTTCTTTCTTTCTTTCTTTCTTTCTTTCTTTCTTTCTTTTTCTTTTATTTTTGGTGTGTATGGTGAGAAAAAAGGAAGCAATTATAAAATTCATAGTTGATAAGAGTGAATGTCTTTATAACTTTGTTTTAAAAATATTTACAATGACTTTTTTTATTATGTTCAGTTAGCCAGCATATGGTACATCATAAGTTTTTGATGTTGTGTTCAACGATTCTTTAACTGCGTTTAACACCCAGTGCTCTTCACAACACGTGCCCTCCTTAATACCCATCATCTGGTGCCCCATCTCCCCACCCCCTCCCTTCTGTAACCTTCAGTTTGTTTCCCAGAGTCCAGGGTCTCTCATGGTTTGTCTCCCTCTCTGATTTCTTCCCATTCAATTTTCCCTCCCTTTCCCTGTGGTCCTCTGCACTATTCCTTGTCAAGCAAAGAAAGACAATTATCATACGGTGTCACTTATATGTGGAACATAGGAATTGCAATGACTTTTGACAACAACTACCAGAATCAGGCCAAACTTCATAGTCTTTCACAGGAGGACTGTCCTCACTTCACACATCAGCCACCAGTTGTGGGTTCTTAGGACCATCCTCGCTTCAAACAAACTGGCCCCAAATTTTGAGGTTTCCACTACCCTCTCTGTTTTGTTAATTCACAGGACAACATGTACAAAACAGAAAAGCAAAGCACTATGCTTATGATTACAGTTTTACTATAGCAAAAAGATATGAATTAGAACCAGCCAAAAGAAGTGATGCATAGGAGAGGTCTGGGAGGTTCCAAATATAAAGGCTTCCCTTGTCCTCTCTCTGTGGAATGGGACCATGCAACCATCCTGGCATAAAGATGTCTGACAATACACAAAGGACTGCCAAGTAGGGAAGCTCACCCAAGTTTTAATATTCAGAGTTTTTATTGGAGTTTGATTACACAGGCATGCTTAATTGAATCATTGGCCTCATAGTCGAATTCAAACTCCAGCTCCTTCTTCTCTCCCCAGAGGTCAAGTTGATATCACTTGACTCAAAGCCCCAACCCTCTGATTTGTTGGTCTCTCTGGCATGACCAGCCCTCATCCTGAGTTATCTGGTTGGCATAAAGTATCAAGGCACCCACCATGAAACACCTTGCCAGTATATACCACTGTGGATAAGAAAGTGTCTCCTGTCTCTCAGGAAATTCCAAGGATCTGGAGGCTACCTCCCAAGAACCACGGACAAAGACTAGCCAAATTCTTTCTTACACAGGAATATCCAATTGACCTAAGCAGGAGAAATTCATAATGTAGTTTTATGAGGCCTTAATCTTGTTAACATCAGTAAAATCTCTCAAGTCTCTAAGACATAACAGGATCTGTTTCATTTATGTGATTCCAAAATTGTGGCCACAACCACTAAATAGAAGTTTTGGTGTGAGAACAAGCAACGTATTCTGCTTCTCTCTCTTATATGTTATTTACTCATCTAAATGAAAAAATATATATATATTATACAACAAATAACACCTAATGTGTTTTTTGGCAATGTGTTCACTATTAAAGGAATCTATAACTCTTCTTCCCTTTGGCCATACCTACAGCTGTTGTTCTAAAGGTAAAACCAACATGACTGCAAACGAACCACAACTTCTCCCTAGAAACAGCCTTGGAGTGGGTTTCTATTGTTCCTAGAGAGATGTTCAGATACCATTCTCCAAAATTAGCATTATATCATATTTTGTCCTGGTGAATAATTTTCATTGTATTTTTTGTGTATATTGGATAATCACTTTCTTGAATGCAGTGATTTTCCTGCTTTTTCTCTGGAAAAGCTTTTTTCCTTCATATTTTCCGCAAATCTAAAATGTTTTCCATGTTTCTCTCCACTAATTTGGGACCCTGCTCCGTTACCTCCATCCTGTAACCTTCCTCAGATGACTCTCAGGCATTTATTTTACCCCTCTACTCCTCAATAGAATCAACGAAAGCATTTCAAAATGACACATGTTGCATAGTTATTTTCTATGAATGGATCTCTTTTGCATTGAATCATCAATTACCTGATGACTGACTAGGTCTTAAAATTTAGTATTGTCCATGGAAGAATAATGCAAAATACATAGAAGAAACTGCATAGATATGTATTACTTCTCCTGGCTACTCTCATTGAGTTTGTCTATTCCTTTCAAGTAAAATTTTTCATAATAGCCCTTATTGCACTATGAGAGAATTTTAAAGAATATCACGTGGTCACTAAGATTCATGTTTATAATTTTGTGTGGATTATATGCACCATCTACTAGGAAATTCCTCTTGGAGTTATAAAAGAAAGTTATGGTCCACTTCTATTCAGAGCTGAGTGAATCAGGGGCATGGAAGGGGCATCTGCAGACACATTCTCAATAGTTGCATATATTCGTTTAAGGAAGATGAGAAGTTAGATCAAGTTCTCCCAGAGGGTGTAACACTTGGTACAATCTGATATATAAGATGTACAGGGTTATTGGTACTAGCTGCCGTATAAGGAAGCACTGGAGACTGAGCTTTAAGGAGTAATGGCCTTCCATTAAGTTTTCCTGCATCCTGTTTCTTGATAATTCACTCTGCAGTTTTTATGGTTTATTATGCTAGAGAAGATCATTTCCCAACTTAAAGCCCTTCATAATTTCCCTGTCTACCAAACAAAATACAATACAAACATTAGAGCCCTCTAGAAATTACCCCAAACATAACTTTGAGTTTGAAACCATGTATGTTCTTTCTGTGTTAGAGAGTTTAGCAGATGGTGTGTGTATGGGTCATATTGCTCATTTAATCATCGGTGTCTATAATGTCCGTGCTACTGTGTCTCATATCCAGCTGCTAGAAACCAGCTTTCCTTCAAGATCCAGTTCAAACACCATCTTCTTCAGGCAGACTGCTGACCCCTGACCTCTTCCTTCAAAGCATAAAATAAAGGCTTCTGGAATGTTGGTAATGATCTGTTTCTTGTTATGAACGCAGCTTGCAGTGACCATTCATACACTTAGAAGCAATGAAAGATTGTATCTCACACTGCCATGGAAATATTTTAACATATTACTCACAAAGCCAATGACAATATTTCATCAAAAACAAAAATATATATGTGTTTGATAAATGCTGTACAACTTTTAAATATCAAGAAAATCTTTCACTAGCAGCCAAACATTCTCATTTTTCTCTGAAGTGACATATAATTATATTCATTTTATGACATTTTTTGTACCTTCCATAATAATAATATGTATATGCATATATCAACACCCAGTTTCTCCTATTATTACTTCCCCTTTTACATTAGTATGTAATGTACATTAGTATGGTACATTTGTTATAATAAATGAACCGATATTGAGACATTATTATTTAGTAAAGTGTGTCCTTTATTCAGATATCTTTAGTTTTTACCGAATA
Source organism: Ursus americanus (assembly GCF_024610735.1). Lineage (NCBI taxonomy): Eukaryota > Metazoa > Chordata > Mammalia > Carnivora > Ursidae > Ursus > Ursus americanus. The sequence continues at coordinate 49,316,612 of NC_142135.1, read as the reverse complement.
TTCTTATTCTGTTCCAGCATCCTATCAGGATATGATTTTACATTTTGTTAACTTGTCTTGTTCAAAGCTTCTTAACAATGACATTTTTCTCAGACTTCCTTTGCTTTGATGACCTTGACCGTTTTGTGGAGACTTGGGCAGGTATTTTATCTCACAGTTGATGTTTTTCTTATGGTCAAACTGGGTTCCTAGTTTTCTAAAAGGAAGATCACGTGGGGAAACTGCTGTTCTCATGACATCACATCTGGGCTACATATGACCAACGTGACTTATTAACTGTTGATGTGCATCTTGGTCTCCAGGCTAAAGTAGTGCTTGTCAGATTTCTCTACCATAGTTACTTCTTTTTCCCTTTCCATACTGTACTCTGTGCAAAGAAGTCAAGATGCACAGGCCACACTGAGGAGTGGGGGTTTCTGTGCCAACTCCTTGAGAGCAGACTATTTTCTTAGATCACTTGGGATTCTTCCGCATGAAATATTTGTCTTTTCCCCCTTTATATATTTACTCAGTCACTTATTTGTGCCATCATGGACTCATGGATATTTATATTATATTATACTTTGCATTTAACACAGCACTACATTACTTCTTTTGCTCATTTTTTTCCAGCTTTAACAACTTGGGATTTTTTCAATTAGCTCCTGTGTCTCTTTAATATACCTCGTGTGTGTGTGTGTGTGTGTGTGGGTGTGTGTGTGGGTGTGTGTGTTTATTTAGCATTTCCTTACTTTCTGGCAATGCAAGTTGTTCTAAGCTCACCTTGTATTTTTTCTGCTCCTTTTTGAGAACCAGCCATTTACCTAGGAGTCCTAATTCCTTTTACTGGAGAATGGTATTACTGAAATCTTGTAACTACGCATACTCATTGTTATTGTCAAGCTTATTGTTTCTAGGAAGCTGACAGATCAAAGAAATAACCATGTATGTCCACATATACAAATATTCCATATATTTGTATGGAATATAAATATATGTATTAAGATAAATATGAATTACTCTGATTCATGTGGTCATGAATCGCTGTAGCCTTCTTCTCTTGATTATCTGTAACTTCTCACTTCAACATTAAGAAGCATGGTCTCTACTATCTATCATCCATTTAATTGTTCAAATTCATTACACATGTAGATATGGTTTCAGAATTATTAATAGATACCATATGGGAAACAACTTTATCAACTAGAGGACAGTGCTTTGTGTTGTTTCTTTAGTCGTTACTCCTACTCCACTCATTTAAAAAAAACTTGCTTAGGTCCGTACCATTTCTCTCTGCCGTCTACAGTGAGATTGGTTCCTGTATTTGCAACAGTTAGATTGTTTCTTCAAAGTTTGCATTAAAATCTGAGATTTTTATGACCTCCTAAGTGATCTTTTTAATTTGCAGAAAGCAAGATTTGCTCTTTTGTTATGTAAAGTTTCATGAGCTCTAGCGAATGCAATGTCCCATATTCACCGCTACAGTATCAGATACAATAGTTACACAACTCTAAAAAATCCCCTGGCTTTACCTATTCAAATTTTGTCTGCCTGGGTCCTGAACTCCTGGCAACCACTGATCTGTTTAATGTCTCTATAATATTGCTTTAATCCAATGTCTATCTTTCTTTCTTTCTCTCTCTTTCTTTCTTCTCTTGGTGGGTTTATTTACCAACCTGAAAAAGTTCTGTCTATTCCTACTTTGCTGAGAGTTTGTATTATTAATGGATTTTGGATTTTGTCAAATGCTATCCCTGCATCAACTGATATAATCATATTATTTTTTATTTTTTAGGCCACTTATAAGGTAGATTGCATTGATTAATTTTCAAATGCTAAACCAGCCTTGCATAACTAGAATTAATCTCACTTGGTCATAGTGTATAATTCATTTTATACATCATTAGATTTGATTTGCTTATATATTATTGAGGATTTTTATATTTATGTTCTTTTTTTTTTTAAGATTTTATTTATTTATTCGACAGGATAGAGACATCCAGCGAGAGAGGGAACACAAGCAGGGGGAGTGGGAGAGGAAGAAGCAGGCTCATAGTGGAGGAGCCTGATGTGGGGCTCGATCCCATAATGCCGGGATCACGCCCTGAGCCGAAGGCAGACGCTTAACCGCTGTGCCACCCAGGCGCCCCTATATTTATGTTCTTGAGGGATAGTGGTCTGTAGTTTTTTTTTTTTTTTTCTTATAATGTCTTAATCTGGTTTTGGTATTATGGACTCATAGAATGACTTAGAAGTGTTCCATCTTGCTTGTATTTTCTTGTACATACTGTGGATAGCTAACATTATTTCTGCCATAACTTTTGACAGAATTCACCAGTGAAAACACCGAGGCATAGTGATTTTTCTTTCTTTTTCTTTTTTTTAAAAGATTTTATTTATTTATTTGGCAGAGAGAGCGAGCCAGCGAGAGAGGGAGCACAAGCAGGGGGAGTGGGAGAGGAAGAAGCCGGCTCCTAGCAGACAAGCCTGATGTGGGGCTCGATCCTGGAATGCTGGGATCATGCCCTGAGCCGAAGGCAGACACTTAACGATTGCGCCACCGAGGCGCCCCTGATTTTTATTTCTGAAGACTGCTGAATATTGATTTAATTGCAAACAGTAGTGTAGGTCATTTACTTTATGTTACTGTAAGTTGAGATAACCTGTGACTTTTAAGAAATTGGTTGTATTACCTAAGCTATCAAATTTGTGGACATAGTTTTGTTCTTACATTTCTTTATTATCCTTTTAATGTCCATGGGATCAGTAGAGATGATGTGTGCATATATCTATGCTGTCTTAACTCAGCCTTCTCTGGCAGCCTTCTCTAGTTCAGAGCAAGTAACATAAAGTTCTTCATTTTATCTATTGTGCCATTGCATTGGTCCTACCATCAAAAAATTTTTTTCTTCTCTGCCCTGATTTCTTTATCTCCTTCTGCAACTCGACCTAAATGTACGTTATACTGTTTTGTATTATCTAACAGCTTCTTGAGACTCTGTTCAATCTTTTCAAACTTTTTTTTCTTGATATTGTTCTATCTTCAAGTTTACATACTCCCTTCTCTGTCATTTTTCATTTGTTTTAAAGTTCATCCAGGGTCTTTTTTATTTCATATATTGTATGTTTCATCTCTAGACTTTTAATTAAGTTTAAAAAATATTTTTCTATTATATTGATGAAATTTCCTATCTTTTTATTGAGATAAAGTTCACATATAATATTATGTTAGTTTCAGGTATATATATATATATATATATATATATATATATATATATACACACACACACACCTGTTTCATATATATTTATATTTTCATATATATATATATGAAATGATCACCACAATAAGTCTAGTTAATATCTGTCAGCACACATGGTTGCAAATTTTTTTCTTGTGATGAGAACTTTTAAAATCTACTCTTAGCAACTTTTAAATTTACAATATATACCCAATGGAATATTATTCATCCAAGAATGAAATCTTGCAGTTTACAATGATGTGTATGGAGCTAGAGCATATTATGCCAAATGAAATAAGTCAGTCAGAGAGAGACATACCATATGATTTCATTCATATGTGGAATTTAAGAAACAAAACAGATGAACAAGGGGGGGTGAAGAGACAGAGAGAAAGAGAGGGAAGCAAACCATAGAGACTCTTAATTATAGAAAAGAAACTGACGGTTGATGGAGGGAGGTGGTCAGGGGATGGGTTAAACGGGTGATGTGTATTAAGGAGGGCACTTGTGATGAGCACTGGGTATTATATGTAAGTGATAAATTACTAAATTCTACATCTGAAACCAATTTTACTGTATATGTTAATGAACTAGAATTTCAATAAAAACTTGAGGGGCGCCTGGGTGGCAGAGTCGTTAAGCGTCTGCCTTCGGCTCAGGGCGTGATCCCAGCGTTCTGGGATCGATCCCCACATCAGGCTCCTCCACTGGAAGCCTGCTTCTTTCCTCTCCCACTCCCCCTGCTTGTGTTCCCTCTCTCTCTGGCTGTCTCTCTCTCTGTCAAATAAATAAATAAAATCTTAAAAAAAAAAAACTTGAAATAAAAACAAAAGGAACATACAATACAGTGTTATTAGCTATAGTCACCATACTCTATATTACATTCCTAGGGGTTCTTTATTTTAAAACTGGAAATTTGTACCTTTTGACTATCTTCACCTATTTTGCCATGTATTGGTGGGTTTATATCTGGGCTCTCTACTCTGTTCTATTGATCTATGTGTCTGTTTTTATGACAATACCACATTATTATGATTATCATAGCTTTGTAATATAGTTTAAAATCAGAAAGTATGATGTCTCCCACTTTGTTCTTTGTCAAGATTGTTTGCATATTTGGGGTCTTTCATGGTTCAAAAAACCCCTTGGATGTCATTAATAATCACTGTCCAAAACCCTCAAAGAATTCATACTAGATAGAAAATGTACAGATGCAATAAATGTGAAAAAGTATTTAATAAATTATCTAATGTAAATAAACATCAAAGGATTCACACTAGAAAGCAGTAAGGCACTAACACATTTCAGAAATCACTATAAATCAGAGTATTTATTATATAAAATAACTGAAAGCCAAAATTATTAGGCAATTATATATTAATATGGTTCAATCTACAAGGAGATGGATATTTCAACAGGTAAAATTATATTCAATATATACTTTTTTTGTACTAACGTTATTTAACATTTTTGGAAAAGTATTTTTCATATTTTAAAATATTCTGGCTTTTTTCAGTATAGAAAACAAAACATAATCATACCTAAGAATTTAATCTTCTATTTTTAAATATTGATACCCATTTTTTAAAATGAATTTAATGTAAATGATTTGATGTCGCCCATATACCTGACAAGCTCTCTTGAATAATGATTGCTATATTTGGCTTATTTTACTAGATCAAGTATAGGGCATTGCTAATTGTTATGTCAAGTGACTGTGGATTACCAAAACTTAGTGGGTTGTTTCTAAAATGGAAATACAGACCTGTAGACGTCAAGTACAGAAATTTAACAACATGAATTGAAATTGGCTGAAAAATCCTGCCAAAGATTTTAATAATTCGGTTACATGAACCTTGAATATTTCAATTCATAAGGTATTTGTAGAAACATTTCTCCTATTCATAAAGAATATAAGTCTTGAAATTCTGAATTAATTTCAAGCTTCAGTTAGACTCCAAACAAAATATGAAATGCAAGTGACTAATGTCACCTTTCTTACTGGTAAGATGCTCTCAGTTAATATCCTATATATACCTAACTGTTGTTGGGAACAGAAATTATTGCAATTCTATATTCTGTCCACTCTAATATTTGTAGTTATCAGGTGCTCATTAGATTTCTGATGGCTTTGATTATGAGGAATCAGCTCTAGGAATTTTTATCATGATATCTCTGACTTCTATCTCACCATTAATGGCTTGGACTTATACCAAATTGATTTCTTGTAAACGTTTCATGATTGTCTAGAACATAGTAAGGACTGAGTTAAAACCCTTTGAAAGAATAAATGAATGTCTGCCTAGATATGAGCAGAAGGAACTCATATTCATTCCAGTTGTTTCCAAATAAGCTGTCAGTGAGATTTGATTCTAAAGAAAAACTTATTTGAAGATTCAGAGCTGATGCTAGAATGTCTATACAAGTGAAACCTTATGTTTCAGTGTGATTCTGAATGAAGGATAAAGAACTCCTGGAATCCAGGACGAGAGAGCATGAAATGTTTTGACAGGGTCTGGAAGTTACTAGATTGAAATAATATCCACAATATTATGAGTATATGGAATTATTAATGGAAAATACAACTTTTATTAGATTCTGAAACAGATGCATCAAATAAAAAATCATTAAGTACCACATGTCTGTGAAATATGTCTGATTTCTCCACATCACATATTATTTTATAAATATCAATTAGAAATTTTGTTTTTAACTGAAGGGGAACATATGAAAGAATGCACAGAATGTAGAAGAGGTTGAAAATAAAATCTGTGTCTTTTTTAAAGCTTAATTATTTCCTTTGAAATTCAAACAATTTTTAAAAATGAATGTATATATAAAAATGTATTTATCTATGGATTTACTTGTTTTCTCGGAACTTTTTACTCTGATATCCTATAACTGTGACATAGGCAAATTTTTAACAGTAAATGAAAAGTCAGATTAGAGTAAATGAACAAATATTCCAAGAGGTGTTCCTGGTATATTCACATGACATTTGCCACTGTTCCCAAAAGTAATGTAACCATGGTGATTAATGTTGATCTACATCTATTGGGCTTCTGTTTATTTCTGGAAATACCCAGTGTGTTTGCTACAAAAATTGGCCTTGATACATCAGGAAGTAAAAAGACTAATAGCCTCGACAAATTATTTTAATGCTATGCACTAATGTCTGATTTAAAAAAAAAAAAAATGCTGCAGCCAACACAATAGTTTTGGAAAATAATCTAAATTTAGAAATGACTTAAACAAGAAAAACATTCATAAGATACTATCAACATGTTTGGTGAGATGTTATTTTCCTACATAATATGAACAAGGTAAATGATCTACCTGAGTTTCAAAGGACGTTTTGAACTCTAAGAATCATGGACAGTACGGCACATCATCATTTCTCAAGATTCTGAATGCTTTGTTTCCTTTACGTAGATCTTTATGATTGTAAATACATAAACTTATTACAAAAAATATCTATGAGTTAAACAGGGGAGAAATTATTTCCTTCACCCTTTTTCTCCCCATTCTGTTGGTAAGGAGATCAAAACTCAAAAAAATAATAATAATAAGTGATGTTTCTATAGTCAGTGATGAAGCAAGCATCAAAATTAGGCTTTCTTGGTTTTTTAACTAGAACAACGGATGAAAATAGTTTAGGTTTTTAAATAGTTATTAAACTATGATTATCTGGGATATGAGTATCAATTTTGTAAGTGGCTTGCCAAATTTCACATATTTAATCTTATTTTCTTTCGTCAGTGGTTGGGCCAGAGGGTCTTTGTGACTCATTTTTTCAGAGAGATATAAACAGTGTCTGATTCGTGGTATTTCCTAAAAACATTTTGTTTACTTCATTTCAAGGGACAGGCTTATGGCATGGTGCTCTCAGGTCCCTCTGCTCTTCCTACTTTTTCTTATCTGAAATGAAAATGTGACGGCTGATATAAAGCAATCTTTTTATGAGTAAGAGGATGGGAATGAAAGTCAATACATTAAATATGGTGAGGCTGAAATATTAAATGTTAGACTCCTTGCCCTGAGCAAATATTAACATATTATCAGAAGAAAATTCCAGAAATTAAGGTCAGAAACTTTCCAAATTTAGTAAAGTACATCAAATTACAAATTCTAAAAGCTCAGTGAACCCAAAGAGGATTGTTGGCTCAAAACCTTCTTGGAGCTTCCCAAGTATAATCTGAAACTATTTGTTGTATTCAGGAGGTAGGGAGAGACTGTAGAAAGAGGCAGGTCACTCCAGGTTGGTAGGTAGCAGTTTTAATGAGCAAAGGGAACTTACATAACAAGGCTTGTTTCGGACCAAAGCCAAGTGAGTGGATCATGCACCTGACAAATCTTAAAAATTTATAAAAAGGCCTTAAATGGGTTTAGTCACTTATACTATGTAAGGGTTCTCAGCCATATCACTATCTCAAGATATGTTGTGAGACATAGCAGCCTCTGGGAGCAAGAAAGACAAGCAAAATCAACATTTCAAGGGCAGGGAAGGAGGTGAGGAGCCTCTGAGTGTGTGGGTCCAGCTCACAGGTCAATTGGCAGTCACATCTTTTTGATGAAATTCCCCAACAAGGGTAAATAGGAAAACAGCTTTTCTGGGACATCACAGACAAATTGTTGAAAAGAAAAGTTAAACCGAAACTCTTGAAAGCAGCCAGAAATAGAAAAGGATATATTATCACAAAGAACAATTATTTAAATGAGCATAGATTAATCATCGGAAACTTTTAAGACAGAAGATAAAGTTACAATACCTACATAGTGCTGAAAGAAAACAACCAACACCTGGAAATCTCTATCTAGTGAAAATAACCATCAGGCATGAAGGTAAAATAAGATCTTTTTCTGATGAATGCAAACTAAGACAATTTGTCACCAATAGAAGTATACTACAAGAAATGGTAGAGAAAGTTCTTCAGGCTGAAGGGATATAATATCAAGTAGAAACAGAGCTTCAAGAAGATATGAACACTGAATGTGGTAAATATCTAAGGAAATTAATTAAAACTATTTTCTTCTTCCTTCCTAATTCCTTTTATTTTTTTTTTTATGTTAGTCACCATACAGTATATCCTTAGTTTTTGATCTAGTGTTCCATGATTCATTACTTGCGTATAACACCCAGTGCTCACTGCAATATGTGCCCTCCTTACTACCCATTCGCCATTCCTTTTAGATCCCAATGAATGTTTAAAGAAAATATGTATAATATTTTCTTGTGAGATTTATAGGTTATGAAGATCTAATACTTGGGACAATGCATGCATAAAGTTATGTTAGAATGCATTGGGTAAATGGACCTATATTGTTTATTTTTTTCCAGCTTATTGAGATAAAATTGACATCAACATTGTGTAAGTTTAAGGAGTACAATGTGATGATTTGATTCACATATATATTGCAAAATGATTATCACAATAAGGTTAATTAATACTTTCAAATATATAATACAGTATTGTTAATTATTATCACCATGATGTACATCAGTTTCCAGAAACAACCTTATAATTAGAAGTTTGTACTATTTGACCAAATCTCTATGTTTTACATATTTGGTTAATATTAATTTTGAGCATCTGGTGAAAAGTTATGGAATTATAACCATTCTCAATCTACTATAAAGAGATAAAATTAAAATTCCAATAGACAAATTAAAAAAGAATTTAAAAATCTTCACATAATTCAGGAGAAAACAGGAAATTCATTTTATGATTATTTTGTTTTCAGGTATACAAACGTATCTGAAGATGATGGTACTTTGTCCTTTCCCTTTCTAATAGAAATACTCCTTAGGGTTTGTCTTGTCAACTTGCTAAGGCAAGTATTTCCATAAATATTAAAAAAAAAAAAAGATGATCATGAATATCTTTATCTAGGTGTGAAGAGTGATTAGTATTTTATCTTTAAAAATATTTTTGTTTCTTATATTGATTCATGTTCACATAAAATTTGGATATAAAGTCCTTTATCTTATATTATTCTTTTTATACTCAGGAATACGTGTTGAATTTTATAAGATGTTTTTTAAATCAAATTAAGCACAAGCTATAAATCTTTTGTTCTGTGAACATGATGAATGAGAGAATAAATTTTTCAATTTTGTATCAGTATTGTAATCCTGAAAAAAATTCACTTGAATGTGGAGTATTTTCACTGTTCTCTCTTTGCTAATTGTATCAGATATTATTCTTTTATTAGCATTATACCATGTTCCTTTACAATAATATATGGATGCCAAATGTTATTTTGTGATGCTTTCTTTGAGCCTCTGAGTTTCTTCTTTGAACTTTTATTTCAGAAAAGTCTTATTTCTAAAAACTTCTTGAGAAAATATTTATGCACCTCTCAGTTATATTGAATAATTCTTCTGTTTTATAATGTAATTATTTTAATGTGTATTTTTTTTCACTTGTCTGTTGTGTATTTTTTTCCTTTCCTTTGCCTTTGCATTCTGTATGGTAGTGACATTGTGTTTGCTTTATTGTCAATAGTTGTTTTTGAATGGATGTATGGCTTTTTCTTGCATGGCTTTTCTCCAAGATTTGTTTAGAGAAAGGGCTAAGATCAGAAGCTTGAGCAGATCAGGTGCCTGGATGGCTCAATCAGTTAAGCATCTCACTCTTGGTTTCCATTGAAGTCATGATCTCAGGGTACTGGGATCCAGCCCTGCATCAGCTCCTTGCTCAGCATGGAGCCCGCTGGAGATTCTTCACCCTCCTCCGCCCTCCACCCCTGCTCCTCACCCAGCTTCCGCTCTCTTTTACAAATAAATAAACAAACAAACAAACAAACAAACAAACAAAATCTTAATAAAAAAGAAAAAGAAACTTGAGCAGAGTTGTTGGGATCATGTGCATTATTCGTGCACTGTCTCGCCACATTTTACCCTGGAGGTTTGACGCTTTGTGCTAGCTGGTTGTGATACTGGTTCACAACATCACAACAGAACCACTTTGCCAACCCTTTTTTATGTATGATATTTACAAGGATTTCTTCAGCTGACCACAATTAATAGCTGAAGCATTAATTTCTATTCCACATCTCCTCCTCCTTTTGTACTCTGTTTCCCCAGTTAAATTGAGAGGTTTAATAAATACAGGGTCCAGCATCCAATCTACCACTTCCCCATACACACACATACAACAGCAGGAGTTCATTTGCTTCTACTTGGGATGTTTTATCCATAAATGGAAAACTCCTATTGCTTTATATAACCTGCAGAAGAATGCATTTATACTCAGCATTGTCCCTTAATTTTGTACAAACAGCAGTGCATTTAAAAGCTAGTTTTATTAGTTTATAGTTTGAGGTTATAGCTGGTTCTTAGTATTGAATTTTGAAATTTTCTTCTTTACTTTTTCTCTCTCCATTGTATTTATTATTTGCTTGGTATTCAGAGTGGTAAATACAGTAAAACTGTTTATATTCTAAAATTTTAATCATATTTCTTCTGTGTATATGTGTGTATGTGAGTGGTAGTGCTGTATTAATTTCTTTCCTATTTTGTGTTAGTGTGTGTATGTGTTAAAATGAGAAGAAGAAATGTTTGCAGCAACATCACAATTCTCTTTTTTATTAACATTTGCTGGGGTTTTTAATAAAGACTGAGAAAGAGATACAGACATAGCTATAGCATGATGCAAAGACATACACATAGAGACACAGCGACAGAGGCAGGCCCAGATAGAGATATAAAATTATTTTATATACTTTATCTTCCTTACCAACTCTCATACTGCTTTTTTTAAAATTTGGGAATACAATATTGAAACTTAAATGTTTAAAAGATGAGTAAAAAAAAAAATTGACTCGTTTTCTAGATTTCTTGTTTGGAGGTAAGCCCTGTCATCCCATGGAAATCATCTGGATTTGTGAGGGACAGTAATATTGAAGTCAATGTTATTGTCATGTCTAAAATCATGATTTTAAATAGGATCCTTCACGATAATGAAGCTTCCATGCTAAATGACTCTTCAGCTTAGAGACAAATGATTGGTATCAGAATTCACTATAGCCATATTCTGACAAATATAAGAGCACCAAGGGACAGATCTATGGGACTGAAACTGGTACTGCAGAGTGAATTCCAAGACAGTATTCATCACTCACCAGGATGCCATACCCAGAACCCTATCTTGATACATATTTTAGCTTTATTGTTCACATAAAATTCTTACTTAATTTCTAATCCATATCCATTGACTCATTTAAAATATGTTTATAGAGTGTTACTATGTACGAGTCCTATTCTGGGCAAAGTGAACAGAATGAAATTCTTACTATCATAGAGTTTATAATATGGAAGGCAAAGCAGACGATAAGCAACCAAACAAATACATAATATGTCAGATGATGCTAAGTGCTATAAACAAAACAAAAATTTGAATAGAGGCAGAGAGAGTGCAGGAAATTTTATTTTCAAAAGAGTGTTCAGGAAAGACCTCTCTGAGAAGGGAATATATGAGCAAAGATTGGAAAGAATAGAAGGCCTGAGTGGTGATATCTGGGAATGACCTTTAAAGATAAGAACAACAGAATGTAATGTCCTTGAGTCTTAGTGTATTTAGCAACATGAAGAAATCTGTGTGACTGGTGGACAGTAAGCCCACTAAGTCATGGAAGGAGTTAATATCAATAGTATCATGGAGCCAAAGTATAGTCAGGTCTTTGAATTTCACTTTGAGAGAGATGAAAAGCATTGGAGTTTTTAGCAGGAGTGTTATATGGTATGCAATCACTCTCATTGCCATGTGGAGAATGCCTACCTATTGTGAGTGAGGTACAGAAAATATTCTGTGTGTGTGTGTGTAGATGTGTGGGCAGTTAGAAGGCTAGAGCTCTAGTAGATCAGATTCTGAATATATTTTGAAAGAAGATCCATCAGGATTTGTTGATGAATTCTTTATTGAAGAAAACAAGTATTCCAAGATGACTAGACAGTGTTTAAACTGAAGAACTAAACTAGCAGGTTGTCATTAATGAATGTGAAGCCTGGGGTTGGAGCACATTTTAAGGTTGTGAATCAAGTGGGTATGTGGAATAAATAGACATACAAGTTGGGAGTTCAAGGGAACATCTGAGATAAATAAATTGGTATTTATTAAAAACTTATATGACATGCATGGCCATTGAAACAAATGAAATTACCTATGAAAGTGTATATATAGAGAGAAAACAGGAGATCTATGGTGGGTTCCAAAGTGTGACAAAATTTAGAGGTAAGAATGATGACTAGGATACAAAAAAAGAGCCTGGGAGTTCAATGAAGTAGGGGGGTAAACAAAAGAGAATGATCCTTAAACTGGAGTCTCTTCCTAAAGAAATACAAAGATTGACGGTATGATGATTATACACAGAGCACTCAGAAGAGATTGACTTGGAAGGGAACAGGGAAGTGAAGAGTATCTGAGATAGAGGAAAACTCACACAAGGTTTCTGTGTTTCGTTTTGTTTCACGTTGGGCAATATGGTCTGTTTATGTCCTGATGAGGAGAAGGAGAAGCAAATTATGATACAGAAAGCACTGAGCAATCACAAGTACGGAGTTAATAATTCTGCTGGCTGTTGTGCTTAATGTTGCAATAAACATGGGACTGCAGAAATCTCTCTGATATCTTGTATTCATATATAACCCAAAGTGGGATAGCTGGTGATATGATAGTTCTATTTTTATTTTTTTGAGGAATGTCCACACTGTTTTTCATCGTGGCTGGGCCACTATACATTCCCACCAACAGTACACAAGGGTACCCTTTCCTCCACCTCCTTGCCAGCACTTATTCCTTGCCTTCTTGATGATAGTCATTCTAACAAGTGAACATCTCATACACAGCAGAGTGATTATATTCAACAATACTGTCTTATATACTTCAAAGCTGCTAAGAGACTAGATCTTAAATTTTCTATTTAGAATTTTTTTATTTCATAATTATGTGATGGATAGATGAGTTAAATAACGCTAAGATGGTAATCATATTACAGTATGTACCAAATCAACACATTGTATTCCTGAAACTTACACAATGTAATATGTCAATTATATATCCAAAAAAACCCAAAAACCCAACCCCCCCCCAAAAAAAACAAACCAGAGCGAATGGATAGGAAGACAAGAGTTGCATATAATGTACATATGTTATTGCCCTCAGTGGCATGGGCTGTTCATTCTCACAGGAGAAAGTTAGAATGCCAGGGAAAAGACACATCCTTGTTCATAGATTTAAAGGTAGAAAAATATGACGGTTCGTTTTCCAATTTCCTCTGTATCATCAAGATACCTGGAAAAACATCTACCAGCTAAAGCTGAGGAGAAGCAAGGAGTAGAATACATTTGAAGGGATAAAAGACACTTGGGGAAAATGTCTTCTCAGAAAGCAGGACAATTAGTTGACTAAAGGAAGCATTAGAATATCTAGTCACCACTGAAGTTCTGGGAATGAATTTAAAATAAGACCAACTAACATGGTTGTGTTATTCTCTGGCCACTATGTTACTTGAATGTTGTCCCAAGAAGAGATGATAGGTAGATAGATAGATAGATAGATAGATAGATAGATAGATAAATAGATAGATTATATAAAATTACATGTCCTCCTACCCAAACACAGACAAATACTTTGTCCTTCCTTAAGGTCACATCCAGTTCTGCCTCAGGTTAGTGCTTGTCTCTAACTCCCTTATTTTCCAGATCTTTCAAACAGCTTCTGCATGGTATTGTCAAAAGCCTTTCAGACCAAACCTTTCTAATTCTATAATTACTATCTCAAGTCTCATCCAGCTTTCAGGGTAAAATAACTTATTTTATTTTTACATCATTTCATGTTTTTGGTTTTGGTCACTCAAATAAGAGCACAATGAATACTATAAAGAAAGAAGGTAAGTTCTATTTAAGAAATTTGTTTTTCTAGTTTAAACCAACATTACATATCAGAGAAGTACCTTACTTTCAATCAGTAAATATATTATCATTTGATTTATTGATTTGTTGATTTATTTATATACTTGAAAGAGAGAAAGAGAGAGCACAAACAGGAGGAGAAGCAGAGGGAGAGAGAGAAGCAGAGAGAGAGAGAGAAGCAGGCTCCCTGGTGAGCAGGAAGCCGGATGTGGGGCTTGATCCCAGGACCCTGGGATTATGACCTGAGCCAAAGACAGATGCCTAACCAACTGAGCCACCCAGGCATCGATCATTGACATATTTTTCTTAAATTATCTTAGTGCGGGAGATTGACTATAGGTATGACATTTTAGGGAGGTATTATCTCCCTAGATATACACACAGATTATCCATCTATCCTCTATCTCCCTTTTTACAAAGAGAAAGGCACTAGTTTTTTAAAAACACTTTCAATATTTAAGAGAGCTAAAATATTCAATATTAGTGATTATTACTGATGATATAACATTCCAATTTTTAATATGAACAAGTATATTTTAATAATACAAATCAGTAAAGAGGAAATCATCTAAATTTTTAAAATATTATAAATTATAATCTAAAGCAGATGTGCTTGAATATGTCCTTTCAATTTGGTTAAATTGCACATTCAGAAAATAAATTATTAGCACCATGAGCAAATAAAATAATGAGTACATTTTCTTCAATAAGATGGCTATCAGTTAAATATGAAATTAATGTTATTATTTCTGCTAATAGAATCTTGGGAGCTGGTGATATTTAATAGTAAATGCCTATTACAGCAGTCTCTATAACAATTGATATATTTAATTCTAGGTCAAGAATAAAACTAGATCAAAATTTGTTTTAGAGATTGCATGCAATTTCTGATGTTGTGGCTTAGAAGAGCAGAATAAAGAACAATTTTTAAAATTTTGTTTTAATTTATTTTTAGTATTACAATGTTCATCAGAACCACTTCATTTTTTAATAGTCAAAATTTTAAATAACTGGGGTCTTCCGTTTATGATAGTATCCAATTCATTGGAAACCAGCCAATTCCAAATTATTATAATTGCTGAAAGCACTCATTTTAAAATGTAGAAGGTAAGTAGCTAAGGAGGAAGGCAACAGGTGTATCTCTTATGCACATTTGTTTGTGTGACAACAAAGTTGAAACCAAATTTCAATTCTTTTGAGATTTAACTACAAAATTAATACAGTAATTCTATAATGGTTCCCTGCTCATTGCAAAGCTCTTTAATTGTAATAAATATATGACTTTATGCACAATCATTATGTCAGCCACTTTACATAGAAAGTAGATTAGAAAATGAGCTTTACAATATGATACAAAATTTCAACTTCCTAGATAGCGTAGTCTATAAAGATGCTTATTTCCATTATAGTCATATCCCAGGTAACAAGAATTAACAATTAGTTCTGTGTTTTAAAAATCCCTTAAAAATGGAACCTGCTTATTTTAAAATTTTTGAGATTATTTATTTATTTATTTATTTATTTATTTATTTATTTATTTATTTATCTGAGAGGAAGAGAGAGGGAGTGAGAGCGCAAGAGCAGGGGGAAGGAGAAACAGACTCCCTGCTGAGCAGGAGCCCAAGGTGGGTCTGGATCCCAGAATACCAGGATCATGACCTGAGGCAAAGGTAGATGCTTAATCCACTGAACCACCCAGGCTCATCTGGAACCTTCTTTTATCTTTCAACTGTATCATTAGATAGTTAAAAATTAAAGTATTTCCATTATTTTTAGACTGGTCCATTTACAGAGGCTTAATAAGGAAGGTAATTTCATATTCTGGTTTTATTCCATTGTGATCATTGAAAAATTATATAGGGGCAGTCCCAGGACAGAGGTGTTTTTATTTGTGAGAGGAAATGAGGGGTTTTTGAATGTCTCTATGTACCCTGTTACTCAAAAGCTAAACATCTGTGGTCGATATACAAGTATGCATATTTATAGAAAGGGCCTTGGTCCTTATATGGCAGACCTCCTTCATAAATAACTACTTTGAGTTAAATAACACACAGTGTTATTACAGATTAAATAATGAAAAGACATTGCATTTCTTAATAAAGTATTAAAGTATTGTTCTTAATAAAGTATTAAAACAAATTGAATCAGCTTTTTTCCCCTGCATTATTTGTCCTAGCTGGTTTTAGTATTCTATCATAAAAATTTGTTTTGTAAATTTTTTTGGTAATATTCTCCAAAGTATTTACAAAATATTTTTCTGAATTAAGAAATTGCTATCATATTTTTTCTGACAAAAGAACTCATGAGAGGATGGTTAGTTTAACAATGAACACTGTTTACTCGACATTTATTTTCTATGATATAGAGTGTATACAAATGGCATAGAAAGAGTTACAAATGATGTTTATTTTCCACAAATTGATCTACTTTCCTATAGAAGGTTATAACTGAATACATAGCTTTAAGATTTTGTTGAATTAAAAAGTATGAGAAAAAAGTTAAAATCATATAAATAAATAGTATCATATTTAATATATATATTGCAATTTTAAATTTCCAGCACTTTCTGATGATATCAAGTTAAATAAATACTTATCATTTAAAATTGTTGGTAAAATATTTTGATATAGTTCTCATATACAGTGAGTAACCCTAAAGAAGTAATATAGTTTTTTGAAAATCAAGATGGTTTTAGATATTTTATTTCAACAATAAAAAATAGCAAGACTTATTTTTGTTGTCAGCTTATCACTGAATATAAACAATAACTTTTGATATATGCCCACTCTGGATTTTTTTGGAGGGGAGGAAGGCGTGAATTAGAATGAGTGGAAAACACTGAGTAACATGGCTATCATGGAAATTCTTTAGTTCTCATCTACTGATACACATAAATAAAATTTCTAAATAAGAATACTTAACAAAAATTAAAATATAAATATACTGAATGTTTTATTGTAGCAATAAATAATACTGACCCCGAAACAATCCAATCATCTTTTTAAAAATTGTTTATATATATTTTCATTTTATCTACTTATTTATTTATAATAGGAGAAGAAAGGGATAAAGAAAGGGAGGGTAATCAGAAGGGGGAATGAAGCATGAGAGACTATGGACTCTGAGAAACAAACTAAGGGCTTCAGAGGGGAGGGGAGTGGGGGAATGGGATAGGCTGGTGATGGGTAGTAAGGAGGGCACATAGTGCACTGGGTGTTATACGCAACTAATGAATCATCGAACTTTACATCAGAAACCAGGGATGTACTGTATGGTGGCTAACATAATATAATAAAAAAAAATTATTATAAAAAAAAGAAATAGTAAGAGAAAAAAATAAAATTTGTATTTTATACTTAAGACATCAATATTTGCTGTATTTTAAGAGCTAGGTTGAAATATTTACTAGTGGTAATATTAATGGTAACTCAATCCAGAAAAAAAATTTTTAAAAACTGAACAAAAACATAAATGAACAAATAAATAATAAATAAGTTTCCATGTCTTTACCTGTTTTGTTGCAAAGAAATATGATGGGGAACCTAATTAATAATTTACCATTATAAAAATATATTAAATTACTATGAAATCTATTAGGTAAGTGAAATATAAATAAAGTTTAAAGAGAAACAAAGCTTTTGAGTATTACTGAGATTATTTTTAATAATTTATAGTGGTGTCAAATCATTATTGTATATGAACTGCAGTATTATTAAAAAGTCAATATTAATGGTATATCAGGTACCAAATTTTTGCAATAATATAAACTTTTGACGAGATATTTTAGATAGTAATTTGAAGGTTTCAAAATATATCTTGTACTTATACAAAGAAGGAAAATTTCAAAACAGTTGCAAAGGACCCAATTTTATTAGCTATCTACTTTAAATAGTGCTAAAAAGGGGCCTATGTTGATTTTTAAGTATTATATAAATTTAAAGTCTTAAGAAATAAAAATTATTGCGTTTTGGAGAAACTAGGCTAATAGGCAAAAAGTAAGTATGGCAAGGATTGTTAATACCCATCAAGGTCTCCATGCTAGCTGGCCTTTCCAAATCACAGTTTCATGGGGAACATGTGACTAGTTCTGACCAATGAACTACGAAAGTCACTCCTGGTCTGAGACAGCTAAGACTGGGTTGCTATTTGCATTTCACTCTTTCCTTCTCCAGTACTCTTTGGGGTTTTTGTCATAGAAGGCATAGGTTCATGTTGGAAGAGAACCTACTATCACCATCATTCTTCTTTATGTAAGAAAAAAAAATTTGTGATATTAAGTAACTTTGGTTTTAGGGTGTTTATTACTATCATAATGACAATCTAAATGGAAAAAACTGACTTAGTGTTTGGGCAGTAAGCAGCAAAGAAAATGTTGTTAAAGCGTGAAAAGATGAAAATCTGTATTACTGATGTCCAAGTATTTGGTAAATGTATCATTTGTCATAACTGGTGGAAGTGAAAGATGGACATGGAGTGTGAGACAAAGAAGAGTTACAGGTGACTTGGAGTACATTAGCTACAGCAAGATGCATTCTGTATTTTCTGAAACTGTAAATTAGTTAAAAGAGAAATAATTTTGATGTTTGTAAACACTGGGAATTAAGTTTCAGATATATTAAGATGCTATTTAAACATCCAAAGAAAATGTTCAGGGATTAAGTCCTAGAACTTTCAAGCATTTAGAGCTGGAATGTGAAGAAGAAGAAGTATGGAGACTAAATCAATATAGTTAGGAAAACAGGTAGAGAAAGAGAGAGAAAGGACAAGATATGGGAACTTGTATGTCAAGCAAAGGTTTCAAAAGGAAGAATGTAAGATCAGCTTTGACAAATGCTGCTTCTGATTAGTCAAGAAACATGAGACTCATAAATGACCAGTGAATCTGACATGGTAACATTGAGTAGATCTTGATATCCTTGGTGAGGTGACAGGATCAAAAGTCTAGTTGGAATGTGTTTAAGAGAGAGAGAATAGGAGACAGCGTCATGGACATATATTTCAATGATTTTTGATCTCAGGTTAATGAGACTAAAAGAGTCTCAGTTGAAGTTGGAAGTGGGAGACAACAAACTTCATATATATTAATGCACAGAAATAGCAGTATGTTTGTAGTCTGGTGGGAATAGTCTAGTAGAGAGAGAAAATGAAAGACATAGAAGAGATGAAAAAAGTGTTGGAGCAATTCCTACCATAGTTTGAAGTCTCAAATGTAAGAAGTGGACTTAACTTCTTACATTTGCATAGTGCATGGGAAGTTTATAGTAACAGTAGAGGAGGTAATGTGCAAATTTAACTTCCCATATCCAATAATGTGAAATGGTGGAGACACTATCATGTCCTTCAAACTAGATTTTAGTTTAAAAGTGGCTTGAATCTCAAATATTTGACTCTGGAGTAAATATTTCTGCATATATTTTTCCTATCTGGAGGACAAAATAATTCATTTGGACTCCAAAGGGCAGAAGTAGGAGCAAAGAGTAGAAGTTGTATCAGGAGAAATTTCAGCAAACCATGAAAAAGAATGTTATAATAATTAAAATCGATGTAGAATGCATTGGCTTTGGAAATATTTTAATGTTGTTCATTACAGTAAGATTTGTACTTGATGATCTCTATAATTCCCCCTATACACTCAATGCTTTCCGTGATTTTGACACATTGGAAATATTTAATAATTTAAACATATTACCAGTGGTTTTGTCTAGACTGTTGTTGAGTGCACCACCAAGCCTTACTGGTTCCCTTAATTCTATATTCATTAATTCACTATTTACTAGTCCCTTTATTAATTAAAATATTTGAGTGTGTCAACTCTCTTCTGTCAGGTTCTCAACAGTTGCATGCTTGATCTTCTAATTTTAAAGAATCTTCAACTCTTACTCTTCCCCTGTCTTCTTTCTTTGGTCTTTGTAATAGCTTGACAAAGTAATGAACTGAAAACATGATTGGATTATGTAGCTCCACATACAGGCTGTTAATCATCTGTGTCTGATGTTGAGGCCTCTGAGACACTGATAGTCATTAGCTTGTATGACCGCAACCACTCAAACTTGTATCTAATCTTCTCTGAACATTTCAATGACAGAGCTTTTATCAAGTAATTTTAATTGAAATCTGTATCTATATTCAATGAATAATTTGAATATTTTCTTTGTGAAATACAATATAAAACAAATTAGTACAATAGATAAGGTTGCACAGTAAACTGATTGATTCCACGTTGATACTGTTATTCCCTAGATGTGCATGCTTTGCGTAAGAGTGTCAACTAGGTAATAACCTAGGTCATTTTAAAAAAATTTAGTCTCAAATTATCCTCCTTTTTTTCCTCAGTTAAAAAAGGATTTGAGTTTACAAATATTTTGTTTTATATACGCATAGTATATAAATAATGAAGCGTAAAAGAAATAAACGTTATTGGATCTCATAAAGGCTTCTGTCAAGTTGAGAGGAAAACAGTGTTAAACAATTGGGATTCCAGTCATATATCATCTTTGACTCCAGGTCAAACTTCCATCTGATGAATTTACAGAAAGAATTTGAAGCAGAAGTTTAGTGATGATATATTTCTTCTAACTTCAAAGCAGAAGAGCCATATCTAATTTAGGTCTACTTCTAACTCGGACACAAACTTTTTTATTTCTAAGTCATTCAATGCAGAAATGTTACCATAAAGAAACAGTAATAAGCATAAAATAAAGATTTAGCTTATTTTTCCTGCCATGTGAAGGGTAGAGTACTGTGTTCCTAGTGATAATGCTGAAAAATTCAATCATTCTCACTCCCAGCAACAGTACATAGGCAAAAAAAAAAAAAAACCCAAAACAAAAACAAAAACAGAAAAACACTCTACACAGTGAAGAAAATAAGAATAAATGAGCCAGAGAAAAAGTATTTGCCAGAAAGTTGGGGGGGAAAGGAAGTTAACAAAGAAAAATAACAAAATGGTATCATAGAGAGTAGAAAGAAAGATGAATAAAT
Organism: Ursus americanus; assembly: GCF_024610735.1. NCBI lineage: Eukaryota > Metazoa > Chordata > Mammalia > Carnivora > Ursidae > Ursus > Ursus americanus. Next base: position 49,295,499 of record NC_142135.1, on the reverse strand, counting down.
TCAGTGAAAACCTTAAATTAAGGTCAATAAACCTTACAATGAAAAGGCTAAAATGAAAAATGAGTATCTTTCAGACAGAGCTTGTGAACAACCTCCAAAATACCAAACTACCAAGACAGAGACCTTGAGTAATCTCTCAAGATGGGATCAATAAGAACAGTCTTAATGTTGCTTTGGAAGAGAACAATTAAACCAAGAACAAGACAGAGAAATAGATTGAACAGATTCATTGCCTATTCAGTCTTCTCCTTTGCTTTTTATTGTCTTATTCTATTGTTTTCTCATTTTTTCTAAATGTCTATTTTTTATAGGGAAAAACAATCATTTTAAATAAAGATATTTGGTGAACTGAATTGGTTCAGATTTGCATTTTATATAATATTGCAGAGGAATTTTTATGATACAACACAGGATGAAATTTGGTTTGTTTTCTTTAGTGGATTTACAATTCGCTAACACTGCTATTTCTTCCCTGAAAGCTACTGCAAAGATCTCATATATGCAGAGCTAGCAAACCAATCTGAAAATACCGAATATCCTGACAGGAAACTTTGAAACATAGTTTTCTTTCATACAGAGACATTCTTATGCTCCACTAAATTATCCTTCAATAGAAAGTAATATTTTGTTATCATGCAAAAGCAAGTGACAAATATTAATTCTGCCATGCATATCTGGCAATACTGATCAGAATGCAGTCAAAAACAATGAGAAACCATTCAGCTAAAATATGAAAGACAAATTTAACTGTCATTGTTTTTCTGTTTTCTCTAAAGTTCTCCAAGAAACTTAAGGCATTTAAAATGTAACTCATTAAAAAAACGAATGAATGAAATAAATAAGTAAATAAATAAATGTAACTCATTAAATCTCAATGAATCTTATAGGATGGTAATATAGATACAAATTCAAGGAATCACAAAGTTCTGTGGATCTAGTTTCTTTCACCCACATGACAAGTCCTCCAAGAACTTTTCAATGCAGTATGAATCTCAGAATTTCAAGGTTTCAGATTTGAAGATAGGAATGTATATGTAAAGTAACAATTATCTCCCCATCTTATAGTGGTACTTTTAGAAATCAAACCTCACTAAAATAAATAAGGATCAATACTCATACACTGGATTAATCAATATTTCATCAGAAGATAGGTGCTAGAATGCAAGGTTAGTTATTCTCACAAGGAAAGGCTCCACATGAAGCCTTTAGCAGCATCAAGATTTGTCTCTATCACCTGATCCTTAGCATGATTGTTACAGGTCACTCGCTCTTGTCCTCGGTGCACCAAAGAACTGGAGACCCAGGACCAGAACGGGGAGATGAGTTTATCAGTAGATAAGATAGTACACTTTCAAGGGTGAAAGTGGGCCACTGCCAGAGCAAGGGTGGCAACGACCCCCAGAAGCTCAAGCTGCTTCCTTTTAAGATTGCTTTGTGTATGTAAATTTGGCTTTGACTGACATTTTTGATTGACAGCTGGTGGCTGTATAACATTTTGGCCTCTGCGCATGTACCTACCCATGATGCATTGTTATAATTGTGTTTATTTATGTATTGCATATTTATGAGTCTCTAATGAGGTCTTGTTGTGACCTTAAAGGTACTTAAGGGCAAGTTGCACCTTTTGTGCATATGCCTGTTTCTTAGAAGTCCCCTGTGGCTTTTGAGCTAGGTTTGTGGTTAGGCCTTTCCCATATGGTTAGCCCTTAGAGGTGGCTCTGAAAGTGTGGCTGTTAACCTTCAGGGATGGCACTGAGGGTGTGGTCAGCACCTGCTTTATCCCTCCTCGCTCATGCCTAACTACCTCCCTAACATGATCGTTGCACCATAAAATACATAAAATTCCCGGAGGACATTCATCAACTCTGGAAAGTTCTGTTCCAATACTGTATACTGCAGTTTTTTCTCCAGAATTTATGTGTAGAAGGGTCTTTTGAACAACTGCTCACAAGAAAATACATGTGTAAAGAGGTGGAATGGAATGACAAGGGTTTTGTGTTGATTTTGCATTTTTATACTGGGCATAATATCTGGGTATCATGGTAGGGGCAAATTGAAATTTCTTAAGACATATAAGGGAGGAAAGCCCTTATGACATTTCTTGGGAAGCCATGGTTCTATATATCTTCTTTTATATTACTTATGTCTTAACATTTCCCTCATTCTAAAGAGAAAGGACTGTGTATGTGAACAGTTGAAATGATGGATGTCTCAGTCATACAACTAATTACCATAGACTGGATGGCTTAAAAAACATTTATTTCCTACAGGCCAAGATCAAGGCACTACCAATTCTGGTATCTGGTGAGAGATCTGTCCTGGCTTACAGATGGCTATTTTCTCCTTGTATTCTCATGTAACAGAGAGCGGGGGTGGGGCGGGGGTGGGGTAGGGGGGAGGAGGGAGAGATAGACATGCAGAGTGCAAGAGACAGCACATGCTCATCTGTCTCTTATAAGGACACTAATCCAATTTACCAGGGCTTCACCCTCATAGCGTAACTACCTCCTAAAGGCCCTACCTCCTATTACCATCACGTTGGAGGTTAGGGTAGCAACATGTGAATTTGAAGGGTGGAAGCACAAACATTCAGTCCACCACAATGATAAGTAAATCAAGAACTTTATTACTGCAAGCTATAAAAATTTTCTACAACTATCAAGAAATGTGTTCCCAAAAATACTATGGCAATTTCTTCATCGAATCATGTGGGTATATATGTTATGTATGTTATAATTCAAAAGTTGATCATTCTCTGATTCTGATTGCACTACTGGTTTTGTGCTCAAAGGAATGCTTCAGTTTTCCCTGTGTCTTTAGATATCTAAAAGTTAGTTGATACAAACCATTTTTATACCCCAAACACATAGTGAGTTTCTTTGAAATCGTTAAACTAGTTTCCAAGCAATTTAATTTTTTTTCACTGTAAGACTGGTAAGACAATAAAATTTCTAAGAGAAGAAAGAATGCAGAAGCAGCTTACTAATTGAAAACCTTTCCTTGTTAAGTTCTAAATATGAAAATTTAAACATACGCTGTAACATATATGATTTTACGAACTGTGGTATATGGGAAAGAATATTAGGTTTGGATTTGGAAGGTCACCTTGATGGTTCAGTCAGTTAAGCATCTGCCTTTGGCTCAGGTCATGATCTCAGGTTCCTGGGATCAAGCCCCTTGTCAACTCCCAGCGGGGAGTGTGTTTCTCTCTCTCTCTCTCTCTCTCTCTCCCCCCTAGTCTGTTCTCTCACTCTTTCTCAAGTAAATAAATAAAATCTTAAAAAAATGATTTGGATTTTGAGTTATAAACTCTGTGTTTGCATCCTTAAGGTAGTATATTTTCTCTGTATATCCTTAATATCTCTGGCCTTCTTATGTTGAAAAGTCAACAGACTCTCTACTTTCATTACAGATGTTGTACAGAGCAAAGGAAATAGTTAAGTGTAAAAATGAAAGTCTTATAAACTGGAAAATCATTGAATTTTCATAATATCTTTTAATTGTGTAATACTTTAATTAATGAGAATTTTTGAGTGGCTGATATTATGCACTATAGAAACAGAGTCTAGGTAAGGTTATGAAATGCTGATGAAGAAAATGGCAGGTTCTTAAGTGTTAAAATGGGTCCTAAAAACAGTAATGGGATTTAAGGAAAGTAAGAATAATGTTGTGAAAAAGAGATATGCACTCTAATAACCCAATAGACAGGGTTTTGTTGGCAATAGGAATTTCAAGGAACTTGTGAGGACAGGAAGATAGCATTGTAGCTAAAAGACCAAAGAATTTAGGGGTGCCTGCATTGGCCCAGTTGGATAAGCGGCTGAACCAACGTTTCAGCTCAGGCTCTGGTCATGATCCCAGGGTCCTGGGTTGGAGCCGCTGTCAGGCTCCATGCTCAGTAGCGAGTCTGCTTGAGGATTCTCTTTCCCGCTCCCTCTGCCCCTCCTCCTCCTTGCATGTGTGCTTGCTCTCTCAAAAAAAAAAAAAAAAAAAAAAAAAGACTGGACAATTTTAAAAAGATCCAACATCTAGATTGTATTCTCAACCTCTGAGTCACTGCTGTATTGCAGCTTCGTTCGCAGAAACTACTTGTCTGTTTCTACCCAGTCATCACCACTACTAGCTCTTTCCTCTCTTTCTGCTCATATCTCCAATTTATATTTTGCAGAGAATAAGAATGGCCCAATTAAAACTATGATCTCTATTTTGCAAAGCGTTCTTGCCAAGCAGTGCTCACAGGCCATAGATTCTCTACCTCGGGTTAGTTGACCATTTCAGAATCAGTCAGCTGTTACCAAGGTGGCAGTTTCATCTGATTAAAAGCATAACTATCTATTTCCAGGGAATCCTTGGGGACATTCCCTCAATCGAGGCTATGAGTTTGGCAGTTTCCTTACATGAGGTTTACCATCGTGGCAATCACCAAAATTGATCTGCTTCCAGTGAACTCTCTAGAAAGCAGTAAAGATTGACCTTGGCCTTGCTTGACAGCTAAATCTAGGAATTTATGACCTGTACCACCTTTCGTACTGACTAGTTATCTTGGCCTTCGTGATATGGTTGGTCATAGTTAATACATAATATGATTAAGTAGCTCTCTGATTCTCGAGCTTGAGAAACGCTAGCAATTGTGCAAAGTTACACTTTTCCGTATTTAAGAAAATTGGTCTGCTAACGAAGATTTTTATAGCATATAAACAAATTTTTCCTTTTTCATTCATAAGATAAGGCTATTTCAAAGGTTGGCTATTTTGAAGAAATTGTGATCACAGTTTCTTTCATTCTAAAACCATGTAAAATTTTTCTTAATTTCATATTCTGACTCATCTTTGACTATTACAGACCTGGAATTCGCCCAAAGCCTTTATTCCACAAAAGTCTGGCCTCTTTCTGATTGCTATGGCTCTCTGCTGGACTTCTTCTCCCTCTCTCATTTCTCAGTGGGCTATAGCTCTGCCCAGCACAATGCTGAAGTTGTGCTTTGCTGCCTCCTTAAAGTCTGGCCGTCTGCCTATTCTGTCTGTGACCACGCTTTTTACCAAACTAAATCGTAAACATGTACAATTTTTATCCAAGATTGTTACTGTAATAAAACAATATGCCCAGTCAACATATGTTATATGTGAAATATGGTTTTTAAGGTTTTTATTGAAATTTCCAAGATTTCTTTTCAAAGGCATTGTGAAGTTAGGAATTGAAGGTCAAAACAGTTTTTATTCTGAGCATCAATCTTTGAGAACCCTGTTATCAGCAAGGTCTCTTCTAAAGAATGTATTATATATAAATGTTTCAATCATGGTTCATTTTTAAAAATAAAGACGGAAGGTCACAAATGTTTTATCTGATTGCCCTTGGAAATACAGAACTGTGTATGAGATTAGGAAATTGTTTCCTTCTTCATTGCAGTTTGATACACTTGTAGTCTCTAAAGGCCTGTTCCCACAAGATATAAATGACCATAGCTTCAAGGCCATTCAAACAATATTTAGTCTTTGGTAATGAAAACAAAAGAAATATACACAAAGACAGAAACATATTTCAAAATAACAATACAATCATATTCAACTACTATATTGAACAGCAAGCTTTGTTTATTGTTGACAAAGCTAATATCCCCTACTTTCTAAACGGAAAGTGTGTTCCTACTTCTACAGTTTCTTTTACATAGTTCTCTCACAATATGAGAACGGCAGCATTTTCACTTTTACATCTAGAAGTTTGTGATCAGGAATATTGAGGGCTGGAAACGTTATTAAAATTCCCTACTATCATTATTTGGACTCCAAAGTTTAACTTCTGATGAGCTAGCTATAAAATTAATAGTGAAACAAAACTTTGAATTATTGCACAAAAACAGCTTTCAAGTACTATTTCAAATGGTTTGACATAGTTATTGTGTAATGGTATCTTTGCATGAAATGGGCTTAGTACAAGTAAAATTATTTCAAGAAGCCAATTACATTTCAATCAAGTAGTTTTCATCACTGTAGGTCAGAATTTTTTCATATGCAATAACAATGTATACCCAAGGCAACTGTCTTCACATTAACTATTTTATTTAAGCATTTGGGAGAATGCTATTAATATGTGTAAGTGACACAGCAAAACCGTGTAGAAAACCAATGACTATTCTATTATTCAATGGAATTCCAAACCTGAAAATTCTTTATCATTTGGTTTTTCCACTAGATTCCACTGACTTTTCTCTCTCTAACTGAAAGTCACACAATAAATATGACGGAAGTAAAATTCCATTTGCTGATATCGAATAGTTTGCAATGAGCTGCTTCAAAGTTTGTTTGATCTATTCAACCAGCATTTCTTCAGTGAAAGGCTTATTTCCTATTAGTGGAAACAGATCCTGTGATATTGAAATGGCACCCCGTGCATGAGGGTGTTAAATGCTTCATAAGAAAGTACTGAAATTAAATTGTAAAATAATTTAGAAAAATTTTCTCGTCATTCATCCATTCATTTTTCTTCAAAATTTACTGGCTGTCCTTCATCTGCTAATCACAATGGTTTTTTGGAGGGGAGGAGTGAAACAAAGCTAGGTAAAGGAAAGTTCCTTATCATAAAAGTTTATAATCTAGTAAAAGAGCATACATATAAATCAATGAAACTAATGCAATGGCTAAGTATCTATATAGCATTAGGATGAAAAAAAGGGTGAGAACAACTGGAGATTGTCCGTGGTTTCAAAAAAAAATTTTTTTGAGTTTCAAATTTTAAGAGTTGGCTCATAAAACATGAGCAAATGTTTTTCACATTGAGATGAGGTTATTTCAATTTTTTTAGAACCCACTCTCTTGTATCGAATAAATTGTAACTTGTAAAATCCACCTTAAAAGGGGGTGGCTATAGGCAAAGATAGGAAAGAGAAATGGCATAATTGCACATCCCTTTAACTTTATCTGATCCAAAGCCTAAATTGCCACAGCAACAAAATCCCCTAGGAAGGAGGTGGAAAGAAAGAAGTTACATTGATGGCCCTTCCTAAACTTTGATTTGATTACTCTCAAGCTACATTTTCGGGCATTGTTTTTCAACAAAGTCAAAGAAAATCTGAGTTATGTCTAAAAGTACTAAGTAAGCGATTTATGATTGGTTCAGCCCTCTTATGTCACAGCATCCTTCACATTTATCAGTCAGAAATACGCATATTAGAGATAGCCCAATTTCTCCCAAGATTTCAACTGGAGAATCAGGGCTTATTTAGTCCTAACACTGAATTAAGGAAGTGAGGGTCATATTTTTATTAATCAATACTTACAAAGATACAACTCATTATGGTTTGTTATGGACTGAATGTGTGTCCCCCAAAATTCGTATGTTGAAATTCTAACCCTCAATGTGATGGTACTGGGAAGTGAAGCCTTTGGGATGTGATGACGTCATGAAGGTGGAGTCCTCATGATTACGATCAGTGCCCTTATAAAAGAGACCCTGGAGAGCTTTCTCATCCTCCCACCATGTAAGGACACAGCAAGCAGTCTGTGACCCAGAAGGGGGTTCTCACCGGACCCTAAAAAGGTTGGCACTCTGATCTCAAACTTCCAGCCTCCAGAACTACAAGAAATAAATTCCTGTTGTTTATAAGCCACCCCACCCATGGTACTAGAACAGCAGCATGAACTGATTAAGACATGGATATACTAATTACCTAATGCCTATGTCAACATCCAGAGTTGCCATAATCTTAAAACTGACTAGATGAGTAAGTAAAAGCATATTATAAAAATAAAACTATGGAAGGTTAAGAGAAGCATCATTTTTTCTAAAAGGAGAGATGCAAATAAAAAGTGAACCAGATTATTATTTATTTAATATAATCATAAAAACTCTGTGAAACTCAGATTTTGTGCCATTAATTATTGATATACCTATTATCTAGGATTGACATTTGACAGAACTGACCATTCTTGATAGTAGATCCACTTAGGATAACAGTTCATAGAATTGGGTCTAGTGTCTCAGCTGCTTTAAGACTATCCCAAGAAGTATAATTATTTTACATTTAATTGTTACATTTATACATTTATAATACATTTAATTGTTAAGCAAGCTATTTATAAACAATTTGTTTTATTAATAGAAGGTATTTAATATTTTTCCCTCTGGGATGTGAAGAGCTCATCCAACAAGATTATTAGGATTTAAAAATTCATTGTTAAACTTAGGAACAACCTAAAAACTATTCCAGATTCACATTCTATCTACTTTGGGGAGAATGACACAACCCTGCAATTGATTTAAAACTTCTATTGCCAAAGACACTCTCACTGTGTCTCACTCTCTCATGCATCATTAAAATGATATAACTTTGCATGCAAAAGGAAAAAAATAATTCCTATAAAATTATATAATGTCATAATTTCGGGGCCAAAGTTTAATATAGTTCATTTTCATTAAAATTACAATAGGATTTAAGGTTGGAGTAAGTATTGAAGAGCTAAAATCCACTATTTTATTTCTTCATGTTAAATAGTATCTGATTTTCAGTGATTAAAAGGGCAACCGTTATTTTCAATACAAATAGTATGACTAACATTTTCTATATAAAATGATTCAGATCTAATATTCCTTTAGTTTGTTAGAACTCTATCCAATAATAGAATGTGATACAATTATTTTTATTAGTAGAATCTGGCTAAAGTGTAGGTAAAAACAACGATAAAGCCACAGGCAGAAATCTGATTGACAATTATCTGCCTCTGAACCAGAAAAAAAATGTAACACAATTTTTCCTTATTTGAACTGCTTACCTAAGCCACTAAACACATTCCTTAAATTTATTTAAATGTATAATTTATTCCTTCTTAGCAACTGTCATAAGTACCAAATTCTTCTATGTCATTTAATGCTAGTGTATTGCATGTATTTAAAATATACTTGTTGGAAAATCAGATATTTATACTGATTGAGTTTAAATATATATTTTTCACATGCAGATTACATTTATAACACCATACCAGTGTATTAATTTGATTATGTAATTGTTTGCCTTACCACGTACATGCGTGTGTACACATGTGTTTCAGTGTTTTATAAAGGAGATATACAATTGCACAGATGCAGTGAGGGAAAGGTTAATTATATTTCTTGTCACCTTCTGGAACAAAGAGAAATGAAGCAGGTAACATCTGCCAGTTTGGTTGAAGCTATACTTTATAGACTGGAATGGTCACACTTTAATTAATGGCTGTGCCCTGCATTTACTAGAAGGACTGGGAATTTACTTATAATGCATTCATCATGCTTTCATGGAAAATGAAAATCACAAGATAGTATAGAGAAGACAATATACTCTGAGGAACCAGGTAATTTTTCTACAAAGGGTGAAGAGTAGGTTGTGCACCCAGAGCCCAAACTTCTGCAACAGTCTGTACATGCTGCAAATGACACTGTTTCAATTACCATGAATGGTTGCTTAGAGCAATCCATCTTTGTGTCATTTAATTGTCTAACGTATAAACTGTAGGCTTTTAACTAAAACAATTACATAAGTGTACTAGGGAAAGAGCAAGCTGATTGCATGATCCGGGGAATGGAACCAAGCATTAAAAAACAGTTCATTGACATTTTCAATTAATGACAGAAATTACTGGAGCGGTCTGTTTTAATGATTTCATGAATAAGATTTTGAAAAATTTAACTACAATAAGTTTACAATTTTTCTGGTAACTGAATTCTAAAGCATATTTTTATTAGCCTCTCTTGAAGAGGCAGTTTGTATTGGAAATAAACAACCTCATTTAAAAACCAAAGTCCTCATTAATTATTTTTGAACCCTAATACCCATTCTTATTAGGTAATAGGAGGCATGATTAGGGTGTGGGGAAAGGAGATAATGTTAACCAAAATTTAGTTAAAAGTCTTTTTTTTTTTTCAATTGATCAATGGACACAAAGAAATTTAGCAAATTCTGAATCAAAAAATGGGAATTTGGAGGCTCTACATCTGATCTTGTCACAAGTAAAAGAATAAAAAGTTGTCACCACAGTTTTTGCCATGAATAATTAGAAAAATGGAATTGCCCCATATTTTGATAGGGAATATCAGGCCTATTTCTGCATAGGGTATCAAGAGGTGAACTTGGAGTGAGTTAAGGATATTAAGTTTGAGATTCCACTTAGTCAAATGTATATATCTAAGAGATTGTTATGGATATGAATCTATGACTAATGTGAGAATACCAAATTATTGATGTGTATATTTGGGATTTTTCACCATGCAGATGGTATTTAGAACCATGAAATTGTATGAGGTCACCAAGATGCTAACATAGATAGAAAAAAACAAATTCCAGGTCTTTTTATATTAACAATTCTTAGACACGAGAACACTAACAAAGGAGAATAAGGAATTACTGAATTTGTAGGGGAAGAAAACAGATTATGGTGTCCTGGAAGCCAAGTAAAGTAAACATTTCATGAAAGAACAAAAGTTCAACCAGATCAAACGTTCCTCATAGGTCAAGTAGAATGTGGAATTCAAATTGACCATTGGATTTGAGGACATACAGGTTCTTAGTAACCTTTATAAGAGTGGGGACAAAACTTTAATTGGAATGGTTTAGAAAACTATGGAGGAAGAGAAATTAGAATTGTATATATGGATAACTCTTTTGAGGAGTTTTGATAACAAATGAAAGAAATAAGGCAACAGTTGGAGGAAAAAGTAAAGTGAAGAGGGTTTGTTGTTGTTTTATTTTTTGTTTGTTTGTTTTAAATATGGGATAAACAGTGGCACTTTTTGTATGCTGATGGAAAAAATCAACCAGTAGAGGGAGAGGAATTGATAAGATAAATAGCTTTTTTCCAGTGTGTTCTAGACAATATTTTAAATAACTAACTTTTGTTAATTCTTCTATCCATATAAGTAAAAAGCAGTGATTTTGGAAAAGTGAACTAAGTTAACATTTCCCTTATCTGATAGTTCATACTGCTTATTGTAGTTCTATTTACACATTCATCCTACCATTTCCCCATGGGGTAGTTACATTGTTTGGGTGATAAATCAGTTAATAAAACCCCAATCCCCTTACCATAGTGATTGTTCTGGGTAAACCAAACCTAAAATAATTAGTTCATGGTATCCCCTGGCTAAAGGGATTAAGTCCAGCCATGGCTCATTCAGTGCAAAGCGTGCTGTGCACAAGATGGTCTATTGGAGACCTGTAATTGCTGAAGCCATTTGCTGAAGTGGGAGAAGCCAATATGAAGAGGAATTTGATACAGGGGGATCACAAGCTTCGAGAATTTTAAACAAACCATGCCAGAGCCTTGAGCAAACTGTGCCTAGGAATTTTAATTATATGAGTCAATACATTCTTTTTATTGTTTAAACACCTTTGAATTGAGTTTTCTATTTCTTGGAATTAAAACAATCTTAAATAAATGATGGGCGGAAAAACAAACCCCAGTTTACATAGTGGGCACTTACTATTTATGCAGCAATGGCGATCCCTATAAACTGTTTTCTGAGGACAGAGCATATTGTGAGCTGCTAATTATGCCCTAGATAACCAAATCTATGAGCATTTCAGATTTTTTTTTAAAGATTTTATTTATTTATTTGACAGAGAGAGAGATAGCCAGCAAGAGAGGGAACACAAGCAGGGGGAGTGGGAGAGGAAGAAGCAGGCTCCCAGCAGAGGAGGGAGCCCGATGCGGGGCTTGATCCCAGGACTCCGGGATCACGCCCTGAGCCAAAGGCAGACACTCAATGACTGAGCCACCCAGGCGCCCCAAGATTTTTTTTTTTTTTTTTAACAGTGGGTAAAGGTGCTGAGGAAAAAGAAGAAGAAGAAGAAAAAGAAGCTGTTCTTTGGCTGAAGACAGAAACATAAGAACAAAAGAGAAACGAGTATTCTCCAGTAAAGAAAGCATTGATTGCCCTGGAAGGGAGGAGATACAGGTCATAAGCCTCACTTTCCCACTCTATTTTATAAGGCTTCTTTTGGTATATCTTTCTAGTAAAATATTCAACTAGATGACTTTTGGTTCCACTCAAATTTAACAGTTTTTCACACTGAGTAGGGTGTGGATATGTGTTGCCATTGATTTTCTTTTTTGTGCATATTTTTTTATTATTATGTTAATAAAGCTGTTTTTATCAAATTCTGCTACATGTTAGTAAGCCCAACAGCTTTTACATGATCTAAAAATAAAGAAAATAGCTAGCAAATATACAGATAGCTTTGAGAGGACTGACAAACACTTGCTAATTCAGGGGATATTATCAAGCACATATTACATGCTCAAATCTATATAGTAGGTAGGACTGCAAACCAAAGAGAAAGAAATTACCGACTTGAAGAAGGTTATAGGCTAATGGAATATTAGACATAAAAACACTTAAAATGCAATATTCCAAATGCTATGTGTACCAGATGCATTTAAAAGAACTATGTTGGTCATAATTAAAAGAACAGTTACTTCTGCCTGAAAAGATCAGGTTAACCTAGGAGATGAACACTTTTAGGATGAGACTTAAAATATAAGTAAAAATAAAATAATAAAATTAAATTAAAAATTAAGCATAATAAAAATAAAATTATAAAAATAAATAAAATCAGGAGGAAAAAAAATTCATTTTTGTTAAACTGTACACTCCTCCAAAGCAAGATGGTGACTTAGTCACAGTTGTGTCTCTGCTGTCTCTCATTGCAACAGTCACAGAGTAGACACCTCAAAATTGTTGCCTAAAGAGTGCATGGGGTACATGGTGGGTGACTGAAAATGCTAGAAAGAGTGGGTTTGGGGGGAAGCAGGGAAAACGTGTAGGAAACTTAGCATTGTGGAAGAATTGTTGCCTGTGTATTGCTGGCAGGATAAATGGAGAGATGAGTGTACAAGAGTATTCTTTTATTAATGAAAACTTATGGCAATGCATAATCACAACCTGTCAGAACATGAAGGTCATACCATGGAGAGTCTTAGAACAGTGTAAGGCTAATTACTGTTGATTTTCTCATTTAAATAATGAGTAGCCTTTGAGAAATTTTGAGAAAAAATAACATGATCAAAAATGATATATCAATCACATGAGCAATATTTTGGAGGGTAGATTAGAATGGCAGAAAGGTTAAAGGAGGGAAAACAATTAGAAAACAATTACAAGGGGCCCTTGGGTGGCTCAGTAGTTAAGTGTCTGCCTTAAGATCAGGTCACGATCCCCAAGCCCCACATAGTCAGGTTCCTTGCTTTGTGGGGAGCCTGCTTCTCCCACTCCAGCTCCCCCTAGGTTGTGTTCCCTCTCTTACTGTCTCTTTCAGTCAAATAAATAAATAAAATCTTAAAAAAGAAAGAAAGAAAACAATTACAAAAGGCCAGGGAAGGATATTACTGACTGAACTATGGCAATGCTGTGGATCTATACAGAAAGAAAGAAGGCTTGAGTGTCTACCAATTCAACAGGTAGTAAAACAGATCTAGCATGATGATTTATTATAGTGGACTTTATATAGTTGCAGTGGACAAAACAGATGGAGGTTTTAAGATGACTTCTAGGTTTCTGGCTTGTACAATTAAGGTGACAGCATATTGTTATTTTTCAACACTGTAAGAACAAGAAGAGATACACACGAATGAGGATTGAAATTCTGTTTGGAGTTTAGGACATAAATCAACAATCTATCCAAAAGATCTCAGAATGCAGGTCTGACAAAGTACAGATGCTTTTATAGGTACCAGAATTATTTCAACAGTGAAATGTTCTTGGCATGGTAAGAAAGAAAAAGTCATAATGAAATCTTCGGCTTCATACAGGAGTACCCATGCCCCTGGACAGTCACAAGGACAAAGGGTGCACATCCATTTTAATTTAGCCAATCTTCAAGTCTTTTCAACATGTACTCATTCATAAAAGAATCCACCTGAGAAAAGGCCCATCGATAGATAACATGAAGAGTCCTTCCTTCCACACCCAATTTCTTCCATTTTTGCTGAAAGAGAAGAAAAAAAGAAAGAGAAGAAAAAGAAAGAAAGAAAGAAAGAAAGAAAGAAAGAAAGAAAGAAAGAAAGAAAAAAAGAAAGAAAGAAAGAAGAGAAAGAAGGGAGAGAGAAAGAGAGAGACAGAGACAGAGACAGAGAGAGAAAGAAAGAAAGGTAGGTAGCTTCTCATCTGTCCTTAATCTTACTATGGTGTCATTACTATAGAGATTCATAAGAGAACAAAACAGAAAAAAATCCTCTTGCCTCATGTAGCTTATATTGTAGTGACTAAAAGGTAATTTGAAATATCAATGTTGGGATTGAGAAAGTGAATAATATAACTGGATAGTAAATTGTTGTGAAATACATGTCTTCTAATTATTTGAATTCAAAAGTAATCAAGTAGGATATATGAAATTTGGGGCATATATCATAGGAAGAGATCAAATAATTGAGTGACACTGTCATAACAAACTACCTATTCTTTTCAGCCAGATTTCTTCACAATTGTGCTATGAAAATAAAAAACAGCTGATGATGCTGAATCCTATCTTATTTTTGCAGGAGACAATAAATAACAACTATATATAATCTGAAAATGAGGTCTGTTTATTTCAATAATATGCAGTTTCATAAGTTTTTTATATTTAGCAATTATTTATCAAAAATGTGATATGTCTGTTACATATTAATTACAATTTTAATGTTGCCCAATTCCAGAAGATGCTTTTAAATGTTTAAATACTTTTGGTCAAAGGAAATAAAAAAATATTTTTAATTTAAATTTATATAGATAGATGATATAGATAGATAGGAATGGGGGATAATATCATCGAAGATTATAATAAAATGATCTTAAAAACTTCAAAGTATAACACATATTATATTAGGATACACTTATTTGTAAGAAGTGTAATAAGATTAAAAGTTTAAGATAAAATCAAATGATGCAAAATATTCAATTTTAAAAGAACTTGATTAAATAATAGGAGTTTTACCAATTTGGCATTTAGAATTTAGAATTCTTTCTAAAGCTGCAAATAACTATATTGTGCATTATCTTCTCTAAGGATCTATGAGCATGTAAAGGGCAGTGTTCCTTCCCCATTCATTTTCATCTCCTATCACAATAGCCATTGTTTTAATTATTTATTACTGCATAACAAATTATCCCGCAACTAAGTATCTTAAATTAGCAGCAGGCATTTTTTCACAGGTGCTCTGGGTCAGAAACCTGAATCGGTCTTAGCTGAATCTTCTGACTCTGGGTCTCTCACAGAGTCAACTCCAGACTTGACTGGGAAGGACCCACTTTCTCACTGACTCTTGTGTTGGCTGGTTTCAATTTCTTCTGGGTTGTTGGAATGGGGCCTCAGGTGGTTACAACCTCTGTTCCTACCCATGTGGACCTCTCCATAGAGCATCTCCCAACATGGTAGCTTGCTTAATCTGATCAAGCAACAAAGAGGCACAAGACAGTGACAGCAAGAGAGAAAGAGAGAGCTAGTATTCTATCAGTTAGAAGCAAGTCCCTGGATTCAGCCCACACTTAAAGGAAGAGGACCAAGACATAAATGTCGGGAGGGGCATGTCATTGGGAGCCATGTCAGAAGCTGTCTACCACACTAAGTATGTCTTTAACTGATAGGTGTTTAAATGAACGTAAACACTGATTGAACATCTGTCATACACTAGGATGGAAAGAAGAAAAAATTACACATAGCTTTTTTCTTTTCTTTATTTTTTAGAAGGAGAGAGAGAGAGAGAGAGAGAGAGCATGTGAGCTGGAGGGGTGGGGCAGAGGGAGCGGGAGAGAAAGAATCCTAAGCAGACTTCACACCCAGCACGGAGCTTGACATGGGGCTCAGTCTTAAAATCTTGAGATCATGACCTGAGCTGTAATCAAGAGTCAGACACTTAACTGATTGAGCCACCCAGGCACGTTAAGAAAATAGACAAAATATTTTGGAAAATAAAGTTATCTTTTATAAAAATATCATTTATGTTAACATGTAATGTGCTTAAGTTGTTATTTTTGAATGAAATATGTATTATAAATGAAATGTATGCTATAAATAAAAACAGATTATTTTAAATCTTTTTAATTTTTGATATGGTAACTATTGATAACTATAACTGACATAAACTCAAGCTCTTCAGGATTCTTAACCACTTATAAGAGTATAAAGCAACTAATGAACCGTTGAACACTACATCAAAAACTAATGATGTACTATATGTTGGCTAACTGAACATTAAAAAAAAAAAAAAAGAGTGTAAAGTGATCCTAAGACCAAAAGTTTAAGGACTACTGATTTGGACAGTTCCTAAAGCATCATGAGGTTTGTACACAACTTAGATGAAAAACAGTTTTGAGAAAATAAATAAATATGATTAGCTTCATTTTTTCATAATACAGTTTGCTTTGGTTAAGTTCGAAATTCAGAAGTTATTCTTTAATAAGCAAAGGCATTCTTTGAAAGTGGCAATAATCGTTTAAATAAGAAAATCATTTTGAGTGTGAATGTAAAATCGATGGCCCCCATTAATCATGGCAAGAATATTTATTACATTAATATAACTGGAAAATATTAAAACAATATTTTTCCTATCTAATGGAGTGAGATTATAAAGATAAGATCATAATTATATCAGCAAAACCACTGTGAGGGCAAAGTCTAATGACTTGTAATGGATTTTAGGTGTATATTTTTAATAGAGCTTGCACTTTATCTTGTAAAAAAGAAACGTAAGGACTGGACGTGGAATGGGGGCACAATTTTACTAGTCTAGTGATCTGAAAATACACTATTTCTCCACCATATTAAAAAAGCCTCTCCAGTATCTCTAGTAATATATATATGGGAGATTCTTTTCCTTTAATAATTAGTTTTAATGATATGCTATGGTAGGACATTATCATCAACTGGTGTTTTAAAAGTAGGAGTAGGGAAAGTCATTACCTGTAGGCAGAACAGGAGTAGTGTTTCATTGATAGACTATAACTGAAAAGCCCCAATGACAGATAAAAAGCCCAAGTTTTATTTCATTTTATTAAGTTAAGAGCCACTGAATTTAAAATGGGAAAAGGCCAGCAACAGATTACTAATTACAGCTCAAGTGAATTAAATTGTTAATTTTATATTTCTCTAATCACAAATTTATTCAATATTGTTCTCATTTGCTATATGCCAGGATCAGCATATACGATTTCATTAGGCATCATAAATGTGGGAATAATTTTTTTTGGAAAAATCTAGTTTAATAGTAGATGAACCCATAAAATAATAATACTCACCTCCTTCAAGTACTTAGTCCATAAAGCAAAAATTTCAGAGGGTAAAGTTCATACCATTTAGCTTTCCATTCTGATTAGAATATAGAAATTTACAAGAAGTCATCATTGCCACACTAACAATGAAGACAAGCTACCTACTTAAGAAAATTTCAGAGCTGACCATGCAAAAAAAGTATGAAATAAATTCCAGGAAAGAGTTCATGCTGCTGACAATCGTGAGCGTGGTGCAAAGAGGAACCAATGGTATACAGCTGACCCTCAGGCAACACACCTTTGAACTGTACATGTCCACTTCCATGTGGATTTTTTCTATACAGTAAAGTACTGTAAAAGTATTTTTCTTATGACTTTCTTAACATTTTCTTTTCTGTAGCTTACTTTATTGTAAGAATAGCATATTTTTCTAATATTCTAAGAATATATGAGTCTATAATACATATAACATACAAAATATATGTTAATCAACTGTTCATGTTATGGATACATTTTCCAGTCAACAGTGGGCTATTAGCAGTTAAGTTTTGGGGGAGTCAAAAGTTATAAACAGATTTTTGACTGTGTAGGGGTCGGCGCCCTAACCCCTGTGTTGTCAACTGTATAGATCAGGGTAAAGAGTAACCAGTGTGACTTTTAACTTTTAATGGCCACATCAGGACTTGCCTGACAGATCAGAAATTTAAAGAATTCCAATCACAGGAATTTACTTGCCATTTTTGTCCTGAAGGACCTTGGCTGAGTGCAGAACAGAAGTGTATCCTAAGCAGAGGCAAGGAAGTAGGGCTGAGAAAAATCCTCAGGAACATCAGTCTTCGCAAACTGAAGGTCAGCAAATGGTCAAAGGCTTCAGGCAGGGTGGGAACGCTGAAAGAAATAACCTGAGGTATACCCCGTTGCCCAAACAAGAGGAAGGCGGCAGCCTATTGGGAACTGAAGTCAGGTCAGAAGAGCTCACAGAAACGTCTCAAGGTACCCGAGAGTCTTTAATGAAGGTGCAGTGATTGCTCGCCAAAGGCTGGGAGTACTACAGGAAAACTGAAATGAATTACCTAAAATGCATGGCCTTTTCTAAGTGCCTGGCAGCTGTCTGAAAGTGACCCGGCTAGAAAAAGGCAGCTGAGAGAGATCCTCCAAAGGAACACAGGGACTTTGCTGAGCTCTGAGCAAAGGCCAGGAGAAGGCGGTATAAAGACCGAGATAGCTGAGAGAAATCCCCCTAAGCACTTGAAGTCTTCAGCAACTGAATGCAGCACCTAAGAAGGGCTGCGGGAAGGCAAGAAGATTAAGGAAGACTTCCTGCAGTACGTAAAGGAAACACCCGAGCCACTCCAAAAGGTGGTGACTGGTTGTAAAAGATCACTGGACGATTGCCAGTGCTCAGATCGCAAGCTTTGCCTAAAAGAAAGTTCTGATTCTATCTCGAAACATTTGAAAACAGTGATTAACTGAATCAAAATAAATACAAAAGGCAAAGAAACACAGAAGTAACTCCACTGTAAGTTATTGACTTATTCTTCCATGCAGATAGCCCGACAGAGAAAGAACTGAGAAGTGTAAATATTTTCTACTTTAGTCTCTACAGCTCTTTGACAAGCACGAAATACGTGGAGATAGAAAAATGAGACCACGACCAAGAGATTAAATTGTAATAGAAGCCAGCATGCAGAAATTGGAATAGGCAGAAAAGGACTTTAAGGAAAATAATATAGGTACATTAAATAATCTAGTGAACGATTTGTGCAACATGTGTAAAAAGATGGGACATCCTCAGAAAAAAATCAAAACTATAAAAAGGAATAAGATATATAAGGACAAATTCATTTGATGGGCTTAATAGGAGACAGGGTGCAACAGGAATAAAAAAGGCAATGAACTTGAAAATGAGTCACTAGAGGTTAACCGAACTGAAGCACACACACATTAAAAAAAGGGTGGGTTTGAGATCCAGGGGACAACACCAAATGTTTAATATGTGTAATTAGGGTCACCAAGAGTGAGAAGAGATTCAATAGTAATGAACATGAAGAAATACTTGAAGAGAAAACGGCCAACAATCTTCACAGAATTGGACATTCAGATATTTATGCTATAAGGCTATACAATGAGGGGGGCGCATGGGTGGCACAGCAATTAAGCGTCTGCCTTCGTCTCAGGGCGTGATCCCGGCGTTATGGGATCGAGCCCCACATCGGGCTCCTCCGCTATGAGCCTGCTTCTTCCTCTCCCACTCCCCCTGCTTGTGTTCCCTCTCTTGCTGGCTATCTCTATCTCTGTCGAATAATTAAATAAAAAAATCTTTAAAAAAAAAAAGAATATACAATGAGGAAGTTTGCTAAGAATAATTACACACATACATACACACACATACATACATGTCCTCAGCAAACATATGTAAGAACACATCCATATATAAGACTATATGTTATACTCATATATGAGAAATTGTACACAAAGGATATGTATCTTACACACATATAACAAGATATATTGTGCGTGTATATACATATATGAATATTTTTACCAGGTTTCCTCAATATGATAAAAAACTTCTACAAATATTTACAGCTATCATCATACTTAATTGGAACATATTATGCTTTGCCCTTCTGAGTAGAGACAACAATGTATGTCTATTCTTTTTTTTTTTTTTTTAAGATTTTATTTATTTATTTGACAGAGAGAGAGAAAGCCAGTGAGAGAGGAAACACAAGCAGGGGGTGGGAGAGGAAGAAGCAGGCTCCCAGAGGAGGAGCCCGATGTGCGGCTCGATCCCAGGACCCTGGGATCATACCCTGAGCCAAAGGCAGACGTTCAACAACCAAGCCACCCAGGCGCCCCATGTCTATTCTTATCATGTCCATTCAGTACTTCATAAAACATCTTATCTGGTGCAGCCAAAGACAAATAAATAAAAAGTATGAACATGAGAAAGGAGTAGGAAAACTTTTAAAAATGTAATTTGATTGCATGTTTATGTATATATTCTAATATATGTATGTATGCATGTATGTTTGTGTGTCTGTTTAAAACACCATATATTTACCAAAAACAATCTGAAACTAATAAGTGAGTTCAGCAAAGCCTAGGGATATAAAGTTATTATTTAAAAAGTAACTGTATTACTATATTCAAAAAGCAAATAAACACTTGGACAAATAAATTTTTAAAATATTATTTGCAAAAGCATTAAAATTTTGGGGAAAAATCTTGTAAAAGAAATGCAAAACTCCCATGCTGAACTGAAAAAAATCATGGATGAGAAATATTTTAAACTATGTTAATAAATACAGAAGTATACTATGTTCATGAATTGCAAGTATAAATATCATTAAAGTATCTATCCTTCTCAAAATGATTTGTAGCTTCGACAAAATCTATAAAAAACATCCCAGTGGGATTTTTTTTCTGGTCAAAGTTAACAAGCTGATTCTAAATTTTACATAGAAATGCAGAGAATCTATAATGGCCAAAACAAGCTTAAGAAACAAAAGCAAAGTTGGCAGATTTAAAATTAAGTTTACATATCACTGTAAAGATAGAGCAATTGAGGCAGTGTTTCATTAGCATAAATGTAGAAAAATTGCTCGATGGAACAGAATAAAAAATCAGAAGTAGACCCACTTGTATATCATCAATTGATTTCCAACATCTGCACTAAGACAATTTGATGGGGAAGGGAAAACCAATTCAACAAATGGTGTTGGACAAACCAGGTACACACATGTGGAAATAATTTTTTGAGTCCTATCTCAGCACTAAAAAATTAAAAGTAGTTTAAGGTAGATCATGGATCTGAACCAAACTAGAGAAATTAACCTAATGTAAACATAGGAGTATAACTTAATGATCTTGGAATAAGCAAAGATATTTTTTGAACAATAATAAAACCTACTAAACATAAGAGAAAAAAATGATACATTTTACTTAAGCAAGATAATTTCTAATGATCAGAAGATATTAAAAATAGAACAGGTAAATTCTACTGAAAGACAAAATATCCTCGGTACTTCTATTTCACAAAGAAGTCATATCCACAACATGTAAAAATGCCTCTAAGTCAATGATAAAAACACACATAAAATTATAAATTGGCCAAAAGATCTAAATTCACAAAAGAAGATACAGTAATGGCCAATACACACATGGCAATGTGTTCAATAAAACTGCATAATAAAAATTTTAAATTATTACACATTGTGATACCAATTCCTAAGATAGGAAAAAGAAGAACATTAACAATACTAAATATTGACAACTTTGTAGAGTAACTGGAACGCATACATTTTTAATGGTAGTGTAAAATGGTATCAACGTTAGAAAGCTGTTAGACATTTTCTCATAAAGTTAAAAATATATCTACCATATTACCTGCGAACCCATTCCTATATATTTACATATTAGAAATTAAAATATATGTTCACAAATAGTCTTGCATAAAAAACAACTTCATTTATAGCAACCAAAAACTGGAAATGACTAAATTTCAAATTGGGTTAAATTCATATATTCACTCAGTGTAACATTACACAGCAATAAAAGGCACATATGCGGATACCTGCTACAACATGGGTGAATTATAAAAACAAACAGACAGAAAACACGTTTTGTTGAGCAAAAGAAGCTAGACACAAAAGCACATATACTGCATGACAAATTCCAAGATAGCAAGTCTCTGTCAACAATTTGAAATCTTCCAATTTCCTTATATTATAATCCTGGTATTTTAAAAGGAATAGTCATAGAAAATAGCATGTTCTTCCTTGACAATAAGAAGAACTACTAATTTGATATTAGTCATTTAATACACTATTATTGCTTACCATCATATGTGCTAAAACATGCTGTAAAGATAAGTGTAACAGTAAATATGACAAGGATAGTCTTGGACAGTGTCTCGTTACTAGGAAAAGGCAGAAGCTATGGGAAATGGAATGCACCTTTAATTATGAGTTTGTGAAGCCATACATTATTATAACTCTCTTTTTTAGTGTGGATATTCTAGAGCTGTACATATTCCTAGTTGGTCATTCTGGAAGGCATACGGTTAGTCATTGATTGCAAAGTAAGGTCATCCTCAGAAGTGATATAAACTTTCCACAATTACTTTTTTTGCATTAGCCGCCTCCCTTTATAATCAAACATAGTTTTAGAGAAAGTTCTGGACTTTATCAGAAAATGTAGAAACTTGCATTATGTCTCATTGTACACTACATTAATATAGAACTAAGTATAAAGATTTCTCTAGGCTTCACAGTGAAAGACTTTCATATGTTCTTGGACGACCCTGAGATAAAAAATAAGTTCTCAAGAAGATTCTCAGCTTAAATGCTTCCCAATCAATGGATTTGATTAAAATGCTAATAAACTACAAATCTTTCCTTTATAGAAACTCTGTACCCTTTGTGTAGCTTCCTTTGTCTATAGATCTTTTTTTGTCATATCAGCTCTTGTTTATTACCTGTAAAATTATGATCATGATAATATGGCATATCTCACACAACTAATTCTTTGAACAGAAATTGGCACTAGAAAGATATTCTACAATACTGATTACCTCTAGCAGTGACATGAAAATAAAGTAAATGATATAAATATGTCATCTGCTAAGAGCATGAATAATACTTGATGTGAGTAGAGAAAGCTATATTTGAAAATTATATTTGAAAAATCTGGTTTTCGTTTAGGTTTTAAATTAAACACCTTGTATTTTACACTGTTCTTCATGCTGTTAGTATGTGAAATCTAGAACTCTATTCTATGATGGTCATAGATGAGTTAATTATTCAGGTGGACTGTATTACGTGTCTTATATTTGTCTTCATAACAAACTCTATCCTTGTTATACTTTAAAAAAGTCGATTGAATTTAAATGAACACATTTTAGGGTTCCAGTTCTTTAAACATTAAACTCAGAATTATTACCAGAACATAAATTATGCACATAGATTAATGAGAACATAATTAGTTGTATTAATTTGGCAAGCGCTAATTGTCCCCACTCTTCTTTCATGTTCAAAGAAGTCTTGAAGGAGATCACTCTGAAGATTTAGCATAATACTAAGGATATCTAAGTTCAAAAGATAAAAACTGCCTCCCTTGTGCCCACTGAATTGTCCTTGTACAACTTATGAATATTAAAAACTGTAAAGGTATAGCTATTTATTGTGTTCTAATCTTTTTCGGAGAAGCATCCTCAACATCAATAATTCCAAGCAGTCATAGTACAATAATTTTATAATTATACAGTTATAAATTATTTTGTATGATGTTAAGACACAGTTTTGAAATTTAACATCACAATTAATTGTTCATGTTCATTACCCTACAAAACAATTTTTGCCATGTAAAGGAAACTATACATTTAGATAATTGTGCAAATGGATTTCATTTAATTATTTCTAAAACAGTTCAGAGTCACAGCTCAATTAAAAGGTGATGGATTGCACATAATTTGTTCCCTTTTTATGGATTATAGATTAGAGATAAAATTACCTCAGGAGACTTTTTTTTTTTTCCACCCGTGGTTTCACAATCTGTTATTCTAAATGTAAACTGATTGAAACCACAATTCCCTTTTGTCACAGCAGGTTTCTGGCTTTCAGTTTTTTTCTGCTTGTATAATTACATATTTTAAGAAGATATGTTAATCAGTAAGCATATTCTGGAGTCTCAGGGGATCTAGCAGAAATTTGTTGCAGATAATATGTTTTAACCCTTTTAAAAAGTCAGTACTCATAGTGACAAGCCAAGGTTACTTATTTTGTATAAAAGAATTCACAAAATCTTTCATTTGCTCATTTACAATAATCTAGTCCTATATAATCATACATATTTTTAGTTGGAATGGACTTCAGAAATCATGTGATATTATCAGCTTGTTTTAAGTATAAGGAAATTGAGACTCAGGTTGCCGGAAGGTGCAAAGGTATTGACAAAAGATTCTTATTTCAGATCCTGAATGTATTACTTACTGGATAGGTTACTTCATTTATCTTTAATGTTGCTGTAACAAGTAACTATAAAATTAGTGGTCTCAGACAATGCATAGTTACTCTCTTATAGTTCTGGAAGCTAAGAGTCCAAAAGCAAGATAATCCTTCCGGAGATTTCCAGAGAGAAACGTTTCCTTGACTTTTCCACGCCTAAGGCTATTTTGATTCCTTGGTTTACTTTGCATCACTAACCTCTGCTCTGTTAACACATCCTTTTCTAACTGATCCTTTTGTTTTCCTTTTATAGAGAACCTTGTGGTTATACTGGGCCCAAACGGATAATCCAGTATTATCAGTGTTTTAAAACTTAATCTGGTTTATAAAATCTCCTATACCATGTAAATTAGCAGATTCACAGATTCCACAGGTTAGGATTTAGATATCTTTGGGGTATTACTACTCAGCCCACCACCATTATTTTATACCATCTGTAAAGCAAGCATGAACGGTATCTATTCTGCAACTTCACAACACTCCAACCTCTCTCTCTTAATACAGTTTTTAACCATCTCTCATTTGTTGCATTAATCTAACTGATTTCCTATCTGTTATATGGTTCTTCTTGAGGCCAGAATTTACCCTATAGCTATAAAAACATCAAATGGGCTCCTATTATTTTCTTGCTTAATACATTCAATGACTTTGCATTGCTTACTTTAAAAAGACTACATTCCTCAAAGCAGTGTACAATCCCCTTCACAACAGGGACGGAGTCCCGCTGTCTAGGTTGAATTTCAATACCTCCCCAGTGTTGTACATGCTAGTTAACTTTTCCTAAGTGCAGTAAGTTTCTTTATATATGCAGACCTTTCCATAGGTTGTTTCTCCTGCAGAAAATCTCCTTAGCTAAAGCCTTTCCAGTCTAAAAAAGCCCCTGTATTCAACCTCCAAAACTCATTGCACTATATCCTCCTATGTAACATTCCCTAGAGTTGACTTCTACCACCTGTTTTTATCTTTACTTTTGCATTTATCATGTGCTTTTGCAATTATAATATAGTTTCTTTATTGTACACTCTGTGATGAGTTCCTCAAGAATGATGCCTATGTTCTATTCATCTTTTCAAGTCCCAGTATGTAAATGTTTAACCCGGACATTATTAACTTCTTTATTCTCTGAACTTCCATCACTTCTCTTAATTTTGCCTTCAATTATAAATTCCTTTGCTTGATACAAACATTATTTCATATTTTAGCACCCGAGGTTTTTCCTGGTAAAGGATATTTATAACACATTTTATATTTTCCACAGCACTAGAAAATACTAGGGACAGGGTAGATATTAAGCAAATTCTTTAAGATTGTTAGACTAAAATGGATTAATGTATGGTTTCTTGAATAAACACAAAATAACAGTTAAAATAATGCTATTTTGTATTTTCATTAATGATCGGGAGGAAGATTTTTAAAGAAAATCCATGTTTTTGTCCATGACCCTAAAACCTGCAAGAGAATAGAGAATTTCTCATTTATAAACATAAATTATATATCATCAATCGTGACAGAGAAATAAGGAATTCTAAGGAATGCAAGAAGCTCAGTGAAAATTGGAGTTTATTATCTGAATAGTTTACACCAGGTGTGATGATTTGAAATAAATAGTCTGATAAAAATTTTGAAATGCAGAACTGATCATTCCCATCTAGGAAGGAGTGAAGTTTCATTAAAGTACACTGGCAATGTTGATCTGACAAAAATAGTCCTGGTCTAAGAGACGAATATCCTCTGAAACAACACCAAGTAGGGGAACCTAATCCAGTAGCAAGAGTCTGTAACCCATTCCATAATCCGCCCTTAAATCCAAAGCAGTTAAAACAAAATGATAAAAATAAAGGGCCAGTGCCACTCTACCTAATGCACAGAAACTACTTTCTGATACAGCAGAACTCCTCCCCGGCTGTTTCAGTGTGCCCTAGCCCCCGCCCCTATCCCCGCCAACACACTGTCCTTACTTTAGCTTCGTTAATTTTTTTCCTTCTACAGTAATGTGAAGATGGTATGCCTAGTGTATGACATCACATTTTAGGTGACAGTGGAACCCAGTATTCTTTGGCAAAGGTGCAATAGAGAAAGTAATAGACAAAAAGGAGCCCAGGAAGCAAGGGGTGATAGAACCTATAGTCATTCTGGAACTCAGTGGCAGAAGATTGCAAACTACATATTTCTAGTGTAAAGAATCAAACTGGCCAAGTAGGGAAAAAACTAATCTATTGGAGACACAAGTCATTTAATATGCCTTTATTTTTCAAGAAGATAAGTGGTATATCTCAAACAACCTAGAATGTCCATATGACTGGAGAAAGGTCCCAGGGAGAAATGATAACTTTTTTTCTAGCAAGTTTGTCAGCAATTATATGTCCAGGTGCAGAGAAGGAGCTGTGCAACCTGGAGGATTGGGAAGGAGAGGTCTTATCTTCAGAATAGTGTGTGTGTCTGTGTGTTTGATGAATACAGCGTTATCTTTGTTTTGTTAATATTTTGTTATTAACACTTTTTTCACCCTTTGTGTTAAATTACTTCAAGCTAGGTTTCCTCTTTTTTTTTTTTTTTTAAAGTATAGTTGACTAGGTTTTCACCTTATGCAATTAAAAAATGCAGTCAGCTTCATCTATTTGTGAATTTTGGTGTGAAAAGTTCTTACCAACTACATAAGTTAATTACATATTTAAATACATATTTCTCAATGCTATTTTCATTTAAAGACTATTTTAAGGGACGCCTGGGTGGCTCAGTCACTTAAGCATCCAACTCTTGATTTTGGCTCAGGTCATGATCTCAGGGTCCTGGGATCCAGCCCTGAGTCAAATCCAGTGGCGGGCTCTGTGCTTAGTGGGGAGTCTGCTTAAGGATCTCTCTCCCTCTCCCTCTGCCCCTCCCACTCCCTGCACCTTCTCTCTTTCTCTCAAATAGATAAATAAATCTGTATAAAAAATAAAGACTATTTTAAACACAATTCTGTGATCTCTATAGTTAAAATATAACATTCTTTTCATAGATTTTAAACTTTATAGATTGATAAGAAATTCTGCAACACTGACAGTGGTATGGTTTTAAAGCTGCATTAGTCTCTAGACACCTTATTGACTTTATATACTTCACTAGCACTAGAGAGAAGAGCTGATGCCTAGGTATGGCTGGTGGCCCTTTGCCTACTGCTGTTCTCAAAATCTTCTTTAGAAACTTTTAAAAAAGATCTTTCTGGAATTTAGAATTTATGACCTCAAGACAATAGGTTGGACACCAACATATTCCATGGAAAAATGCAAAGAATAGGTAATTATATTAAATGAACTTTCTTTGCCAAAGACATAAATAGCCCAAGGATAACATTTCTTCAGCAATTTTCAGCTTTTGCATTATTGAAAAATTCTGTAGTACTGCATATTGTAACTTGAACTGTGTGCCACAAATCTTTAAAAAGAAAGTGTTTGTCTTCCCTCAGCTGACAGTTGAATGAATATGAAAAAGAAATGCAATTATATTTTGCAAATTTAAGCGAGGGATGGCTCAGCAAAAATTTTCATGTTAGACTAATTAAGTAAAAGCACTTATGGCTGTATCAAATTCTACCAACATGCAGCTTAGGTAAAGTTAGATAATGTACCTGTAAATTCAAGTTTATGGTGTGGAGTCAGGTTAAAATGACTAGACCTTATTGAATTGCAGATTAAAATTAATGATCTATATCTTTTCAGGAAGTTTTTTTGGTGTTTCTATATACACTATGACCAAGAGGATCTCAATATTCTGAGGGAATATTGATTAAGTTTGAGAAAACCCTAGGCAGGCTTCTTTCTGGCTGATGGCCCCTGACCTCCCTTTTCTCAGAGCATTTACTTTAAAAACTTGGGATTTCAAATTCTTATTCTTGCCTTTTGAGATATAAATCTTCCCCCAGGCTCTAGCCAGTTTTTCAACTCAGGAACGTCTTTTTCAAAGACCTGGGAGCCATCCCTCAGAAATGTAATCATCTGAGGACATAGTACAGTTAGACCCCAGTCTCTGTGGAAGGGTATGCCAGTCTTTCTGATAAGGGACAATTAGCAAACACTGATGATGGCATATCACACTGGCCCACCTCTTCCCTAATTCTTTTCAGTACTCTTTCATTAGCTTTCTGCAGGGTTTAAAAATCATCCAGCCTTTTATTTCAGTGTAATTGAGTTCAATCTCTTCCCTACTGCAATATTTTTGAAAAAGGAATTTATTGCCTGTTTAACTGTTTACAATGCAAGTTTTCTTTGGCAGCTAAAGAAGTCCTACTATTTCAACTTCAGTAAATGCCTCCATAGCAATAATGATTAGGCTGACTTGGATGATCTCTTACCCTATGCGTTCTTCCTTCCTTAGATAAATTGGTATGTCTAGTGGTTTTTATTTTTTTAATTTTTTAATTATTTTTTAAAGATTTTATTTGAGAGAGAGAGAGAGAACAAGAGGAGGGGCAGAAGGAGAGGAACAAGCAGATTCCCTGCTGAGCAGGGAGCTGGAAGAGGACACAGGGCTGGATCCCCTGGTATCCTGAGATCCTGACCTGAGCTGAAGTCAGACACTTAACTGACTGAGCCACCCAGGCACCCCTGTCTAATGGGTTTTAAAAGTGAGTGGATTTCCAATTACATTTACATCGATTACCTAGTCAACAGTTGAAAATTTTATTTCAGAGATTTTGAACTCATTTGTTAAAAGTTACTGCTTTGAGGAAATCAAAATGCCCTTTCTGCAGATGCATGGAATAAGCCGAAGGAAACATCTTATGTTAACTTGTGTTTGGGAAGTCCAAAATTAAAGCTTTACCCCTGAGTACTGGTATGGCAGTGCGCTGCCCAAAGTCACACTGCTAGTCCACTGCATGCCAGGCCTAAGAACAAACGCTTACTTGGCTGATGTGAATTTTTTAATTTCTTTCGTGCTCTCAGTTCCCCTTCTGTGTGAGTGCTAATGAACAACAAAAACAAAAGACCAAAATGCAGGCATTAAGAGGAGAAAGAAAACAAGAAGTGTGGGCAAAAATAATTTTCAAACAATAGAAGTTCACTACATTTAAACAGAAGGAAAATAATAAGTGAAAATGAAAATTGATATGTTTTAATTTCACACAAATTTATGATTTCTCTCATGCAAATTTGTACCTTTAAACAGAAGTATATGTTTTGATGAATGCCTTGAAAAGTTAAAATAGATTAAACAGTTTAGTTGAGGAAAGAGAATGTCTTGGAATTTGATTAAAAATATCAGTCATTTTTTTGTTTAATTGGAAAATCCATAATTTAATTGCTATACAGTCTGGCTTATAGTGAGCATTCAATAAATATTTGTAAGTATTATTGTTAATTCTATTAACAATTATTAATTACAGATGGAGCTGTTAACAAATAGACCCTGAGTTTGAATTTTGTCTCTACTGATTACTTGCTTGGGCAAGTTGCATATGCTCTCCTTTTTTTTTTTTTTTTTTTTTTTAAGATTTTATTTATTTACTTGACAGAGACAGACAGCCAGCGAGAGAGAGAACACAAGCAGGGGGAATGGGAGAGGAGGAAGCAGGCTCATCGCATAGGAGCCTGATGTGGGGCTTGATCCCAGGACCCTGGGATGACGCCCTGAGTGGAAGGCAGACGCTTAACAACTGCTCCACCCAGATGCCCCCTGCCTATGTTCTCTGATTTCACTTTCTTTTTCTACAAAAACAGGTGCTCTTTTCCCAACACTGTATTCAATGTAAGATACAAAGCAGTGAGCCCTTTAGTCTAAGGGAGTTAAAAATAAAAATTCAAAAACATTACTATTAAAAACTCCTGAAATTTCCTTTTCTTCCGCTTTGGCAGATAATCTTTACATATCATGTATTGATACATATCATGTATCTCCCACAATTCCTTTCCTTCTGTGCCCCGGGCCACACTCGGACCTCAGCATCTCTCTAAGACCCTACTAACAGCTATGCTGGCCGGAGGTATTATCTTTCTTCTTCTCTCTTCACTGTAAGTAGTAGTCTAACTTCTTATCCTAACAGAGTAGAGTCAGAGAGAAAGAGATAGAGAATGAAATAGATAAATTATATTTAAGACATTTTATAGTTAAAAGTTATGTGAATTTTTTAGCATATCCTAGTGTTTCCAGTAGATGAAAATAATTCATATACTTCATATTTTTATGTTCCAGCTCATGTACACACACAGACACACACACAACCACACGCGCACATACCCAGTGCTTTAGTAAATGAAATGACAGAAGGAGTAGTTTTAATATAAGACATAAGTCAGTGTGAGATTTTGGACAGGAATTCTTTGACATTCTCAAGGCATAACTCTTGGAGAATGGAGAAAGAAACAAGCTAATTGTGTGTTTCATGCCTAAAGCACCTTGTAAAGATGTGAAACTGAACTTTTCAGAATTGAATGCTATCATGGTTTTTATCCTAAAGTTGGAAAAGTATTGCTTAAATGCAGCAGAAAATTGGTAAAAGGAAAGAAATGCTAACAAGATTATCAGAGTTGTAACTTTATACATATCGACTATACCTAGACCTAAGCAGAGACAGGAAAAAAATACAGGAAAATAATACTGGAAAAGTAACATTCCATAATCCACATCTTAACTATAACAAATATGGATGCTACATCAATTTTTTATTAATACTATTGACTGTCTGGGTTCATATGAAATGAAGTACTTTCAATCAAATAAGTATTACTTAATATGTGTGCCGATTAGTCAAATAAGTGATGCTATTATACTTTGTCCTTTGGGTGAGCAAACTTTCTATAAAGAATTTTACATTTTAAAAA
Organism: Ursus americanus; assembly: GCF_024610735.1. Lineage (NCBI taxonomy): Eukaryota > Metazoa > Chordata > Mammalia > Carnivora > Ursidae > Ursus > Ursus americanus. The sequence goes on along the minus strand of NC_142135.1, from coordinate 49,264,481 downwards.
TTATGTCTACTATGCACTTAAAATTTCTGTGGCAGAAGTGGGTATGGAGCAATGGCACACATATCCGAGAGGCAGGATCCCACCCATTTCCAAGTCAGTTTGTTTAGGAATAAATGGTTGGACTCTCCATAGTTAGGAACTTGCAATATCTTCATTACATGCATTTTAAAAAATAGGCAACATCATTGCTGGAGCTACCCACGTGGGGAAGATGAGTGCAACAAAGTCCATTCTTTAGAAATAGATGAATAAGCAAGTGGGACAAATGGCTTGGAAATAATAGGTTAAGTAAAAAACTTAAATGAAAGTAATTACACATCTCCAAGCATATTTTTGGTAGTAAATAATTTTAGGGTATATTTTAACAATTCCATAGGAAAGTTTCATATGTAATATCATACAGAGAAATAGTAAGAATATAGTAATTTACCACAGAAATGAAACAGCTTATGAGCCAGCAAACTTCATGGGGTCCTCCTTGTTGGTAGCCTTGATATTGTGTACCAGTCAGTTTCCTTCTGAGCCCTGCCCCAAGTCTTCATGAAATCTTAAACCATCCAATCAGACATTGTTAGAGCTAATAAAGACCTTATAGGTCAAATATCCAATGAGTTCAGGCTACAGTTAGGACAGTAATTTAGAGTTTTAGTTCCAGATTCATATAAATAGTTTTGGGGAAATCTAGTTTTGGGAATTCCATTCATATCTTTAGGACACTATGCTGTCTCATTCATTCTGTGCTTTTGTGTATTTCTTGTTGGAAGCTAAATTTTATTGCTGCAGGAAAGAGATTGGTGAAATAAAAAGTTGTTGAATGCAGTCAAACAGTTTCACCCAGGAAAGCTGAACACAAGTCAAACAGTTTCACCCAGGAAGGTTGCTCAAAAGCAGATGGGAGTACATCAAGCAGTAAAGCTAAGTTAAATAAAAAATGGGCAGGAGGCTATTAATAGGATGCTTTAGTCAGTTTAGAAGTTCTTACAACAGAGAAATCAAAACAAAAGCAGAATGCGTATAAATGTAAAAGAACAAGCATTCTAGAAGAACTACTTCTCCAAGGCAAATAGTTTTAAAGAAACAATTCTAGTTGTTTAAAGAAGAGTTAAATAAGGTCAGTTCAAAGCACAGAAATTATAACGTGAAAAACCTCAACAATATTTATAAATGGATTACTGAGAATGTGTCAGCAAACAGAAATGTGTCCTTTGCAAAATAAAGAGCATGGACTGCATAATGAATGCAACCCAATGCATGTACCAATACTATATGAATATATTGCTATAAAATATTGAGTCAAAGCTTAATTTGAATGAAATATAAATATTTAAAATATAGAACATACTCCATGTAGTGACACATAGATTTTTTAAAAGCCACACATGAACTAGGCAGAATGATTGTATGGATGGATTTAATACAAATTTCACTGGTGTGCACATCATTAAAACTATATTCTATGCATTCCTATCTAGCAAAATTGAGTATTCACTTACTTTCTACTAAATTTGGCTTTTTATTTGTCCATAAAAGAGACTTGCATGTATTTGGTTCAATTTATACCAAAAACACACAGGAGAGGTTGGATTTATGATTCATAAGCTCTGGGCACCTCAGCAAACTAATAGTGATATCACTTTCTATTTAAATTTTAGGGGACAAACAAGTACATCTTTTGTATCGCACACAAATTAATATTATTATGTTCTTTGGACATAAGTACCTTAAAAAAGAAATCCTTAGACATTTCTTTTGTCCAGGGAGGACTATGAAAAATCTACTGAGACACTAAGACCTTAAAAGGTTTGAGAATTTGTGAAATGCATTATTTTTGCAGCCTTGTCCAAATCCAAACCTGAATGACTACCAAAGAAGTGGCTTTAGTTGTTGGAAATGCAATATTTTTATTTTAAGTGGGATGTTTGCATTTATTAGTGAAGTGGGTAAATTAACACCTTGGCTTTATTATATTCCTCAAAAAACAAGATTAGAGTAGGTTTAAAAATTATTAATATAATTTAAGGAACTACGTTTCAGGTATTAAGATTTAAGGCAGATAAATATGCATAGGCAAAGAATCATTACACTTATAGCCATTAGTTGCAGTACATGTTCAAGACATTCTAGTGTACACAGAGCTCACCTAATTATTGTAAATAAAACAGTAAAATGAAAGGGGAAATGTCGACATATACACATCATATTGATCATAGTTGGCTTTAGGTAGTATGGACATTTAGAAATATTAATTCCCTTTTGAGCCACGGATATGGGTTATCTTTCCATTGATTTGTATCTTCTTCAATGGAAGTTTTCAGTATATAAATATTCACTTCCTTGGTTAAACTTATTCCTAAGTATTTTATTATTTTCGATTTTATTTCAAGTAAGATTTTTAAAAAATTTCTTTTCAGATTGTTCATTGTTAAGGTAAAGAAATCCCACTCATCTTTGTATATTGATTTTATATGCTGCAATGTTATGAAACTCATTTGTTAGTTCTCACAGTTCTTTGGTGGCATCTTTAGGATTTCTGTATATGAGATCATGTCATCTGAAAACAGAGGCAATTTTACATGGTTCTTTAAAATTTAAATGCCATTATTTCTTTTTCTTGGCCAATTGCTCTGGCTACAACTTCTAATTCTATGTTGAATGAGAGTGGTAATAAAGGGCATTCTCGTCCTGTTCTGGATTTTAGAGGGAAAGGTTTCTAGTTTTCACTGTATGATGCTAACTTTGGGCAAATCATATATGGCCTTTATTATGTTTAAGTATAATCCTTTTATATCCAATTTGTTCAGAATTTTTAATAATAAAAGAATATTCAACTTTGTCAAATGCCTTTTTGCATCTATTGAAATGAACAAATTATTTTTAACTTTCATTGTTTAATGTGGTGCATCACATTTGTTGATCTGTGTATGTTGAACCATCTTTGCACCCCAGGGTGAATGCCACTTGACTGTGGTACATGATTTTTTTAATGTGCTGTTGAATCCAGTTTGCTATGTTTTACTGAGGACTTTTGTATCTATATTCATCAGTGTTATAGGTCTATAGTATTCCTTTCTTGTGGTGACTTTATCTGATTTTGGTATCTGGGTAATACTGGCCTTGTAAAATGAGTTTTGGAGTGTTCCCTCATCTTCAATTTTGGAAGATTTTGAAATTGGCATTATTATTTTTTAAATTTTTGGAGTAATTCACCCATGAAGCCATCTGGTCCCGGGTTTTTCTTTGTTGGGAGGTTTTTGATTAGTAATTCAATCTGCTTACTCTTTTTTTAAAATTTAAATTTATTTTATTTACATTCAATTAATTAACATAGAGTGTATTACTAGTTTCAGAAGTAGAGTTCAGTGATTCATTTGTTGTATATAACACCCAGTGGTCATTACATCATGTGCCCTCCTTAATGACAATCACCCAGTTGCTCCATCCCCCCACTCCTCTCCCCTCCAGCAACCCTCAGTTTGTTTCCTATGGTTAAGGGTCTCTTATGGCTTGTCTCCCTCTCTGATTTGGTCTTGTTTTATTTTTCCTTCCCTACCTCTATGCTCCTCTGTTTTGTTTCTTAAATTCCACGTATGATCAAGTGGCCAACGGACACATGAAAAAATGCTCAACATCACTCTGCAGCAGGGAAATACAAATCACAACTACAATGAGATACCACCTCACACCAGTCAGAACGGCTAAAATTAACAAAACAGGAAACAACAGATGTTGGTGAAGATGTGGAGAAAGGGGAACCCTCTTACACTGCTGGTGGGAATTCAAACTGGTACAGCCACTCTGGAAAACAGTATGGAGGTTCCTCAAAAAGTTAAAAATAGAGCTACCCTACAACCCAGCAACTGCACTTCTAGGTATTTACCTTAAAAATACAAATGTAGTGATCTCAAGGGGCACCTGCACCCAATTTTTATAGCAATCTGCTTACTCTTACTGCTCTGTTCAGACATTCTATTTCTCCATGCTTCATTCTTGGTACGTTGTATGCTTCTAGAAATTTAACCAGTTTTTTCTTTTAGGTTGTCCAATTTTCTATATAATTATTTATTATTAGTCTCTTATGATCTTTTTTATTTCTCTATTAACAGTTGTAATGTCTCCCATTTCAAGTATAATTTGAGTCCTTTCTCTTTTTTTCTTGATTATTCTTTTAAAGTCTTTTCAGTTTTTTTCAAGAACCAGCTTTTAATTTTGTTGATCTTTTCTATTATTTTTCTACTCTCTATCTCATTTATTTCTCCTCTCATCTTTATTGTTTCCTTCTTTCTGCTAGCTTCATTCTTAGTTTGCTTTTCTTTTCTTAGTTCCTTGATGATAGTATTAGGTTGTTTGAGAGATTTCTTTCCTTAATGTATACATTTGTAACCATAAACTTTAGAGCACTTAGTAATTAAGTTGCTTTTAAAACTTAAATAAGGAATAAGGAATTCACATGTATAGAAAAATAAATACTATTCTGACCGTGACATGGGCCTAATACTTTTGATAATTGAAGGAAGTATGAAGCCTGGTGGAAAAAAATAATAGTAGTAGAAGAAGTATATTTTGGCCCTGCTGTTAATTTTTTAAAAGATTTATTTATTTATTTTAGAAAGAGAGAGAGAGAGAGAGAGAGAGAGCAAGCAGAGGGAGAGAGAAACTCAAGCAGACTCTGTTCTCAGCACCAATGTGGGGCTTGATTTTATGATCCTGCCGGGAATGGCCAGCAATCCCTGTACTGAAGGATGAAAGATTACTCCAAACTTTGCTGTGAAAGAGAGGAGAAGGTAATGGATCAACGCTCAGAGACGAGACTCTTTGCTCTTCTTTGTTCCCACTTTTATCGGTCCTTCAGGATAATTACAAATCCTTATCACTGTTTCTCAAACAGGTGATGTGTGAAAGGGGGCTCACTGAAACTGGGAGGATCTGTTTACGGGAAAGATACAATATGCGAATCTGCGTGTTCTACAAGTTCCGCTAAACATAGCCTAGGGTACAATGCCTTCATCTCTTAGACCACAGGACTGCTGTTTGGGCTAAAAAAGCTTGGGGAAAGACAACTCCCTGCGGCGAGCAACGGCTGAGTGGTCACGTAGGCCTCGGCATTCCAAAGGCCTACGGCCTTCTTGGAAACGTTCCATTCCCCGCAGCGGCCTCTGTGTTACATTTTAGCAAAACGGGTATTATGGCTGATTTCATGCTCTTCATTAACCCCAACAACGACCTTAGCCAAACCAAGTGTCAGGTCACTTAACTGGACTGCGCCACGCAGGCCCCCTCCCCATGTTAATTTTGAAAACTAAAACACTGTCCAAAGTGGTATATCCTAGAACAGTGTTATGCTAATATCTCTGAGGAGTTTTTGAAAACACAAACCTGATGACGAAGGACAAGATTAAGTTTTATATCTTGGGCAGAGGCAGTATAAAGACAGGTTCTCTATAGTCCCTTCATTTATAGAGTAACATATTGACTAATATATTGACAGTTCAGTTTAAAATTATCTCAGGGCTCTAAATCCTGCCCACATTTAAATTCAGATTGACACTACTCAGGACATCAATATACTTTCTATATGTTCAATAACATAAAGGCACAACCTCAAAACCACATTAAAACTAAAGTCACATGCAATACTGGGAAAATATCTTATGCCTGTTACAGACTTTCTTAGTTGAAATATTTTTTAAAGGAAGATTGCAAACTCTATTTCACTGATGGGGCCTCAAAGATGACAGAATAAATAACTGTGTTTGTATCCTAGTTATAGAAGTAATTATGTAATCAAGAGAGCAAGGAGGCTTTGATGCTCCTGTTTTCTCTCTGATAATAGAGGTCACAAAATAAGAAACCATTTTATATTGAAATATATAATTTTGCCATATTTTTACATTGAATTGTATTTAAAAGAATATTCTCTATGAATCGTTAACTATGGTATCTCAATATCACAGCCATTCCTAGAGAAACAACTTATTCAAATATGAAGGAGAAAGTGTACTTTGCTGTTCACATGGGAGAGAGAATAGATTTTTTGAGTTCAGAGATAAAAAACTTTTTATAAATATCTCAGTCCTTATGTATTTGAATGTTATAGCAACAAAAGCAATTATGGCTTGAAACTCTTGTATTTGACATACTTTTAATGATCAAATTTTATTGTGCTACTGGGATGAAAACATATGAGTTTAGAATATATATTTCCTACCCATTTTTATTTGAAGTTATGTGAACCCATATGATATTTGCACTAGGCGATGATAGTGCGGTGAGAGGACTTTCCCTTTTTTTTTTTTTTTTTTTGTAGTTTTAGGATTTTATTTAAATTACAGTAAGTTAACATATAGTGTAATACTAGTTTCAGGAGTAGAATTCAGTGATTGATTCTACTTACATATGACACCTAGTGCTCATCCCAACAAGTGCCCTCCTTAGTACCCATCAGCCATTTAAACCACCCACTCCCCCCCCCCACCTCCCCGGCAATCCTCAGTTTGTTTTCTATAGTTAGGAGTCTGTTTTATGGTTTGCCTCTCTTTCTCCCTCTTTTATTACCCCCTTATGTTCATCAGTTATCGTTCTTAAATTCCACATATGAGTAAAATCATATGGTATTTGTCTTTCTCTGATTTATTTTGCCGCTATGGAAAGCAGTATGGAGTTTCCTCAAAAAGTAAAAAATAGAACTATCCTATGATCCATTTATTTTTAAATATCTTGCTCTATTATTTTACTTTTGGACAATTCTTTATTTTTCCATTGGAAATATTGCAAGACTGTTTTGATTAAGATTTTTAAAAATCATCTGATTATATTTTAATCAGTGAGAATAATGAGAGGTTATATAATTATTATTAAAGACCTACACAAATAATGGAGGAGAGTTAGTCTTGATTGATATTCTAATTAAATGTTCTGTTATAATTTTATTTACAGTATTCTTCAAAAACTAAAAAGCTTAGTCTATTATCACGTTAGCATCATAAAGAGCTTTACCTCAGAAGGAGGAAGGCATAAATGTGCATGACATTTTTGAACAACTTCAGGCCATTTGGAATGGCTACCTTAAACAGTGTGTGATCTTAGTAGAGGGCAAAAATATAAAGCTTTAATGTAAGTTAGTTCTATATTATGCTTCCTATTTTTAAGTTAATGTCATCATTATTTGTTTTCACCCAACATATACTATGAAAATCATTACCAATACTTCCTTTTATTTTCCTGATTTCAGTCTTATGTTATTTTATAACGACTCTATATGTAATTGTTGATTAACATTTGTATTAACATCATGAACAACAATAATGCCACTGAACAGATCTACTACTCCCAAACCCACCATGTGATACTCAATCTTATTTGTCACTTTATTTCTCTTTCCTTACATTCTAGTACTCCTTTCTGCTTAGTACTATTGAGTTAACTCTGTCTATATTTACTGAACTCTGCCTACTATAAAATCAATGAGTCCTACATATTACTACTGTTAAAATCTTTTTTGAATATAGTTGTAATCATGTCATAGTCCTTAGGAAAAATTTTCAATAACTTATATTTTTTGCCCACCAATAAAATAACTCATAACCTCTTTTATAGCTATTTTCCAATAATATCATTTGATTTAATACGATTTGATAATATCTTAAGATAATAGGAATAATAAACCTACAGGAATCATAACCTGTGTAGGAAACATATAATGTAGGAATTTTATGATATAGGATTGTATGGCATGGGAATAGTAGCCTGGGATAAAATAATAGTAATAATAATAATAATAATAATAATAATACAATTGACTCTGAACAACACAAGTTTGAACTTCATGGATCCCCTTCCATGTGGATTTTTTTTCAATACGGTATTATAAGTATAATTCTCTTCCTTATGATTTTCTTAAAAACATTTTCTTTTCCCTAACTTACTGTAATTTTATATTTTTATTTTTTAAAGATTTTATTTATTTATTTGCGATAGAGAGAGAGAAAATATGAGCAGCGGGGAGCGGCAGAGGGGGAGGGAGAAGCAGGTTCCATGCTGAGCAGGAAGCCTGAGGCAGGGTTCATTCCCAGAACCCTGGGATCATGACCTGAGCTGAAGGCAGATGCTTAACAGACTAAGCCACCCAGGCACCCCTCTAATCTACTTTATTATAAGAATACTGTACACAATACATATAACATACACAATATGGGTTAACTGACTATTTATGTTATTGGTAAGACTTCTAGTCAACAGCTATTAGTTGTTAAGGCTTTGAGGAGTAAAAAGTTATACATGGATTTTCAAATGCATGGGGGTTCAGACCCCTAATTTCTGCATTGTTCAGGCCTCAACTGTGTCTTAGTTCACAAACATTATACTTGCTATTCTGAGTTAAAACCCTATGCTTTTGTTTGGTATTCTTTTGCCTAGTCCAGACACCAGCATCATGGCCATAGTAGCCCATCAAAATTCTCTAAATCAGGATATTCTGTAGTTGATGCAACTAACAAACTGTCATTTTAATAGACAACAACTGTACACTCAAGACTAAGTACAAAAATTGTTACTACCAAATAGTTCTAAAGAGTGAACAAAAGCAGTCTGGAGCGGACTCAAAACTTGAAGCAAGCTACCATCTTGAAATAAATTTCCAACTTTTTTGGCCTTTCTTTGAAGAAGACGCAGCCATAGCAACTACAGAAGAGAACAGCTAAATCTCCAATGGAAAGCCCACTATCTTACTGCCCAGAGAAATCAGGGAAGGAATCTGAAACAACCAAAGTTACCTGAGACTAAAGGTATTTTTGAAAGGAGAATGTCAAAAAGGTAAATGATAAATTCTGAGCCTAAACTTTGCTCAAGTTTCTAGTAACTCCTGAGCCACATACATGTGGAGAAGATTAAAACTGCAGCCCATTACAGATATTATACATTATGAAGTTTTAATATAATGAAGTTAAACATCAAGAGAAACACAGATATCAATATTACTTGGATTACTATAACAGAACCCCAAGTCCCATGACATTGTCCAGTGTAAACTAAAACTATCTGAAAATAAAATAAAATAAAATAAAATAAAATCACCTGACTGATGAAGAACCAGGAAAACCACTTCTGAAGGGAAAATACAACAGAATTCAATCTTGAAATAACTCAAATGAGAGGATAATGGATTAGCAGACCTGGACATTATAGCAACCATTTTAACTATGCTTAATTTGTTAAAAAAAAAGATTAACTATTAATAAATGAAAAGATAGAAAAATCTCAGGATAAAAATAAAATATATTATGTTATTATATATACATATATCACACATATGTATATATCTGTATTTGCATAAATGTGCACATACACAATACGAATGAAATATTAGAAATAAAAATATATGGAAGTTTTAAAAGTAATCATATGAACTCACCAAAGGACTGGAGATGTCAGAATAAAAAATAAACTTTGAGACAGATTAATAAAAATTATCCAATTTTAAGAAAAGTTAGTAACAAGATATGATAAAGAATATGAGCTGACTCTCAGGACCTATGGGGACCAGTATCAAAAGGTCAAATGTATAACAAATGGCTAACAGACACATGAAAAAATGTTCAAAATCATTAGCCATCAGGGAAATTGAAATCAAAACCACACTGAAATACCACCTTACACCAGTTAGAATGGCAAAAATAGACAAGGCAAGAAACAACAATTGTTGGAGAGGATGTGGAGAAAGGGGATCCCTCCTACATTGTTGGTGGGAATGCAAGTTGGTACAGCCACTCTGGAAAACAGTGTGGAGGTCCCTTAAAAAGTTAAAAATTGAGCTACCCTATGATCCAGCCATTGCACTACTGGGTGTTTACCCCAAAGATACAGACGTAGTAAAGAGAAGGGCCATATGCACCCCAATGTTCATAGCAGCAATGTCCACAATAGCTAAATCGTGGAAGGAGCCAAGATGCCCTTCAACAGATGACTGGATTAAGAAGTTGTGGTCCATATATACAATGGAATATTACTCAGCTATCAGAAAGAACGAGTTCTCAACATTTGCTGCAACATGGACGGCACTGGAGGAGATAATGCTAAGTGAAATAAGTCAAGCAGAGAAAGACAACTATCATATGATTTCTCTCATCTATGGAACATAAGAACTAGGATGATCAGTAGGGGAAGAAAGGGATAAAGAAAGGGGGGGTAATCAGAAGGGGGAATGAAACATGAGAGACTATGGACTATGAGAAAAAAACTGAGGGCCTCAGAGGGGAGGGGGGTGGGGGAATGGGATAGGCTGGTGATGGGTAGTAAGGAGGGCACGTATTGCATGGTGCACTGGGTGTTATATGCAACTAATGAATCATCGAGCCTTACATCGGAAACCGGGGATGTACTGTATGGTGACTAACATAATATAATAAAAAATCATTAAAAAAAAAAAAATAAAAAATAAATAAATAAATAAATAAAAATAAATAAAAACACACTTATAACTATGACTGGTGAGGATAAAAATGTATATAAATAAAATTTGTATGCCAACTATGTATAAAGGATTGTGGGGAGCAGAACTACAAAATTTCAAAATTTCCAGTTTTTATATGAAAGGTAATATTAACATAAGTAGAATCAAATATTATTAATGTACACTTCAATTTGTAGAGCAACCACTAAATGCAACAGGTTAGAGCTAAAGGTGCAAAATATAATACAGTTAAAAAAATATAATATCCTAAAAAAAATCCAATCATCCAAAAAACACATGAAAGGGAAAAACTGAGAAACTAACCAACAAACAAAATACACAGGGAAAAGAACTCATAACAAATCTTAAGAAGAATTCAAATCTAATCTTATTAATATTTATATTAAATGACAATGGTCTAAGGTTTTAAACATGGCAATTAAAAATCAGAGATCAAAAGAATGAACAAAAAAAGAAAGAGCCAAAAATGCTGCCAATAAGACTTATGTATTTTTTAAAGATTTTATTTATTTATTTATTTGAGAGAGAGAGAGAAAGAGGGAGAATGAGCAGAGGGCAGGGACAGAGGGAGAGAAAGAAGCATAATACTGGCAGAGCAGGGATCCCAGGACCCTGAGATCATGACCTGAACCAAAAGCAGATGCTTAACTGACTGAGCTACCCAAGCACTCCAGGACTCATATTTTTAACATAAAGGTACAAAAAGGTAGATAATGTATGTAAAATGTATGTAAAAAGATGTAACATTAAAATTATACATTAAATAAAAAGCCTTACCAAATTTAAAAAGATTGATATCATAATGAATATCTTTTCTGACTATAATAATATGAAACTAGAAATCATTAATAAGAGGAACCTGGAAAATTCTAAATATATGGATACTAAACACAGTCCTGAAAAACCAATAGGTCAAAGAAGAAATCAAAAGGGAAATCAAAAAATATCTTAAAACAAACTAAATTGGAAATACAACATACCAAAACTTATGGGATGCAGCCAAAGTAGTTGTAAGAGAAATAGAAGTCATTCAAATTAGAAAGGAGGAAGTAAAAATGCCTCTGTTTGCTGATGATCAAATCTTTGACCTAGAAAATTCTAGACACTATCAAAAAACTCTTAAAATTAATAAAGCATATCAATAAAGTTCAGGATACAAATCAATGTTAAAAAAACACAGTTACATTTCTATGCATTAACAATGAACTATCTGAAAAAGAAATTTTAAAAAATCCCATTTATAATAGTTTCAAAAGCAGTAAAATATTAGGAATTAATTTAACCAAAGAAGTTAAATATCAACACACTGAAGACTGTAAGACATTAATGAAAAAAAAAATTGAAGAATAAGTAAATGAACAGATATCCCATGTTTACGGATTGGAAGAATTAATATAATTTTAATGTTCATACTACCCAAAGCCATCTATACAGTCAGTGCAATGCTTTTCAAAATTCCAATGATATTTTTCTTTCTTTCTTTTTTTTTAAATTAGTTTCAGAAGTAGAATTTTGTGATTCATCTGTTGCATATAACACCTAGTGCTCACTAGATCAAGTGCCCTCCTTAATGCCCATCACCTAATTATCCCATGCCCCCACCTACCTCCCCTCCAGCAACCCTCAGTTTGTTTCCTAGAGTTCAGCATCTCCAGTGGCATTTTTCACAGAAATAGAAAAGAACATTCTAAAATTCATATGGAATAATAAACGAACCAGAGTAGCCCAAGGAATTTTGAGAAAAAACAAAGCTGGAGACATCATGTTTCTTGATGTCAAACTGTGTTACAAAGCTACAGTAACCAAATCGGTAAGGTACTGGCAAAAAGAAAACAGGCACATAGACCAATGGAAGAAAAGTGAGAGCACAGAAATAGACCCATGCCTAGATGGCCCACTAATATTGACAAAGGAGCCAAGACTACTCGCTGGGGAAAGGATAGTCTCTTCAATTAATGATGTAATGAAAACTGGATATTTATATGCAAAAAAGAAAAAAAGAAAAAAAGAAAAGAAAAGAAAGAAAAAAAGAAATTGGACCCATATCTTATACCACCCCCAACATTAAATTGAAATGGATTAAAGACTTAAACATAAGACCTGAAACCATAAAACTCCTAGAAGAAAACTTAGGAGAAAAACTCCTTGACATTCATTTTGGCAATGATTTTTTTTTTTATGACACCAATATCACAAACAACAATAATAAAAATAAACAAGTGGGGTTATATCACACAAAGAAGCTTTTGCACAGCAAAAGAAACAATAAACAAAATGAAATGTCAACCTACTGAATGGGAGAAAATGTTTGCAAACCACAGATCTGATAAAAGATTCACAAAATATACATAAGAAACTCATGCTGCTCCATAGCAAGGGGAAAAAATTCTGATTAAAATAAATAGGCAGAATTAGACATTTTTTCAAAAAGAGACATACAAATAGCCAACAAGTACATGAAAATGTGCTCAACATCACTACTCATCAGGGAATGCAAATCTAAACAACACTGAGATATCACTTCACACATGTTAGAATGGCCATTTCCAAAAAGACAAGTGACAACAAAAGTTGGCAAGGATGTGGAGAACGGGCAATCTTTCTGCGCTATTGGTGGGAATAATGTAAATAATGGAAAAGAGTACAGAGGTGTCTCATCAAATTTAAAATAGAACTTTCATATGATCCAGTAATCCCACTTCTGGATATATATCCAAAAAAGATGAAGTCACTATCTCAAAGAGATATCTGCACTCCGACATTCATTGCAGCATTATTCACAATAGCCAAGACAAGGAAAAATCCTAAGTGTCCATAGATAGTTGAATAGATAATGGAAATGTAGTGTGGATATTATTCAATATAATTTGGCCATAAAAAAAGAAGATTATGACATTTTCTATAACATGGATGGACCTGGGAAGCATTGTGCTAAGGGAAGTAAACAACACAAAGAAACTGGGTGGTGGGCACTACGGAGGGCACGTGATGTAATGAGCACTGGGTGTTATATGCAAATGATGAAAAACTGAACTCTACCTCTGAAAATAATAATACACTATATATGTTAATTATTTGAATTTAAATTAAATTAAGAAAATTAGATAACATTTAAAAAACAACACAAAGACAAATAATGCATGGTATTACTTGTATGTGGAATCTTTTTTAAAAAATTAAATACATAGAAACAGAAGGTATAATGATGGATAAGTGGTGCATAGTGTTTTCCAGGGGCCGGGGGCATAGGAAATAGGGAGATTTTGGCCAAAAGGGTACAAATTTTCAGTTATAAGATGAATAAGTTCCAGAGATCTAATGTACAGCATGATGACTATCGTTAACAATACTGTATTGCATATTTGAAAGTTACTATGAGAGTAGAGTTTTATATTCTTGCCATAACAACAACAAAACTGTAATTATGTGAGGGGAAGGATGTGTTAACTGCCCCTACTGTGATAAACATTTTGCAATATATACAAATCAAATCTTCATTTTGTAACACCTTAAACTTACACAATATGTCAATTTCATCTCAATAAAGCTGAAGAGAAAAGAAAAAATTGCCTACAGACTGATTTAAATTTTCAGGGAATTAAGTATCTTAAATGTATAGAGAAAAAGTGATTGCTTTAGCAGATTCTATACTAAAGTCATATTAAGCATTTAAAATTCTCCTATTTGCCTGCCCTCTAGGATATCCCCAAAGCTAATAATGGAAAACTGAGTAAAGAATGTTAGCAGTACCTACATGAATATTTAAAAAAACAAAACAAAACACTAGAATCCAAATCCTTTTAAAATAACAAATATGGATCTGAAACGACTAAGAGCCTTTAAAAATAATTAAACAAGAAACAAAATGGGAGCATCTGGTTGGCTCAGTTGGTCAGTCATCCGACTCTTGATCTCATCTCAGCTCTTGATCTCAGAGTCATGAATTTGAGCCCTGCCTTGGGCTCCATGCTGGGCATGTAGCCTACTTAAGGAAAAAAAAAAAAAAGAAAAGAAAGGAAAAGAAAAAAATATAAGACACTATGAATAGATTATGAAATATTTTTAAATGACCATTATCCTGAATATATAAAAAGGCACAAAACAAAAAAATTAGAATTGTTGACTAAAGAATTAGAAAGCAAAATACATAATTTTCTGCTTTCTAAAATTAAACTGAGAGGCCAGTCATTATTCCATTCCTTCAACTGATACCACATTTGATTTTTTAACACTAAACAGTGACAGAAGCAGAATAAAAAAGATTTACGTAGCTCCCAAATCCCTGCACAATATGAAATAATACATAACAAATGTTAGTAAATGATTAGTAAAGGAATACAGTAATTAGATGTATTATTAAAGTTTAAATATATTTTTAAATATTATAAACAATTTAAATATTGTTATGAGACAATTAAATCTAATAAAAAGCAAATATCTGACTAACTGAAGACAATTTAAAACAAGAATTAAAAAAAAAGCTCCCCAAACAGAAATTACATGCCAGGCAAATGTTTGAAAATAAAAGGAAGAGACAAAAACATTAAATTAAAATCAAGAGTATTTTAAAATTTATAAAAAGTAAAAGCTGCAAGACAAAAGAAGGTAATTTTTTTGTTACCCTAGAAGATTCTAGCAATATAACTTAAAAACGTTTTAGAATCACAGAGAGTAGTTTTTAGAACGTATGATTTGGTGATTATTATCTTATCTATTAAGGTTAAAGTAAACAAGTAAAAGAGAGCGCAGATAATTGAAAACCGATATTTAATGAAACCAAAATGCAAAATTATCGATAAATATTAAAGTTTTACTTATACAAACAAATACTATCTCTGGTAATAACAGAATAATACAATATGTTACTCCAAGCTAGGCCACAAAGGAAGGTATTTATTCCATAAAATTAACAAGTGGATTGAAAATAGAAGCATCACACCTTAACTTCAATTTATAGTAACTTAAAAAGATTTTCTGAGGAAAAGGGACACCTGGATGCCTCAGTCAGTTAAGCATCTGACTCCTGATTTTGGCTCAGGTCATGATCTCAGGGTCCTGGATTGATTCCTGCATTGGTCTCCAGACTCAGCGGTGAATCTGCTCGAGATTCTCTCTCCTCTCCCTCTGTCCTTCCCCCCTACTAAATTAAATAAATAAATCTTAAAATCAATCAATCTTTAAAAAAATAAAAATAAAGTAAAATTAGAATGACTATTTAAAAGGTAAAAAAATATTAAATACCAAGTCTATTATAGTAGATTTGAAAATCTGAATAAAATTAAGTTTTGAAAATGAAGTTTTCATAAGTCGTCATAATTGTGGTATATCATAAAATCTTCTCTATCATTAATATTTATGAAAATGTCATAATTAAAACAAGAAGAGATAGTGAACTACATAAACCAACCCAAATGGGAAAGATGAGAAAATAAAGCCTGACCAAATACCATACCCAGAGATTTCCAGGACAATTCTGCCAAACCGTTTCATGGAGTGAATTATCCCCATACTACACTAATTATTCAGGTGCACAGAAAATGATGAAAACCTCTTTGAGGGTACTTAGTGGTGAGTTCACATGGAGGACATGTCTGGGCTATGAGTCCCCCTGGGCACAGTCATACAGGTAAATTGTGTGTGTTGAGAAGAACAAAGCTAACACTAAATTAATATCTTGCCACAGTAAATGTGTTCTGATTTGTCCCGTTACAGAGGTGCAGGTCCCAGGAAAGATTCTATTAGTGCTGCTCTATGATATTTTTGTGATAAACAGGGAGTAAATAAACAGCTTCAGTGAAACTAACTGCTTTTAAGTGAAAATGTTATTGAAATTCACATCCACTTTCCCAAGGGCTGAATTATTTCTGAAATATTAAGCAGAATGTGAAAATAATCCACGGATATCCTTCAAGACCAACACTGATTGCCAGAGTCCAGGTGATTTATAGATTAAGTAATAAAGCTCATAGATCTGGGAGTTCATGTGGAGGTTATTTCCAGACTCCAAACCTCTAAAGGAACATGTCCATACGTATAAATGAGATTGAATATATACAGCGATGTGAATAGGTTCAGAAGTAAATTATTACATTGATAAGTATCCCATTGAGTCAAATCCTAAAACAATAAAATTGCCACCCACAAGTGGCTATTGAGCACTTAAAATGCAGGTAGTCCACATTAAGGTGTGCAATAAGCTTAAAATACACACCTGATTTTGTAGGCTTATTAAGAAAGGAGAGAAGGAAAGAGGAAGGGAGGGAGAGGAGGAAGGCAGGGAAAGGAGGGAGGGAGGGAGATAGGAAGGAAACTTTAAGTTTCAGGTGTAGGCTGCTGGGTAAGTCAATAAGTAAGTGTGTGATTTGTATCAACTGCAAACAACATTATCTATATCTGTGCATTATGCCCTAGAGGTGAAGCACAAATCAAACAAAATTCCACTTTAAGACATAAACCAAAAATAGTTAAAACTGTTGTTTGGAAAATCCTAAATAAAATTCTCACAAGTACAACTTGGTCATATAGCAAAAGATCTCTCAAATGTTTTCAGCAAGATTTCTCCCATATTGGAAAGATGGTTACACACTTGGAAATCTATTACAATTATAAAATCAATGGAAAAACTAAAAATTGACTATATCATTAGTCATGAGAAATACAAAAACTTGACACATATATTTCTTGATAAAGCTATTAAGATTAGAAATAGCAGATTCCTTCCTTAGATAATACAGATGACATTTACCTCAAAGAGGATGTTTCTTACATAATTGAAGTTGAAAAATGGAGGCATTTCCATAATATCAAAAATTTGAAATAAATACCTCTTTTCTCATTTAAATACTTAATCTTATATTTGCCAATTAAATAAATGAAGAGATATAAACCAGAGAAAAAAATTAGATCCAAATAGGAAAATATCATTATTATTTGTGGATAAAATAATGAAGAAATACAACTGAGATATTTTAAGATAAATGAATATTCAGTAGTAGTATATATAAATTAAATATGGAAATATCAATAGGTGTTCTAAATTTTGACAATAACTGCTTTCATTCCTCAAGTAAAAAAAAAACCTAATATATAGGAATGATTTTAGAAAAATTGTAAGAAGCTTTGATGAAGAAACTAAAATTAAAAAGAAAAGAATACTGCCAAGAGCTACAGATAGGTCTCCAATAAATAGTAAGTCATACCTTAGTGGGAATACATGCCATCTTAAAGAAATAAATTCTTTCTAAAATAATTTATATGCTTGTGAAAAATTTAGTAAAATATCCACTCATTTTATTTTTAACTGATGTTAAAATTTCTTTGGCAGAAGAAATGGAGGGCAGGATAGCCAAAATAAATATGGTACTGAAAAGAATTAAGCCAAGATTTTCCTTACAAGAGGTCAAAACACAAAGCCACAATAGTTAATTGGGTCTGTGACAGAGATTACAATTTTTCCTCCCAAAAATTAATCTCTTTTTTTTTTTTAAAGATTTTTAAAATTTATTTGACAGAGAGAGACAGCCAGCGAGAGAGGGAACACAAGCAGGGGGAGTGGGAGAGGAAGAAGCAGGCTCCCAGCGAAGCAGGGAGCCCGATGTGGGGCTCGATCCCAGGACTCTGGGGTCACGCCCTGAGCCAAAGGCAGACGCTTAACCACTGAGCCACCCAGGTGTCCCCCAAAATTAGTCTCTGATTCTACTTTAGCACTAAGAATTTTACTTAGGTACATGGTTGTTCAGTTTAATTTACATTTCACATTTTCTTGGTGGCTAGACCTATATCTGTGACTAGATTCCGGCCGATGAATTTTAAGTGGAAGTGAAATGTACAGTTCTGGGTTATACTCTTAAAAGGCAGGATGCTTGACAGCTCTTCTTTGAAATAGTTGTCTTAGATTTTCAGTATGAAGCTGTTTGCTGGGGAGGGCAGAGCAATGAAATAAGGAGTGTGGATGTCCAATATTATGGAGATGCCATATCAGCTCTGAGCAGCTTATGTAAGAACTATTATGTGAGTGAGCAATAAATATCTCTATTTTAAAAATCATTATTATTTGGCCTTTGAAAAATGACACAGTATCTTAATTAATGTAGTGTGACATGAAAAAATGAAAAAGGTTAGCTCAAAAGTTTAATATATGATAAAGACATGAGCAGGGTAAGATGTTTATTATATGGAATAGTGTTTTTTAAAATAAGCTATTTGGCAAAACAAGAAAGTTGAGTCTATGCATCCTATGTACACCAACTAGATTCAGGTAATCAAACAAACATAAAATGTAAAACCAACAAGGTAAAAGATCACAAAGATTCTTCAGCTATCAAGAGGAGAGTTTTTAAAATTTTTATTGGTAAATACATAGAAGGAATTCAATATACATACATATATATACATACATATATATATATATATATATATATATATATATAAAGTGACTTCATAAAAATTAAAACTTGTTCTATAAAAATTATATGCAAAATTAAGGGACAGAAAATATACAAATGTGCCAGTAATCAGTAATATCTTTGCATTATAAAAACAGCTGTTTATTATATTGAAACTCACATAAAAGGAGTCAGAATTCCCTCTATACCACACTATACATACAGAAATTACAACTTACAGTAATCTCAAGGATATATTTTAACCAGTCTTCAATAATATTTCTTTTGGAATAAAAAATAGTTCATATTAAAGAAGATATGAAAATATTTCATGAACAGAGAGGAAAAGATTATGGGTTTTACTGATGACTAAAGCAATATGAAAATGACATGTTGTTACTTTACGTTAAAAAAAAGATCATATAATGTTGGAAATAGAAGGAACTTCAAGACTGTTTTATTGTTTTTAGAAAAAAAAGCAAAATGATGAATATGTGTATAGTCTATGCTTGCTGAGTAAAATATGTGATTTATTTATTTACATAAATAAAATTGACATTGTATATACTGCCTTTTACCATTTAGCATTAAGTATGCCTCTGGATGTTTTTAAATCTCCTGACATACTGAAAAAGTCAATTTGTATAGAATTTCATTATTTTCCCACCAGTGTATTATGATTCTTCATATTTAAGCTAGGTCAATAAAGATTGTAAAATGACTTTTTACCAAACAGATTTATAGAATAGGAAAGTTTACTAACCTCCAAGAAATTTTTTCTATTAATATTGTCTATTTGCTCAAGACTAGGATATAGCTGAAATTGATATATTCTTAAGGTTGATATTGAAATTATTATATCCATATTATCAGTAGCAAAAGTTGTTTCTGAGATAAATTGTCAGTATTTTTCCAACAGGAAGAAAAAACTAGGAAATGTCAAGTGTCTAACATGCTTCAAGACCATTGTGTTAAACACTTATCTTTCCACAACCAAAGCTAAGTGGGAGCAAATTTAGTTGCTTTTTAAAGGGACATAAAAAAGATAGAAAGGTGGGACACCTGGGTGGCTCAGTTGGTTAAGCGTCTGCATTGGGCTCAGGTGGGATCAAGCCCCACATAGGGCTCCTTGTTCAGAGGGGAGACTGCTTCTCCCTCTGCCTGCTGCTCCCCCTGCTTGTACTCCCACCCCCCTCACTCTCTGACAAATAAATAAATAAAATCTTTTCAAAAATTTGAAGTACATTACCTGAAATCTTATTTCAGCTAGTTATTTCTACCAATTTCACTCTTCCAAAAATCTGATGCAATTTTAATTTACTTACAAACTTACAGGAATACTTATTAAATATACTCCAAGGCCACCATCAGTGCATTATCCCAGTGAATGGCTAAGGTAGAATAAAATAATACAAATAAAAATTCATAAACAACAACAAAATAATGGCAAGCCCACCTTAAGATGCATTCCCCCCACCTCTTTCCTTTTAAATAGAGTTTATAATTATGAGATAGATCGTCTTTTCCATAATGCAAATCTACAAGGACAAAAACATATTTTGCATTTAAATTAGCACTGATTATACTGCAAATAATTCATGTTCTTTATTTTACTATCAAATTCTCTTGTGTAATAATTACCTTATGTATGTTTTTTATCCATTAAAAAAGAATATAATAGGGTATGCCTGGGTGATTCAGTTCATTAACTGTCTGACTCTTGGTTTCAGCTCAGGTCATGATCTCAGGGTCTTGAGATCAAAGTAGTGCATGGGGCTCCCTGCTCAGCAGGGAGTCTCTCTCCCTCTCCTTCAGCCCCTCCCCCTGCTCATGCTCTTGCTCTCTCTAAAATAAACAAATAAATCTAAAAAAAGAATATAATAGATGCCATATTTTATCATATCATTGATTTTCCAAGGAATGTATGGATTTTTATCAGCAACCCAATGTATATTAATAAAAGGCACAGTTGGCACTGTGATGAATGGATAAAGAAGAGGTAGTATATATATATATAATGGCATACTACTCAGCCATGAAAAAGAATGAAATCTTGCCATTTGCAAGATGTGGATGGAACTAGAGTGTATAATGCTATGCAAAATAAGTCAGAGAAAGACAAATACCCTATGATTTCACTTATATGTGGAGCTTAAGAAACAAAGCAGATGCGCATAGGGAAGGGAAATAATAGAGAGGGAGGCAAACCATAAAAGACTCAACTATAGAGAACAAACTGAGGGTTGCTGGAGGGGAGGTGGGCAGGGGATGGGTAATAGGTATTAAGGAGTACACTTGTGTTGTTATATGTAAACGATGAGCACTGGTTATTATATGTAAATGATGAATCACTATATTCTACTCCTGAAACCAATATTACACTATATGTTAGCTAACTAGAATTTAAGTAAAAACTTGAAACAAAACCAAACAAAATTTGCTGAATTATATTAGAGACTTATTATCAGCCCTTAGAGGCTACTGCCTCATCCCATAGATGGTTGATGTTTCTACAAAAGGTTTTTTCACATAGTTCACTAACATAGTAGCTCTCGCTATTAGCAAGTATATTTGACTCTTGATTAATTCAAAAGTTGGGTATATTGGTGGTGCATGAATTGGGGGGGTAAAAGTGTGAGAGAACAGAGAGTAAGAAGGGGAAAAAGGGATCTTACGTTTTTCCATATTGTGAGAAACAAACGATACTTTTAAACAGTGGTCAAAAAGTGTTTTGGCCACCATACCATAATAAATACTGTAGATTCACTTTCTATTAGTTATATTTATTTATAAAGCAGTTAAATTTGCTTTATCAATAATGAATAGTTGAAGAAAAGTGCTCATATATGGAGAGATTCACAGTAAAAAAGAGGGATGTTAACTTATATTTCTAATGGTTTTCTTGATCATTTTGATTTTTCTTAACAAATTTCAATGGCAGATTATATACCAAGATCAAGAGAGGCATTATCTCTCTGCAGTTTTATTACAATTTATATTTGTATACTCAGTGCTAGCTTTCAGGATTATATTCATTTGAAGCTTTTATCACAGAAATTTCTAACCACTAGTCAATTTTATGAGAAATATTTAGTTCACAATGAATTACATGGACTTTAGTCTTCTTACCATGCAATGTTAAAAAAAAAAAGCAAACCCCAAAACTGAGTCATCTGCCTCAATAACGTACAACTCCCACATTTCCTTTAGGACCCTCCATAAATTGTATATTGTTTGTGTTATGCTGAAATTTAAACCTAGGCACAGAGCATTGTGAACTGTTTTTCAAGTATTAATAAAGCCTATTTTTATTTTTTTGAGAAAACCATACAGATACCTGAAATTCACTGGATTGCTTTGAAAATACTGGTTTTTGCACATCATTTTAGAGACCATTACTTTGGAGCCAAGACTTACTACCACTGGTTTGTCATTCACTTATTCAATAATTCACTCATTCAACAAATAGTTAAGTACCTTCTATGTAACAAGCACTGTTCTAGAAACTGGGCATATAGAAATTAAAAAAAAAAAGAGAGATGATAATGTTCTGTCATGGTGTTCATTCTAGTAGGGGAATACAGATGATAAATAGGCATGTGTGATACCTATGTATATATATTTCACAGGGAAAAATAAGGCAAGGAAAAGATGTTGGGAATGAAGGGGAGGGTGCTCTTCAAATAATTCTGCAATGACCTCACTGAGCAGGTAACAACTGAGCAGATCCTGAAGCAGGTAAAGGTACCATGAGGTTCCTTGGAAATTAAGCATTCTAGAAAAAACAAACAAACAAGAAGCTAAGGCATGATTGAATTTGGTATATTTTAGGAAAAGCAAAGATAATAGTGGATCAGGGCAGTGGGAGACAATGGGAGAGTTACAGGAAATGAAGTCAGAGAATTTGGGGAGAAAGATGAGGTTAAATTGAAACTTTTAGGAGATTATATGGAAATTTGGATTTTATTCTGAGTGAGATGGGGAAGTAACTGGGAGACGTTTCAGAAGAGGGTGAAAAGATCTATAGTAGATTTGGAGAGAACTACTTTAGCTGCTGTGCCCTAAAGCCAGGGCTCAAACAGGCAGAAAGTAGGAGGCAAATCATGGTGGCTGGACTGAAGGTAGTAGTGATACAGGGAGTAAGACTCTTTTAGATTCAAAAGTAGAGCTAATGAGAAATACAAATGGATTGACTGTGGGACATTAAATATAGAGAAGAATCAAAGACTGCTCCGAGATTTCTCTCAAACTATTTGGCTAAAGATATAATTTTGGGAATTTAAAGTACAGAGATGGAATTTAAAGTAATAATATTGAACTAAATCTTGTGAATAGCGAGTGGGTAAGTTAAAGAAGTGAAAAAGTCCTAAGAGAGATTTCAGGTATGTAAATGTTTAGAAATCTAGGAAATTATTAAGAATTGGCATTTCCTATTTCAAAGTCAGTCAGTTGATTGACTTCAGAGCAGTCAACACTGAACATTCCCTTCCACCTTACATACAGTGGTTCTTCAGTAACTTGGCTCTGTTTTTTTTTTTTTTTTAATTTAAAATATTTTTTTTTAAAGATTTTATTTTATTTATTCGACAGAGATAGAGACAGCCAGCGAGAGAGGGAACACAAGCAGGGGGAGTGGGAGAAGAAGAAGCAGGCTCATAGCGGAAGAGCGCGATGTGGGGCTCGATCCCACAACGCCGGGATCACGCCCTGAGCCAAAGGCAGACGCTTAACCGCTGTGCCACCCAGGCGCCCCTAAAATATTTTGTTTTTTTAAACAGTACTGGATTCACAGAAAAATTGAGCAGATAGTACATGGAGTTCTCATATACCTCTCACCCTAATATACAGCTTCCCTGTATATTAACTTATTGTATAACTGTGGTACAATTGTTAGAAATCATTTGCCCACACAGGTACATTATTAGTAACTAGAGTCAGTAACTTACATGAAGATTTGCTCTTTGCAAATCTTCGGTCTTCAGCAAACACATAATGATATGTACCCACTGTACAGTACCATAAATAATTGTTTCTAATGATTTTAAGTTGTAGTCTTTACTTCTTTTTAGATTAAGAAAGTATATTAGCCACATATATGTAAAAATCAGTAACATTACTAAAAATAACTGAATTTTCTTTAACTCTGAGTTTGCTCTGTATTAGAGTCTTATTAGCAGAGGAATATGTTAACTAAATAAGTGTGACTCAGGACTGACAATAAATACTTCTTAAACTATGTTCATTGTTTATAGATGCAAACTTTGATCAGATGTTTATAGTCCCATGCACCTGTATATCCCAATGTCTATATATTATATTTCTGTCCACTATCTATGATGGGTGAATATGCTATAACTGTTAAGTCATCCTTATTCGGTAGAATGGGAATGTTCTGGGTTGAGTCTGTTATTAGCTATATGGGTAATGAAAGAATTATAAATTATCCTCTGCTCCTAAAACATTAGACAAAGCACAAATCTGATACTATTCATTAAAATTGTTGCTTGTGAGAAAGTTCATGTTCATAATCTTGAAGCAAACCTATGACACTTGATCCAAATAAAGGAAAGTAATTGAATGGTAGAAATCTGAATCTTAAAAATAAACTTTTCATCCCTAATTGTTCTGACTTATTCTGCTAAGGTCAGATAATGCTGGCATCTTTATTAAGAAAAAAAAAAAAGCTATATTGCATCAATTCAAATACCCAGACCTGTTATAAGTAAAGATATACCTATTTTCCTATATCTTGTTTTTCTTGTTATCAGTTAATATATATTCAGCAAGGCACTAGACAATATACAGATATGAAAAACAGGAACTTTTTCAACAGAAATCAAGAATTTATATATATATATATATATATAGTTTTCTTAAATTTCATATTATGTATGTTAATATTCTATAGCATACAAATGATTTGTACCATAGGTAGCTAAGAAAATTATAAGGACATGGCAACAATGATTATTATGCGTTCCTCATTATCGATTTTTAGCACAAACTCAAAACATTAAAAAAAAAAAACCCATGGTTTATGATCCTAAGAGTGCTCATTTAAGAAAATAAAATATTTCCTACATTTTCCTTTTCCAGGTACAGTAAGATTTTAATATTTATAAAATCAGTTATGTTAATACTTGAGAACATGATTTTAATCACTAATTCAGATCTACTGTTTAGTACCCTAATTATAAGTTCTTCAGATTTTTGAACTTCACCTTTTATAAGAGTCATATTCATGCCAGACTGAATGAGAGAATCCTTGTGGAATAGTGGGAGCAGCTGAAATGTAATATAATGGTTTTTAAATTGTTTTGGGGGAGGATTTGTCTTTTTATTTTTTTTAATTTAAGTTCCAGTATAGTTAACATATAGTGTTATATTAGTTTTAGTACAATGAAGTGATTCAACACTTCTGTACATTACTCAGTGCTCATTGTGATAAGTGCTCTTAATCCCCTTCACCTGTTTCACCCATGCCCTCCACCCACCTCCCCTCTGGTAGACAGCACTTTGTTCTCTATAGTTAAGAGTCCTTTTTTTTTGTTTGTTTGTCTCTTTTTTTCTTTGTTTTGTTTCTAAATTCCACATTTGAGTGAAATCATATTGTATTTGTCTTTCTCTAAGTTATTTCACTTAGCATTATACTCTCTAGATCCACCATGTTGCTAACGGCAAGATTTCATTCTTTTTTATGGATGAGTAATATTCCATTGTGCATATATACCACACTTTCTTTATCTATTCACTTATCAGTGGACACTTGGGCTGCTCCCATAATTTGGCTATTGCAAATAATGCTGCAATAAACATAGGGGTGCACATATCTTTTCTAATTAGTGTTTTTACAGTCTTTATGTAATTACCCAGTAGTGGAATTACTGGATCATACGGTAATTCTATTTTTACATTTTTTGAGGAACCTCCATACTGTTTTCCACAGTGGCTGCGCCAGTTTGCATTCCCACCAACAGTGCACATCCTTGCCAATTCTCCACATCCTTGCCAATACTGTTGTGTTTGTGTTTTTGATTTTAGCCATTTTGACACGTGTGGGGGATCATGTTTTGGGTTGTTAAAAAATGCTGTCCTGACTCAGGTGGGAGGCCCTGGATAGAGTCTAGTCAGTTCCCCTTCTTGAACAACTGATTAAGCTCACACCAGTGACTTCCCTTATAAACCTATCACACACCAGACTATTATGCACCCACCCTAATCACTCTCAGAGCCTAGAATCTGACGACAATGAACAACCCCAGAGACTGCAAAATTATTCAAATATGCCAATCCATAGGAAGCCCATGAAACCTAGCTAACCCCACATGGCTTGCTGTCTGTAAGCTGTCCCCTACAGCTCTAGCTTGCTCTAACCCTGTCCTCAGGTGCAACCCCGTGTGGCCTAGTCTCAGCCCTTCTCTCAAAGAGCACTGCTTTCATCTACCCAGGTGTCATGGTATTGTGTCCTACCATCCACAGAATCTTTAAATCTTGTTAAACATTAGACACCTTGTTTGAAGTTCTGGACCACTAGTAATTGTGAGACTTTGGAGGAAAGTATGTGATTTTCTATATCTCTTTCTCACTATCTCCTCTTTGAGCAAGATTAATACGTTCTTTCTTAAGTCCCTTATTCTTCTACTCTGTGAACCATTTTATGCTGAGCAGGGACTTCCAATTTTTCTATCAAAGCAATTGTATGATTCTGATAATGGAGGAAAATGGAAAAAAGTAACCTAAAGTCTTGCCCACAATCAAAATTTCTTTGGAATAAAATCTTCAAAATAATGAGAATTCATCATATTTCTCCACTGTATAGCAGTTAAATTACTTAAGTTTTGTTTCCATAGTCATATAAAATTGACTCCTCATAAAACAATACCAGTATAACCTAGGACTCTGATTAGTTCCCAGAAATATTACAAAAGACTGTCAGAGGGGCACCTGGGTGGCTCAGGTGGTTAAGCATTTGCCTTTGGCTCAGGTCGTGAGCTCAGGGTCCTAGGATTGAGCCCTGCATCAGATTCCCTGCTCAGTGGGGAGCCTTCTTCTCCCTCTGCCTACTCTGCCTGCTGCTCCCTCTCTCTGTCAAATAAATAAATAAATAAATAAATAAATAAATAAATAAATAAAATATTTAAAAAAAAAAAAGACTGTCAGAGGTATCCATTCACCTTGTTAATCAAGGTCCTTTGTCCATCCTCTTACTTTTCCTTTAAAATGTCTTTTGTAGGGGCGCCTGGGTGACTCAGTCGATTAAGCATCTGCCTTCAGCTCAGGTCATGGAGCCCTGGGTCTGCTCCCTGCTCAGTGGAGAGTCTACTTCTCCCTCTCCCTCTGCCTCTCCCCGCCTCATGTTTGCCTCATCTTCTCTCTCTCTCTCTCTGTCTCAAATAAAAAAATCTTTAAAAAATATATCTTGTATAATATTATCATCATCAAACCAACCAAGATGTAGAGGCTATGTACACCTTGTTACTTTAAACATTTAGAGTTTGTGGGCACAGCAAGCTTTGGTCCTCTAAAACTTGGTTGATATCAATGTTTCCAAAAGCTTCAATAGAAGTAGCCCTTTGTTGTCAGTGCACAGAAGGCCATACAGGTTTATTGAAAACCTTAACTTACCCATAATGTCTTGTAGTTCAGGATCAACATTTTATTAATATGGCTATATAGCAATTTTGGTTTGGCTTCTGTATAGTCATTACCACCTATATTTGGATGGTAATCTCTTATGAAAGCCTAGTACATGTTTTACCTTTAAATACTTTCAATTCAAATACACTGTTTAATATCACTGTGCCCTTCAGTTTCTAAGAACTCATTACTTAAAGTATTGATAGATAATGGGAGCCAGAATAAAATAAGGACACAATGAAGAGATGATTTTGATCCTTAAACTGGCTTATAAAAAGAGAACTGGCCAGAGTCCAATGCTGTATAAATGCTATGCAATATTTTACCTATCATTGAAGAGCTCCATGAATAGCACCATATCCAGTCAGAGCAAGTGTGCACAAACACATACACACACACACGTGTGTGATGAAAACTGGAATGTGATATGGATGAAGAAAGTTCTAGGGCAGGGGACGAGCTCAATTTAAAACCTATGTGTTCTTTGACAGTTTTAAAAAATTAATTTTTAAAAATTAAAAATTTGACTATTTAATAAAATTTATTGTAAAATCTTTCAGAATATGAGATTACTATAGTAGGGTTTTATTTCCTATACAGTATATTATTTCAATGGTTTTCAGAAATATACAGGTTAGGTTGAAAGTTTTAATATTTAAGGCTCATTTGCAAGCCTTTTTTCCTGAAACTCCTTATGAAAATCACATCAGACTACATGATTTCCCTAAGGATCTCCACAGATGTCCTACCCCTGAGTTTTCCCACGAATCCTCACACACTACCTCTCCTGCCCTTCCTTTTGCAAAGCTTATGTCATTCCCATTATTCCTGCTGATAAAATTCCAGACTTATTTATGTATGTATGTATTTATTTATTTTGTAAAACATCATCTTCCATGAAAAACCCCCTTTACCCCATAAGATTAACTATACCATCTGTCCTAGTACTAAGCACCTGGTATGAAGCGAATGAATGACTGTTTAATCAAGGAATCAATTCATTCCATTGCCTTCAGTCATGCTACAAGTAAAGAACTTAAATTAGAGGACTGTATTGTGATTTAGGGTATATATTCATAGTTATCTCTAATGTATGTGAATATTGAGTGCTGTGTTCATGACTTATTCCGTTTGTTTCCCCCATTTTACCAGTGCCTAGGACATTAGGAGAGTATGGCAATCAGCCTCAGCAGATATGCTTTTTGACAACTGGTATTTCATTTGACTACTCAGAGCTTTAGTGGCCCTTATTTTAATAACAGCCTTATATATAGCTAGAAAATCTTTAAACTTATATCCTGTTCTAATAATCTGTATACTTACGCTATCACAATTTATTTGACTTCAAGTTAGAAAAATGATATGAATTCAAAAAGAAATTGTGTTAGTAATTAAGGCGATTAGAATTTGTTCTTTTTGGATAAATAGCTCAGTTGATACAATTATCTTGTACTGAATTTCCTGTGAAAATTATCAATAAACTATTAGTTATTGACCGATATACCATTTTTAACTAGCCAATGATTAAATGGATTAACCTGAAGTGTTGAACATCACCACATCTTTACTGGTCACATGTCCAACTGAAATGACAGCTTCTCCAAGTATAAAATTATTCAGAATGCTCTGTCACCTTATCTATCCATCCATCTATCTCTATCTAGCCACCATCTTTATCACCTATCTATATATCTATCTAATCTAACATCTACCTTATAGTCCATTTATATTTTAATTTTTAACATAAATTGTTCAGATATAGATTATAAAGAAAAAAAATTATCAGTATCTCTCAGTATCAACCTCTTCAAGGAATGATGTAGTGTCCATGTTTGTTAATAATCTCTGGAATATCATAAAAAATTAGATTATCTTTTTTTCTGTTTCATGTGTCCATTACATATTTTTATTTCCTTTGGTACATGTTTTTATATATTTGTATATATATTACAACAAACATAATCAAGTTTTCATTATACATTTTTAATAGGAAAATATTATGTTCATTTTTGAACTCTAGAGTCTTTTAGATCTAGTGAAATATTTAATTTAAAACAAATGAAAGAGTTTACTATTAAAATTCATGCTGTATTTCTCTAAAATGTTTATAATTCAACTTTTGACATCTTGCATTATTTATTGTCTTTTGGTTTTGATAAATTCCTACAGTTTCTTTTCATATTATTCTATTTTAATGTACTTTTGTTATTTCTTCTTTCTTTCATATATTTGTATATGTTTTACATTTAGTTCACTTTCTACCCTCCTACCTTTCCATTGTAAGATAAAATGCCTAATTCCAAAGTTTCCTACTTCCTCATATCCATGTTGACAATGAGTATACCCTAGTTATTTGCAAGATGACAGGTTCAGGCAATATAAAATACTTTAATACTTATTGTATTTTACCTGGACATTTATTGAAAACCTTATTTTCTATATATAGTCCCTCTTATCCCAGAAAGTTACTAATATTTAGTTACTTGATAGATTTCAATTCTCTTGCTATACTGAAGCAAAAGCATTGATTTTTCAGTGTAGTTAAATCCATACCAGAATAAATTAAATAGTCATACATTTATTAATATAACTGCTTCAATAGTTAATCTTGGACTAGAGCTAAGGCAAGTCATCACATGATAAAATAAAATAGAGAAAAATAAGTAAAAGGATACTAGCAAAAGAAGAAATGTCAAACAAGTAATAAAGGATAATGCTTCCCCTTTAATTAGTGAAATAATTACTTCATTCCATTAATTAAAATGTATGTAATACTTATCTAGACATCAGTATCAAGCTATTTGAGAAGCCAGGACACAAGATGGAAACTGGGGAATATTTTGAAGAATATGATAAAGTAACAATCAGAGTAAAGAGCCCTTCTTTAGTAAGAAGAGTTTTTGTATCTCATGTTCATTAAGTTCTTTCCCTCTGATAGTATTAACCATATTCACCATAATTCAGAATATGTAACCTAGGATTCTTTAAGGTTATCACTTTCTTTGGTAATGCTTTTCTTCCCTCTAAAAACTTTTAACTTACTTAAGAATAAACAACTCTACACATGGTAAGAATTCTATTTTTAATTAGTTTAGCAACTTTTCCTTTATCCAGGGTCCAATGAACATACTAAAATTCATGAATATCTTTTACTTTATAAGCTTTATGATCAAATTTTTTATTCTCTATATGTTTGTAAATAGATGAAGCAAGAAGAGCATCTAATGATAAGTCTTTTTAAACAACCATGACCCATCCCCTCTGTTGAGTGAAATAAATTGAAAGGGTGTTATTAGTTCTTAGTTAATCCTTTAATTATTTGAAAAAAACTTAATTGAGGTTGTTAGTATTCCTAAAATTGATTTGCAAGAACAGCTAAACTGGATCAGTACCTTTGTTAATTACTAGTTAATTGATTATTTAAAATACATGTATTGATGCTGAACAATGACATGAATTGTTTTCATTTGTGCCTATATTTCTTTCCTTTTACTTTCCTTAAATTTTTTCACAACTATTTATTTACTAGTCAGTAAATACTTCCTTTAAATCTAAGTGTGGCACTTTTAAAACTACTTAAAATGTTGATATCTATCAGTAAATTATCTTTCACTATGAAGCAATGTAAGGCATACTATTTATGCTTTGAGGAATTACCCAACATTTTTGGTATTTCTTACTTTCAAAGCATATTTTTTGTTTGTTTGTTTTCAGGTTACAATTTGATAGAGTGTAGCAAATATTCATGGTTTACAAAACAGAACATATTGTAACTAGGAAACTGTTGGCAATATTTTACATGATTGCCTAAAACCCTGATAACATAACTTTGGATTAATAGGGAAAAAAGCAAAGCTGGTAAATATCTATCTCTTCGAGAGATAATTGATTTCCCATTTTTTTCCTCCTATAGATAAGAAAGAATCAGAAATTTATGTAAACAAATATGAGTGTTTGAGAGCAAAATATTTCTGTGACTTTTATTACTGTATTACGGTCAATAAACGGCATGTACTTCGCTGTTGCGTTTGATAAGCCTTCTG
This sequence comes from Ursus americanus, assembly GCF_024610735.1. NCBI lineage: Eukaryota > Metazoa > Chordata > Mammalia > Carnivora > Ursidae > Ursus > Ursus americanus. Next base: position 49,232,952 of record NC_142135.1, on the reverse strand, counting down.
CAAATTGCTTAAAAACAATTATCTGTTGATATGTAGGAGAGATTATGGTGTTTGAAATTTATCTTTTCTCAAAAATACTTGATTTTTATATGAAGTGAATATTATGTTTTTCAAATATCTGCTAGATTCTGGGATAAACCTCTCTTTCTAAAATTTCTTGATTACTGAGGATAAGAATTCATGCCCACTTATACCAAAAAGAGAAAGCCAACAATTAAGAGGTTGGCGACTACTGTTTTTGTGTGGAACTAAACACTACACACTAAAAAAGTAATTTTTCGAGGTGATCAATATGTTATCTAACCTTATTGTGGTCATCAATTTGCAATATACATGTGTATCAAATCATCACAATGTACTCCTTAAGCTTACATGATATTTTATGTCAATTATATACCAACAAAGCTAGGAAAAAACCCTCAAAATTTGTAATGTCACATATCAATTCTGTTTGCACACGATTCCCCAAAACAAATCAAATAGCAAAATTTGGAATTAAGGAGTCAATAGATATAATCCCTTCTGTAGGAAAGAGCAAAGAACATTTGCTAGCAATAATAAAATATATTATAATGCTTCTAATTTAGATTGTAGTTAAAGGAATATGGATTATATTATGCTGATATATTAAATAGTTGAAACTTAGCTTGTAATCAAATAAATTATTTCAACTACATGTGCATTTGCTCTCATGGGTACAGAATATTATATGGGTTTTAAGTTAACTAAATGAAATCTCATGTAACCTTGATATATTTCTATATCATATTCTGAAATGTGTATTAAAATATGACTTCTATGTGGATTTCCCAATTTATAATGAAATTATGAGTTATTTACATTATATATTTATGTATATGTAGAGGCCATATTTGTTGATATCTAAAACATATGAACTTCTTTCCATCATAAAATTTTGTGTTTTTACTTTATCTTTTTAAAAATTATTGATTGTTTTCACTTTCTCTTTTTTTAAAGATTTTATTTTTTTATTTGAGAGAGGAAGAGATAGCGAGAGGTAGCAGAGATAGGGAGAGAACATGAGTGGTGTGGAGGGGCAGAGGCAGAGGGAGAAGCAGGCTCCCAGCTAAGCAGGGAGTGCAATGCGGGCTCCATCCCAAGACCTTGGGATCATGACCTCAGCCAAAGACAGACACGTAAACTACTGAGCCACCCAGATGCCCCCAATTTCTTTTTTTTATTTGCTGAGTTTTTTAAAAATTTATTTTCATTTAGATATTATCTATTTTGTTTGTGTGTTTTTAAATTTTTATTTAAATTCCAGTTAGATAATACACAGTGTAATATTAATTTCAGGAGTAGAATTTAGTGGTTCATCACTTACATATATTACCTAATGCTCATCACAAGTGCCCTCCTTAATACCCATCACAATTCTGGACTTCAAGCTGTGTTGCAAAGCTGTAGTCATCAAGACAGTATGGTACTGGCACAAAAACAGATACACAGATCAATGGAACAGAATAGAAAACCCAGAAATGGACCCACAACTATGTGGCTGACTAATCTTCAACAAAGCAGGAAATAATATCCAATGGGAAAAGGACAGTCTCCTCAACAAATGGTGTTGGGAAAACTGGACAGCAACATACAAAAGAATGAAACTGGATCACTTTCTTATACCATGTATAAAAATAAATTCAAAATGGATGAAAGACCTAAATGTGAGACAGAAAGCAATCAGAATCCTAGAGAAGAACACAGGCAGCAACCTCTTTGACTTGGGCCATAGCAACTTCTTACTAGACACATTGCTGGAGGCAAGGAAAACAAAAGCAAAAATGAACTATTGGGACTACATCAAAATAAAAATCATCTGTACAGCAAGTGAATCAATAAAAAAAACTAAAAGGCAACCTTTGGAATGAGAAGAGATATTTGCAAATGACACATCTGATAATAATTGGTCAGTATCCAAAATCTATGAAGAACTTACAGAACTCAACACCCAAAAAACCAAATAATCCAGTTAAGAAATGGGCAGAAGACATGAATACAAATTTTTCCAAAAAAGACGTCTAGATGGCTAACAGACACATGAAAAGATGCTCCACATCACTCATCATCAGGGAAATACAAATCAAAACTACAATGAGATACCATCTAACACCTGTCAGGATGGCTAAAGTGAACAACACAGGAAACAACAGACGTGGTGAGGATGTAGAGAAAGGGGAATCATTGTATACTTTTGGGGGGAATGCAGGCTGGTGCAGCTACTCTGTGAACAGTATGGAGGTTCCTCAAAAAGTTTAAAATAGAACTACCCTTGGGCCCAGCAAATGCATTACTAGGTATTTTCAATTTCTAACCTTTGCTTTGATCAATAAGTAGTTTTATTGCCTCTTCCAGCTTTTTAAAAATCTTTCCATTATTTAAGAGCTTAGAACTTTCTTTACACTAGTTCTCTTTCTTTTTTAAGATTTTCCTGGACAGGTTTGTTTTTAATTAAAGAAGCATGTCTGTGTGCATGTATATATATTCCCTTCCTCTCTTCTCTTGAATTAGAAATTTTTAAGTGGGACTGAGAAGGGGCAGACAGGAGGCCATGGAGAAAACCATGAGAATCATCGATAACAATCACAATAAATTCTTCCTAGAGGGAGATAGTATCATCCCTGGCCTCAATTATTCCTACAAAGCTGGGATATAATATCCCACCCAAATTAAAAAATAACCAGTACTACAATGAGGCTAAAGACATAAATAAAAACCAGCAAAAATAACAAAAAGAGATCAGTAACAGGGAAACGCAATATTGGAATTATTGCCAGGCATTAAAACCACTCTGATAATTTTATCAAATGATATAAAGGACAAAAAATCAAGAAAAGAACTCTGAACTATATATATATATATATATATATATATATATATATATATATATATATATATATATTTAATACATATTTAATACATATTATATGATATATAAATATATAAACATATATATTTGTATATAATATATATATTTTATTTTATTTTTATATTTTAAATATATATATATATATCCTTCACATATGTTACTTACTGATGTGCAAGAAGAGAGACGTGTGCAGAAATTAAGTTTGAAGATGTATTATTATGTGAGAAAGTTTGAAGATGTATTATTATGTGAGAAAACCAATGAAAGACATCAAGCTACAGATTTGAGAACCCCAAGAAAAATAATTTAAAATATAGCTACACCTAGGCACCACATGATAAATTGCTGAAAATAAGAGACAAAATAATTCTATGGGCAGCCAAAGATACAGATTACCTTCAAGGAAGAACTAATTTATACCAATGGCTTATTTCTCCACAGACACAGTAGAAGTCAGAGTATACTGTAGAACTTTAAAGTGCTGAAGAAAATGACTGCCAATCTCAGATCCTCCACTCAGCAAAAATATGCTTTTCAAGAATGAAGGCTAGATGAATACGACTTCAGATAAATAAAGAAATAAGAGACTTGGTCACCAACAGAGCCACCATATAGAAGATATTAAAAGATATTCTTCAGACAGAAGAAAAAGCATTGTAATGCAGGACTCAATATGTTGGAAACAAAATAGAGTGAGTATGATAAATATATGTGTGCACTTAAATTAATTTTGATTGAATAAAACAATAATGTGTATATAAAATTCATGGACTATATGCTATAGTCTATGGATATGTACATGATGAATGCTTAGGTACCGTTTACTGTCTAACTGGTGCACGTGAAGAGTCTTTGCATTGTCCAGGTAATTTCGGCTCAGGTCCAGGAACTATCTCTTTGTTTTCTTTATTGTCAAATGTCCCACTCTTGTCTAATTTCAGTTGTGTCACTGCTGGCTAATTTCATTGTTGCAACACAAGAAAATGATGCAACACTGTTACTTATTTGCAATACTATCACTCCTTGAAATCTGTTTTTACTGCAAAAATGTAAGCCTTCGTGCATCTACATATTCTTAATACCAATTATTTAATGCCGGTTACATTTTTACTCATGTACTATGTCATCTATGTCTCTGCCAATGAATACTGACGTGTAATGACTCTCCCAAAGATTACTACTGACTGTGTTTAATGCTGACCACATATGCGAGTCTCACCCAAAAAGAAACATATATAAAAATTTGTCCTCTGTTTATATCAGATTTACTGTTTGGGATTTTATAGCAAAGATAGAGAACATACTACTCAGCTATCTTATGAAATAGAAATATCTTCCTTCAGAACAAAGGGCCTGGATACTTACTGCCCATTACAAAAGGTATGCAGTCCCTGTGTGTGTCTGTGTTACCTGGTTTTCTTTATACATTCTGTAGGAATTGGGGATCAACCAGGGAACTGGCATAAATATGCATTTACTCACACTTCTTGCTATGTTGTGAGTAATAAAGACCTTTATCTCTGACCCAAGAGTTTTATTTGTCATTATCCTTGAGATAGTGGCAGACTAACTTATTAGCTTGAAAGCAGAATAAAATGTCAGACTATTTTCAGTCCCTGCGACTCTCCTTTTGAACTCTTTAGGCCACAATTACTGCATTCCTAGAATATGATCTCTTTCTATGTTGAGGCACCATTGTCTTCCACACTGCCATCCTTGGGGATGATGGGCAAAGGAAATGTGAGAGAAGTAGTCCTCTCGGTGCAATAATTGTCTTTTTTTTTTCTTTTTAGCAAATCTATGACCAACACTTGATAGCACAACAGTACCATCTAATTCAGAGGCACAAGAAGAAATTGATCAGAAGGGCCTGCTGAAACGGCTAAGCAGCATTCCTGAATACTCTCAGAAGATATGGGCATGGCCACTTCTAATGAATTGTCGGACCCATGATGCAGAGCATGGGGAGGGTGTGGAATTACCTCCCTGTGTGTCAGTGCTGGAGTCCACAGGATAAAGAATGTGTGCAGCCACGCCAGTCACCATCGGGAGCTGTAAACCAGAGGTAGCACTAAGGTTCAAGCAAAGCCAGGCAAGAGCTAATAAATGCAAACCACCTCCTCCAGCTCAAGGCCACGTTTGCCTTCAATCCTCAGGTTTAGGGTTCTAGGGTATTGATAGTCCAGAGCCCTGAGGGTCATCAAAAATCGGTTTATCAGACTAGTCTAGCAGACCAAAGTCCTACAATCCAGAAGGAAATACCGCTTCAGCTGCAGGAGTGATCTGTACTCCTGGACAATCTTGAACTAATTAAGTCCAGCTTTAGGGGCCTAGGATAACCTTACAGACATTGACTCCTGAACCTTTCGGGCATTTGATTGATCCCAGACACAAATGTAGGTAAGCATGGACCCTGAGGAGGAGAAACTGAGACCGGATTCACTTGAGACCTGGTTCTGGCTTAAGATGCCCCACCTGGAAGGCACTGCTGGCTCAGGTTGAGTCCTAGGCAGAGGAAAATCATTTAGACAATTTTGAGGAAGGCACTCCAAAACATGAGGGCCATTGAGGTGCAGGGCCAAGGCAAGGACCCCACTCCTGGGTCTGAGAGTGGTATTATAAGAAAGCGAAACCTCATCTTCTATGATAGGAAGTGTTAAGACAACAACTAAATTTTTTTTAAAAAGACAAACAACAACAACCCCCTCCAATAAATAGCAACATACCATGTTATTTAGAAATATGAGGCAAATAGTATAACAAGCATAGTAGTTGCATTTTTGGAGTAGAAATTTGAGGGAAAAGAATATGGGCTGGAAAATATTTCTCATACGTTTAAGTTTTTTGTTTGTTTTTGCTTTTTATATACATTTGATAAAAGTTAAATATAAATTCAAAAGATTCGATGTTCATGTGAATGCAATTTTAATTATTAATTGGTGGCTCTTCTTAGTCATGAGTGGGAAAATGTTTTTTGGTTTGCTTGTTTGTCTTATTTTCGGTAAGGAAAAAATAAAAGGATTCTATGGTGGTGTGTGAATCTATACCTTTAAAAAAATAAAGGACAGATTATAAAAGTTGCTTATAAAGGCCATAGCAAAAAAGAAATAACCCTTATTTCATAAATACAGTTGAAATATGTGCAGATTTCACCAAATGTCCATGGGTAAAATGACTCCATCAATTGTAAATTAATAATTAATAGATTAATAACACATGTGGAAGTGATGAGAAAATAGAAAGATGAGTCAAGAACAAGTCCAAGTTTGTAATATCCTGAGAAAGGAGTATATGCTTATATTATAATAAATAGTACAAATCTTAATGAAATGGAACTTCTTGATGCAGTCTGGAGCAGTTAGGTAAAATTCCAGGATAAAGTAGAAGTTTTGAAAAACACAATATGTATCACATCTTTAAAAGTATTTTTCTTGTTATTTACAAAGGTCATTTTATTTGTGAAACATTCATACAACTGTCCTTCTCGATATCTTTCTTCTTCTGCTCCATAAAATCTCTGCCATATTTGATGTTATTGTTTATTCCAATCTCTTAAAGCTCATCTGGCTTTGGTAAGAATGTATTATTTTGTATTTTTCCTACTTCCTTGGCACCTCTCATCCTGTTTTCATTACTAGGCTCTAAATGTCCTATTTTTATTTTGTTTTCTTCCCTATACATTTCTTGCTCCAGTGATCCCATCCTTTCTCTTTTTTAATGGTCATCACTTCCAGGCAGATGACTCCCAAATGTATATTTAAAGTCTGACTAAAATCCTTAGTACCCCTAGAAGTGTTTGATATTATTGTAAGACAAATACATTATTTAATGGATACAAATTAGTGAATGGTATTAGGGCTAAAATGTAGACTGATTCTGAGTGAATCATGTTCATCCTATCTCAAAAGCTCACATTTCAAGCAAATAGATTGTTATCTGTAACTTCATAATTGTCAACATGCGGCATCTGATTTTGGGGCCCTGGCTTTTATAAAAATTAATTTGATTTATAATTGTAACCATTACTGGGATAATTTCTGTTGAATGTCTATCAGCCTAGGAGTTTTTCATTGATGAAATTATCTAAACTGTATAAAACCACTGAAAAATAGGTATTTCTAATTCCATTTTTCATATATATAAATACCAGGTGCTGAGAGAGGAATTACTTGTTAATAGTTGCAAAATTTACAAGTTACAAGCAAGAATGAAGGCCACCCTTAATTTTTCTTTAAACTATACCATACTTCTTCCTCTGATCTAAAAAGAGCAATTTTCAAAAGGCTATTACATGAATAATGTACTAATTATCATTTTAAACTGTGAAATTTAATTACCTAATGTAATTAAAGGAATGTAATAATTTGGCTAATTCTTACTCTTGAAATTAATGGCAAATTAGATATTTAATGCATAATTATGTGAAAATTATTAACCTCATTCTTCAATGTCTTGTCTTCTAGGAAAATCTGTGAATATTGATTAACCAAACATCAGTGAAATCTGTAATAGAAAATAAAAATACAATAACTGACGTTTGTATAAGAGTTTGTCTTGAAACCACACATCTAGTTGTTGAGATCAGAAAGCTGCTAAAAAGGAATGCATTTATCAAGATAGGTTAATACCTATAACATATAGTTCCGACTTCGGTCAGTTTACCAGGTAGATTCCGGACAGTTTCAGGTCCTTGCAATCAAGGACAAGATGCTTTCCACCTTGTGGCACTACCAGCTTTTACATAGCCTCTAAGATGAAGTGGAAGAGAAAATAGCACACAAATGAAGGTTTGCTCAGTCCATGAATTAGAGCTGGAAGTGGGCTTGCTCTAACACCAGCAGCCCCTGCCAGTCTACTCTGGGGCCACCAAATATCCACCTCATTCTCTATTCTATGTATAGAGTACACTGACTCCTCCACCACAGAGAAAACCTAAAATACCACCATTTAGTAACTGCATTGGGTCATGGTCCAAGATCTCTAGGAGAACAGACAGTACTTTCTACCACTAAGTCAGAAAATGCTATCTCTTGGTTTGATCAACCTATGATCTAAAGTGTCTCCCAAATCTCACCAATATATCATGGTTTATAAGAATAGGATAACTGTCATAAAAACTTCCAATTAGAAGGAGATGAGATGTTCAGCAGTTCCTCAGATTTGCTGTGATCTTTAGGGGTAAGCATCCCTGTGCTGGCAGTGGGGGACGTTCTCTGATTGTTTCAGTTATTTGAAAAGATATCTTTCTCCATTGTGTTCATGAACCCTAGCTCTGTCCTTCAGGGAGGGGACTGAGCTTTCTTTGACTACATTTGAAATGGGTCTTGGATGCTGCAGATTTTTTTTTTCAAGATTTTATTTATTTATTTGAGAGAGAGAGAGAGCATGAGTAGGAGGAGGGGCAGAGGGTGAGGGAGAAGGACAAGAAGATTCCCCACTGAGCATGGAGCCTGAGGTGGCTGGATGCGGGGCTTGAGGTGGGGTTCGTGCAGAGCTTCATATGGGGCTCCACTCGGGGCTCCATGTGGACTCGCTCTCAGGACCCTGAGATCATGACCTGAGCTGAAGTCTGATGCATAACCTGCTGAGTCACCCAGGCGCCCCTGGATGCTGTAGATATTTTTTTTAAATAGAATGTTAGAAAGTGGACTATAATTCCTTTGACAATATAATTCTCCTCAGAACTTAATGGGCTTCTGATCTATTTGATTCCAGTCAGTTTGTGGTGCCAGTAACCATATAAAAATACTTATATAGCCATATTTCTAAAATCTGCATTTTCTTTGCATTCTTGCCCAGCATTTATCCCTAATTATTTAATGGCTGCTACCACGAGGCTATCCAGTTTGAATAAAAAAATGAAAAGCCTGGATCTTAACAGGTCTTTTGTTGTTTTCTCAAACTTACTTCCTTTTTCCTTTGTTTAAATGCACACAAATTTTCTTAGACTTCAAGGCCACAATTCCCAGACTATTTTCTCCTCTGGACTCCTTTCTCTTTCTTATTGCACTGTGTCTATCTGTCTCTGAGTTCATCTCCTTCTTCCCAAATATAGCTAGTAACTGTCAGCACACAATAAGGTTTTAATTCTTTCCAACCCTTTCCCCTAGAGCTCCTGGCACGAACCTTCTTCCCACAGAATACCAAATTTCCAGCTTCAAAAATCAGTTTCTTCACCAAAAACAAGGTCATATAGTCAAGATTTTTCAACAGTGGGACACTATTCCCCATATCAAAACTGTGTCAGTCAGGGTGTGCTCACTGCTTGAAACAACCCCCAAATCTCAATGGCTTAACCCAGTAGCTATTACTCATGTGACAAACCACTGTGTTGTCAAGCGGGTTCTGCTCCTGCAGTTATTTAGGTGTTCTAGCTCCTTCTTTCCTATGGGACAATGATCTTTAATACATGATGTTCAAGATCACTATGGAAGGTCAGGGGAGGAATTAGTACACAGCAGAGTTCTATGGGCCAGGCCTGGAATCCACTTAGATCATTTGTGCTAATATATCATTGGCCAGCACTCAGTCCTATGACCTTGGTCTTATTTAGGAGGGATGGGAGATGCAATTGATCTCTGTGCAATGTAAGAAAAAGAAAAAAAGGATATCAGTAAATAGGAGAAGTCCTTTCTATGAAGAAGTCTTAGAATCTGTTTCCAATTAGCTATTTGTAAGTTATTTGTTGGCTTTAGAGGATAAAGTAAAAACCAGCAAAATCAATAATAAAATATTATGAGTTGCTCCTGGACATTTTTAAAACTTAGAGTTTTTATAAAGTACACATTGTTCCCAGCTCGTCTTCTAGCAGTGAGCATTGGTAGAGGATGACCTGGTACTACAGGGCCCACTGGAAATCAGATCCGACCACCCTGGCATCCCCCAGGCCTGCATCTCTTCCAGCATGACCTACGTGACCTGTCCTCCAGGGTTACCTCACTGCACAAAGACAAACCGTCTGCTCAAATGCCCAGGAGAAAATGAGGCTTTCTCTTCTTAGCTCTAGCTGCTCATACACACCAAATCTTACTAATCACTAAGTCCCTTTAATTGTATGTCACTAAAAAATCTTGAAACCACCCAAGTCTCTTGTCCTTACTGCTACATCCTCCTCACTGGTCCCCATGACTTCAGCCTCCACACCTTAGCAAATACGCAAATAAGATCACAGTGTCCTCGAACTGCTCCTGTTAACCTCGAGATCAAGTGTAAACTATTTTGCATAATGTTACATGATTGCTACATGTCCAGAACCCAGTGGTCTCTTGCCTATTATGATCACTCCACCAGGTTATGCTCCCAGTCTCTGGCTGTTGCGCCTAGAGGCTGTGTCCTGTCTCTCTTTTTAGTCCCTTAACATCCATTGTTCCTGCCTATTTCTACACCGTATTTTACTTGTCTTCCTGTTTGTCTCCTCAATAAAACTTGCCAGATCCTTAAGGACAGCAGTATTTTATTTTTCTTTCATCTCTAGTCCTTAATATATTCCCAGGCACACAGTAGACACTCAAGACGATTTGCTGAATGATTGAATGGAAGTAAATATTAGATTCTAACCACTTTCCACTTCACCCCCATCCGTCACCCAAGTAGTGCTGGGAGCAGTGGACACCTCTCTAATACATGTCTCTTTATAAATAACCTCAGAATGCACTGGATACACTGTGGCCTAATGCACACAGCCTGGAAACAAGATTTAGGTACGCTCGCAACTTCAAGGATGTTTGGGAGTACATATTTGGAGCTCATACTAGAAAGTATCTATACCAGTGTGTGACAAATACCTCCTGAAATAGAAACTTCTTGGCAGAATCTGTTAGCAGCAGCAGAGAGAGACATTTTGATTTCCCTTTGCTTGTTTCTGTGGGAAGAGTGGAGAGAGATGGGAGGTTTTCAATGCCTGAAAAGAACAAAGATTTCCCTATCTTCCTCTTTTTTTCTTTCTTCCTAAAAGTTGTTAGTGCAACTTTATAGGCAAGTGAGCATGCAAAATATGCAGCTGTGGGTAAATGCAAATGGTAGGACTGAGCATGCAATCTGATTTTCTAGAAAAGAAGTATATTGATAAGGAATCATCATAGCAAAAAAGAAAGTAGCAATGATTCTGAGGTTGGTACTCAAGGTTCGTTCTAGCTGGGCTTGTTTCACACACATTCCTGAATCCACACTCACCATCAAAACAACTTAGAGCAAAAGCGCAAATTCAAGTTCAGTAAGTCTGGAAGTAATCCAGGTCTCAGCATTTTAAAACTGGTAGCCCAAATGATTTTAATGTAGTTGATTAAAATCTCACTTTATATATGCTGGTGTAATATATAGGGCACGTGTATGGAGTTAGGCTGGTGGCAATGAAATATCTTAATTGTTAATTTTCTTTTCTTTTAGAAAATACATGTATTTCTTTTATTTATTTATTTATTTATTTATTTATTTATTTATTTATTTATTTATTTTTAATAATATTTTTATTATATTATGTTAGTTACCATATAGTACATCCCTAGTTTTTGATGTAAAGTTCCATGATTCATTACTTGCGTATAACACCCAGTGCACCATGCAATACGTGCCCTCCTTAATACCCATCACCAGCCTATCCGTATTTCTAAACCATAAACGTCCTTTTAGGCTCATCTTTATTTGTGGCTTAGAAGAATGCTAAGTAAATTGGTTCCGAGATATTTTATGAGCAACTGTACTTTGATGATTCTTTCTCAACAGATCCAACTTACCTGTTCCTCACCAAGACATGATCTGCCTGTGAGGCAGGGTGAGTTCCTTCTTTCACTTGGCCAAAGGATTTAGATTTTGTTTCTTTGAGAAAGTGTCATTATTATGCCAAATAAAGTATCTGCCAGGCCACAAAGCCCAGCTTCAGAGAAGAAGAGCTAAGTGGGGCTCATTAACTCTCTCTTCTCTATCAACCAATATAGAGCACATTACACTTCTTTTCAGCCAGAAATTCCAAGATACTAAATATAAACTATTCTTTTTTTTATTTTATCTTTATCTGAAGGGAACAATTCTATCACTCTACCCCCCCTTTTTAGTATTTATATGTATTTTATATATTGTATAATTACTATATATATAGTATATATATATTAGATAGTAGATATATATATTAGATAGTAGTATTTATATGTATTTTATATATTGTATAATTACAATATATTATTTTATATATTGTATAATTACTATATATATATATATATATATATATATATATATATATATTAGATAGTAGTCCTTTGTCACATATGTGGTTTGCAAATATTTTCTACCAGTCTTTAGGTTGCCTTTTCATCTTCACACAAGCCTTTGCAGAAAAGGAGTTTTAAATTCTGATGAGGTCTAATTTATCAATTTTTCTGTCATTGAAAATGCTTTTGGTGTCTTTGTCTACTCATAGTTTCTCAAAGTGTTTAACTGTTTGGCTTTTTGGGAGTTTTTCTGGTAAAAGTTTCAGAGAACTTGAAGTCTACGATCAATTGGGAGTGATTTTTGGGATGTGCGAGGTTTAGATCAAGGTTCCTTTTCTGCCTACAGATGTCTAATTGCTCCAATACCACTTGATAAAATGGCTATCCTTTCTCTCCTGAAATACTTTTAACATCTGGTAAAAAATCAGTTCATCATCACCAAGTCTGTTTTATAGTGTTTTCATTTTTTTCCATTAATCTGTGTCTATCCTTAAATCAATACCTTATAAACTTGATTACTATAGTTCTAGAGAAAGCCTTAATATCAATCAAAGGCATTGCTCCCACTTTATTCTTCTTTGTCAAGCCTGATTTAGCTGTATAATGGCTTGTGCTTTTCTATGTAAATTTTGGAGTAAGCTTGTCTATGTCCACAAAAAATCAGATGGAGATATGGATAGGAATCGCATTAGACATAAGGATCAATTGACATGTTTACTATGCTGAAACTACCAATCCAAGAGCACACTGTAACTCTCCATTTGTCTTCTTTTATTTTTTCCATCAGCATTTTGTAATTTTCAGCATGTAAAAAAATCCTTAAATATTTTAAGTAAATATTTAAGTATATTATTTTATTTGGAGCAAGAATAAATATTATTTTTTGTTCGAATTCTTAGCTATTCTTAGCAAGTAAAAATGCAATTGTTTTTTGTTTGATTCTGTATCCCATAGTCTTACTAAATTCACTTACCAGTTTAAGAGAAATTTTGTATATTTTTTTTGTTGATTATCGACATACACAATTGTATCATCTGCAAATATCAGATAGCTTAATCTCTTCCCTTCCAATCAGTATGTCTTTAATTTCATCTTGGCCCTTTTGAAGTGGCTAATGAACAAAAGTTTTGAATGAAAATAATGGGAGTAGACATCTTGATTTTAGGGAGAAATACTTAATCTTTCAAATTTCATGTGCTATCTTTCTTAAGCATGATAGTAACTAGGATTTTTTTTTAATGTTCTTTATCAGGTTGAGATAATTCCCTTTCATTGCTAATTTACCAACTTTAAAAAAAAATAAATGGGTGTTGGAATTTGTCAAATGCTTTTCTATCTTAATTCATAAAATCACATGATTTTTCTTTATCAATTTTCTTATTTTCTTTTTTTTCTTATTTTCAATTGTATTTATTTCAGCTATCTTTATTATTCCCTTTTTTCTATTTCCTTGGATTTATTTGCTCTTCTTTTCCTAGTTTTTTCTGTTTTGTTTTGGGTTGTTTTTGTTTTTTGTTTTTAGGGGTTTTTGCTGTTGTTGTCGTTTGTTTGTTTTGAGGTAGGAACTTAGATGACTAATTTGAAAGCTTATTTTTACTGTAAACATTTAGTGCTATGGGTTTCCCTCTCCGAACCACTTTGGTTGCATTTCCCATTTCATTTTCATTTTTGTTCAGTTCGTATATATTTTTTTATGTCTTTTGAGACTTTAGTCCAATTATTTAGTAGTATATTTTTCAATTTGTACATATTTTGAGATTCTCCTATTGTGCTTCTGTTATTGATTTGTAGTTCAATTTTGTTACAGTCAGAGGACCTACTCAGAATAGTATAAACTACTGTGAATTTGTTGAAGTCATTTCATAATACAAGATATGCTTTACCTTGGTGAATGCCCCATGACTGCATGACAAATGTGCATCTGTTGTTGTTCTATATACGTCAATTACATCTTGCTGATTGTGTTGTCAGTATCTTTGTGTCTTTGCTGATCTGTTTGATGGTTCTACCAGTTGCTGAAAAGGAGATGTTGGAAGTTCCCACCTATAACTATGGTTTTGCATGTCTCTCTCAATTTCATTCCATTTATTTCCAAGCTCTTTTGTTTGATATTTACACATGTAAGATCATTATGTCTTACCGGCAAACCGTTTTCCCTGTATCATTATATAGTAATGCATTTCTATATCTCTAGTAATTTTCTTTGCTATGATGATAACTTTGTTTTTAATATAACTATTTCAGCTTTTTAAATACTTGGGTAGTATATCTTCTACCATCCTTTTACTTTCAACCAATGTTATAAATATGAAGTGAATTTCTTTAAAGCAGCATATATGTGGGTCATTCTTTAGAATCTACTCTACCAATCTCTGTTTTGATTGCTATGTTTCAACTATTTACATTTAAGGTAATTATTGATATGTTAGCACTTAAGTCTGCTATTTTATTATTTATTTTATCCGACCTCACTCTTCTTCCCTTTTCTTGCCTTTCTGCAGTTACTTAAACTTTTTAAAAATTCCATCTGTGTTTTTGAAGCCTATCTCTTCATGTCACTCTTAGTATTACCATATATGTATGTGATTTATGACCATCTCTTTATGCCAACATTTTATCATTTTGAATGATGTGTAGAATTCTCACTGCCACCAATACACTTTACTTTCCCAATTTTTAAATATTATTGTTTTGAGTATTATAATTTTTTCAATCATCAAATATGATTTATAAAATTCATGTGGAAAGGAGCAGTCTATTTTTATGTTCATATTACTATTCTTTACTATTCATATTGTAATTCTTCTTCCTATATGATACTCTAAGATTTTTTTTTTTTTTTTATCACTAGTTTTCATTTGAAGACCTTCCTTCAGCAAATTTTTAAGTGTGGTCTGGTAGAACTAAATTCTTTTAGTTTTCTTTCATCCAAGAAGACTCTTAAGTACTAAAAGACAGTTTTATTTATTTATCTATTTATTTATCTGTATTGATTGATTGATTGTTTTAGAAAAACAGCTTTAGTGGATACAGATGTTGTAACTGACAGGTTTTCTTTCAACACACGAAAAATAGTGTGCTACTTTCTTTCGGCCTTCATGATTTCTGAGAAGAAATCAACTGTCATTCCAAATTGTGTTCTCCTGTAAGGAAAGCATCATTTATCTCTGCATGCTTTCAAGGTTTTTCTTTGTCTTCTACTTTTAAAAATTTTATTATGATATTTATTGGCATAGATTTCTTTGAGTTTATCTTGTGTGGGATTTGCTCAGTTTCACAGATCTGGGTTTGTGCCTTTCACCAAATTAGGAAATTTTTCAGCAATTATTTCCTCAATAATGAAGAAATTTCTGCAGTATTCTCTCATTCCTCCTTTCATGGGATTTTAATGACGGGACTACTGGATCTTTTGTTCTTGTCATATGGGTCCCTGAGTCTATTCATTTTATTCAGTCATAAATAAGTAACTGGCTACATATCAGGACACTGTACTCACAGAGTAAGCAGATATAATGTTGCTTGTACTTTTAACACTAATTTATTCCCACCATAAATACCTACTGATCGTTTCAAAGTTTATGATGTTAATCTTTATTTCAGAGAAAAAGATAAATCTGCTCATGGAGAAGCGGACAAATCTGTCCGTTGGTAAGTGCCTCTTCAGTGGTGAGAACATAAACCAAATTTAACACATCTTTGAAAAAATAAGAAAATGAGTAAAAATTGCTACAGAAGAAGACATTTAACACAGTGTTTAAGTCTTGGATTTGTACTAATTAGCTAGGTGACTGCTTACGTTCCCCCCCCCTTTTTTTTTTGCCTTACTCAGAATCTTTATGTATAACGATAAAAGTGAACCAGATTTCTAAGGTAAACTGGACACTGTAACCCTAAAATATGGTCTTATTTTCTTAGTAGGCCCAATTTGTTCACTCCTCTCTGTTCTCATAGACCCTGTCACAACTCTACAAAAGCAAGCACTGAGTTGCACTTAATTTTTTATTTTGTTTTCTGTTTTTGTTTGGAAGACTTTCTTTTCCATTAGGATAAGAACTCCTTATAAGCTAGGCTGAATCACTCTTTGTCCACATCACTATCATTGTGCACTGTGCCTTAAATATAAAAGCTGCCCATTGAATGTTTGCTGTATGAATACATAGGGAACAAAAATGTAGGCTATCACAGAATTTCCTCAGAGACAAAAAAGGAAAAGTAAAACAAACCAACATTTGATAAATAGACGCTATAAAAATACTTTTGATTTTACATATTCCTCTTTTCCAGAATCAGACTCTTAGCTCAATTTGAGATTTGAGATATGAAACTGCTACTCTCACCATAAAAGCTGATTCCTTATAATGAATTGATAAGGAGGCATGTGTTCTTGACCTAAAGCAAATTGATTAAGAGAATCTTCACTTGGTAGCTAAGGAAAAAAAGGAGAAGGAAATCTACTTACCACCTTAACACATATTTACAAAATTATACTCTGAGGATAACTAGCTTCTCATGATTTCCTCCCAAAAAGTATTTGAGTATTTAAATAAATCTTAGGAGGCAATTCATATGCCCATGGGTTTAGGGGTCTCTAGAAGACACTAGAAAAAGCTACTTTAGAGGAACTAAAGATCATGGAGAACCCATTCTTCATAACCTAACAGATAAAAAGCTGGCAAGTTAGCAGAAAAGGAATAAACGGATGATAACATAAGATAAAGTAGGAGGAAATGCCATTTATGTCTCTCCACATTTTTGTGTTACCCCTTTTAGCTAACTTTGGCAGTGGTCAATTTGGCTATAACTGTAGGATAATGAAGTCACAACATGCAGGAAATTAGCACTGGAATCCCTAAGCCTCTATATTTCATATGCAAAATTTTGGAGAGTGCTCAATGTTGAACAATAAAATTTAGGTTTTTATAAAGAGAATGTATTATTCTTCTCACAGTAAATTCTAAACAGAATCATAGAAATTAAGCATGAATAAACTGATTATCATCAGTTCACAAAAAATAAACTGCTTCTGCCAAAATAATAATGAATATTATAAAATTACTCTTAGTTTGTTCGAACTTCAAACCCAAGAACACAAAGCATTAGTCTTTAAGCAGGAGTCTATTAGTTAAACAGTTAAATTGTGGTTGGTTATTTTTAGCAGTATCTTCTGATTGTTATTTATTACAACTGCAAGATCTGCCAAAGGCTTTTAGGGAATAAAATATGATATAAGTCTGACAATAGGTAATTTATATAAAAAATACTTCTGGAGAAAACAAGAAGGATGTTTATAGAGGTGATCTTGTGTGACAGCAATATATCTTAAATATTTGAGATTCATAGCAATTTTCTTCCCATTTCAAATACTCCATTTTTACTCTAGTGCTTGTTTTAAAAATCATTAAGCTTTTCTGTGTTTGAAAAAGCTAAAGGCTACTAATGTGAAACTGAAATACTTCAGAAAGCATCATTTATAATGCAAACAAATGTGTTATCAGCAAAGAATGGTACAAATGAAAATTAATAATGTCCAAATGAAATTTTGCTTCCCCGTTGTGAGATGAAAGCTACAAATGAATTCTAGAGAACTATGACTTATTCACAATAAGAATGGATAAATTAATCAAGGTGTAATTAACTGAAATTTGCATCAGTTAAGTGTCTTGGAAGAAACTCGATAGGAACAAAACCCTGTTATATAACCTACTGAATTAGTGTAGTTTCCCTTCAATATGAGAAGAATATTTTATGTTTAAGAAACAGATAGTTTTAAAACAAGCTTGCATTTCATTAGAATTAAATTATTCAAATGCACTAACTTGTTCTTGTGGTAGTTTTACTCTTTCTCTAAGAATTGTGTAGGTGCCATGAAAACGGGGGACCCTAGTGGTACCCTAGAGGCCTCTTGCAGAATTACTTTTCTTTTCCCCCCTGGGTTGAGGTTAGATGTGATGGCAGTGACTGATACTGGTGGATGTTGTAAGAAAAGCTCTCCGAGAATCCTGCTGCATTTAATGTTCTGCTATTGTTGAAACTGTTTTCCCAAATCACACAGCATACTTTTCATTAGAATCCATGAGAATAATTCCTTTAAGAATCAAGAACAGTTGGTATTCTGCTAAGCGGATGATTTTGTTTTTATATTTTAATTTCTGTGGGTGCTGCAAGTATAAAGTGGCTTTGTAACTTCCAAAGAAATCGCAAGGATAGGTACTAGCTAAAAAGATAAAATAAATAAAAATGGTAAGTTTAGCTAAAATGCATGACAGACATCTCTGTCCATTGTAAACAGAAGGAAATGCAAAACACTCAGGGGATCAAGGCCACCAGTCCCTTAGGGGCAAGAACAGACATCTGGTCTCTGTAATGGCTTCAGACACAGGAACAGGTCTCAACTCACGATCTGAAGAAAATAAACTGAAAAATTAGAATTTCTAGAATTAGAAGATTATTAGAAAATGATCACCCAGGAAAAGTAGCTGCCCATCTACAATGATATAGACACAGGCTTTACAATAAAGAACTGAACCAGGTCACCCACTGGATCAGGGACGATACTGCAATATTAGAATATTACTGTGGTTCGAGTCCCAAACTGCTTTTATAAGATGTGATTCTGGTCGTAAACCAGAATCCCGAATAGCTGGGCAAAAGGAACCGTAAATCCATAATTACAGCTAATACTGGAAAGTGAGTAGGAGGTTAATGATAAAAAGTTTTTCATAGGGGCGCCTGGGTGGCTCAGTTGTTAAGCGTCTGCCTTCGGCTCAGGGCGTGATGCCAGAGTCCTGGGATCGAGTCTGGCATCGGGCTCCCTGCTCCACTGGGAGCCTGCTTCTTCCTCTCCCACTCCCCCCGCCTGTGTTCCCTCTCTCTCTGGCTGTGTCTCTCTCTGTCAAATAAATAAATAAAATCTTTAAAAAAAAAAAGTTTTTCATAGAATTAGCCATAGTAATCTAGCCATATGGCAGCAATAACAATCAATAATAGTAACAATGAAAATTATAATAATTATGAGTGATCAGAAACACATGACTGTATCATATTAATCTGGACATAAAGCTATCCATAAAGCAATTCAAGTTTGCTTTAGTTATTGTCATTGTTACAGAAAAACTTTTGGTTCACTTTATTTTTAGATTTTACTACATGAACTATAATACCAGAATGGGATGTTGGAGGTAAAGATTTCTGAAGTGGAACAGCTTCTGGTGATAGCAAGATCCAAAATATGAGTCTGCCCATGGGTAGATGTAGCAAAATGAAAGAAAAAGTGGCTAGCAGACAGGCCGGGGAATAAACCGTCTAGACTGTTAGATGAATTATCGAGAATGATGATGAACTTGTCTATGATGATGGCAAACGTGAGCAAAGAGGAAAACAATAAATGAGTTACGGATCTTTCAATGACTAAGCTTGATTTACCAGGTCAGAACATGACAGTGATGACGAGGGGAGAAGCCTTGGTTCCTATCAAATACACTATTTTTAGTGCCCCAGAAGTATTCATTTCTCCTCTGTTCTTAATCATTTACACTCACCTTTTCTGTGATCTCTGTGGTTATTCTGTAAATACCATCTCTACACTGATGCCTCATTCCCCTGAAATTCAGTTATGTGTCCATCTGATTATTTAACATTAAAATGCATTATTTAGGCACTGATTAATAATATTAAAGAGAAACTGCAATATTAACATGGACTAAACTACACTCCCAATTATCCCTCAAAACTCCTTGCTTCAGTCTTCTCTGTATGGATAGACGGCAATGCCATTCTTAGAATCTGAAGAAATCTGCACTGAGTGCTTATATAGTGAGGTGGGTTCACAGCTGGTCAATGACCCAATAGAACTCTGTTTCATACTGAACTAGCAACTTTTCTTCCTACACATATTTATTATTTCTGTGTCTAATCCCAAATACTCGTATTAAGCAGCTTTAATTGTGCCTGTTCCGTGTCATTTCCAGGCAAGGAGAAGTTACGTAAAATTGCCAAAGGTCATGTTGAAAAATGGCCACAGACCTGATTTTTAAATTTTTTTGTATCAATTTTTTTAAAGAGTTTTATTTATTTATATGACAGAGAGAGAGAGAGAGAGAGAGCACAAGCACAAGCAAAGCAGGGGGAGCGGCAGGCAGAGGGAGAAGCAGGCTTCCCGCTGAGCAGGGACCTCCATGTGGGACTCAATCCCAGGACCCTGGGATCATGCCCTGAGCCCAGGGCAGACGTTTAACTGACTGAGCCACCCAGGCGTCCTTTAATTTTTTATTTACCTTCTAGTTAGTTAACACATTGTGTAATATTGGTTTCAGGAGCAGAATTTAGTGACTCATCACTTACATACAACACCCAGTGCTCATCACAAGAGCCTTCCTTAATGCCCATCACCTATTTGCCCTATGTAGACAACTATCATTTTGCTCCCTTTTTCAGGATCTTAAGTGATACCATTAGGCATTCAGGGAAAAGTCTGAACTCCTTAGTGTGAGTTTCAATGTTCTATGTGCTCTCAGTTCAATTTACCCGTTCAACCACGTTTTTGTAACTCCCTTTATCCCTCTACTAAGCTTCCTCTTAAATCTGCTGATTTTGCCAATTTCCTGCCAGCATGTAATGATATAAAATGGTGGAGATATTCTGTGGCAGCATTCCAGTGTCCCATCTTCTTTGTAGCTATCAAAGGCCATTGAAGAAAGTGGCTTCCTGATGTCTAGATCACAGTCAATTCAGTGTGGCAAGAGAATAGTTCATTAGTTTTTAAATATTTCTCAATATCTAATGTGATGTTTTGCATTTAGTATTTTAAAATATACATTGATTTTAAGATACTGTTTTTAGTTTTTTCTACAACAGTTATGTCCCCCTCCCTTGCTATTTGTAAATCGAAAAACAAATGGATGGAAACATTGAAATCTCAAGGTCAGACATAAGGCTCCAAGTCTTGAAAATACTACCTCATGTTATTAATGGTTCCATAGACTTATGCTTTTTTGTAACTGAAATAAGTATGAATGACAATTACAATCAGCTTCAAAATGATTTTATAAAAAGTAAGTCTTGAACCTGCCATAATTTGACGGTATTGGAAGACGACAGAGATATAGTGTGACTGATGATTGGCAGGGATAACTGGCAGCTCCAAGCCAGGCCTTCCATCATTTCAGAGCCCCTGAAGGAAGTAGGCAACAAAATCAACAATCACTTTCACATGTACAGTACTTTATCATTCACAGGCATCTCTCGCAGTACCTTACAAGACTGTACAATGACCAAATGAAACAGCAATACCAAGTAAGCAAGTGAAAGCTAAATAGGGAGAAAAAGTAATCTTCGTGGATTTGATTGAAGTGAACCGAACATCTTTGGGCATGTTGAAAAAGATGTTAAATAGTCAATCATGAGGCCCCATTGTGAGATGTTTGTTCAATGATCATTTTCGTTGAAGTATGCAAATAGCACTAGGAGATACTTAGATTTAGAAGAGATAGTTCAGAGAAACAAGTAGAAGGAAAACTTCCAACATTTTTTTTTTGAAGTCAGAGAGCAGAATAAAGTAAATGTATTGCCTAGAAATTTGTTCTTCTGGAACAGTGATCTAGAGTTTCTAGGATAGCAAAACAAAACAAAACAAAACAAAACAAAACAAAAAACAAAACACTGCCTATGTGTTTATTTACATTTTAGAAAGGAAAACAGTAGGGTTAAAGGACATCTATGAAACTTAGTACTCATCCTATGTAGTATTTAGTAATTGGGCATTTTATTGGTGATAAAATATACTTCTGTTTACATTGTCCTAAATTGAGCAACTTAAATCCAAGGCTACCCAAAAGAGCAAAACAACAACTCAGCCCTTAGATTTTTGTATACTTGCTTTAGTACGAGATTTCCCGATCTAGATACTATTGACACTTTGAGACTTGTATTGTTGGGGCACTGGGGAGTTGGAGGCTCCCCTGTACAAGGCAGGATGTTAACAAAATCTCTGAACTTCTCCCACTAGATGCCAGATCCTGGATCATGACAATAAAAGCTGTCAGCAGGTGTTGTCAAGTAGTTTTTTTTTTTTTTTTCCCCCCAGGGGGAAGCAGGTGGGAGCACAAAATTTCCCCCTGTCGAGAACCACTGCTTTAGGGTCTTGGAAGATTGGTTTTATTGAACTCCTGCTGGCATCCCAATTGTAAGAGTTGCTGCTGACTCTCCCAAGTCTTGAATGTGTCCAATTTTACCAGTGCATTTAACTTAACACACCATGTTGTGGTAGCCAACTCCTTAGCATGCTGCCTCACATGATGTCTGTCTGATGTAAGGTCTGTGAAGGCCGAATTAAACATCTCCATTCTTGATTATGGATTCCCCAAGATCAGCACAGGACATGGCACATAGGACTTACACAATAAGCAATAAGTACATATTATTGAATTAATTACCTTCTTTGCTATATAGAATGACTTCAAGTACAAAAATTAAGAACATAGCATGGACAAAATAGTTTGTAAATGTAGGATATATTTGTTTTTTGGAGAAATCGCTCAAGGCTCTGATAAGCAACATAGCAACTAAAAGGTAATGCTTGGTTATGCGAAGGCTGAGTCTAATGGCTAAATTTATCATCTCTGGTTCCTAAGCATAAACATCATATTATCCTCCTGAGGCAAGGCAGTATTAACTCAGGCCTCCAAAATTAAATAATTTCAATAAAAATAGATTGGTCATACCCATGCTATTAGAGAATGTAGGAGTATACTGTTATGGGCATATTAACCTGTTTTATAGTGAAACTCACAGCATCACTGAGGGGCCATTCAAATAATTTTATCAAGATTATAAAACATAGTCCAGAGGGAAGTGTTATCAGTTTAATGTAAGCTCGCAAATAAAAAATTACAGAACTATATGTCTTCTGTGAGGTCTTAATTTCTCTGGTTCATTAGGAGGATAAGAAAAACGGAATGAGTATTTCATAATTTCTCATACAAAAATGTAAAATTCAGCTACACAATAGAATGCTTTATTTTGAAATTGTACTTCCAGTATAAAAGCTAATGGTTAAAACTCCTTATTTTCCTTTAGACCTATTTTCCTTTTCCTGGGTTGAATGAAATCTTCAAGATAAAGAAAAGAATTTTTTCTGTCTTTTGAAGATAAGTGAAAAAGATTTCTCTTGCACAGTGTATACTCTCACGGATTACCCTTCTTATCCTGGCTTGACTTCAGGCAGGTAATTCATGCTCTTTGTTCTTTTTTTCCTCCTAACAGCTATTTAGGGATATGTGGCTAACCACATCATTAAAACAATATATTTTTTCCTGTAATTTTTGTGGGCTATCTCTGAATATTTTAATTTTCCTTACCTTTTGATATTTCAGAAATAATTAAAAAACTGCCTTTGGATGGCTGAAACAACCAAATGCATTTCAAAAACAATTTTGTTTAGATTGAAATAATTCGCTGATTTTTCTTTTAATCCTCACTTATAGTTATCTTTCAAAATCCTTTTTATGACTTTATACCATTTTATATCTAAGGTGATTTAAGATGGTTGTTTTCTTATTTATTATTCCAAAAGTGTCCTTGTATTTTTTTTTTCTCAAGAGATAACTTGTGAATTGTTACAGTGTTATGCTGTTTTATACAAAAATATACTAAATATAGTCTTTGTCTTCTAGGTGGTCATAGTTACCAGTTTATCTCATAATAAAAGTATAAATGTAACAGCTTGTATTTATTACACATTCAAATGTGCCAGGCTCTTCTGTGAACATTTGATATATGTGAACAAACTTGGAAAATGTTGTAGGCACTGCAATGTTATCTTTCTCCTGCACTAATAGACTAGAATTATTTATAATGATCATACATCATTTGGCTTGGGCCAGCCTGAGTTTCAGCCACTTTGGTCTATAATGGATCTTTGTAACTTCATAAGAGTGGCAATTAAATGCCGGTAGCTGGCTTTTCATCCACAGTCTAACACATTAACACTGCTAGCATCTCTATAAGGCTGTAGAGAATGAAGTACGGTAAGGGATTATTAGTTATCTAGAAAATTTACTGCCTGTTCATTTGTTCACATGTGTTTTATAACTTTATTACACATGCCAGACAGAAGTAGCAATGTTATGTTTAAAGTGACTAGAATACATGAATAAAAAGTACGTATAAGCAAATCAATACTAGAAAACCAAATTGTGGGAACCATGAAAGAACTACAGCGACGCAAAAAAGAAACACAAAGAGGGAGAAATGTTATGTAAAGGTCAGGAGAGACTTCACAGAGGTGGTGATACGGAGGTGAACATAAAAATATAGGTAGGACGTCCCTAGGTGAGAAGGAAGCACGAAGACACAGGGCAGTGCTGGGGCCGGACGTAGATGTTACGTTGACAAAGACCTGTTTATCCTCAATGATTTTCTTTTCTTCTGTTTCTTCACAGGCCTAGGCAAAGCAAATCAAGAGAGAGTCACAGCCACTGGGGAAGTGCAGAAACAGTGATGGGATTAATAAACGGCTCCCTAACAGGCAGACTTCTGTGCGAGAAGACACTGACTGCAAGAGGTTGACTCCCAATAACAACAGGGCATGCTCTTCACACAAAAATAAACTATCAGCACAACGAAAAGGACAACAACAACTACTAAGAAACTTCCTATGATGGGAAAGCAAAACCGTGCCAAGCAACACTAAGAGCTGGTGAAGAGTTGGGAAGCTGAGAAAATTCATGCCCTCCTGGTGGGACTAGAGCTATCTTGTGGGGAGGAAGCTGGAATTGATGAAATTAAGGCCATATATATTTTGGAAAATAGCATCTTACTCATGGTTTGTTTTCAAATGGCTCACTATAGACAAATGTACAGGATATTGGTTACTATATCTTTGGTTGCAGTACACACACACACTATGTATATACATACATACATATATATTATTATACATGTATATAATATTTTATTTATTCATTTTCCTAGTGCAGGTCTCCTAGCTTATATATATATATATATATACCAATATGTAGAAATTTAAAATATGTAGGAAATATACAGAGTAATGTCTAGAATTCCACATGAGACTACTGATGTGTCTTAAAAGTTACTTTTGTGTGTGTGTTTTTTAAGATTTTATTTATTTATTTGACAGAAAGAGAGAGCACAAGCAGGGGGAGCAGCAGAGGGAGAGGGAGAAGCAGGCTCTCTGATGAACAGGGAGTCAGATGTGGGGCCCAATCCCAGGACCCTGGGATCATAACCTGAGCCAAAGGCAGACACTTAACGACCGAGCCACTCAGGCGCCCCTTAAAAGTTACTTTCAAAGAAAAAAAAGTAAAATTCAAGGGATGAATAGCACAATACAATTTATAGAAATTAAAAACATACAAGCACCACCCTATTTCATTTTTAAAGGCTATTTTGAAGTTGAACTGGCAGGACACACATTACATATACAGAAATGGACACCCATGAGTGGGAAAAGGCATAAAAGCTGGGATGAATGGATGATAGCAAAAACCACAAAATATCGAATGTCAAGCAGGATTATAGCAGCTGTGTGCAGATCAACCCAAACTAAAACTGAAGTTAAAACCAAAATCAAAACCAAAGCTAAAGGTACAACCCAAGAGCTGTGGGACTGTAGAAGAAACGAATAACTTAATGGACTCATGACTTAGGGAAAGATTTACTTAATTTTTGGAACTTCTTTTGAATAGTAGGAAAGGTCTGTATAGTTTCAATAAAACAGAAAAATATTATGTGTTAGGAGATGGAGTCACAGGGACTACACATATCTGAAGATCAGCTAGACATTTTGTGAGAGCAATAGTGAAATGCAGTATTCCAACGTGACCACAGACTCCACAGGCTGAAGGGCACAGTCCCAGTGAGGCACCTTCCCTTTATTCACCCATCACAGGTTCATGGGCTCTCAGGCCACCTATACTTCTGACCAAATGACTCCAATTCAGAAGTTCCCATGACCCCTTTAGGTTTGATAATTCACTGCAATGACTCTCAGAACTCAGGAAAGTGCCATGCTGACAATTAGTTTTCTTATAAAAGATGCAGTTCAGGACCAGCCAAATGAAGAAATAATGAGCAACTGATAGTATTTCTAAGCAGAACTGTGACAATGATTAGTCCATGTCTTTAGGAAGCTATTTGGTAGGAGTATGGAAGTTGGGTTAGTCTGGGAGACTTGCAGCATACCTCCAAGTTAGTAGAATACAGGTGAGATGATAAGGCACTACCAAGAAGGGACTATACAGCAGAGATATTTAAGAAAAAAAAAAGAATCAGAGATTCAAGATGATGCACTGATTTGAGGATACTATTGAGATTTCTAGCTTGGGAACTGCTTGACCTCACTCCAATGGGCAAGTTTGTTCTAAAACTAGATTTATGCATAGGTCAGAGGAAAACACCTGTTTCATAAATACATGGGCAAAATTAAACACCTTGTATTACTGATTTTACAAATATACTCAGACGGATTCTGGAGTTAACCAGCCAAAAGAGTTATACTTTTGCTATAGAAAAAGCCATGCCCTTTACAGTATATACACGATATTTTTTCCCCATCTGATCATGACACTGCTGAGGGAGCCTCTTCTTGCCATTCTGTTTTGTGTTCTAAGAACTTCTTTGAACTTCTGCCTATGTAGTTTCTCCCTTTTGCCAGCATCTGCAGAGGGGCAGGCATCATGGGTGAAAGGAAATCATAAATGACTAATGGAAACATAACGCAATCATTTTTTGAGCAGGACCATGATTCTTTTTAGCTGCTTAAAGACATGAAAGTGTTCTGCAAGAAACGCAATGGTGCTGCTGTTTCTTAGAATTCTTTGGCAAAAACACCAACACTGCATCGCAAAAGATGTAAAGAGGGGAATTCTTCATTGACTTAAAGGAAAATCTAGAATTTGAATTCTCTTTGAGGGATAATTTGAGTGTTGGAAGGAAAGTTTTATTTTTCAAAACTGTTAAGAACATAAATAACACCCTTAGCATAGAACAGCTGCATTGCCCCATGCTGAGAAGGAATGCATTATGCAGCTTCGGAGTGCAAATGCATGTTTATCTGAGATCAGTCCAAAACCTGAGACTGTTCCAAGATTCAGACAGTTGGCAAGAGCTCTGGGAGAGAGGGTAAGTTTTCCTTTGGAAGTAAACGGAGAACAAATTGGTGGTAATGGTGGGAATACTCAGCATTACTCTGCTTGAAAATATGTTACCATACTTGCACTTCTACTAGCTAAGGACAGAAACGTAGGTGCGAATCAAATCGATGCTTCTGTGCTCATTTCATTTCACTGTATCTAGACTCTATGCAAGTGAAAAAGAGAGTGTGAGTAACAACTCAAAAATCAATAATTAAAAAAAATTGTATTAAAGGAAATCATTACAACACGAACCATGTTTTCAGATGTCTTTTTAAAGACTTTGTTTGTTCCTGAGATTTAAGCTACATTGTAAGAAAAAAAGACTCTCTTTCAGCCGTTTCAATGCAAGTTTCCCCTCTGGAGATGGCTTCCAGGACAGAGACAACGAGATAAAGCTGCAACTTTCCCTGCCTTGTGCCTTTCTACCTTTTCATCCAAAGTCTCGATAATACCGTGGCACTGTATTGATTACCTATTCTCTTTAAGCATTCTTTTCCAGAACTTTTAACCACAGATTGTAGCAATGCAGAGAAAATGGAATTTTACCAGTTAAGTATTGGGTGTGACAGTAGTAAAGCCTCTAGAAATCACTTTTCGTAATTTATAATACATTTGAAAGCACTCCCTGTTGCCATGACCAAACCATATTTTTATGTTAACTGAAATAGACACATATAAAAGAAAATGAAGCTTTCTCCCCATGGTCTGATCTATTCCTAGAGTATATAAAAGTCTATTTACTGATTTGATTGTTTATTTTAAGCAAAGTTTATAAACATTCATAATTTTAGACTTCTTTTCAGATGTGTTACAAATATTTTCTTATTTGGAATTTGATGTTAGATAATTAATCATCACTTAAAGCACATTTGACATTAAGAAACACTGTTAGGAACTACGGAGGGCAGGCTTCCTATTTTAAGCCTAAGTTTGGGCAAGATCATTTCTCTATCTTTGGATTTTTATCTTCAATATCAATGCTTATTCTACCACAGCATTTCATGACTTAATTTAAGTTCCTTGATGTTCTCCAAACACCTCATGCACATGACCCCTGTGCCTTTGCTTGTGCTTTTATTTACCTTACAGAACAGCCTTTCCATCTGGTAGAATCTATCATGATCTAGATCAAACATCACCTATTCATTGTAGGATTCCCTCTCACCAGCCTTATCTCCTACTTTTATTTCTGAAACCAAAAATGTTTCATTTGCTGGTAGGAAGGAAAAGGAACTAATGTATTCTTACCTACTCAGTACCTGGTGATCTGATGTGTGTTATCATTCCTATAATATATCTGAGGCTTCCAAAGTTTCATTTGGTTAGGTACCTTGTCTATGGTGACACAGAGAAGACATAGGGAGGCCAAAATGTGCATTGATAGAAAATTGATAAAGAATTGTACTCCTCAGATCTTTAAGATGAAGGTAGTTTAAATTTATTTAACCAAATTGCAGGTTACTAGCTGAGCCTGCTTTGCTCTTATAAAGTCTACTGGTTAAATGGTGATTAACAGGTTTGGCTCTCTCTCTTTTCTCTTCAACCCTAACAACTAGAAAGGTAAACTGATCTGGTACTTGCTTAAAACACGACAGGAAGGCATTCCAATCAATACTGCCCTGTTTAGACCACCTTGGACTCAGCAGGTAGGCGATAGGAGTGTGCAAAGATTTATGGTTACCCTTGAATTTAAGTCTTTTGGTGGAAGTATGGGGAAGGTATAAGAGGTCCTTCATCTCTACAATATAATCCAGCCAAAATTATCTGAGTTTGCTGTGTTTCTATATTGCTTTATACGGAAGCCTAAAGCTCCTTAATAATATAATAAAATGTTGATGTTCTCTGCCAGTGTGCCTTATCTTTACGTCTCTCTTAAGGACACATTTTAGGAGAAACGTTGATTGGCAAGAGAGGATTTGTGAATTCCTGCATTCCTTGGCCAAATACCATCTGAAAGTATTTAAATACCATCATTATTTCCAACAGGCCCACTCATTAATAATATACCAAAATGCACTTGCTCATATCTCATGTTATACCCACTGTCAGGTTCTTGCAGTCTTATTGATTTTTATCTTCCCAGGATATGGCATAATAATTGACAAATATGTGTACAGATAAATATGATTGACATTGATGTAGCGTAAATCATCAGATCAAACTAATGAACAATACATGCTGTATCTATTATTAAGTATACCTAATATAATGCAGCGTTCTTTATGTGGGAAGATGATCTAGTTTCCTTCAGAAAGATGTGTTTGAATAGCTTTTCCATTACAAGTGAGGATGAAGTGTGCTCTATAAATTCATTTCCTTGTTCTGCTTATGGCCAGTTGTAATTATTCATGAAACATACGGGGAGAATAAGGTGCACAGTGTAAATTCATGAAACAGAATGGCCGTCTTTGCGTGAAGCTTGCTGTCTCATATGGGGAATGAACCCCTGACCTTGGCCTCATTAACACCAAGCTCTAATGAGCTGAGATAATGGGCCCAGATTGTTACACCAGCAGGTATCAAGTCTAATTTAATTCAGCTAGTCCTCGTTTTCATAGGATTGATTTTTAAGCGTGTGATACTAAGGTACATGCATTTTCCAAGATTTCTGATACAGTATATATTCACATTCTGATGGCTGGCCCTTTAAAGTGAACATCAGCTTATTAATCACTTCAGATTTATTCATTTCAAGTAAGTTATTGAGTTGCTGCCATAAAGGGTATCTTTAGGTACATATGATTCCATAACATATTTTGTAGTTAGTTGGTCAGATGCCAACTGCTCAAAGGAAGAGAAAGGTCTTAAAAATGTATGAGGCAAGTAGAAATTCTGATTGTATAAATATAATTAACTTGAGAACACAAAATATAATATTCAGTGACTTTGACCTTCTTCAGCTGCTCTTAGACAACATAAAACTCCAAAATCATTTGGTCCAAATCATTACATTACCTCATTCAAGCAATCTGTTAAAAAAAATTATATATAGAACAACAAAACGAGTCCAGAAGTGACAAATATAGCACACTTTGGGCCATATATGGAAATATGGCCCATGGCCTGTGTTTGTAATTTTTACAGAAAAACATCCATGCCAATTTCTTCATATTTTGTTTGTAGTTGATTTTATGCTGCAACACAGATTAAGTGCTCGCAACAGAGATCCTATGGTCCACAAAGTCTAAAATATTTATTATCTGGCCCTTTGCAGAAAAAACTTGCTGAATTCTAAACTGATCAATTAATAGATACTAGCTGACTAAAAACTTAAGTTTTACCTTTCATCTATTCTGTCCCTATAATGAGAAGTACATAGAGATGTAGTTCCAGAACCTCAGTGCCAGTCTCTCTCTCTCTCTCTTTTTTTTAAGATTTTATTTATTTATTTATCAGAGAGAGAGAGAGAGAGAGAGAAAGAGCACAAGCAGGGTGAGCAGTAGGCAGAGGGAGAAACAGGCTCCCCACTGAGCATAGAGCCTGATGTGGGATTTGATCCCAGGACCCTGGGATCATGACCTGAGCTGAAGGCAGATGCTTAACCAACTGAGCCACCCAGGCATCCCCAGTCTCTCTCTCTTCTTAGATTGGTAATCATTTAACTTCTTTTGGCCTTAATTCTTTTACCAATAAATATATTCTATTGAATTAGATATTCTATAAAATATCTCTTCATTTTAACTTTGAAATTTTAGTTTCGAGAATTTTAAAATTAAATTCTACAATTGCCCTAGAATGTGATGATCTCCCCAAACAGTCACCATCTCTTTGGCAATCCATCCTTTGCAATCTGGATGGAGGGTTGGGACATCATCACTAATACCCAACAAATAAAAGAGATCTGGGAACCGAAGGACAGCACTTCTGAAGTGTGTTATGAGAACCAGAGAAGCAACTGGATGCACAAACCTGAATCAGGCTTTGTAAATGGAGAGTATGGCATACTACCAAGTTCTGCAAAATTCGTCTCCTCTGTCATTATTGACCTTATACATATTCTATTCATATTTCTTAGTGATGTCCCCTAGATGGTCTGTCATATATTCATCTCCCCTAAACCGCCCAAACTGTCCCTAATTCTCTGTGATGGAGATCCAGTTTTCCCTCTGCTAACTTCTTTCTCATAGAACTGCAATATTCTTTTTAAGATTTTATTTATTTATTTGACAGAGAGAGAGGCAGCAAGAGAGGGAACACAAGCAGGGGGAGTGGGAGAGGGAGAAGCAGGCTTCCCGCCAAGCAGGCTGTCCGATGTGGGGCTCGATCCCAGAACGCTGGGATTATGACATGAGCTGAAGGCAGATGCTTAATGACTGAGCCACCCAGGTGCCCCTAGAACTGCAATATTCTATGTCCTTCCTCATAATATGTAATGGCTGGCATTTGGTGATGCAAAGATGGAGGTTTCACTCATCTCACTTATACAGAAGCTACGTGGGGCCAGGGCATGTTATCTTACTGTTTCACTAAGCCTCTAATACAGGATTTGCATATTTTCCTTCCTCATTTCTTATGTCGCCTCTTAACAGTGGAATCATATATGACTTAATGGAGATGTGGATGTAGTAATATACTGGTGACTGAAGAAAGATATTTAGAACTATCGTTTCCTTTTAATTATTTTATTCCTCAAGAGAATTATCAGGGGGAAGTGTATCCCATGTGAGCCCACATATGAAAATTGTTACTACTTATAGGAACCAAGAGTCTTGATACATTTTTTACTATCTTGGTAAATCAGCCTGCAATTCATCTTGCAACATTATTATCTTCTATATTTTGCATTTGGAGAGAATCGTAAACATATACAAAAGCCTTGTCTTTCCTTAGATAGCCTCTTCTTTCCAACCCTTTGTTCAATATCATTAAAACTTGTCTACCTGAGCAAGGACTAAAGAGTCTTAGGTCTGGAAGGATACCAGCAGGCCAAGTAATAACACTAAACATTTAGGGCACTACTTCCAATTTTTTGAATATTCGATTGGAGAGCATGCCCAGCCTCCAGCTGTCTTACACCAACCATGAATGAACATTGTTGGCTTGGTGATCAGGACAATATGAATACTTCAAAAAAAAAAATTAGGTGAGGGAAGTAAAACAATATTCAATATGGACAACATTTAAGTATGGTTTTTACATTTCATTGAATAAGGAATCGGTTTCTATTTTTTGGCATCTTAAAATTTCTGCTCATTGTGATTAAAAGAATTAAAATGCAGTCTGAGCCAGAGTTTTCCGTGACATTAAATCCACGTCAGAACAGGTATCCATGAAAGCATGGTGATCTCTTTTCTCATAAACTGCTTACTTTTGATACCACATTTATAGATGAGAAATTATAACAATTTCTAAAATATGCTTTATTAAATGAGTGAATTATTTTACCCCATTTGCTATTAAAATCCATCAATGAGATTGTTTTCTTTTTCTCCCTGATTAACCCAGGCCTAAGAATTTGAAAAGAACCATAACCAGAAGGCTCAGCTTTTCTAGAATTTTTAGAAAAAAAGATCGTAACAAATGTATGAGACTGACACCAGTGTCCCAAATGCCACTTGAGAGCACAGACCAAGGCTATAAGCAGCGGCAATAAAAAGTGGGTATTAATGCGAAGCATCAACACAGAGAGTCTGTAGAAGCAACTGGTCACAGAGAAATGGGAAGGAGTTAAGACAGGGAATACCAATGGAAGGACAAAACTATAGGATCAAAGACCAGAATGGGAACTGGTCAGACTCACGAAAGAACCCAGAAGTCCATGAAAAATCCAAAGTAAAGCCAAGGATCTGTGCAAAAGAAATAAGATGGCAGATAAAATTAAGAAAAGTAGACGGCTGAATGAAGGAGTTTGATTAAATATATAATGATTAATTATGTACTTTAAATTTGCAAAGTTTTAACACAGTTCACGCAGAGAGTCACCTATAGGATACTAGGGACCTTATATGTGAGGAAATGGTTTTGTTTTTATTTTCAATTCCAAACAAAAAAAAAAGGCATTGAAGTTTACTCAAAGTATGAAATAACTAACAGAATTTAGAGAAAATTTGTACCAACATTGTGTAAGAAGGAAAATTATAATGGAGTTCCTTACTCTAATCTGGGTAGCAAAAAGACAAACAAATTATTCAGTGTGCCATCATTCAAATTACTTAGAGCAACACAATTTCATTATAATATAATGTAACATTCAAATTCTTTAAATAAGAATTTATATTGGCCTACCCCATGACCAATAATTTTAATGTCATTTCAAGAAAAAAGTAAGCTGCAGATCCCTAACGGAAAGTTAGGGCAATATCAAAAAATGAAAGAGCCAAGGGCTGCTGGAACAAGAAATACAAAAGATACAGTAACTCTTGATATTAAGATAGCAATCTATCATAATCAGAACTTTCTCAGGTCCCGGACTTGCTTGTAATGCAGCCTCCTACCAGTAATCTTCCAATAACCAAGAAGATTCTGACAAGAACAAAAGAAGCCTATTTCTATATAACCATATCTTTCTGTTTTGTTTCATAAAGTTGTTATACAACAACAACTGCACATGTTTAATATGTAAAACTTGATGAAACTTAACATGTACATAAACCCATGATGCCATCACCACATTCAAGGTACTAAACATATCCACCACTTCCAGAAGTTCCTTTGTGTCCCTTTGTATATGCCTGTATACCTGTTTTGTTTGTTTTGTTTCTGGTAAGAACACATAACGTGAGATCTACCCTTCCAACAAAACTTTGAACAGAAAGCCACTTCCTGGAAACCATGTCCTTTTTTAAATTATTTTTTTATTAGGTTAGCCACTGTATAGTTCATCATTAGTTTTTGATGTAGTGTTCACCGATTCATTAGTTGTGTATATCACCCAGTGCTCATCACAACACGTGCCCTCCTCAGTACCCATGCCCTGATCTCTGTTGCATTTCCAGTTAATGCCTTCCCACTTAGGTCTAGTATACATAGTAGAAAATTGGCTGAAAGAGAGGTATGGTGCTTTGATCTAGAATCAATGCTGAGTAGATTTTGGAATTTTTTTTAGATTCTTTTTCATAAAAAACAAAATAGGGGTGCCTGGGTGGCTCAGTTGGTTAAGGGTCTGCCTTAGGCTCAGGTCATGATCCCAGGGTCTTCCTGCCCAGCGGAGAGCCTGCTTTTCTCTCTCCCTCTGCTGCTCCCCCTGCTTGTGCTCTCTCTCTCTAATAAATAAAGAAAATATTAAAACAAAACAAAACAAAATAAAAATACTCTAAATACATAGAGTGTTGGTAATGATGTGTGGGTGTTTAGTTCTTACTTAGCAAAGGACTCGTGTGGCTTATGTTACAATGCACAATTATGGTAGGGCAATTAAAAATAAACACAACAAAAATTGACACTTTTAAGAGATTTAGACATCCCCTTTATATGGGATACATCAAGAATTATGCTCACTACTAGTTGTGGGTCTCATCTTAAACTACAGATCTGTAGTTCTGATTTACCAGAGAGAAGATTAATTAGACAGACAACAGAAAACAATTTGAAATTCCAGATAAGAAACTATCACAATGATTATTTTTTTCACATATCATAATTATGGTCACTAAAAGCTATTATTTTTGCTTTCTTAAAGGCTTTATTCTTTTAAAGATTTATTTATTTTAGAGAGAGAGAGCTTGCATGAGTAGGGGAAGGGGCAGAAGGAGAGAGAGAGAATATCAAGAGACTCTGTGCTGGGCAAGGAGCCTGATGCAGGGCTTGACCTCATGAGATCATGACCTGAGTTGAAACCAAGAGTTGGGTGCTCAACTGACTGCATCACCAAGGTGTTCCTATAATTATTGCTTTCTTCTCCTTTATGGTATTTTGTCTTCTACAGCCTGAATAAAATTCTCCCAATTTTAAATGTGAAATTTTTAAAATTGAGGAAAAATTGACATACAACAGTCTATCAATTTCAGGTGTGCAACATGATTTGATATATGTGTATATTGCAAAATGATCACTGCAGTAAGTCTAGTTAGCATCCATTACCACATATAGTTACAGAAGTTTTTTCTTGTGATGAGAACTTTTTTTTTTTTTTTAAAGATTTTATTTATTTATTTGACAGAGATAGAGACAGCCAGCGAGAGAGGGAACACAAGCAGGGGGAGTGGGAGAGGAAGAAGCAGGCTCATAGCGGAGGAGCCTGATGTGGGACTCGATCCCAGAACGCCGGGATCACGCCCTGAGCCGAAGGCAGACGCTTAACCGCTGTGCCACCCAGGCGCCCCTTGTGATGAGAACTTTTAAGACCTACTATCAGCAATTTTCAAATATGCAATACAGTCCCCATTGTTGTTGTACATTACATCTCCGTGACTTTTGTATTTTATAACTGGAAGTTTGTACCTTTCGACCACCTTCACCCATTCCACCTCCCTGCCCCCACCCCCAGGCTTATGTGAAATGTTTAATTCAGAAAAAAGTCTGAGGCATTTCCTAGAATTTTCTTTCTTAAGGGAATTTTATGGTGCTCCACAGGAACTATGAAGTTATGCAAGAGCAATGGGTATGAAGTGACAACACACAGAAGGTAGGCAGCTTCTCTATTATTGTACATAAAGCCCATATGTATTAAAACTGGAGACTGACTATAGGCCATCTACTCACTCTGGGGTGCATAAAGGCACAACAAAGTATTTCAACTTGCCAATTTTTGGTTCTGTATGCCATTTCACATTTTTCTCCATTCTATGGTCTCTAGGCTCAATGCAGGCAATGTCATAATATATCATTCCCCTAAACATTGTAGGATCGTGTGTGTGTGTGTGTGTGTGTGTGTGTGTGAATATGAAGCGGGTTTGAGAATTTAAAAGAGGTAGTGATTCAACAATCTGGTAATATAATCTATACCCTACACACAATTTTGATATAATCATATGGAAGATCAGATCGTATGACAGTGGTATAATTTTCCATTTTAGTGTGGCTTTCATAAATCCAAATAATTTAGGTGAAATCCAGTTAAAAATGCTTAATTAAATATCTTATTTATTTCATAATCAGGACAACCACTTTTCTATTTAATTATATGCATTATTTAATGAAAAATTAATAGTTTCTCTTGCCTTGACAAATATAAGCTGCTTACCATCACTTAGCATTTTACTACTTAGTGCCTTTTTATAGACAAATTTTCTTATTTCAGTCAATGCCTAGATAAAAATAAACAAAGCTGCTAATTTTTCCTTGTTTGCTCTTGTTTGATCATGGACCAACTCCATGATCCCCTAATACCCTGAGCCATACATGGGGAAAGCTTGTTCTGCAGATGTTGCTGATATTTTACATATTAGAATAATCTCCAGAGCCCAGAGGAACTAAAGTGTTAATGCAATTAAATTCTTAATTTCAAGTCCAAATATTTTGCTTCCCCATAGTAAATCCTGCTTATTAAGTATATTGCACATATGGGCAGAAATAATCCTCTCTAATCTAGGGTTCTCTAGGGTCCTTACTTGACCTTTTTTATTCTGATAGTCAAAATACTGTAATAGATAAAAACTATGTATTCCTATATTATTATAACAGGGGTGGCTTAATAATTAGGAATTATAATATTTATAAAAATTATAAAAGAATTATTAAGAATTATTGAAATAAGACACATTCTCTGAAATGACACATACATAAACACACACAAACACATATTTTATACATATTTATACACACACAATAATTTATATATTAGTACCCACTATTGACAGATTTTCTGTCTGGTCTGATATCAGTTTCCTAAATGTGTGATAAAAAAAAATGTTTATTTGAAAAATGGAGATGGTGTTCAAGTCTGGATTCTCTTAAATCTAAGATTCTGGTGGGTTTTTTTTTTTTTTTTAGATTTTATTTATTTGACAGAGAGAGAGAGAGACAGCGAGAGAGAGAACACAAGCATTGAGCAGGGAACCCGATGCAGGGCTCGATCCCAGGACATTAGGATCATGACCTGAGCCAAAGGCAGACGCTTAACGACTGAACGACCCAGGCGCCCCTAAGGTTCTGGTATTCTAAGTCAAATGTTCTATCATATTCTGGCCTAAACTGTCTGCCCCCACATTTCTGAGGCTATCAGTGTATTATTTTAGGCACTTAATATGACCTGATGAGTAATTTTTAGCCTCCCTTCATGCACTTGTAAAGAAAAAAATTCGTATTTGTGATACTGAGTCTTTTACTTTAACCACTCTAGTCACCTCCAGCAACTGAACCATTTTCACCATGGTTAAGTACTTTAACCTCATTTAGAAAAAAGAATCAAAACTTGTTTTGGATCTGAACTACAAAATAAGTCATTTCAGCAAGTGAATGAGGCTAAAATGATCCATGCGATAATTGGTTAGATTTGGAAACAATGTGAACTCGTTTAGCTTACTATACATACAACTGACTTAATTAGAGATATGAATAAGTGTATATATACAGGTTAGTATAAATACAGTTATATTTTTTATCTTTCAGTTGAGAGACCCTAAAAGACACAATGGCTCAATAGCTAAGCACGCCTAACATGAATTTATTAGTTTCTAATACCATTCTCCAATAAAAAGAACTCGAATACAAGGAGAAGTGGTTAATTCTAGTGTTAGGGCAAGCAACACGTAAGATAAGCCTGGAGCATCTTGTGGTGTCAGAAACTAAGGAGTGCTCATCACACACACACACACACACACACACACACACACACACACACACACTTTGATGAGAGTATGTCAAAGGCACACAGGAGCCAACTGAAAGAGCTCCCAATGGCCAAAGCCATAACAACTTAAGCAGCAATACAAAAGAAATAATATTGGGTTATAACCCAAAGGCTAAAGTAAATAAATATCAGTGAATTCATATTTAAATAAATAAATAAATAAATAAATAAATAAATAAATAAATAAGGAAAAAGACAATTGTGCCATCCAGAAAAATTCCAAATAATTTATGGAGAAGCACAACTCCCACTTCTCAGATATGGCCTGTGCATAGCAACTTCCTTTTAAAGAATAACACTATACAAAAGGATAAAAAGGAGTATGGTTTCAATGAAGAAACCTGACAAACACTGCCTCACTGAGGTGATCAAATCACAAATTATGTTGATAATACGTACCCTTGATATGATGTTTTGAAAGTGATACTTTACTCTTGAATTCTCCCAACTCATAATCCCAGTCATATGTTAACAAAAGCATTTGAAAAATTCCAATAAGGGAACATCCTACAACATAACTGACGAGTGTGCCTCGGAGCCGTCAAGGACATAAAGAATAAAGTCTGAGAAAATGTCACAGGAGAGGCCTAAGGAGACATAACTACTGATCATAATGTGGTATCCTGGGTGGGATCCTGAAACAGAAAAAGCCCATGAGGTAAAAATTATAGAGATATAAATATACAACAGAGTTTGGTTAGTAATAATGTATCCATGTTGCTTCATTAATCGTAACAAATGTAGGGTATTAATGTAAAATGTTACTAATAGGGAAAAGTGGGTACCTGGGTATATGAGAACTCTGTACTTTCTTCTACTTTTTTTTTGTAAATATAAAAAACACAGTCTATTTAAAACAAACAAACAAACCCTCAAGTCATCCCATCCTCCTCCACCACCAGAGGAGAGCCTCACGCTACTTCCTGTGGAGAACTGTGCAACTTCCTTAGTGAACATCGCAGGTAAGAACTTCAAGAGCTATGAGAACACCTATGAGCAATAAGTGGAACATAACTGTAAAGTGATGAGTTTTGAGTATTTCTCATCACTGCTTTAAATATAACTTAATTTATATAAATTTTATAACAGCTGTGCTTAACAACGGTCCTGCAAAGTATCTGAATATTTGACAAATAGTTCTGGCTCTAATAACAATACAAGCTGCTTCCAGCACACCAATGCCTGGGAGTCTGTGTTCATGTGTATGTGTGTGTGTGTTTGTGCATGTGTGTGTTTGGCATTAATTAAGTTATTAGTAAGTAATTATTAAGCAAACAACTAAATATTGTGACCAAAAAATTCAATTTTAAGGAGTTTCTAAGATTTAAATTCCTCTTTAAGAAAGCTCACACTGATTAATGAATGTAATTTTACAAGCAATTGCCAGCCGCTAGTCTTTGTAAGGTACTCCCCAGTTGGGGGAGAAAAAAGAGAGAGAGAGAGAGAGAAAGAGAGAGAGAAGTGTCCTTAGCCTCAAATAATTTGCTTCCCCTTAAGAATAGACAAACATGAAATAAACTTGGAGGGGAAAATGTGTTATGGAATATAATCAGCCACAATCTTTGTAAATCTTTCAGATCAGAGCTGGCATGCAAGATCCGATGCCATGGGGCATATATAATACTGCCCGGGACAGACACTTCAGTGAAAAATCTTAAGTGGAGTCAATCCAGTGGACTTTGATGTATGTACTCCTTACCCTTTGTTTCCCTTTTCTTATTAACGTATTTTCTTCTTCTGTACCGTCTCACACCCCAGTAATCCACAGGGTACCATCAAATTCCACCTCCACTCCCTGACCTCTGGCACAATCACATGAAAATACACACAGAGGACAAACATAAAAACTGTATTTCTTTGACCAGCCTACATGGAAATATGCAAACCAAGGAATGTTTGTACTACCTGATTTTCCCAATTTCTCCTTCAGAATCTGTTGTCTAATTTCAGAATGTGTGGTAATCCTTTTGCTATAATTAAAGATAATTCAGGAAGTATCTTACTAAAGTATACACATGCATACAAATACACAAATTGTGTTGCAAAAGGGAACATAGAGGAAACCTCCTAATAAAGAGGTAAGCAATAGCTGCCTCACAAGATTTAGGACCACAGCATACTCTGCCTTAAATAAGGAAGGAGCTGTGTTTCACCTCTGTGTCAACCACTACAGATCGACAGTTTCTAGATTGAGCTCTACTTGAAGCTAATTTTAGTACTTGGATCCCCTGACTCAAAATACGTACACTCCAAGCAGATGTACACATATGCATACATATTTATTTAAAATAAATATAGTCTTATTTTGCTATCTGTGGCTTGCAAATGAAAGATTCAGGTGCAAAATAACATCTCATAAACCTTGTCCTGACCCCAAAGTTTCTTATAATCAAGACTATTTTTATTTTTATTCATTTATTTATTTTTAGATTTGATTTATTTATTTGAGAGAAAGAGAGAGAGAGAGAGAGTGCAAGAGCATGAGCAGGGGGAGGGGCAGGGGAAGAAGTAGACTCCCTGCTGAGCAGGGAGCAGGATGCAGGGCTCCAGGACCCTGGGATCATGACCTGAGCCAAAGGCAGACACTTAACCTACTAAGCCACCCAGGTGCCCCCAGATTAACTATTTTTTAAATAAAAAAATCTTCTAATTATATACATATGTTATGGGTTGAATTGTGTCCCCACAAAAGATGTTGAAGTCCTAACCCCCAGTCCTTGTGAGTAGGCCCTACATGAAAATAGGGTCTTTGCAAGTATCATGTTAAGGGTTAAGGGTTCAGGTCATTAGGGTGGGCCCTAAACCAATATGACTGACTGTGTTCTTATAAAAAGGAGAAATTTAGACACAGAGGCAGATAAGTACATAGAGAGAAGTCCATGTGAGGAGGAAGGCAGAAATTGGGGTGATGCAGCTACAAGCCAACAAGGGCCAAATTGTGCCAGCAAATCACCGGGAGCCAGGGAGAGGCATGGGACAGATTCTTCCTCAGTTTTCCAAAGCAACCAATTCTGCTTACAAATTGATTTCTGATTTCTATCCTTCAGAACTGTGAGATAATACATTTCCATTGTTCAAGCCACCCAGTTTGTGGCACTTGGCAGCCTTGGAATCTAGGAGGGCACTTGTGATGAGCACTGGGTATTATATGTAAGTGATGAATCACTGAAGTCTACTCCTGAAACCAATACTACACTATATATTGACTAACTAGAATTTAAATAAAAACTTGAAAAAAAAAAGAGAAACTAATATACACATAGATAAATGATAAATATAGGTCAGGAGGGAAGATATAAACATAAATTTAAAAGACTGAGGAAGAACTGAAAACTTAAGAAATGTTACTGGAAAATTGGATTCCAGAGTCATTCAACATAAACTTACAATAAATTTACTCATTTACTCATACATTCGACAGCTGTTTATCAACAGCATGCCTTCAATGTGCAAGCTACTAGGTAAGGGTTGTGGATACACCAGAAGGATAGAGGTTGTCAGTGGATGAAGTTGAAAAGGACACACATTCGATTTCCCTAAGACACCCATTAATTATGTTATGCCTTCACAATTTTCAATGGCTCCTTTGTTCGCTCTTAAAAGTGCCCTGGTCTGAATGATGAATTATATGGTTGCCCTACCTCCAGGTCATAATTGGAAGTGTAGATCACTACACATGAAATCAGAAATCAGAGAGAGAGTGGAATGAGACATTCATGTGTTAAAAGAATCATTCTATGGGGCGCCTGGGTGGCGCAGTCGTTAAGTGTCTGCCTTCGGCTCAGGGCGTGATCCCGGCGTTCTGGGATGAAGCCCCACGTCAGGCTCCTCCGCTAGGAGCCTGCTTCTTCCTCTCCCACTCCCCCTGCTTGTGTTCCCTCTCTCGCTGGCTGACTGTCTGTGTCAAATAAATAAATAAAATCTTAAAAAAAAAAAAGAATTATGCTATTGTGCCATATGGAGAGCAGGTTAGGGGAGGCAAGATTGGGAACAGGGAGAAGAGTTAGAATAGCCTATAACAAATTTAAAACACTGTGAAAGATTCTAAAAGAAGCAGAAACCTCCCTCTCTGCCTTGTGGGAGTTAACAGTCTGTTCAATGAAACCCAACATATTTTAAATAAAAAGTAAATTTAAATATGTTGTAATAGAAATATTAGCATACATTTTTGTCACAATAAGAAGTTATAAAGAAACATGATTTTTTTTTAAATCTCTGGCAGCTCGTGTAGATATTTTCCATTCTGATTTATGGAGTTGGTCGTTGCTCTACATTTGTGGGAACTGATCCATGTCAATGTAATGCCTATTAGTGTCTGATTAATTGTCCTCATTACAGATGCTAACTAATCTGGAGTCAGCACCTCTTTATCCTAAGGATTCTTCAGTAGCTCTGAGACCAAAAGTGACCTGTCCTTCCACTGCGATAGTAGAGTTTGACTCCACTGGCCTTACTACCTCTTAAACCACCCAACCCTTTCTCAAAACTTTCCCAGACCCCCCTTCTCAATCTCTGCTGGATGGTTGGCTTCAGTGAGCTTAAGTCACTTTCCCTTTGCCTAGACGCAAAAAGTGTTCAGTGAAGATACTTGGCATCTTTTTTCACCCTGTTCCACTTCT
Organism: Ursus americanus; assembly: GCF_024610735.1. Taxonomy (NCBI): domain Eukaryota; kingdom Metazoa; phylum Chordata; class Mammalia; order Carnivora; family Ursidae; genus Ursus; species Ursus americanus. Next base: position 49,190,359 of record NC_142135.1, on the reverse strand, counting down.
GACCTTGCTTCTTGACCTCCCTTTTGCTTTCTGATCACTAGTCTTGGAACATCAAGCCTCTTCTTCCGCACAGAGTATCTCAGTTCAAGTCTCTGAAAAATTGTACGGGAAGTATTTGATCAAGTTGTAGCTCTGTCTCTCACTCTGAACTATCTCCCTGGTTTGCAATGAGGTGAAGTGTGAGGGCAATATATATGTCTTTTATGTACATGGATCACGTAAAGAATGATCCATTAGTCTTAGCACATATGAAACAGCAAAGTGTACATCTTTAAAATCCAACAAGAGATTTTTCAAAATTATATCAGAAAGGATGTAAAAAAATGGAACAAGCCTATGGGATCAGAAAATGTTTCTGCTGGTAGTGAAATAGACTTTGATGGGCTTTTATTTAATGATTATCCTATCTTTCCCAATAGACTGCCATCTTCTTTAGGATGAAACTCTAGATTCCAAATATCACCTACCACAGAATCTGGAAACTAATTAGTCTTTAATGTTTTCCAAAGAGAAAAATAGCATAAAATTTATTACAATTACAAGATTGTAATAATTGATGACATAGCTAAGTAGAAGAAGTATATTCTAAGTTCCATGAGGAAGAGTTATCTCCTCTTGCAGGAAAAGATGTGGTCTCCCACAACTTTCAACATACATTCTATTTGGAGCTCAATAACATTTTGATGATGTTAAATTGAAGTCAGTGAGATAAGCAAATGCATCCAGTAAATAATTGGCAGATCCATTAATTGGAAACAATTCTTAAATTCTTTTGCTCTCCCATATTGGACTACTAGACCCTGGTCTTCAGGGTAGCCAACCAAAGGCAAAATTGATTAATATCCTGTATCTGCATTTTCTTTAGAAAACTGTTATCTTTTAATTAAATCTACTTTAATCTGGAACAGTTTAGTCTTCTTTGTATTTCAAGACCTTACAGTTCTTAGAGGTTACAGAACCCAATTTTGTGGAATGTCCCTCGATTTAGGTATGTCTGGACTTTCTTCATTATTAGACTTAAGTTATATATTTCTGGCTAAAGCAACATCAAAATGGTATTTGATCCTTTTCAGTGCATCATATCAGGAGGATCATAATGTCAGTTGATTCTATTACTGGTGATGATACATTTTATCTATTGGCTAAAGTAGTTTCTGCCACACTTCTCTGTGAAGTTACTATTTTCTCTTTGAGATCAATAATTAATCTGTAAGGGGACAGATTGAGTCTCCATAATTCTCCTGTATCTCATCAAAATTTCACCCATACATTTTAGTATCCATTAATGATTACTGACATAAATTGACTGACATGAATATTTCATGCTCTATAGTTGTGTAGCCAAGTCTAATTTATATCCGAGACTAAAACAAAAGTGAGGATTTAAGACAGTGAAAGTACTATGAGTAACATATAATGGTAATTATTTTGAAAATGTTGTCATGGGATGATGGAAGATAAATTTAAGTTGGGTGTGTCTTAGCAAGTGGTAGATGAACTGAAAATTGAATGACAGGAAGGACACATCATATAAAATTTGGGAGTGGTGATCTCCAAGCCGAAAACAGCAAGACCAAAGATATTATGGAAGGAAATATATTGGTACGTTCACCCATTAGAAAGATCATTGGATAAACTGTAGAAATTGAGAAGGAAGGAAGAAGGTGCAATTGGAGACAGGCATATATATATATATATAAAGCTGACTTGGCTATATCTACAAATGAAAGCCTTCCATATTAGCAAAAGTAAGAAATATGTACACTGTAGGGAGAGACCACTGTGTGTGCATCAAGGATACTGCCCTCCCATATTTCCCATATATATATATATATATATATATCCAAAGGAAAAAATACATATATATATATATACACTAATATATTAGTGTGTGTGTGTATATATATATATATGTATTTATTTGGGAAGTTTTTTCTAAACTGCTCCTAATTTATTTGGGAAGTTTTTCTAAACTGCTCCTAAATACCTATTTTACTATTGGATTTAGCTTGACTTCAGGAAAATATTTCTTTAAATATGGACATTTGCACCATACATACTCATCAAGAACAGGCAAATTTATGCAACATATTTTGACCTAAGAAATATGGATAAAAATTTGGAAAATCAATGTGTTCATCAATTAAGTATGCAAAGAAATATAAATAAAAAAGATAGACAAAATCTTTAGAACAATCATTTTTTACAAACTTTCTTATGCTAGATTTGACAGAGTCTGGTAATTTTACTGTTCTTGTGTGAAGTTTCTCCAGAGACACATATATTACATATTAGTTAATGTAAGATAAAGAATGACAGCTTCCCATATATCCTAATAGCTATCACACTTTCCTGGGTCAGCCAAGGTGAGTCTTTTCTCATCCATCATATGCTTCACAAATCTAGTACATAGTTACTTCACTGCTCTTTTGGTGTTCTCTCTTGTCTGGTGATAATATATTTCACAATTAATTGGAGGGGTATTATCAGCTTAAGTGAAATTTTAGAATTTCTGGTCTGGTGCACCATCCCAGGAGAATAAAAAGCATGTCATATTGTATAGATAACTTTGCAATTATTTCAATTTACCATAGCACAATCTTTACGGCATGTAGCAATTACTGAGCATGACCAGAAAATAATGTCCTCTTTTCCCACAGTTCCTCCAGCATAAATCAGACTAGAAAGCTTAGAGTTATCATAACTTAGTGTATAAATTAAATAAGGCCTGGTATCAAATTTCCATAAAATTACATGGTAGAGCATGATACTTTGTATATTCAAAAAACTTTCCAAACCAAGGTCAATCTTCAGGGATTTTTGCTGTTTTCTTTTGAGCCCATAACCTGCTTATTATAAAAGAGCAAAAATACCTAAGCAGGATAATTTAAATTTTACATCCCAAGAGAAAATATGCCATAGATTTTTCACTTCTATGAAAGCAGTTTGTTTTTCTAATTAGACATTCTGAATGTTTCATTGAAATGTGACTTCTGAGCAAAAAGAGGAAAAAAGGGGGGAATACTGCTAAGCATGAGTAGAATAATTGTGGAAATCCTTTCAGAAAATGTAATCAAAACCCCTTATATTTTGACTTATTTTTACTCAACTGGGTAAAAAAAAAAAAGGCATTGTTGGTGATTCCATGAAAGTTAATCATGCCTTATTAGCAAAGCAAAGCCACAGACCCATTTCTAAAACACAAGTCTGCTTTTCTGACTTTCAAGTTGGAAAGCTGACTTGGCTATATCTACAAATGAAAGCCTTCCATATTAGCAAAAGCAAGAAATATGTACACTGTAGGGAGAGACCATTGTGTGTGCATCAAGGATACTGCCCTCCCACATTTCCTCAAAATGCCAGTCACCTGAAAGAATGAATGGTTGTGAAGCTTCCGTCGGCTACTGCACAGAGACGAAAACATGCCAGTGAGGCAAAGAAACACTTTAACTCCTACAAATTTGTGTAGACTAGTTGGAAAACTATTACAGTTGTAATTAAACAGATCTGGATCCAGATACCGATTCCTTCAACGGCCAAATGTGCTCACTTAAGCAAACGACTCATCATATAATGTGAGGTTCAAAATAACCCCCTCACTGCCTGTGATGCAGGCTAAATGCAATGATGTATAAAACGTGCTTGCAAGTTAGTAGGTATTCAATTTAAAGTTGTCCTTCTGTCTACTTGATCATGTTGCATATTTCTCTCACAGCAGAAATGAGAGCAACGGCACCTCAAGTTCTGATTACATTTATTGAGAACTCACCATGACGAGGACCATACTAAACTCTAAAGATGGAAAAAGATGGGAGAGAAAATATTAAAATAGAATATCATTCTGAGAGATACTGAAATATCATACTCAAGGTAAATTTGATAATAACACCTCTTTTTTAATTTCCAGTCTTTCTCAATTTGATGGTTAAAGAATTAGTACCCTTGCAGTTTGGTCTATATCATGAACTTTCAGTAACCATATTTCAGTTCCACCGAAGATAATGTGTCTCACATGTGCCAGTCTGTGATTACAAGTACAAGGAGTCTGGAATTAGAACTGACCTCAGATAAAATCCTGTCACTTAAGTGCTTATAACTCTGGGCAATTGAAATTTTCTAAACCTCAGTTTCCCCTTCTCTAACATGTAATCTTTTGTATTAATTGAGATAACACACACAAAGTCTTTAGAAGAGTGGGAACACATAGTATGTGTTCAATAAACATTGGCTATTATTATTATTATTATTATCCCAGCTATGCCCTATAAAGATACTGTAGATATGATAAAGAACAGAAAAATATAAAAATTTTACCAGGATAATCTCCAGGGAATATTTTCAATACATTTTCATTTACTTTTCACAAGAACTAGAATAAAAATTCTTGCAATTTACCATTATTGCATTGCATTATACAATTGCATTATTTGGTGGTGGGGGGAACATTGCAGAAGAATAACACAGGATAATTCTTTATAAGTATCTCTTGCCTAGAAATTATGCCAGCAGTGTTAATAGAATTTTATAAAAGTAATACCTACCCAACTAATGAAAGGTCTATATCATAGGAAGAAAGGACTAAAAAGGAAATAAAATGCTTCTGACTGTGATAGTAGTAACAAAATCCCCCCAAGATTCTTTAATAAACAGTAATGTTTTACAAATTAATAATAAATTTTTGTAATCAGTAAAACACATTAAATTCGAATATAAAAGAAAGGCAAAAAACAACGTTATAAGTTGGAATGGAAATTTAGGTATGAATAGGAAATTTAGGAAAAAAGATATAATGGAAATTTAATGTTCCTTTGCCACTTGGAAAAACACTTGCTAATAGTAATTAAATTTCTATATTTTGTTGTTATTGAAAAGCAGTTTCATAATCTTGGCTGGTTTTCACAACAATACTGTGATAAAAATCAAGTTATGCGGAAATTGTGTTGTTGAATGAAAACAGCTAGTAATGGTGGAGCTGGCCCTTAAAACCAAGCCTTATAGCAATAATTCTATTTTCTCCATTAATGTATTCTGCCTGCTGCATTTCCAATCCTAAGAAAATAAAATATAAAATAAAAGTAGAATTTTTGTCTCCTGTTCTAATAACTCTATTCTTAATACACCTTATATTCCAAAATTGTTTAAATTTTTATTGAATTAATATACAAATGATTTTTTGAAGAGTTTAAGGGAGTTTGAAGGAATAGAAATGGATGAAAAGCAGTTTAAATGTATTCACGGTATTTTAAGATAATTTTATAGTAAGAACAAAAAAAATATATGCTATTTCGTTGGCAGGCTACTTCAATGGCAGGGATAAGTAAGAAAAACTTTCAACTCTGAATATATATAAAAATATTCCTTGTCTGGTTTCATTAATCTGATCATGTAGCTTTTGCCCTCAGAACACATTGCAAAATGTGATCTTTCTCCAAGAAATTTTTCTGAGTTTCAAAACATACCAGAATTATTCCTCATATTCTGTGATTAAAGGAGCTTAAACATTTAGCCAAAATGACTTCTCATGTATATGTTATCCTTGCCAATTTAAACGCGAGTGTTATGGTATAACAAAGCCCTCTGTAACAAAATTGTCAAAGAAATTCTCAGTTTTGTAGATATCCCCAAGGCCTAGATAATGATACAGCTAAACTATGATTGGCCCACCTTTCTTCATGTAGAGAGAGTTTCTGGCACCTGTATGCCTACATGTAGAGAGAGTTTCTGGCACCACTAATTGTATCTTATCTCCAAAGATATTCTTTTGGAATATTCAACACAGCTGGAAGCAAGATGTAATGTCACAATGTTAGAAAAGTCATAATAGGGTCTATTCTGAAGGGTATGCCATGTCAGGACTAAAGTTAAAGAGATAGCAATCTTGAAAATCTTTTTAATAGAGCATTATCCCTTTGCAGCTATGTTATTTGCCACCAGATTTTCTCATGCAGAAAGAAAAAAATGAGCTGTGCTTTACTCACCTTTCAATAATACAGTTTACCTTTGGAACTGTATTAATGTAATAAACACTATTGTTTTCATAGCACACTGTCTCCCAGTTTTCTACATGTGGTTATCTAGGTTTTTAATTTTTTTTTTCCCATTGGCTTTTGGGGCCATTTTACATGTCAAGGAGCAGAATCAGAGCTGAACAAATTCATAATATATATATTTTTTCATCTTAAGGGCCACATTCAAGGGATTCAAAGATGAGAAGATGGGAACTCTTGGCTGAGTAAGGTTGTTTTGTGACCTGTTACGAGTTTTTCAGGATGGCAGTCCCTTTATGCTCAGTCCCTTTTTCTTCATATAAATAAAAATAATTTTCTACACTAGATAACAGAAAAGTTAAATCTTCCTACTCCCATGCTTATTATGGAAGATAATTAAATTTAAATTAGCCTTATCTTGGACCAATACAATGGTGTTTATTATAGAAATACAAAATATTCTTATTTGGTCATATTTAATACAGAATTATAATATTTAGTCTCCTCCTACCTATTTTTAACATTTAAAAATTGGATACTGAATTTAAGAGAGAAGATTAGGTAATAATAACCTGATGAGATAGCAAGATCATCAATATATACCTTTTGGGGATTATAACTGAACTAAAAATATATCTGAATTTCTACTTGCAACCACAAAGCTCAGATCCATCTGTATATCCCACAGATATTTAAACTCAACAAACAAAAAGTACTGTATTCTCTGTTTCAAGTGATAGCTCTCTTATCTGTCCTAATATCCAAACTAGAAATACGAAAGTCAATTTTTGCTTTTCTCTCTATTTTTCACATTTGATCATTGACAAATCCTGATGAATTTATCAAACATTTTTCAGAAATTAAATCCACTCTCTCATGGCTCTTCGCATTAACTCCATGTTACCACTCAACAATTTAACTGATCTTTTTGTTTAATTCTTCTCCCCTCAAATAATTTTTCATACAATCCACAGACATCTGTCTAAAGCGTCAACCTAATCAGTCATTCTCCCTCAAACAATTCCTACAACACTACTCATGCCTAAAAGGAAATTCTATTCTTAATGGCTGTACGCTAGCGCATCCATAGTGTATCTCCTATCTAGGCTCAGACCTCACTGCGTATCTTCTAGGAGTCATGCTCTGCATAAACGGCATTTTTTTTTTTGAAGGCTTAGCCACCACTTCTTGGTTGCAAACCATTGTGAAAATAAAGTTAAAATGCAGTAGCAGGTTTAAAGAAATCTGCAATGGTGAATGATGGATTGAGTTAAAATAGAATGCTGAGATTGTCTTTGTCATTCCACACATTAATTCCCTGCCATCTCTCTCCCCCAAATCAATCCTAGATAACCTGTTGAAGAAGAGTGGGCATGGATATAATAAAAAGATAATAAAATACTGTGAGGAAATCTAAGAAGATTTACTTGAAATGGTATTGGGTGAATGAATGCATTCTGGAAGGGAAGGTGGTGGGAAGGAAAGGGTAGACTGGAAAAAGGTGATTTTAGTTTGCTATGTGTTTCTCTTCCATTGCCTTGAGATAAACATTAATTTCCTCTATACATAGAAACTGCCTTCCCTAAAGAACTGCTTTTGTTCTGCATTGCTTAGATAACTTTTACTTACTTTTTTTCAAAGATTAATTTGTTTGTTATTTTAAAGAAAGAAAGAAAGGAGGGGCAGAGAGAGAGAGAGAATCTCAAGCAGACTCCATGCTGAGTGCAGAACCAGAAGTGGGGCTCAATCTCACAAGCCTGAGATCATGACATGAACCAAAATCAAGAGTCAGATGTTTAACCAAATGAGGCACCCAGGTGCTCCATTAGCTTTTTAAAGAGATTTATTTATTATTTTAGAGAGGGGTAAGAGGAATAGGGAGAGAGAGAATCTTAAGCAGATACCCCACTGAGTGCAGATCCAATGCTGGGATTAACCTCATGACCCTGAGATCATGACCTGAGCCCAAATCAAGGGTAGGATGTTTAACTGACTGGGTGACCAAAGTTCCCCTTTCTTTCCTAACTTTTTATTACAGAAATTAGAAATATGCAAAATATTCTGTATCTAAACTGCTGGTGAGGGGGAAGGATAACATCAGATCAGCACTAACTTTTACTGGCATGAGAGAGTCATGAATACAGGTCAGAATTGATCAGTTGCCTCTGAAAATTTGCCTCTTCAGTCATTTCTCTCAAAAACCTTCATTTAGGGGCGCCTGGGTGGCTCAGTTGTTAAGCGTCTGCCTTTGGCTCCGGGCGTGAGCCCAGGGACCTGGGATTGAGCCCTGCATCAGGATCCCTGCTCTGCTGGGAGCCTGCTTCTTCCTCTCCCACTCCCTCTGCTTGTGTTCCCTCCCTTGCTGGCTGTCTCTCTGTCAAATGAATGGATAAAATCTTTAAAAAAACAAACAAACAAACAAACAAAAAACCCCTTCATTAAATTCCCATAAATTGTTAATTACTAGATGAATTATCACCCCAAAATAAAAAGATAGACAACAAATACACACTAGCTTTCAGACACTGGGTAGCAAGCAGTGGAAGTCTCTGATGCCTGAAAGAAGAGGTCCCTGAGAGAAGAGCCAGAGAACTGCCCAAATTTAATATCTGAAAGCAGTTTCTAAGGACAGCGCAGTGGGGAAAAGCCAAACATCCTAGTGGCTCACTCAGCTGAGGAGGGAGACATATGAATTCAGAGATGTTGAGGCAACTAGAATTTGTGGAGCAGAGTAATGGTGAGGAGAAAAAGCAGAGAATGAAAGATCCAAATATCTAGAGAAGGAAGTTAGGAGGATTAAGCTGAGTGGTAATCACTATGCACTTGAGAAGAAACTACTTGAGAACAGGGAAAGACCCCTAGAAGGCATTAGCTCAAATAATTCCTAGAGCTCTCAAATGGCTGGAAAGAATGTTCTCATCAGCTAGTTTGGAGAGAACTGGTAATTCAGAGGACATTGGATACATTTCTCACAAAGATAGTACCTTATTAGTGGAACTAAACTAGTTCCAGAATAAATTCTTCTCTGAATTGGCCATACTAAGACTTATAAGCAAAACTCAAAAGGACATAACTAATCTATGGGTTACTTAACTGCACATCAGACTGAAACTTAATGCCCTTTAAAGAAATATCTCAAAATCCAGGACCCAAGAAGATAAAATGCACAAATTCTGACACCCAATTTTAAAATCATCAGGCATGGAGAGAAGCAGATAATTATTACCTATAAGCAGGAGTTAAACTATTCACATAAACAGACCCAGAAATGTAAGATATTGTATTTAGCAGATAAGAACTTTAAATAAGATATTAGGAAAATAAGATATTAGGATATCTATCTATCTATCCATCCATCATCTATATACATACAGATGCATATAAATAATATGGTCCCAGATATGAAATCCTAGTCTTCACCAAGAATTTGGCTATGTATAATATCTTAGTTCTAAAGCACTGGTGGGGCAGTGGGCTTGCAGGTGCAATATCTAGGTAATATAATGATTTACTGGAAAAGGGAGCATTGATAAGGAAAATAGTGGAAGAAATTTTAAAAGAATGTAAATAGAGCTTATAGAAAAGACAAAAAAATACTGGACAAAATTAACAGGAGATTAGATTCTGCAGAAAATATCACTGAACTTAAAGTCCTTTAAAATGAGGTATAAGTATTAAACAAGACTTAATAAATAGGAACAGAAATATATATCAGACAATATAAAGTGGTATAATACATGTGTAATTGGATTTCCAGAAGTAGGGATTGAAGAAACAGATATGCTAGTAATAATGATTAAAATGTCCCAGTTTAATACAAAGTATAAATTCATAGATCTTAGAAGTTCAATAAACCAAAGCAGAAGAAATATAGAGAATATAATGTCAAGGCACATCATAATAAAATTGCTTGAAAGCAGTGAAGAGAAAGCTTTAAGCGCAGTCAGAAAAAAAAAAAAACCTTTATATGCAAAGAAACAAATATAAAAATTAGAGTATATTCCTTGTTAGATTTTATGAAAGCAGAAGACAATGGAAGAGAATCTTAAGTATTAATATTAAGAAAACAAAAGTAAACACAAAATCTGTCAAGCTTGAATTCTATACCCAGAGAGAATATCTTTTGCAAATGAAGACAAAAGTTCTCAGGGTTAACTGCTTCTTCCAAATGCTGCTTCTTTCAAAGTTAGGGAAATATTTACTGAAAAATGTGCCTGGGTTGGCAACAAAAAAGAATGATTTGCAGTGACTTTATGGCACTCAAGCCTCCCTATCCTGAGATTTATACCATTTCCTTTTCTCAAATCATTGGAACCTCAATTTAAACCTTTCCACAGGACACATTGTAGGGAGAGTAAATGATAATCTCAGGTAAAACTGAATTTACAGGCCAAATAAACAGACATTCATAGAGTAACGCTATCTCAAAAAACCATTCAAAATTAAAAAATAAAATCAACACAATGGAGAACATATATCGAGTAAACCAAAATCAGTAGAAAGGAAAGACCCAGAATTAGAAATAAATATAAGAACAATGTAAGGAAATAGGAACAGATGTTAGCAATACCAAACAAAAATAAGCATTGTTTTAAAAAAGATCAAGATAATAAAATATGGGAAGTTATTTTGAATAAAGCACCACACTGATAAGTCAAATGGTAGTATAAATATCAAAAAAGCAAGTCAGGGAGGTAGATGACCAGATTGAGGAATTTCAAGAAGGAAGCACAAAGGGATAAAAAGGTATGTATAAGACATGGAAACCACGAAAAAGAAGTGTCAACTCCCTGGTGACAGACTTCCTAGAACAAGAAGAGAAGGAAGGGTAGTGGTGATGGAGGAAGGATTTTATTTTTTTTTTAAATGATAAAATTCCCAGAATTAACCAAATATGTATATATTTTTTAAGATGGTAACACAGGGGCACCTGGTTAGCTCAGCCCGTTAAGCATCTGGCCTTCAGCTCAGGTCATAACACCAGGGTCCTGGGATTGAGCCCTGCATCTGGCTCCCTGCTCAGCAGGGAGTCTGCTTCTCCCTCTGCCTCCTTCCCCCCTTTACTCACCCAGCTTGTGCTCTCTCTTGCTCACTCTCTCTCAAATAAATAAAATCTTAAAAAAAAAAAAAGTAACATGTGATTACACAATTACTCCCTTAATCATATGATTAAATTTAAGGATTATGTAAATCATCAGAGAAGAAGAAGGGGCATTGCTTTACCTGAAATTTCAAGGACTGCAATAATAGTCTAACAAATAAAATTAAAAATTGCTGGTAGACCATAGTTTTTAAAATAGTTACCTGCTATTCATGTTTTTCAAGGTACATTGGTGCAAATAATTGAGTATATTGATATTTATCATTTTCTGCCTTGATGGGAAACCTGTCTTACTCAAATATTCTGAAGCAGACAGATATAATTGCAATTCCTAATAAAACTGGAAACCTGCTTGTCATTTCTAGTGTCCTAAACAACGCTTGGTACAACGTAGGCACTTAAATAAGTTTGTTATTACACAAAATTATAATTATGTTTTACTGATATCAGAATAATTATACAAATAAAATAAATGAACTAAATAGTCACAGATCCAAGTCATTGTTGAGAGTTGCCAGGATAGTCACCAGAATATTGAACACTTATGTTAATGAGGTTATACTAATCTATGCTAAAGGCCATAACAGAATATATTAGTCACTTGGGTTCACTTATAATATATTGTCCTAATTCAGGATTTTATGGTTTAGTGCTCATCTACCAATTCTATATTTTCAAACTACAGTGTTATTTTCTATATTCCTTAATAATCACCTTATTTCTCACTACATATTATAACATTTTATAGAAAGCCCACACAATTCATTTGTCCTTTCCTAAAATATAGTCTACTCATTTGGCTTCTGGTATTAATCACAAGATTCTAGAAGAGATATCCTTTCTCTTCCTTTACATCTCTTTGTTTTCCTCTGTGTTAGACTAGTATTTGCCATACTATTTTAAACTTTATTTAAAAAAAATTCTATCATAGTTCAGTGGAGATATATACTTGGTAAATGGGAATAAGTGAAAAATATTGACCTGCGAATAATCTGTGATACAGAAGTAGATGAAAAGATACCAAGTGTAGCTACTAGGAGTAGCTAAAATAACAAACCCAAAAGATGCTGGGCAGGTCGCTTAAAACTGGTGAGCAAGGAGAAAAAGAAATAAAGGTAAAAGGAACAAACAAAGAGGAAAAAAAAAAAAAACCTTCAGAATTGGAAGATAGGTTATAGTCTTTGCCCAGTATGGTAAAAATATCTAATGGTATGGGGGTATGACAAGGGAGAGTTGACCTTTAACTCTACCAGGTGCAGTGGACATGGTCCATTTCTAGTGGTGCTGGGCATAGGATACAGTTTTATAGTAATCTCTGTATAATGAGAAAACTAAATGACTTTAAATAAATATTGATGAGTGAACTCCACACTGGGATACTATCTGATAAGGAATTTGGAGTAGTATGCAATGTACGCAGGGAATGAGTTCACGAAAGAAAAACATTTTTCTGAATGAATTTTTTAAAAAATGAACATGGACCTACAAGCTTCAGAGAAGAAAGCAGAAAACTCCTGTATCCTGATGGCCTATTTCTTACAGCACTGACTCTCATTAAAGTCAGTGGTAAGTGGTGTATCCTGTAGTCATGCAAACACATTATTGCTTAGTCTACGCCACAATATGGCTGCTTGAAGTGGAGCTACGGAAATAAGGGAGCAGGAATGGAAGGTAAACATTCTCATTCCTTGGCTCCAGGTACAAGAGTCAGAGCTATAAATAAATTGGCTGTTTGGTTTGGCCTCTTTGTCACCATCACCTTGGACGTGGGTTCACCTAGAAGGTGGGGAGAAGACAAAGATTCAATATATGGCATGTTGGTTGTTATTGTGTAGAGTATTCAGAATTTCTTTGCAAAACTGTTTCTAAAATAATAAAAGACAGTAAACCAAATAGATAAGTAAATGGAATATATTATGTTTGTTTGCTTTCTCCCAAACACATTCCATCAGTTAATTGTTTTTTGTTGATGAAAATAATCTAACTCCGGTAGGGGAACTCTTGTAAATCTCAGGCAAAGAAGAAAAAGTCCTTAATTTTTTAATTATATAATCTGGAGCATGATAGGAAATGAAAGAATTGGGGATAATGTTAGTTAACTAAAATATGTTCTTTCAATGTAGATAAGATTTCATTAAGCTGAAACCCAAGCCCGTCAATCATGAGTAAAAATTCAGTTACAAATGAAGAGTTTAATCATATTTAAACTCAAATAAACTTGAGGAGCAATGTGGTTATTGAAGCAGTTTAAGAGACTTCACTTATATTTTTAGTGTGCACAGCAAATATTATTAAATACTTTCTGGCATAAATAAGTGGCATAGAGAGACAATGTTCACTCAGTCCTTTTTCTTTTTAAATAGCTATCAGTCAGCTCATGTTCGAAAATACCAGTTTAAGCTGAGCTTACCATTTATTTGAGTCAGTCATTAATCAGTGTGTAAAAAGTATTCTCCCACAAAATGAAATCTGAATATTTCTTCCAATCTCTTTGTGAAAAGGTGAATCAATTTTTTACAGCATATTCACATTTCATTTAGAGAATCTTTACTGTCAAGTGAAAATAAACATTTGTCTTTAGTCAAATATGGGAAATTCACAGAAACTCTTTAAACAGTTCCAATATAATGGTTCATGTTTGTTCTTTGAAAAAAAAATTGTTTCCTTAAATCAAAAATAAGACACGCAGGTATGAAATGTAACAGTATTCTAATAGTTTGCACTACAATATTCAAGATCCTTATGAAGTCACTATAAATTGTATTTAAAAATTTTGGGTGGAAACACACATATACACAAACACATAAATATACATGTATTTTTTAGAGTAAATTATTTTCAGTACATCATTCCTCTTAGTAACAAGTACATATGCTCTTTATAATTCCTCACCTATTGTCCATGGAGAGTGAGAAGGGAGGTTTAGGGGATTTGCAAACTTAAAATTTTGAGGTTTAACTTTTGTAAATCCAAACAATTCAGTAATCATCCTCATATATTACTACCTTTTTCTCTTACCTCTCAGTTCATAGCATGTTCCAAACTCCCTCACATAAAAATCCAGCTTCATTCTATTTTATGTTCTCTTCAAGATCGATTTACCTACGACTTGCACTTAACTGCAAAATCATTGAAATAATATATATTTATTGTTTCTATTTCCTCATCTTTCAATTGCTTCAATATCCATGTAGTCCCTGCCTCTCTATTGAAATGCCTTCTTTTCCAGTTTTACACAATGTTCTATTTCCTAAATCCAATGTCTCCTCTTGTAAGCACCTTTGTTGACTTTTAAGTAGCAAGTAAGTTAAGTAAGTTAGGCAACAATTCCTTCCGGATCAAAAGTTCTTTTGCCTCAAAGGCAACATTGTCCTTCCTAGTTCTCTTCTTACTATCCAGAACATTTAATATTCTTTACTGGTTTATTTTTGCTTGTTCACCTCAAATGATCTGGTTCTTTTTCTTATATATTTTAAACCATAGCATACCTTAGCCTCACACATCTCTGGGTATTGATTTCTGGTGTGGGGAGAGGCAGGTTTTCACATTTCTGCTACAGTGCTAAAAGCCTCGCACTATTTCTCTCTTTTAAGTCTCAAATAGAACCCAGGGCTTCTTGGCTCAGTAGAAGCAAATAAAGTAGAATGGGAAAGGGCTACAGTCCAGTCACCATGTTCCCCAAATCACCTTGCTTTACTCCTTGTGAGAGTTCTCCAGCTTACTTTTCTCTTTTATGTTGGTTTCCTCAACTCATATAAATTCTCCACATGATTGCTAGGCATCTATTACTGAAAGAGGAGAGAAGGAGGAAGGGGGGGAGGGAGAGGAAGAGGAAGAAGAAGAAGGGGTATGTGTGAAAGGATCCTACAATTCTGCCACCCTCTATTCCTCATCTCAAAGCCCTGAATCAGTTGCTACTGATAAAAAGAACAGAAAAAACAAAGGACCATTAAGACTCAAGGTTTGAAGCTTATTTCCTGAATTCCTGATCGACTTATAGATATATTTTACCATCTTCTCCCTCAAGTCTTCTCATTCCTCATGCTCTTCCAGTTGTTTCATTACTGTTTTGTCCTTTTTTAAAAAAGATTTTTATTTATTTGAGAGAGAGAAAAAGAGAGAGAGAGAGCATGAGCAGGGGGAGGGGCAGAGGGAGAGAGAGAAGTAGACTCCCCACTGGGCAGGGATCCAGATGCGGGGCTCAATCTCAGGACCCTGGGATCATGACCTGAGCCAAAGGCAGATGCTTAACCGGCTGAGACTTCAGGCATCCCTATTTTGCCTTTACAGAACTCTCCATTTCTCTTCTCAACCTGGAAAGTCTCTCATAAACACCCGGCTTATATTTTACTCTTATCTCTGCAAGAGAGTATTAGCCATAGGTTCGCATGTGCTCTCATAGTATTCTGGAGTTGTTTGTTTTATTTTGTTTTGTTATTCTTTCAAGTTTTTATTTAAATTCTAGTTAGTTAACATATAGTGTAATATTAGTTTCAGGAGTAGGCTTTAGTGATTCATCACTTATATCTAACACCCAGTGCTCATCACACGTGCCCTCCTTAATGACCATCACCCATATAGCCCATCCCCCAACCCACCTCCCCTCCAGCAACCCTCAGTTTATTCTCTATACTTAAGAGTCTCTTTTACAGTTTGCCTCCCTTTCTATTTTTTTTCTTTCTCTTATGTTCATCTGTTTCATTTTTTAAATTCCACATATGAGTGAAATCATATGGTGTTCGACTTTAACTGATTTATCTCACTTAGCATAATACACTCTCACTCCATCCATGTCATTGCAAATGGCAAGATTTCATTCTTTTTGATAGCTGAGTAATATTTCATTTCATATATATATTTCATTTCATATATATATTTCATTTCATATATATATTTCATTTCTATATATATAACTATATATATAACTATATACATAACTATATATATAACTATATATATATATAGTTATATATAACTATATATATATATATAGTTCCTCAAAGTTATATATATATATATAACTTTGAGGAACCACCATACTGTTTTCATAGTGGCTGCACCAGTTTTCATTCCCACTGACAGTGCAGGAGGGTTCCCCTTTCTCTGCATCCTCACCAACATCTGTTGTTTCCTGTGTTGTTCATTTTAGCCATTCTGACAGGTGTGTGGTGGTATCTCATTATAGGTTTGGTTTGTATTTCCCCGATGTTGAGTGACGTCTGAGCATCTTTTCATGTGTATATTAGCCATCTGTATGTCTCCTTCACAGTATTCTGTTTTAAACAGGTATTCAGTACATTCTCAGATAATGGATGAATAGATGAAAGTAAACTTAAAGGAAATGGAGATGATACTATGAATGGGAAAGTAGTCTAATACAGAAGGTGATTGCCATTATTCTAAGTGGGATACAAACAAAGCTTTTCCAATTCCGTTTAAAGTAGTCACCAAACATGATCACATATAATTCAAATAAAAGTGTTAAGTAAAGCAATACTATACTTTCATCTTTGACATATCAGGTTTCATGAGGTGCTAAGAATTTGACAAAATATTTAAGCATATACATTCAACTATCAAGGAATGTGTATGTAATATTGGTCAAAATTTGAAGTAAACATTCATTCTTATAATGATATAGTATGAGCCATCATTTTAAGTAACTTATCTACTTGCAAAATAAAGTAAGAATTTCTCATAGGTATATAATATTGCTGGCGAGGGAAATTTTTTAAACGATACCCAATATTTGTAAGTAGATTCTAAAACTTTTTAAAGCATGTTGGTGTATACACAAAAACATAAACATATCTGAGTAGAAATCACAATAAAAGAACCATCTTCCACTTTCATATGTTGTTAATTTAGGAAAACATTCAGTTATTCTTCTTCTTGCCAAGAGATTAGGAAAGACTTCATTAAATACTGGATTTGAGCTCTAGAAAGTGTCATCCACTCAGCAGTATTCTTGCTGAGTCATCAAAATACACACAGCTAAAAGCATTAATTTCCCCTTAAAAGTATTCTTGAAAGCTGTGCTGTTTCAGAAACAGAAGCAAAGTCAGCTGAAAAAGTACAGTTAAATTCACCTTTAAGTGGAAATATATAAAAAAAATCAATTTTGAGTGAAGTGTTTTTATTTATTATGGGACAGAATTTAATCCAACTAGGTTTTTGTTAAGAAAATTTAATATATTGCTCAATCCTGTATACCTTTCACATTGAAAGGTTAGTCCTATTTCTACTGTTTCAACTGTTGTCTCGGAGGGTTTAACCAATGTATTTCAAAGCCCTGACTTGCAATATGTTGCAAGAAATAACTCTAAAAAGACAAGGCAGTGAAACCTGACAAACAAAGTTGCTCCTTGCCGCAAATTTTAAAGTTATCCTCGCCTGATATACAAGATAATCAAAACCTGATTTATACTAGTAGGAACGAGTCTTTTCTAATGGGTAAGTTATAATGCAACCCTTCTTATTCACTGCATAATTCATATATATTAAGATAAATAATACTTCTTGGTACTCTTGATTTTTTTTTAATTTGATGTCCTGACCAATCCAAACCTAATTACTTTTCACGGCATTTCTCAAAGATTGACATGTCACATTTTATGATGGCAACAAGTGAGGCAAGTTTAAATAAGTATCTGAGCATCCACAGAAAACCAATAGTTTACATCAGCCTGCAACCACAAAACAATCACCATAATTTCCACAGGCCTTGATGCTAAATGTCTCAACAATATTAAATAACAAGATTCTGATTTCTGAAAACTCAGTGTGCATCCTTGATACTCATGAAATTACAGATAGAGTTTCCCAGACAAGTCTTTGGTCCAAAGGAGTCATTTCAAACTTGGGAAATCTATATACATATAAGACTATAGATAAAATATTTTGAGTAAATCTTTTGACATTTCTATGGCTTAGCCATGATTGTGAAGGTGATTCTGGTAGTTTTGATACAGACAGGTAATACTTAATATCCAATGTGATGTTTTGACTGATACAATTGAGAGGGTATATATATTCAATCTGGTAAAAGGTGTATTGTTTGGGAATTTATTTCTGCATACAAATAAACTCTCCTGCTACTTTTTTTTTTTTTTTAAGATTTTATTTATTTATGTGACAGAGAGACAGCCAGCGAGAGAGGGAACACAGCAGGGGAGTGGGAGAGGAAGAAGCAGGCTCCCAGCAGAGGAGCCCCGGAATGCCGGGATCACGCCGTGAGCCGAAGGCAGACGCTAATGACTGCGCTACCCAGGCGACCCCACCTTTTTGTTTTTTAAACAAAGCTAAATATTCCAGAACTATCTCCCTTTTGTTTAATGAAATAAAGTCTAAGATGCTGCTTGAAATTTGGAAGTATTTCTTGAAAGGTTAAATAACAAAGGAGAGCAATACAGACATTTTTAAAAAGATATCTGCTTGAGTTGGGTTTTGCTCCAGTCCTTTACTATTTTTCAGAATTCTACACTGTAAATATTTGTATTAAAAATGTGAAAAACGTGCACCTGGGTGGCTCAGTCGGTTAAGCATCTGCCAATGGCTCAGGTCATGATCCCAGAGTTCTGGGATCAAGCCCCTGAGGGCTCCATGCTCAGTGGGAAGTCTGCCTCTCCCTATCTTTCTGCCCCTTTCCCCCTGCTCGTGCTCTCTCTCTCTGAAATAAATAAATAACATCTTTTTTTTTTTAATGTGAAAAAAATGTATAACCTATCCTATCAAAATTCATTCCACAAATGAAAAACAGGACTTTTGAAATGTACTGTACTTCAAGATTTGGAAACACATCAAAGAGCAATTACTTTATTTTATTTACTAAAAAAAAATATTATTGAAGTTTCAAAATTGCTTTATATTTTATTTCATAGTTCTCTATTCTGGTTAGTTATTTAATTATGTTACATGATAGCCTGTTAATCTCTCATAAATGCTGTCAGTGGGAGTAAAGAGTCTAATGATACAAATAAATTATATTTATCTTTGTTCATACTGGAAATTATTTTATTGAAGTGTTTGATAGGCTTCATTTAAACCCTGGAAATTTCCTCAGAGTAGGTGGTCAGTATTATGGCTCTAACTAAAACAGGTTATTTTATTATCCTTGGCTGTTTTATATATAGCTACTTTTCTTTGTAGATGTGGTTTTGGCCATGTGATTTTATAATTGTGAATAACATTGAATATGTCTACATCATATTGAATATATATATATTGATATGTGGTGTGCATTTGTGTGTGTGTATGTGTGTGTGTGTGTATATATATATATATATATAATATATATATATATATATATACACTCTCCACCACTTATTCGTGAAAACAAAAGTACACCTACAATATTGTGTTATAATATGCATATACTAAACCTATAATGAACAAATTATTTATCGTACAAGTGCTCAGAGCTGTACTTAGTTGCAGATTTTCATGGGATCAGAATATGGCTGTTGGTCTTCCTTGTGCTTATTTTTGGGGTGGTGAAATTACTATAGTTCCACCTCCAAGCTCCACCTTCGGGTTTTACCGTCCTCTCTATTTCTTTTAGGATCTGTGAAGCTCCAGCTATAATCATCTCTCCAGAAACACTATGTGTGTGTTCAGAGTCTCTCTTTGTTTTACTTCATTACTTCCTTGAAATTATATTCTTCTCAAGTTCCACTGACTTCTAAAAAGAATCGTACACATTGAAAAAAATAAAAGAAAGAATGTGCCCATTGAGATAGCACACAATTTTACTTAATATGCTTTAACATCTTTATATCATATAAACTAAATTAGATCTTACCTTATCTTAACTAAAATCTTCCCTAACTTACTTTGCTTGAAATTATTCTAAATTAAAATAAAAAGCCATGGCATATGTAAGTTGAGATTTATGACTTAAGTGTATGCCATATTTTACTAGAACTAATAATCATGATGTACCAGAACAAGTAATCCTCAGGAAGAGGTAAGATTTGCCCTTAAGAACGTACAAGACACAGCTGCATTTCAAATTCTTACTTCTTCGTGCCTGAATATTCCATAACGACTCCTCTTATCCCTTTTAAAATGTTCTATCAGTGATTTTCTCTTTTACTTTAATTTTACAATTAATTCCTTTAATGCTCTTTCTGATTAAGGGTCTCTGGCAAATGAAGGGAAAAAAGTTGTATTAAAAGCCTAACTGCCTTTTGACAGCCACAATATACAGTCCAAAAAGAAAGAGATGGAGTAAAATAATAATGGGCCAGAATTATAAACAACTAGGTCTATCTATTTTCCAAACAGTTATTGCACTGAAATTATAGTACCCTACTTTGAGAATGACCTTCCTTAATCCTTCTTTTATAAAATCCAGAACACTCCTCCAAACAAATGTGTTCATATACATACACACACACACGCAATAGACCTAATTGTACCATAAAGGCTCAGTTATCTCAAAAACATTTAAAAATATTAGCTACCTAAAGAAATGGCATTAAAAATGTTTAACTACCAGTATGGCATTCACCCACACCAATCAGAGCGGAGGCTATAACTTCACTGTACTGGTGTGGACAATCTCAGGCATCTATATAAGGTAATACTTACTGCATTACTGTTTCCTTGTATATTAATGTAAAACATAAAAAGATAATGTATGTCTATTTGGAAGTGTTTTATTTCCCCCTCTTATAATCATAAAATGAATTATTATATTTTCTGTGATATTTTTCTTAAATTATTATGCACCCTTCTGCCCATAGAACAGTATATGACCAGGACTTTTCATGGCCAAGGCGAGCAGAAAAATCCTGAAAGAAGTAAAAGTAAATGGTAAAACTATCGGTTTACATTCATTGGTTGTTGATAGTATGTCCCTGAACAGTAATTCTTCTTTCAATTCCTGAGTTAGAGAGAAACATTGGAGTTAAGAGACTAAAGATGGTTCATTCCCAGGATTCTAAAGCTTCTACCTCCCTCATGCTATATTTTCTAAAGATAGAAGCATGCACAAGGACATTATGCTAATATAATCACACAAAAAACATATTACAAGTAAGAATTTTATCTTATTTAAATATTATTATTTTGTAAAAAAATTATCTAGTTCATATTCAAGTCACATTCATAAGTTTATGTGTATATAACATGTAAACATGTATGTACATCTGTATAATACTTATTAAATGCAAACAATTACACGTTTATAATTATATATCAAGGCTCAGAACAAATTTAATAATTAAATAAAATTAACAGAACACAATTTCAAGAAAAAATATTTCTATATTTTTTTCACTTTTTGCAGAAATATTACACATGGAAAACATTTTTTTCTATTTCAAGACTATCTGCTACATTTTACTTCTAGAAAATGAATTTCTAGTTCATGAATTTCTAATATTAAAATAATGCAATTTTAATGATAATTATGCAAATATATTAATAAGAATAACTACTTGCAACAGTTACTTTGGAATGCTTTCTCTTAAGATACTATATGAAATCTTTCCCATTTATTCAGTCATTGAACAAATCTTTATTGAAAGTATACAAGGTACAAGGCACTAGTCTATGAACTTGAGACATATTGGTGAATAAAGGATGCAGCTGTGGGGGAGTTTACTAGCAAAATAAACAAGGGAGAACAAAAGCTGACCCATACGCTCAGACCAAGTGTGGTTAAAGTGTGTAGCTGGGATTAAATCCGCTCATTCATTTCATTAAAGATGGTGATTTTTTCCTTTTATCTTTTAACTACTCTATATAGATTTTTGAGAAAGAGCATCTCAATTCCTCTATCTGTGATGAGAACTTTATAAACTACTATTATTAACAAAAAGTAAAAATTGTTCTCACTTAGGTATTTACCAAAAGCAATTGTTAATTTCTAATCATTGCCATTAACAAATTGAAAATATTTGTAAAAAGTCAGCACATTTTCTGGATTTTAATTTTTCAAAAGCCTACCTTCGATAGTAAACCAGATGGAATTTCTGGAGATTTAATTAATCTTGCACAATTTCGTGATTTTTACAGAAAACATATGTTTCATCCATATAATTCTTAAAGTGTCATATTTTATATTCACACATTTATCAGATATCCAGCCCGATGTGAAATACATTATCATGTGGAGTAGGTCTACATTTATCTCCAAAATAGACATCTATTTCTCACGTAGAGATTTAATCCTTCACAGGCAGGTGGAACTTGACCCTGACTGGGAGTTTGTGACAATCCTTACCTTACCCTACAAAGGGCAAAATACAATCTGAAATAAAAGTGTCTATTCTCTTTTAGCTGGCTTACAGAACACATATAATAAACACAGAATATACTGCCTAGTGTTGTTGCTGATAAAAAAGATGACCAGGATGTCAAATTTCCCTTCATGTTAGTTATCCATGTTCAGAAGATTTGAAAAGAGACAGAGATAAGATGAAAGGAACAGAAAATGAAGCGAAAAAAATCAATTCTATGAGAACAACTCTGTTCAACATATTACTTCTTAATTTCTACTCCTGTAGTTAAACTAATATCTTTAGTTAGGGAAATAAATGTCTTTTAAATACAGAAAAACTTCATGGACTATTTCTTTTTCTTTCTGATGTCCATGTAAAATAACGTCTCCAAGGTAAAAACCTAGAAATAGATTGCTAATCATTTGTTTATCAGCATGTTCAAGACTATTCAGTAGTCTATATTTTACATGTTTTCTAAAGCTGGAATTAGCATTTTATATCATTTCAAATATGGTAGTGTGAAATGGAAGCTCAACATTTTTCCATTTCTTATTACCAAAGGTTTGGAACACCTTTTCATGTGCTAAGCAGCTGCTATGTGATAGGCTGTTATAACAAACTACTCTCAAAATCTCAGCAGTGTACAACAACAAAGATTATTCCTCACTAATGTTGCTCTTGATTTGGCCCTACTCTGCCTTAGGCTATGATTCTGCCCAACAATGTGGCATTGTTCTGTACTGTAAGTTGCCAAGAGTCTGTTCCACATTATCTTCTTCATTTCAGGATCTAGGATGAGGAAGCAGCTCCTGGTTGGAACACACTCTTCTTATGGAAGAGGGAAAACGTAGGAGAACTGGGATAATGCTCAACTCTTTAGCCGTCTGCTCATATATGGCATAGGTCATATCCAATCACATATCAATGACCAATGCAAGTTAAATGGTCAAACGCAAAACTAGTGACATAGAATGTATACTCCACCAATTTACTTGGCCATGAACATGGGTGTACAATACTATTTCAAAGAAGGGAAAAGTACAAATATTTGAGAACAATAGTACAACTAATAATAAGCATGCACGTTCTCTTTTTTGAGAAATTATTATTCCTAACTTGCTTGTATCACATTGGTGTTTTGCTCTTTCTTGTTTTTATATATTCTGGATATTAATCTTCTCTCCTTGTTTTTTGTATTTATATGTCTTTCACAGTATTGACAATTCATTTTGATGGAAAAAAATTCTTAACATAAGACAATAATATTTCACAATAAATTTTTTTTTACCATTGACATGTTTTAATGTTATTTAATAATCCATTTCTTAACTTTAGTTCATAAATATATGGTCTTATATAGTCTTCAAGAAATTATAGAATTATCTTTTATTTTTATTTTTTTTAAAGATTTTACTTATTTGACAGAGAGAGACACAGCAAGAGAGGGAACACAAGCAGGGGGAGTGGGAGAAGGAGAAGCAGTCTTCCCACTGAGCCGGGAGGCTGATGAGGGGCTTGATCCCAGGACCCTGGGATCATGACCTGAGCTGAAGGTAGACACTTAAGGACTGAGCCACACAGGCACCCTATAATTGTGTTTTAGATTAAAGTTTATACATTTGGGATTGTGTGTGATGTGATATAAAGATCAAATTACTTTTTGTTTCATATAAATAAGTATCTTAGCATCATTTATTGATAAAATTATCACTCTCCCTCTGTACTGAGAGAAGAAAAAATCTTCCAACTAAGAATATTTTACCCTACAAATCTGTTCTTCAAAAATGAAGAAGAGATAGTTTTTCTCAGATAAATAAAAGCTGAAGAGTTCATCACCACTAGATGCCTTTCAAGAATACTAAAGGGAGCTTTCATTTTGAAATAGAAGGATGTTAAGTAGCAACATGAAAACATATGAAAGTATAAAATTCACTGTAAGTATATAGTCAAATTCAGAATACCTGAATACTATAATGATGGTTGGTAAATCACTTTTAATTTTAATATAAAAGTTAAAAGACAAAAATACTAAATAAGCATAACTATAGCAATAATTTGCAATATATAAACATGAATTGTAACATCAATAACATAAAGTGTCAGGAGAGAACAGTAAAGTGTAAAGTTTTTAGATGTGTACAAAGTTAAATTTCTATCAGCTTAAAGTAGACTGGTGTAACTGACCATGAGTTTTCTAAAGCTCATGGTAATCTCAAAAAATATATACAAATCTCTATCTGTAGTAGATACAAAATATAAAGACAGAAGAATCAAAATATGCCACTATGAAAAATCTTCAAATCAATGAGAAGACAGCAAGAAAGGAAGAATGAAACAAGGAATTATAGAAGTTAGAAAATGTTAAACAAAATGGCACTAGTAACTTTCCATGTGTCAATAACTGCTTTAAGTATAAATGGATTAAATTCTCTAAACAAAGACATTGAGTGGCTCAGTTGTTATAAAACACAAAATCCAACTATATGTTGCCTACAAGAGACTCACTTGAGCTTTAAAAATACACAAAGACTGAAATGTAAATGGTAACAAAAACAGAGCAGGAATGGCTATATCTATATCAGAAAATAGACTTTAAGTCAAAACTATCAGAAAGGACAAAAGGGTCAAGACAATATTCATTAGAACATAAAAAAAATATGAATATATACTCACCCAAAACATGAGTACCCAATTATGTAAAACAAAAATTAACCAGACTAAAAGGAACAGTAGACTGTAATACAATAATTGTAGGTGACATCAATATCCCACTTTCAACAATAGATAGATCATCCAAACAGAAAATCAGTGAGGAAATAGCAGACTTGAACAACACTACAGACCATATGGAACTAACAGGCATGAACATTATTTCATCCAAAATCAACAGAATACACACTGTTCTCAAGCACACATGGAACATTTTCCAGGAAAGGTCATGTGAGGTGAAATACAAATGTTAACAAATTCAAGAAGTTTTAAATCATTTGAAGTATCATTTCCAACCACATTGGTATAACCTAAAAATCAATATTAGAAGGAAAATTGGAAAATCAAGAAATGCATAGAACAAAAAAATACACTCCTGAACAACCAATGGCTCAAAGGAGAAATCAAAAGGGAAACCAGAAAATATCTTTAGATCAAAGAAAATGGAAATACAACACACCAAAACTTATGGGATGCAGCAAAAACAATTCTAAAGGGGAATTTTATAGCAACAAATGCCCACATTAAGAAAAAAGAAAGATCTCTGGTAAAAAACCTAACTGCACACCATAAGGAAGCATAATAACATTTGCATTATAAGGAGGCACCTGAGTGGCGCAGTCAGTTAAACATCTGACTCTCGGTTTTGGCTCAGGTCATGATCTCACGGTCGTGAGATAGAGCCCCACTTTGGATTCTGCATTCAGCATGGGGTCTGTTTAAGATTCTCTCTACCTCTCCCTCTTTCCCTTGCAAAAGAAATAAATAAAATCTTTTTAAAAAGATTGCATTATAGGGGTCTATATGACACCAAACAAATGGAAAGATATTCCACGCTCATGGTTTGGAAGAACAAATGTTGTTGAAAGGTCCATACTACCCAAAGCAATCCACACATTTAATGTAATCCCTATCAAATACCAAGAACATTTTCATGAACTTGAACAAATAATCCTAAAGTTTATATGAAACCACAAATACCCCAAATAGCCAAAGCAATCTTGAAAAAGAACAAAACTGGTAGTATCACAATCCCAAGTTTCAAGATATATTACAAAACTGTAGAAACCAAAAAAGTATGGTACTGACACAAAAACAGACACATAGATTAATAGAACAAAGAGCCCAGAAATAAACTCGGGTTTATATCATCAGTTAATCTTTGACAAAGCAGGAAAGAATATCCAATGGGAAAAAGACAGTCTCTTCAATAAATGGTGTTGAGAAAACTGGACAGTTGATGCATAAAATGAAACTGGACTACTTTTTGATACCATACACAAAAACAAACTCAAAATGAATTAAGAATTTGAATGTGAGACCTGACACCATAAATATCCCAGAAGAGAGCACAGGTAACAATTTCTCTGGCATTGACTATAGCACCAATGTCTCCTGAGGCAAAGGAAACAAGAGCAAAAATTAACTATTGGGATTACATTTAAAAAAAAGTTCCTGCAGAGCAAAGTAAATAATGAATAAAACTAAAAGACAACCTATTGAATAGGAGAAGATATTTGTAAATGACATATCTGATAAAGGGTTAATATTCAAAATATATAAAGAACTTATACAACTCATCATCAAAACACCTCAAATAATCCAATTTAAAAATGGGCTGAAGACATGAACAGATATTTCTCCAAAGACAATACAGACAGTCAATAGACACATGAAAAGATACTCAACATCACTAACAATTGGGGAAATGTAAATCAAAACCATAATGAGATATCACTTATACCTATCAGAATAACTAAAGTGAAAAAGACAAGAAACAGTAAGTGTTGGCAAAAATGTGGAGAAAAAGGCACTCTCAGGCACTGTTGGTGGGAATGCAAACTGGTGAAGACACTGTGGAAAACAGCATGAAAGTTCCTCAAAAAATTAAAATTCGACTACTATATGATCCAGTAATCCACTACTGGATATTTAGTCAAAGAGTAGAAAAATACTAATGTGAAAACATATATGCACCTTATGTTTACTGCAGCATTATTTACAATAGCCAAATTACGGAAGCAGCAGCAGCACATGTGTCCATCAATAGATGAACAGAGAAAGAAGGTGTGGTACATATATAAATGGAATATTATGCACACATAAAAAAGGATGAGATCTTGCCATTTGCAACAATATGGATGGAGCTAGAGAGTGTAATGCTAACTGAAATAAGTCAGGCAGAGAAAGACAAATACTGTATGATTTCACTCATATGTGGAATTTAAGAAATAAAACAAGCAAACAAATAAAAAGGAGATAAACCAAGAAAGAGACTCTTAACTATAGAAAACAAACTGATGATTACCAGAGAGGAGGTGTGTGGAGGGATGTGTAAAATAGATGAAGAGGATTAAGAGTACACTTATCAACATGAGCACTGAGTAATGTACAGAATTGTTGAGTAACTGTATTGTATGCCTGAAAATAACTGTATGTTAGCTATATTAGAACCAAAATTTTCAAAAGGAAAAAAAATTAAGAAGTAATGTTTACATTATAGTATAGTCTCTTAAGTGTTCCGTAGAATTATGTCTAAAATAACAATGTGCATGCCTTATTTTAAAATACTTTATTGCTAAAAAGTGCTAACCATCATATAAGTTTTCAGTAAGTAGTTATCTTCTTGCTGGTGGTGGGTGTTGTCTTGATGTTTATGGCAGCTGACTGATTAGCATTGTGGTTGCTGAAGTTTGGAGTGGCTGTAGCAATTTCTTAAAATACAACAAAACTAAAAGGCAATGTACAGAATGGGAGAAGATATTTGCAAATGTCTTATCAGATAAAGGGCTAGTATGCAAAATCTATAACGAACTTATCAAACTCAACATCCAAAAAATAAAAATTCCTGTTAAGAAAGGAGACATGAACAGACATTTTTCTGAAGAAGACACACAAATGGCCAACAGACACATGAAAAAATTCTCAAAATCACTCATCATTAGGGAAATACAAATTAAAACCACAAGGAGATACCACCTCACACCCATCAGAATGGCTCAAATGAACAACACAAGAAACAACATATGTTGGCAAGGATGTAGAGAAAGTTTGGTGAGATGGGGTGCAGCCACTCTGGAAAACAGTATGGAGGTTCCTCAAAAAGTTAAAAATAGAGCGACCCAATGACCCGGCAATTGAACTACTATGTATTTATTCAAAGGATACAAACATAGTGATTTGAAGGGGCAATGCACCCCAGTGTTTATAGCAGCAATATCCACAATAGCCAAATTATGGGAAGAGCCCAGATGTCCATCAACAGATGAATGGATAAAGAAGATGTGGTGTGTGTGTGTGTGTGTGTGTGCGTGTGTGTGTGTGTAAAATGGAATATTACTTAGCTATCAAAAATAATGAAATCTTGGGGCGCCTGGGTGGCACAGCGGTTAGGCGTCTGCCTTTGGCTCAGGGCGTGATCCTGGCGTTATGGGATCGAGCCCCACATCAGGCTCCTCTGCTATGAGCCTGCTTCTTCCTCTCCCACTCCCCCTGCTTGTGTTCCCTCTCTCGCTGGCTGTCTCTATCTCTGTCTAATAAATAAATAAAAAGTCTTTAAAAAAATAATAATGAAATCTTGCCATTTGCAGCAATGTGGATACAACTAGAGGGTATTATGATAACTGCAATAAGTCAGTCAGAGAAAGACAAATACCATATAATTTCAATGATATATGAAGTTTAAGAAATGAAACAGATGAACATAGGGGGAGGAAGAAAAAAAAAGAGAGTGAGGCAAACCATAAGAGAACAAACTGAGGGTTGCTGGAGGAGAGCTGGGTGGGGGAATGGGGTAATTGTGTGATGGGGATTAAGGACGGAGCACCGGTTGTTGTATGCAACTGACAAATCACTAAATTCTACTTCTGAAACTAATAATACAGTATATATTAATTAAATTGAATTTAAATAAAAAAATTTAAAAATAAAGCAACAGTAAATTTTGCTACTTCCATTGACACTTCTTTTTGGAAATGATTCCTTTATAGCATGGGATGCTGTTTGATAGCTTTTTACCCACAGTAGAACTTCTTTTAAACTTGGAATCAATCCTCTCAAACCCTACCACTGCTTTATCAACTAAATTTATGTAATATTCTAAATCATTGTTGTCATTTCAACAACCTTCACAGCATCTTCACCAGTAGTTTCCATCTCAAGAAACTGCTTTCTTTGCTCATCTGTTAAGAAGTAACTCTTCATTTGTCAAAGTTTATCATTTTATCACTATTGGTTCTAGTTTTCTATTTCTATCACATCTGCAATTACTTTTTTCCACTGAAGTCTTGAACTTTCAATTTGTAAAAAATGCAGTATCTGTGAAATGCAATAAAGCAAAGTGCAATAAAACTGAATATGGCTGTAATAGGTAAGGAGATTGATTCAGTAATCAAAAACCTGCTAATGAAGAAAAGCACTAGAATAGACCATATGGTTTCACCAGTAAATTCTACATTTAAAGAAGAAATCATGGCAGTCCTTCAGACTCTTCCAAAATACTGAAGAGGAGGGAATACTTTCAAACTCACTTTATGAGGCTAATACTACCTTGATAACCAAAGTTAGACAATGACACCGCAAAAAAAGAAAATTACAGAAAGGTATCCCTGATGAAAATAGATCTGAATATCCTCAGCAAAATCTAGCAAACCAAATTCAAAAAGCACAGTGTAAGGATTATATGACACGATCAAGGGGGATTTATCCCTAGGATGCAAGATTGGTTTGACATATGCAAATCAATAACTATGATATACCACCATAACAGAATAAAGGATAAAAACCAAATGATGATCTCAATAAATGTAGAAAGAGCATTTGACAAAATTCAACACACTTTCATGATAAAATTCTCAACAAATTCAATTATACAAGATAAATACATTCTGGGGATCCACTATACTGTGTGGAGATAAATACATTCTGGGGATCCACTATACCTACATATAGGTAACATTATGGTATTGTATACTTAAAATTGCTAAGAAGGTTGAGTTTACGTCAACTGTACTTATCACATATACACACAAAATAGTAATAAAGGAGATAGGAGGAAACTTTGGGAAGTGATAACTCTGTTTAAAACTTGCTGGTAGTGATGGTTTCATGGATGTATACTTACTCCCAAACTCAAAGAGACATTTACATTAAATATGCATAGCTTTTTGCATGATAATCATAATGCAGTGGTTTAAAATTTTTCAATTGATATTATTCACCACATAAAAAAATAAAGAAATGCATGTAATCATCTGAATAGATACACACAAAAAAAGGCATTTGACAAAATCCAACACTCATTCTTTAAAAAAAAAAAAAGATATCACAGCAAAACAGGACTAGAAAGGAATCCCAATCTGAAGGAGAAAACTTAGTAAAATCCTACAGCTACCAGTACTTACTGGTGTGAAACTAAACACTTCCTCCCTATAATTGAGAAGATAAGCAAGTTCTCACTTCTATTCAGCATTGTAATGAAGGTCCATACCAGTGTAAAAAGGCAACACAAAGAATCTGGGACCAAATGAATATATTTATATATAGTCAATATGACTGTTACACAGAAAGTCTATAGGAATATACAAAAAATTAGAAATAATAAATATACCAAGGTCCCCAAATAAAAACTAAAGTCACTCATATATATAGCAGCAAACATTTAGAAATATTTTTTACAATACCTTTTAGAACTATTTTCAAAAATATATAACACAATAAATTTAATGTAAACAATGTGGAGAGGAACCATGAGGATCTCAATAAAAGGAGACTCAATATTGTTAAATGAAAACCCTCTGAAAGTTAAAATACAGATTCATAATCAAAACAAAACATATTTTTTTCATTTTTTGTAGGAATCAACAAAAGTATATTCTAAGTTGAACACAGAAATACAAAGAAAAGTCAAAACTATCTTGAATACAAGAAGAAATATGAAGCACGTATGATACGTGATATCAAGAATCATTATAAAGCTATGGAAATCAAAAAAGGTCTTATAAATATCAATGCAAATCAATGAAAAGAAATGAGGAGTAAAAAAAAAAGTGCTAGAACATTTGGAATAACCTGTGGAAAAAAAATGAGACTTTATTCTTTATACCATATACAGATATTTTTATTTTATTTTATTTTATTTTATTTTATTTTATTTTATTTTATTTCATTTTATCTTATTTTATTTCCTCTTATTTTATTTTTCAAGTTTTTATTTAAATTCCAGTTACTTAACATGTAGTGTAATATTAGTTTCAGGTGCAGAATTTAATGATTCATCACTTACACAAAACACCTAGTGTTTCACTACCAGTGTACTCCTTAATATCCAGCACCCATTTAACCCATCCGCCTGCACACCTCCCCTCCAGTAACCATGTTTGTCCTCTATAGTTAATAGTGTCTTATGGTTTGCCTCCCTCTCTTTTTTTTTCTTCCTCCCCTTAAGCTCATCTGTTTCGTTTCTTAAATTCCACATATGAGTGAAATCATATGGTATTTATCTTTCTCTGACTCTTATTTCGCTTAGCATAATGCACTCTAGTTCCATTGTTGCTAATGGCAAGATTTCATTTTTTGGGGGGGCTGAGTAATATTCCATTGTATATATCTACTGCCTCTTTATCCATTCATCAGTCGATGGACATTTGAGCTGTTTCCATAATTTGGTTATTACTGATACTATCTTAAACGAATCGTAGATTGAAAGTTAAAAGCTAAACCTAGAACAAATTATAAAAATAAATTGGATTATGAAAATATCTTCACCGGTTTAGAAGAGGTAAAAATTTTCTTGAGATAACACATATAACAGCAACCATAAAAAAAGATAAATTGTCTTCTTCAGACTTTTTTAAAGAGAAGAAAAGACATGAAATAAAAAGATAAGCCACAAACTGGGAGGAAAAAATATTCCTGGTGCATGTATCTGACAGAGGATTTCTATTCAAAGTATAAAAGAACTCTTGCAACTCGATGTGAAGGTAGTTGTGAGGGGAGGAGGGAAGCAAGGGCATGAACAAATATCTTGACATCTGCCAAAGAAAGAAATGACACTTCCCAAAAAGAAATATGAAAATGACAAATAAGCACAATACAAGATTTTCAAAACCTTGAATATAATTACAATTAAAATTAAAACCAAAATTAGTTACCACTTTACATAGACCTGAATGGTTAAAATGAAAAAGACTAATAACAAGGGTGCCTGGGTGGCCCAGTCGGTTAAGCATCTGCCTTAGGCTCAGGTAATGATCTTGGGGTCCCGGGTAGGAGCCCTGCATTGGGCTCCCTGCTCAGCACCGAGTCTGCTCCTTCCTCTGCCTCTGTGATCTCTTTCACTTTAGATCTCTCAAATAAATAAATAAAATCTTAAAAGACTAATAAAAATTGATGAGAATTTGGAGCAACTCTATACTCTTGTATACTAATGGTACAAATATTTGGAAAATTTGGTAGTTTCTTGTAAAGTTAAAAGATATACTAAGTCTCTTTTCCTCTCTGATTCGATTCTGTTACTTTGATGCACTAAAGAGCACGTGCTACACATCATCTGTTTTGTGTATGTGTAATCTAGAAATTGTGACTTGAAAGGAATAACGCCCTTATGGGTAAAAGAGGGGACCTTACCTGGATCAAATTTTGATTAACTGAGTTCTGCATTTGATTATTTAAGTACAAAAAAAGTTAGGTCCCCATTTCATGTCAGTGACAGTATATTAGAGATTGGTTGCCATTATGTCAAAGGTTCAAACTAAGCCAGATATTTTTGAGAGCTTTGAATCACTGGAATTGCAAGAAAATAAAAGCAAACAGATTTAATTACACTTTTGAGTGATTGGCTTTTGAAAACACCTTTTCCAATATCAAGTATTGACCCCTTGAATACATAGACTCTTTTAAACAAATCTATTAAATATTTAAAAAATCCAGTTATGGTCCTAATGGCTTATGTTGTTAATGTCAATATTATAAATAAGCCTATGTTTGAGTTCAATGGCATATGTTTAGGTTCAATATTAACTTCCACATTTTTATTCTGTACCCATTCATGTCCTTTACTATTATTTTCAGCAGTGAAGTTTTTACATATCAAATAGAAAAGAATATATTCATGTTCCAAAACTGTTAATAAAGGAATTTTTAAATTAACTCTTCAAGCAGAAAAAAATGGTGCTTCCAAGTTTCAGGATACAATTTAGGTTCTAGTGTAAATACTCACTTTGATGGTAAAATGAAAGTAGCTGTTCTAAATTTTTTAAAATTTTATTTAATTAAAAAAAATTCTTTCTTAAATGACTCATCATACATCAGATAGTCAAAGCTTTATTTCACTTTATAGTTGACTTATCAAACATCAAAATGTGTTTCCTAATTCTGCAAAGAAAACACAAAAATTGCTTAGCAAGAGTATTGCAATTAAATAAATGAAGTACTAAAAATTAGTGTAAAAATTTTGCTGGGAGACAACAGGGCTGTTTTTTAGAATTAAGACAAAGCTGTACAGAAATCCTAGCTTTTTCATTTAAATACTTGAAAATTTATTTTATCTAAGTCTTAGGGAATTCATCTGTAAAATGAGGATAAAGAATTATTCTTTAAGGTTGTTGTCAGGTATACTTTGAAGAAAATAGATGTGTAGTACTTGGCACAATTTCTGACATGGCACAGAAGCTGGATAAATGGTAAACATGAGGTGTAGTACAGTGGTAATGATAAAGTCATAATAATAGTAATAATGATAACAACACACTGCATTGTTTTGCCTAAATTTGTAACCATGCAATTAGAATGTAAGAAAATCTTGTCATATTTAATATTTGTGTTATTGTTCATGCTGCTTTTTATTCTTTTTAAAAAATATTTTATTTATTTATTTGAGAGAGAGAGTGGCCAATGGGGGAGGAGCAAATGGAGAGGGAGAAGCAGACTCGGTGCTGAATGGGAGCCCGACATGGGGCTCGATCCCAGGACCCCAAGATCATGACTTGAGGCTAAGGCAGAAGCCCAACTGACTGAGTCACCCAGGGGTCCCAAATGCTTTTTATTCTTAAAACCTCTTTTCCAATCCCTCCAATATTCTATTAAGTCATAAAATGTCACTGCTCTTCAGCGCAAATCTCACTTCCAACATAAAAGATTTTTCAGTTCATGCTAAACATTTCTCTTGTCTATCTAAACTTCCACCCCGTATTGCTTATAGCTACTTGCATACATGCCCACCTCACTTATAAGACTATAAACATTTTTACTGTAAATTAATATTGAATCCAAACATATACCATTGGAATTTTACAATATTGACATGACACAACATAAACTATTAGGAGCATAATTGAAATTTCTATACATCTAGATTCATTTGATAGAATCTGCTTATTCAAAGGGTCAATACTTTATATTGGAAAAGGTATTTTCAAAGCCAATCACTCAAAAGTGTAATTAAATCTGTTCGCCTTCATTTTCTTGCAATTCCAATGATTCAAAGCTCTCAAAATATCTGGTTTAGTTTGAACCTTCAAGGTAATGGCAACCAATCTTTAATATACTGTCACTGACATGAAATAAGGACCTAATTCTTCTTTCCCAGTAGAACACAATTAGGTTCAGACACCTGTATCTCCCCTTTCAACTGAGAGGAAAGAGATCTCATCTGTAGTTCCAGGTATAGATGCTGCTTGGTTTTAGCTAGTCTACAGCATGCCATAAATGACTGCCGAAGCTCAAAATGGAGGGAAATGTGGCTTAACTAGGTCCAGATTAAAAGAAAAATTTATATTTACAAGTTTGGACAAAATGTCTTTCTCCCTCATTCCCTCCTGTCTCCCCTTGTTTGACAAGAAAAAAGGAAGAATTCAGCCCCAACCTCCACTGTTGCCTATCTCATGGTCATGAGGAGGGACCAGGAGTACCACTCACTCCAAATTAGCTCTGCAGATCTGGGAGACTGACTAAATCTGTGCCCTCATTACATCAACGAGTCACTGATCATACAATGCCAAGATCCAATTTTACGTTCGGACTTCCAACTGGTAAAATAATTAATTTCTCTTTTCTTTTCTTTTTCCTTTTCTTTTCTTTTCTTTTCTTTTCTTTTCTTTTCTTTTCTTTTCTTTTCTTTTCTTTTCTTTTCTTTTCTGTTCTGTTCTGTTCTTTTCTTTTTTCTCTTCTCTTCTCTTCTTTTTTCTTTTCTTTTCCTCTCCTCTCCTCTCCTCTCTTCTCCTCTCCTCTCTTTCCCTTGTCCTCTCCTCTCCTCTCCTCTCTTCTCCTCTCCTTTTCTTACCCTTTTTCTATAAGAAAGTTTGTGTCATGATTTTAAGTTATTTCAGCTAGAAGCATTGTTCCAGAGATAAACAAAAATTAATACTATCATTTGCTAAAAGAGAATAGAACCCCCCTTGTCTTAACTAGAATTGTATTTCCGTTTCTCACCTCAGAAATCTATGGTGAGGCAGTTTAGGGCAGCTCTATGGTATCTTTAATGATTCACTTCTGTCTATTGGATGCTCCAGCTTCATCGTGTGATTTCTGTCTTAGAGATTATGTAATGATCTGAGCTAGATGCAGGAGCTCTAGCAATCACACACGTTCCAGGCCACAGTTTAGGGGAAGCAAGGGCAAAACTCACAATTGCATTAGCTTTTTAGACAGACCTTCCTGAGGTCTACTTATATATATATACTTCAATGGCCAGGAGTTGATAACCTTGTTACAACTATCTGAGAAGGAGAATAGGAAGTGTTATCTTTATGCTGAACATTATTCTTCTCAACTAAATAATGTAGTACTTTCACTAAAGAGGAAAGAAATGAGTATTGGGGGACAACTCTGCATGGAGATGAAGATAATGAAATTTTAGGACACTGGTTCCTAACATTAAGTTTTTGATTATCAGAAACACTTTTTAATAGTTTAATAACCCCCAAAATGACATAAATAGCTACTGATGATAGGGACAAATTCATTTATGAGTACTTTTGAGTAAATGCTCAACCCTTCAAGCATCTGAAATCAACAATGTTGTCATTTAATATGCTAAAAAGAAGGTACCAATATTCCACTGTATTGATAATGTTTAAAAAAGGATAATGGTTTAATGAATATTGATTAAGCTAATGAATAATGATATACACAAGGGGAAAAAATACACTTTGTATGGTAGGGCACCCTTTGTAATAAAGCCACATTACAACATAACTTCGTAGAAAAGCAGCCAGGGTATAGACCATGAAGTTCCACAGCTTTAAATTATCTTTATTGGAAAAAATTAAAAATTTAAGAAGAAGGTTGGTATCTGGAAATATTTTTAATATGCCTAAGTTATAATCTTTCTAATTTAAGCTCTAAACATTAACAACAATTTCAAAAGGCTTTAGCACTGCAATATGATTTTAGTAATAGCTGGCCCCAGGACACATATTGGAAATAAATCCTGATTATCTTGCAACTATCACATTTATTCACATTGCATTGATTTACATATTTCAAGAACAAAAAATACTATGTTTCCGTGTATTTACTGCCACTGGGTTTTTCTAAAGAAACTTATTTCACAGTGCTACAAAAATTCAGACTGCTATTTCATTAGCCAGAATTTAAATATTATTAAGTAAACTAATTAAGCAATCTTAACAACAAAAGTTTCTCCTAGTAAAGGAAAAGCTAGTAGTCTTGACCAGTACAATTATTATCATTTAAGAAAACAACTTTTGTTTGACCAACATCTTTGAACCAATGTCTTAAAAGTCTTGACCACATGGCAATGATGATGTACGTGAATATTCTCTTCTTCTAAAAGATGAAGTTTGTGAACTTTGAATGCTGTTCTCAATTGATTCAACTCATTATTTTCTCCTGTAATTTGACTTCCTACATGCAACTGGAATCTAATAGTCAAAATGCTAGCCACAATACATTTCTCTCAAAAGAGGTACAATATTACAGCATTTAGAATTTTCAAGTAGAGGAGAAGTAGTAATATACAATTAAGGAAATTTTTTCCTAGATAGGAAAATTATTTTTGACTTGTTTTCTAGATAGATCAAGAACAATAAAAATTAAATTCCATCTACCAGGACCCATAGTAATTCTGATAATTAGAAAACACTTTTAGAGTTTGAAAAGAGAATGTGTATTGCAAAGAGAACCACTTAGACATTTAAATCTTGTCTAAATACCAAAATTAAATGAAATATATCTATCCTTATTAAAGTCTCTGAACCTCAACCCTTTCTCTGCATTTTCCTGAAAAATACATGAGTTAATGCTACTGTCAAGTTTTTTTATTTTTATTTTTGAGTAATCTCTACAGCCAGTGTGGGGTGGGAACTCACAACCTCAAGATCAAGAGATGTATACTCCACTGACTGAGACAACCAGGCGTCCCCCTACTATCAAGTTTTATTGAATTTCTATAGAACTCCTGAACTTGATTTACCCGGATCCCTTGTTCTACTTAAAATTCACTCCCTCTCTAGGGAGAAGCATGATTTTTCTCCTGCATAAAACTTCAGTGGTTTCATTGTTCAGAATGAAGTCCAAACTCTGGCCCTGACTACACCTTCAATTTCATTCACACACTTCACTCCAGAAATACCGAAGTGTTTTTAATACCTGTAATGTCCTGTACTCTCTCAAAGTTAGTAGGTTGAGTGTTTGACTCTTGATTTTGGCTCAGGTCATGATCTCATGGTCGTGAGATGGAGTGCCCCATCTGACTCTGCGCTCAGCATGGAGTCTGCTTGAGATTCTCTCTCCCTCTCCCATTGCCCCCCCCCACCTCCCACCCTGCTCTCTCTCTCTAAAATAAACAAACAAATAAATAAATTTTTTTTTAAAAAAAAACCTTGCATTTTGTATTTATTGTTTCTGTTGCCTTGGGTAATCATAGTGATTATTGGGCTAACTTATGAGGACTGGGCATTATAAAACTATTTGGTATATGAATGAAAGAATGACCTTCTTCATTTGTAATCTTGATTTAAAAGGAGGAATCATCTGTATATTTGCATCCACAGTATACTTGAGAGTCTAGGCCTTGAGATATTTTCTTCTTCTCCCTGAATGTTTCAAGATTTAATACAAAAGTAAAAACATCAAAGCGAAATTAAAGGCTTACATAGACATTACGTGTAAATGGCTAATTGTTTTTTTGTTTGTTTTTGTTTTAAGAGAGAAGGAGAGAAGAAGGGGAGGGTCAGAGCAAGAGGAAGAGAGAGATAATCTTAAGCAGGCTCTGTGCCCAGCGTGGAACCAACACAGGGTTTGCTTTCACAATTCTGAGATCATGATCTGAGCCAAAATCAAGAGTCCACAGCTTAACCAACTGAGCCACCCACGTGCCCCGATGTCTAATTGATTTAATTGGCTGCCAATAGCATCTCAGTTTTATTGTATCACCATGAGGTCCTGATGACCCAGTGGGTGGGCATCAACAGGTCAGAAACCCAGGTGACCTATGCCATCAGTACTTTACTCCCAGCTTTACAAAAATACTGTTCTCACAAAAGTCATATTGGAGTTACAAGCCATCTTAGAATTGTGTAAAACTTTAGTTCTTGAGACAGAAGCCTCAACTCTAGGTGGTACATACAATAACCAGAGAAAGATGGTTGAGTTCTGTAATAAAGGGCCATTCCTAACATTACCAATAATACAAAATTGCTTTTAGTGTCTCTTCTTCCTCTCTTCAGCTATAGCTTAAAGTCAAGGGAACGCATGGCAGTAGTACAGCTTTTCACAGAGTCTCAGTCTTAGTTATTCATTTAATTACTTATATACTCACACATATACACACACATTTTTTTTCCTGTTTCTTAGGTAATTTGAAAACTTAATTTCCTCCATCATTTTACTGCAGAACAATGAAGTCTTTCTTAGACAGAAAATTCTGGAAATCACTAACTAGACTAATATGGACAGCAAAGCAAGACAAAACCCAAACGTAAAAACAAAAACTTAGACATTAGCTTTACGTAGCACTTTTTTTTTTAAGTAATGATACGTTTAAACTGCATATTACCTCATTGTCTCATATTCATTTGCCAGCTAAAATTTTAATTGAGTGTACACATGTGTCATTTGAAACTTTAAACAATCTACAGGTGTACTAATAGTGGTACCATTCTATGCACATAAACATATTAACAAATATTAGTATTTATTTGTATTAAATATGAATAGAAAGGTATGAGACAAAGTTTTGGAAGATTTCAGAAGTTATTGTTCGAAAAGAACAAGTCACAGAACGATAGTATAAATCGATGCATTTTCTTTAATAAAGGGGGATAAATAGTATGCACAGAAACATACATGTGCACTTAAAGAGATGTGAAAAAGAAATAGAGAGAGACACACACACCACACAGATGACAAATTACAGCAATTTTGAAAGGGAGAGTAAAAGATGACATCTATACTTCATTCTTTATAGTTCTTTATTATTTTGATTTTAGCCACAGTAATATATTAATGATTTACTTGGGCAATTAAAAAAAGAAAATATGTAAGTGTACATCACCATACATATTTCCCAAACTGAAGTTACAAATAAAACAGCTTTCAAATTATGCTTAAGCTTGAACTTTGGAAAGAAACACTGTAAGAGTTCTGGGTATATTATTTAAGTTTTACAGCAACGGTTCTCATTAACATTTTTTTTTAACAGAAAATATACAAACATTTAGTCTCTGAAGAATAATGCAAAGGAAGACCCAGAATTACTAAACCCGTGGTAGCCGTATCAGAAACAATGACTATGCACTGATTGAGTCCATTTCTGATATATTCATTTTATGTATGAAAATTTTGGTAAATGAAAATTTTAAGATATTCCTTATATCTGTATCATTACAAATCTTGTGTTATTGTGATAGAGAAATCTGGAACAATATCTCTGTAGATTATGTGAGATATGCTTGAAAGGATAGACTGCATTTCATATTTAGGGTAAGTGGATAAAAAATGGATTAAAAAAAATACCCATCATAGTATTTTTTTAGGCAACTATAAATCTTGTTTTTGTGCTAACATTTCACGTAGTTTGTCTGTTTATAGTGTTCAATCAACATTAGAGCCCATGCTTCTTTGCCAAAACAGATAAGTCTTCAACAAAATTTTAGGGGAAAAAGGTTCTAAAAGTGGACTTGGAACTATGTTATACACTTAAAACTAAGATAACATTATGTGTCAAGCACACACAAATAAAAATATTTTTTAAAGGAAGAATTGAAAGCATTAGGCACCTGAAATTGAAACCAAAATGCAATAATATGGATAATCAGACACATACCTGCCATACTTTCTCTGTCTGGAAATGACAAATTTGAGAAAAAAATATGAATATATGTGCCATTTTCTGATACTTCTTTCTCTTATCCAGTGGTAAATGAGTAAAGGAAAGAAATTCTCAGATCTCTCATTCCTACCATCATATTTTTGTGCTGAGAGTTGTTGAAATAATCACAGTAAGTTCATCTCCAGACAATCACCATGAAAATGACTGAGTGCTGCACATAGCCTAAAGCAAATGTGATTCATCATGCTCATTTAAAACTGCTAAGATATCATGGTTTAAATGCATTTGTGAAATTTTCACCCATTCCTTTACTTAAAAAATGAGAAATTATGGGGAAAAAAACAGAGAAAATGTGAATTCTATGAGGGCAAGCTAAATTTATTTCCCATCCTTATGTTGCATGATGCACATGGTTCCCCAAAACAGCAGTATTGAGCACACATTTATGATTGAATAAAAAATGAAAATTATGAAACCGATTTATCTACGTCTTTCAGAAAATGAGTTGGATGATAAATCATTTGGTCCAGGGAATAGTAGTTATGTAATGGTGAGAATATTAGGCACAGTTTTGAGAGTTTATTCAAAGGTGGTATCATGATCAGTTAGCTTCTCAAACGTTATAACTCATAAAGGCCTTACAAATGTAGCTTCTATTTATCTTGTTCAGAACATATCCTCAACATCCCTGAACCATGATATTTAGGGCCATGGATATATCACTTCAAGTATAAAGTTTGCCCTGAATCTCATTATAAGAACTGAAACAGGAGCACCTGGGTGGCTCAGTCGGTTAAGCGTCTGACTCTTGGTTTTGGCTCAGGTCATGGTCTCAGGGTCATGGGCTCGGGCCCCATGTTGGGCTCCATGCTCAGTGAGGAATCTGCTTAAGATTCTCTCTCCTTCTTCTGCCCCTCCCACTCATGCTCACTCTCCCTCTCAAACAAATAAATCTTAAAAAAAAAAAAAAATTGATACACTGTCTTTTGTATCCAGCCTGTCATTTCCATATCTCTATTATAAAATGTATCATATAGAATTTATAGTTCTTTGCTTCCTTGAGTCATTGACTATTGTCCATTGATCCCTCCCCAACTCTGTTGTACACCAAGGAGAACTCACTTCTCTAAGCTGCACTGCTAGACCTCCCTTGCTCTTTGTCTTCTGAATTGGTTCAGCTAATGGAGACACACAGGAAATCAGAGGTTTGAAAGAGCATATTATCATATTTCCCCCCAGGAAAGGGGGGATATGATAAGGGTATCTGGTAGGTCACAGATTTGCCATTTCTATGTTTCTCTGCAGAAGACCTTAGTTCTGTTGAACAGTAGGAATTTTCTCTAGATTTCAGTGACTGTTTAGTCCAGTTGTTCAGTCCTCCAGTGCTAAGGTCAGCAGACTCCCTACTATGCCAATCGTTCATTTTGCTTTCCTTTAGACCTGCACACAGCTTTCTGAAGAAAAGCTTCATTAATCTTTCCTCAATTACCCTGTTTGAGTGTGTGGCCTTTTTTCCCCCGGTATCATAACTGACACATTTAAATATATGATCTACATGATTGTAAAAATCTTTCAGTAAACTACAATGACTTTCATCCTTGTAGCCCAGCACTAATCAGAGTTTAGTCAAGTAGTATGAGTTAAATCAATGTTTATTCTACCCATTCTTAATCAATATTTCCATAATGATAGATAGGTAGATAGCTAGATGATAGACTGATAATCGTTATTTAAATGTTAAGAAGAAAAGAGGTCTATAGAATTTTGTTAATGCTTGGCTTTTCAAATTATGCTTATTAACTTACATATATATCATCAAATTTTGGTATTCTTAAGGAGCCATGTGAGTGTGGATGCCTAGGGTAGGCCACCTTAAAATGTACCACTTTGGCATACTGATTATTCTGAGTTAAACTTAAGAAATAGTGCAAAAACAACTATATGATCTCCCTCCCACACATACTTTATCTCCAGAAAAAAGGAAATAAATCTCCCATATGAAAGGTACCATCCCTGCATGAGGAGGAAGAGAGGCATCCTTATCATCAGAGATAGGAAATTTAGGGCCTAAGAAGCCCAAATTAACAAACCTTGTTATTTTTACTGAGTTACTACCCAAGCCCAAATAATTCTGCTCAAAATTCATTAGTAATTGAAGCTCCTGAACATAAGGAGCTTTCTTTGTCCTGTCAAATACTCACAGATTTATATTTCTTTGTCCAGAAAGTACAAACACTGCCTGCCTTGCTCATCTCTTGAGGTCTCAATTTTGTTATTAGGCCTCTGTATGTATGCAATTAAACTTTGGATTTTTTTTTTCTTTTAATCTTTCTCATGTCAATTTAATTCTTTTTTTAATAAATATTTTATTTATTTATTTATTCGAGAGAGAGAGAGAGTGAGAGAGACAGATCACGAACAGGAGGGAAGGGTAGAGGGAGAAGCAGCTCCCCGCTGAACAAGGAGCCTGATGTAGGACTTGATCCCAGGACCCTGGGATCATGACGTGAGCTGAAGGCAGACACTTAATCAACTGAGTCACCCAGGTGCCCCATCTCAATTTAATTCTTGGACCAGCTAGAAGAATCTCAAAGGGTAAAGAAAAACGTTTCCTCTCCAGGATGAGAAAAGGAGTTACAAAAATAAATCTGTAAGGGTAAGCAGAGGAGGCTGAAGAAGACATAGGGAAGTAATAATCAAAATTTGAATGTCTATTATTTTTCCAGAGCATGCACCCTACTCTCAAATAAGGTACTTAATCACATCTATAAATAGGGATAGGAATAGAACCTTAAAGAAAAATGATGTTTGTTGGAAAATATTTTAAGATAAGAAAACCTAAAGGTTGCTCAATTATTTGTTCATTTGTTCACACACGAAAAAACTTCATTGAGCCTTGTCTTGACCTCTTGACCTGTGGTAGGGTCTGGAATGACAAGGCGTAAAAGCAAAACTATTTTTTTTAGTTGTATTTTAGGCAAATTTTGAATTCAATAATTCAATTTGAAGATATTCGAGTTTAGGGGCTCCTGGGTGGCTCAGTCAGTTAAGCGTCTGACTCTTGATTTTGGCTCAGGTCATGATCTCAGGGTCCTGAGATCGAGCTCCATGTCTGGCTCCACACTTGGTGCGGAGTCTGCTTGTCCCTCTCCATCTGCCCCTCTCCCTGCTCATGCTCTCTCCCTCTCTCTCATAAATAAATAAAATCTTTAAAGATATTTGAGTTTCAATCTATACTTATTTAGAAAATAATTTCACTATTTGAAAATACATTGGTTACAGTCATCTTCAAAGGCTTTATACTCTTTTTTAAATAAAAAATAAAGCAATGCACAGAAACAATGTAATAAAAGGGCTTACCAAAACCCCTAGTGATCATTTAGTCTAACTTCTCAGCTTTAAGTAGGATTTACCAATTTTATTAATACACTTTCACAATGTTCTTAGAACTAGTCTAAGTGTCATTCAGAGAGCTAATAACTTGTTCTACAGGTTTTACTGGAATCTGATTTTCAATAAGGCCTAAAGAGAAAAAGTGTGTGTGTATGTGTGTGTGTGTGTGTGTGTGTGTGTATGAATATATATATATATGAATATATATATATATATAATGAATATATATATATTCATTACATTTTATAAGACTTTTTCCCAACCTAGTTAAGCTTGAAATCTGTCCTTTGTAATAAGTTCTACATATACAGAATTTATATTACTTGTGGTACTGATTTCAACTATTGTATAATATGAATATAAATGAGTGTGCATTAATTATAATATATCAGGGCTAGCTCATGTAATTTATCTTTTAATATTATAGAACTTAATGGTTTCCAGTTATTCTCAGTATTTCCATAAACATTTGCTGGTTTCTATAAGTGAAATGCATCTTCAAATAATTTTCATAAAATATTTACCTTTTTGGTATATTCCACTGTTTATACTTAGTCCTGCTTAGCTTGGTCAACTCCACAAAATAAGTTTGAGTTATTATAATATATATATTTATATACATAACAAATATATATAAGTATATAATATATATAATATATACACATCATTACAC
The DNA here is from genome assembly GCF_024610735.1 of Ursus americanus. Classification (NCBI taxonomy): domain Eukaryota; kingdom Metazoa; phylum Chordata; class Mammalia; order Carnivora; family Ursidae; genus Ursus; species Ursus americanus. Next base: position 49,145,976 of record NC_142135.1, on the reverse strand, counting down.
AAGTGTATATATATTTATACAAATAGATATAAATACATAATGCATTATATATATATGACACCCAAAAGATTCTTTTACATACATTATTCTAAGTAATGTTCATTATTTCAAGTAATGACTATAGAACAGACAGGTCATCTTCTTTTTGCAGATTAAAACAGCAGAAACGAAAAACCAACCTAAGTCTCAGAGAACTTATGCAAAGTTTAAACCCCCAGGAAGTCAAAGACTTAATAAATAAACTCGGATCTTCAAACATTAAATCATAGCACCAAAATATGATTCCCAACTATGCAAGGCATTCTTGCCTTTGCATGATCATTTGAATCCCAAGCCACATACCTGAGGCTTAATGGAAGAAGGCAGAAATAATCTTTTGACAATAATTTTGCTGCAAAGAGTCTGTCAGGTATTTCCACACGGTGGAAAGATCACAGAATGTTAGCATAGCCACTAATTATAGCTTCTGTGTGGAGAGAAAGACACTGAGGTACAGCCGAAGCGTATATGACTCAGAGCCTGGCAGAAATGATTTTGAATCTCGTCATTGACTCTCACTCTGCACTGAGGCTTTAGGAAAGCCAATAGACCTGTCTGAACTTTTGTTGTTTGTTTCATCAAGAACAGGAGGAGGATGCTCACTTGCCAAGCTTATTGCAATGATTTTATTTAACAGGTGTATTTTCAGAAATAAGATGAGGCAAATCTTTTATTTCCTGCAACTCTCTTGGTCTCAGACTCCATATTCATTAGTGGCAGGAACATTTTCTTCTTTCTAATTAAATGCAATTGTTTGTTGTTTAAAACAAAGTCTTCTTTGGAGACTTCCTCCTTTCAAGAGGTCTGCCCTGTCTTTCTTCAATGGCAGGACAGAGGGAAAGTTTTCACTTTCTACATGGGCACTGGCTGAGTGGTACTGGTTCTCCCTGAGCACTGATTCAAGTGTTTAATTCTACTTGGCCTGCATTCTTTGGCCTTTGTTTTTATTTGTTTCTTTTCCTTTTTTTCTTCATTCCGGTAGATCTTGGGCAGGTGGGTAGCTTGGCATCCTGCATTTTATATGCTGTTTTGTGCCAGGCCTTTTGCATTTGGGGTCAGACTTTGTTACTTATTATTGTGTACCTGCTTGACTTCAGTTGGGAAATCCCTGTATTTCGCAGTCACATCCTTCCAAATCCATAGCTCTTTCGATACACTAATTCTCTGCCCTTGAGGTCTCTGGGGAAAAAAAGATCTGCAGCTTTTTCTCCCCCGAGAATGTGTAACCTAATAAGATTTTAGCTAGGCACATCTACTTAATACCTTCCATAGCCATTGATAATCTTTGATACCATAAACATGCCATGTTTGATTTAAGACAAAACTATGAGCATTTTTTAGGAACCTTGCAACCCTTCAAGACATTGAAATTTACTACCAAACCCCAGAGATCTATCTGGATATTTCTACCATATATCCTTAACTTGTAACATAAGGAGTGGCAAAACCCATGAGTCTTAACTTTTTGTCATCCTGCATCTTGTTCCCTTGGGTCTTTATCCCAGAACTGTTCCAATGAGGCAGAAATTTGCATGACATTTTTTTAGCTCTCCTATGTTATGGGACACAGTGATTTTCCTTCACCTTCTAGTTCTTAATATTTAAAATCTAAATATATATATATATATTTAAAATCTGAGGAATCTCATGAAAACATTATTCTCTCTCCTTACTTCTGAAATTACAAGACTATTATTTTACTAAGGTTAAAGATATTGTATGTAGAGAGCATAACCAAAGAAAGACATTTGTTATTCCAAATACCATCCCTCTTTCCAGTCCCCATGGGAATAAGCCTCATGTTAATGGCCTCATCTCAACAACAAAAAGTTACTGAAATGGAGGAAAAATTAACCATAATGAAAAATAATTTAAATACTATTTAAAGATATTCCCTTGCTGTACCTTTAAAGTGCACAACACATCTGGCATATTGCATGTGCCTAATATTCAGGTTAAAATTATTGTTAGCTATAATTATGATAGATAGATATACAAATATACATATACATATATACACATGCATATACATGTTTATTTAAATAATTGTATATACAATTTTACATGATTAACATAGCTTAGCTATAATTGTTTATGTTGTGCTCATAAAAAAGGTCATTATCATATTTGTTAATACTATGGAGGTTATTCTTCTGATGAAGTAAAGTTAATTTTAAAGGTTACCCTTGATCAAAACTAAGGACATACATGATCTATGTTTGATTGGCATCATATGTGTGAGACAGCAGAAAAATAATTACCCTTTACTCTGAAACAGGAACAAAGTAGAAGTATATGCTAGCCCTTGGACTTAAGAAGATTACACCTTGGGTCTGAGGAGAGACAAATTTAGAGATATCAAGCAATTGATATCACTGCATAAACAGTTGCACTTGTTTTAAGATCATTAAAAAATTCTATTGATTTTTAAAGATCACTTTTATATATATTTTTAAAGATTATTTATTTATTTATTTATTTGACAGAGAGAGAGACAGCCAGAGAGAGAGGGAATACAAGCAAGGGGAGTGGGAGAGGAAGAGGCAGGCTCCCAGCGGAGGAGCTCAATGTGAGGCTCCATCCCAGAACGCCGGGATCACGCCCTGAGCAGAAGGCAAACACTTAATGACTGAGCCACCCGGGCACCCCTAAAGATCACTTTTAAAACAACTTAATAAAGTGCCATGTCTTGTTGTTATAGAGGCTATAGGATATTTCACAAGGAGTTAAAAAAAGTTTCGTACATTTCTCTTCAATCATAAATATACTCAAATAGACTATACTTAAAAATTGTATTAATGTAGCAATATTAGAGATGGTTTCTCACAGTTCTGTATTATATTTGACCACATACCTAACTAGTGTGACCCGCTCTGTCAGTGATGTCTTATGAGTTCTCCAACACTCCCCTGGAATTTCAATCAGTCATTTCAAAGAGCATAACATTATATGCCATCAGAGACTTCCTTCTCTGAGTTACTTATTCTCTGATATGTTATGATACTATTTATTGCCAGGAAACTTTCTAGACATAGAAAGGTGGATGAAATTTTTTTTTTCTTCAAAATGACAACATAGTGGAAACCAATAAACATGTTTTCAAAAGACTAGAGAAAATATAAATAGGACAACAGAATTCTGCCGCATAATAGGAGATCAAGAAATAGGGGATGAGCTGCTAAGGAATGCTATGTGAAAGAGATCTTTTTTTTTTTTTTAATAGAACACCACTATTGAGGTAAATTTACATAAAATTAAATTTATCAATTCTAAGTAAACAAGTTTATGACTTTTGACAAATGTCCCCAGTCATATAAACACTACCACAATCATGATATAGAATATTTACAACATCTCCCCTACAACGGGATTGACCCTTTTCAGTCAATCCTTTCCTATCAACACTCACAAATACGGATGCGCTTTTTGTCACAATAATTTTGTCTCTTCCAGAATTTCATATAAATAGGATGACATCTGTTGTTGCTGACTTCTTTTACTTAGCATAATGCTTTTGAGATACATACAAGTTTATTTTTCTATTCTAAATTGTATTTCATCCTATACATATATGACAATATGTTTATCTTTTCACAAGCTGATGGACATTTGGATTATTTCCAATTTGAGGTTATTCTGAAAGAAGCTTTTATTTATTTATTTATTTATTTATTTGTGCTTCAAGTTTTTATTTAAATTCTAGTTAGTTAATATATAGTGTAATATTGGTTTCAGGAGTAGGATTTAGTGATTCATCACTTACATATAACACCCAGTGTTCATCACAAGTGCTCTCCTTAATGCCCATCCCCCATGTAGCCCATCCCCCATTCACCTCCCCTCCAGCACTCTCAGTTTGTTCTCTATAGTTCAGAGTCTGGGTTTGCCTCCGTCTCTCTCTCTCTCTCTTGATTTTTTTCCTTCACCTATGTTCATCTTTTTGTTTCTTAAATTACACATACAAGTGAAATCATACAATATTTAATCACTGATAATACTCTGGTAATGAGAGTATGATCACTGAATTATTTTTGTTCACATTTGCCTGATGAATTATATTTATATTTTAATCTTTATTACTTTATTGTATATAAGCTATAAAATGAATACCTTCTTGAGGACTTAATCACTAAAGAAATTACAGGAAGAAAGCAGGTTATAAAACTAGTCAATATTCATATATATATATACTTACAATTATGAATATGTTAGTATTTAATATGTTTGTGGATGTGAGTTTGGGTATATATAATGACAAGAATAAAACCTAAGTTTGTTAGTTTTTCCTAAGTGGTATGATGTGGAATTATTTTTCCAAATTATAGTTTTTCATATTTTTACAATAACATTGAACTTGACATGTAAAAATGTAAGTAACATTAGGGAGTGTTTAAAACTAAAACTAAAAACCTGTATTTGTTATACCGAACTAAAAGTTCTATCATTTCTTCAAGTTCATTCACACAATAATATTCAGTGAAATGTCTTTTGCCAAGTAAATTTTACGACACATTGAATTCCTTTTTCATTTTTTGAGATTCAAAATGAAAATTAGCATATTTAAATATTCTGAGAACTTCTGTGGAACAGAAAAGCAGCATTCTCAAACTTATTTCACAACTGAGCCCTCTTCCAATTACATCTAGCACACAGTTGGGAAACAATGTTTTGTACTAGGGGGATGCATATATCTGTCAAGTACATAAACTTGTAAAAATGGCTCTTGTGCTTATAATGGGAGGGAGGGAAAATTTTGTGAAAAGTGAGTTTGAAAAATGAATATATTAATATTTACTACTATGATAATAAATTTCTTTTGAGAATTTATCATTTGGGTTTTCAAAGTTATTTCAACATTTATCAGAAGAGGAAGGTCTATCTCCATAATGTTCTTTTCCTTTCACCATCCTTTGTGGTATGACATTAACCTCCTTTGGGTTTCAAGTATATTCATCAATCTAATTTGTTGTATGTGTTCCTATGTTTCAAGAAAAAAAAAGAAAAATATAAATAAATATATCAAATACAAAATCTAGAGTTTTTAGTGTAGATCTGCAGACCATTTTTTCAAAGCAGTAAGTGTGTAGATAATAAGTTCTAATAGAGTAATAAGGAAAATTTAAGCTTGAGACTAAGCAAGAAGATGAAGTGTGTCTATAATATGCTGTTTATCTTCTAATCAATTCTAATTTGCCTCAACATTTGTCAGATGGAATTAAACATTTCCCATACTTATTTTGATGCAAACCCTATCAATCTATTATATGAGTTCCTCGGAGAAAGGAGGATTTGCTTTGGTTTATCAAAACTCTCAAATGTTGCCCATTGATCTAATCAGTTATTTATGCCTCTATTTTTAAGATGGATTAAACTATATTTTAGGAGTGTAATGTTCACTGAATAAAATGCAAAATAGCTCTTATTGCACTCTGTAGTTTCACCCAGAGTCATCTTTTAAATTGTAAATGCTGTTTCAGCAAGTTTCTGTCTACTTGGATGCTTTTAGAGACTGAATGAAAAATCCCCAAATTGTCATTGGTACCATCCATCACCATTACCAACCACATATCACTGACAAGGAAACTTATCTATTGTTTTAAAATCTGAGTAAGGACTTGAGGAAACAACTGTCCCTTGAAGTAAATGAATGTCATTCCGTTCAATGATTAAGAAAACAGAGTCTATTCACACACATCACATAGATACATGTACTTCAAGTCATAATCGTTATGCTATTCCCTGATCATCAATACAGTTCATTAATAAAAAAGTAGATATTTTAAATGTATACAAAGAGACAATAAAAGTAATGTTTTGTTAATTTATTAAACATAGTAATTATAGAAAAGCTTGCCATGAGGTGATATTTTTTAAAGGGTGAAAGGAGTTGAAGAAGAGTGAAAGAAAAAAAATATATATATATTGATAATGCCAAAAATAATGAACAATATGTTGTCTATTTCAAACAAGTTGAAGAAGTGTGGTCATGACAGAAAGGAGGACAAAGTCTGCAACATGTTCAATACATTTTAGATTCAATTGCATTTACTTATTGAATTCCCTCTGTTACTCTGGATGGAAATGTGAAGAGTGGGACTGAGTCAGACACCTGTAAGGGACACTCATATGGTAGTATCCATGCATTTACTGCATTCCGTTAACAAGAAGCTTAAAATACTAGGCACTAGGAAATATCAGCACTTGTGAATGTGCAAATATATACATTCTCTACACTTCACCTGTAAAAGAGAAACCTACAAAGGACATCACTCAAATTCTCAGTGAATGATATGAATCAGTAATTTATAGCAATAAAAAAAACTACCTCAGTTGTGAAAACTGCCAGTGACAAATGATTATTCTAACATTCATTAATTTATTCTATTTGGCCTCAGGTCCAGTCTAACGTCTTACCAAATTTGTTTTTCCAAACCTACTGCACACCCTCTTTAAAACCATTTTTACCAGTTTTCTTTGGTTTTAATTTTGTCTTAAATAAAACACAGCATGATTTCTAGGTTGTATAATTGTATATTGTTTTCATTTGTAAATTATACTTTATCAATGTCTTGATACTTAGTTATTTCCCCCCTAAGGGTGCTTTAACTAAGTATGTTACTGTAGTAACAAAACCTTTCCATTTTTCAAATCTCTGCTAATTTTATTTATGTATTTATGTATGTATGTATGTATTTATTTATTTATTTAAGATTTACTTATTTATTTGAGAGAGAAAGAGAGAGAGAGTGGATGAATGGGAGCGGCAGAGGGAGAGCAAGAGGGAGAGACAATCCCAAGCAGACTCCACGCTGAGTGTGGAGCTGGACATGGGGCTGGATCTCAGGACCCTGAGATCAGGACCTGAGCTGAAACCAAGAGCTGGACAGTCAACCGACTGTGCCACCCAGGCACCCCTCTGGTACTACTTTTAAACTTAGTCCATATCAAGTGAATGTTAAATCATACACTGTGAGATATAAAAATATTTATTTTAGCAAACTTAATAATAAATATGATTACTAAATTGGAATTCTTATCTGTTTAACCATTTTAGACTTGTGGTTTTCTTTCTTTCATTTGTTTAAATCTGCTTTTACTTTTGTGCTACTCTAGTTAGCTATGTAGCAATTACACTGGGCAATATTACAATGAACACTGAGAAAATTTTCATGGATAGGCTGTTGACTGGGGTTAGCAATGGTATTTATTCCTAGGTCTTAGTGATTTAAATGCACCAAGTCTTCTGTACTTTGTCACATACAAAAAGCTTGTTTTCTAGGTGGTTATTTTGATGAATGTTAAAAAAAGAATAATGCTGTTTTACTATTGATTCACTTTGAACTAAATATATCGCAGGAAAAAACATATTGCATATTTTAAGGTTTAAATTGTGTTATTCTTATTTAAAAACCCTTAATATAGTGTAAGAAAGAGAGGATTATTCTCCTTTTGAGGGAATCTCTATCTCTTAGGGTCCTAGGCTTTTATTTCTATCTCTAACTACTTCTGCTCAGAATCAGTGAGCATGCAGTGTTTCCCCCTTGCCAATCTTATAGCTCAGCCCATTGGAACCTTTGAAATCCATACTGCCCTTTTGTAAAAGGGCTCTAAAGGGCTCCAGTTTTGCATTCATATGATTCGGCAGGTAATCAGACTTACTTTCAGACCTTGAATTTCTACACTCTCTCTGTACACAAACCCCTACATTATATTTTGTGACTTATATTTATGTGCTTCATGTGGGGCCCTACCATCATTGCTATTCCCTTCAAAACCTGGACTTCTGTTCCAGAGATGGAGTTTCATGGATGCATCTCTACATTTTGCTTCAAACCTCCTTGATGCCACCTTTATTAAAGGAAGGCATGATAAGAATATACTATATGCTAGATCCTATGCTAGGTAATGGGAACGACATTGCCCTAACCACCAACTACAGCTAATTGAAAGATGGAAGTGTCAACAAAATTTTCAACTATAAAATACAAGCAAATGATTAGTTAGAACAAAAGTGAAAATAATGAAATGATTAAATTAATTTTCCGAAGGAAAAGATTTCACAGAGAAAAGATCATTCTTTAGAATGAATAAAACTTCGGGAAGTGTCATAGGAATGTGATTAAGAAGAATGGGATGCAAGGATTGCTTTACAAATCTCTATTCTTCTTTCTGAAATTCTTCTGTTATTTGATTTACTTGACCACAATCTTATCTGAATCCCACCCCCCAATTATAGTCCACTCTGGGCAAAGCCTATGTTTATATAAAATTTGACTCACCAAATGGCTTATGTTTCTGTGTTTTGTGTCCTATGACCATAAGGCATGGCTACAATTTATTAAGCCTTGGGTTGATGACGGATCCAAGAGAGAGAAAGAATAGAGGGAGGGGAGAGAAGAGGAAAGGAAGAAGAGAAAAGAGACAAGAACAAAGAGGGGAGAGAGTGGAAAGGGAGAGAAAAATAACCAATACAGAAGTGGAGTAATCTTTTCTTTTAAAGATTTATTTTAGATTGAGAGAAAGAAAGAGAGAGACAGAGTGCAAGCAGGGGGAGGGGTAGAGGAGAAGGAGAGAGAAAATCTCAAGCAGACTCCCCACTGACCATGGAGCCTGAGGCAGGGCTCTATCCCCCAACCATGAGATCATGACGTGAGCTGAAATTAAGAGTTGGACGCTCAAGCAATTGAGCCACCCAGGCACCCCAAAGCTGAAGTATTTCTTATAACCCATAAACATGTTCCTGTCTTCCATTTTTTTCCATCTATAAGATTGATTTTTCACACTATGTCTCTTGAAATTTTCTTCCAAGTCTGTTACAATTCTCTTATGACTGCCATCAAAATAGGTTCCAAATGGTTTCTGCTATATAACAGTTTGTTGCATAAAATAGAATGAATTTCTCTTTCACATAAAAGATCAAAGGTAGGTAGTTCAGTTCAGATATGGAGACTCCGAGGTCTTGAGAGACCCAGATTCCTTTCATGCTAATGACAGTTTTTACTTTCACAGGTCAAAGTGTATTTTGAGGCTCTAGTCATCATGTTTCTACCTCAGAAATTATCCCACAAAATTCTGGTTGCATTCCACTGATCTAGTTTGAATTACATGTCCACACCTAACTACATAGAAGTCTGGAGAAAATGGTCTTCAAAATGGATAGTTTACCACTTTAAATAAGATTAGATATCCATTATTAAGGAGAAGGGCAATGTTGCATATTCTGTGGTAACTAGTATTTCTTTTAGTGCTTTGAGATACAAGTTCCATTTGCTGTTTCAAGTCTTTAAAATCCAGTATTAATAATGTGACCATGTCCTTCAATTAATCTTATCATTTTAAAAAATAGAGTGTATATTTTAGTTACAGACCATCTTTTTGTGCTGTCCTCGAATCTCTGTGATGTTCTAGTTATTCCCCATCCTAAATTTTATCTGCTGTAGTCATTAGTGGCATTTTCTAAGTACTCTGGTCTTTCTTGAGCACTTATGTACATTATTTTTCTTTGGGATTTGAGTAGAGCAGCTCTAGGACCTAAGGTTGCAAAAGTCCTACGATGATTTGAACTACAATGATCTCTCCACCAATGGTTTAATCCTTAGATTAATAGTTAATCCTTAATCACTTCTCTAGGTATCAGGAGCAAGCTTCTCTTCTCTCAGGCTCCATTCCTCAATGGCAGGGGCACCTTTAGGCCATCTGGTTTGCTTCCTCTCAACTTCTTGTAAGCCACGGATACCAGATTCACCAAAAAAAGGGAAAATGACATTCTCCTCCAGTGAAGTCTGGGGGCTTCCAAGACAACATCTTCCCAGAAGCCTTGTGTTCATTTTCAGTGTTCTTACCCCAGCGCCTAAAGCCCTGTATGGTCCAGAGATGAGAGAGCCTGCAAAATCTCTTAAAGACCTCACTACATCAATGACCACATTTTCACACTGCAAGTCTCAGTTGCTGAAAAGAACCAGCAGTTGCTTTGCTCAGGAAAGGAATATAGCTGGAGCTGGGAGTAGATTCAAGGCAGGAGACATTCCAATTACCATTTTCAAAGAATTTGAAAGATGATTTAAAGCTATTTAATTTTTTCATTAGTAAATTCCTTTCTTCAGTTTGATCTTAATAGAATTCTCCATGAAAGCTGAACTTCATAACTAAAGAAAGGGGCAAGTTCTGCAGCCCTTTAGCTACCCAGGGAAGGTAGTTTTAAAAACAGTGATCTATTGCCTATTTGACATCCATTGAAAGAAATTCAGAGCTATTAGTTGAAGTAAATCTTTGTATCCAGAAGGCATCTCTTCTACTTTTGCTGTGCAGAGATGGAATGTCATCTCTTCTGGAATCCTTTTTTTTTTTTTTTTTCTTTACAAGAGGAAGGCAAACATTCCTTCTTCAATGATAAATGTCAAAGAAAAGGGATCTTTCTTTTGTGGAATGCACTGAAAAAACATATTGAGACTCCCTTTTTAAGAATGTGGATAATATTAGTAAGACCAATACTTGTACTAAGAACAATTTACATATTTGGTTTAAAATATTTTAAAAATCATCAAAATAAAATCATTGAAGAGCTGACATGATACTAAACAACTAACTCAAATCCAAAAACTATTCCAAATTTCAAAAAAATAGTTATAGAGGGTTTTCAGGTCTTCACTATTGTCAAAAATATTATTATAAGAAAAAAATACTGTGTTTTATAATTATGTTCTTATTTTCATTTTAGCAATCTTTGGGCTAGATTCCTGATTTTATATCTCATCTGATAACATGCTTATCTGAGTGATATTGGGCAAGTTGCATACATTGTCTAGGACTTAGTTTCCAGATCTGTCAAGTTTTTTAATAAAAACCACCTGCCTCCTAGAATTTTGAGATAATTAAATGAATTAATTGACATAAAGAGTGATTCCTAGCATTTGGTAAGTGCTCAATATTTAGCTATTAATCAGTTTTGGAATAATTTTTATAGTATACAGTCTTTGAGGCATCTCAAATTACTTTGAAATGAGATAGGGTATAAAAACATTCCAATATCTATGTGTGCATGCATACTCATGCTAATGAAGTATTTTCTCTGAAAAGTTGCATGTCTCAAATTCGCCACGGCTTTTCCTGTCCCCTCTCTCCTGTCATGAAGTCTGTATTGTATAGATTTCATCTTCTTAAAAAGAACAGTTTACCAGGGTGCCTGGGTGGCTCAGTCAGTTAGGTGTTGGACTCTTGAATTTGGCTCAGGTCATGATCTTAGCGTCCTGGGATCGAGACCTGTGATGGGCTCCGTGCTCAGCACAGAGTCTGCTTGTCCTTCTTCCTCTGCTTTTCCCTTGCTCTCTCTCTCTCTCTCAAATAAATAAATAAATAAATAAATAAATAAATAAATAAATAAAATCTTAAAAAGAAAAAAACAACCGTCCAGGTCCCAGTCCCATTTTGTGTGTGTAGCTCTCCCAGGCTTGAGTTTGCCTATTGAAGTACAGACTGCCTTTACCCTAGGAGACAGTACTCATTAAAATTCATTAAAATCAATTACTTACATATAACAATAAAAACATTTGATGTACATTTTTTCACTTGAGAAGCAAAAAGAACAAGAACTTCAACTAATCATAAAAAACTTATAAAATTATTTCAAATACTTTTCTGGCTTACAGAGCTATCTTATTATTTATATACAGTTGTATGTTCAGGGGATTTTGAAGTGTGACATTTAGAATACATGATAAACTACAGTAAGAAAAATAGTATAGTAAATTTCTATCTGCTTTTCGACTTCACACAAATGTTGTAGTACCAGTTGACATCATCTGTAGAATAAAAAACATGAAAGCAAGGTAGCTCTGCTTTTAAACTGGCTGGTTTTGATTTAGTATTACATTACTACCTTGTTTTATGAGTTCTGTAATATCAGCCTATTTGGTTCATAATGAATAAGTGATGAATAATTCATAACATGTAAAAATTAATCAGGGAAATCTGATTTTTGAGACCTTATTCTGAAAAAAGACAAAGCCTTGACATAGATCATGAGGGATATTTTTAAAATAGTATTGGAATTTTTGTAAAAATTAAGTCTAAAATACAGTATATCATGTAAGATCAAAAGTAACCTCTTTAAGCAAAAGCATCTATTTGAATGCGTACATCATAAGGATGTGTAGATTTATGCACAAAATTCAATATAATCATGGACAGGAAAACAATCCTGCCCTGTTTTTTTTTTTTCCATCTAATTTTAAATCATGCTGAATAATAAATCATGATGACTTGTATGAGCTACTGAGTTCTTTGGAGAAATAACACTATTTCTTGTAAATTCTGTGAGTTTGGAAATGTGCAATTGTAATGCGGGTATTTTAAAGAATACTGTGATGGCACTCAAAATCCCCTAAACTTGAAGATAGAGGAAAGCACCTCCATCAACAGTTATCTAAATATCATATCCTTTCCAAAATTTCATCCAACTGGACAAGTAGATATCATTCATTTTTGTTCTTGTTCCCTCTTTCCTCTTATACTCTTTCATCCTAACCTCAGTTAAAAATGGCCTTGAAAGGCCCAGGTCCCTTAATTTGATGTGAAAGAGGTTGAGTTGGTGTACTTGCAGCAAAAGGATGGGTCCCATTCACATGGTATATGTAGGTCTTTCAGATCGATGAAGTAATCTTCAGGGCTTTTCATTTGTAACTGGAAATGTCCCATTACTTCAGGATATAAACAGAATTCCCTGACTACACCAATCCTCTAGCTATCCTGAATGGCATAAAAAGGAAGACAAAGTGGCAAAGAGGTAGAGACCTCTACACAGAGCCTGAATGTGAAAAGGGGTATGGCGTGTGGCGAATCTAGAGAGAGATGAGCACAGCCAGGAACGGTCCAAGAATGGCGTACACCCACTGCAGCTCAGACAATGCAGGTCTTTATAGACTGTCTCCTGTATCTTCTTTACCGAATTGTGCTTTCCTCATTTCCACACCCTGAGCCTTAGAATCGTTCCTGTTTTTTTTTTTTAATTTTATTTTAATGTTTTTTTATTATATTATGTTAGTCCCCATACAGTACATCCCCGGTTTCCGATGTAAGGCTCGATGATTCATTAGTTGCGTATAACACCCAGTGCACCATGCAATACGTGCCCTCCTTACTACCCATCACCGGTCCATCCCATTCCCCCACCCCCCTCCCCTCTGAGGCCCTCAGTTTGTTTTCTAAAATAGTATTTGAAAAGACTAAAATTTAGTACATTCCAAATAAATAAAGAATGTATCATTTAGCCCCCAGATTCAGTGTGCAAGATATATTGCATTTCTTAATGTGTTTAAGCAATTTATGTGCAACCCAGAGACCACAGAACTGGACTGACAGGAAAATGCAGTTCAGGTCCTAATAAATCCTATTTGACTCTCTAGGGTCCTGCAAAGATATAGGATATTTAAATCTCTGCTTGGGAAATGAAGGACAGATCTCTATAATGTCTGATGCAACACTGTCATTGGAAATCTTCCTCTTGTCTAAGTCTCCTCAGTCTCTTTTCCTATGGCTTCTGACTGCTTCTGTGTTACCAATGGAAAACAGAAATTGTTACCAAGAACAGAGCTCTGATGCTTAAAATCTATCCTCCCTAGTGCCACAATAAAGCCACATCCTTTGAGGTCTACCTTATCCAACCACTTACTCCTAGGGTAGTGCCCAAGAGCACTCAGAGTCCACGAAACTACAGTCATGAATCCATTTGCATTTTGAGAAATAAGTTTCTCCTCTCTCATCTTTAATAGCCCTTAATTAACAAAGCCAAGCATGCTCATTATTTTAACAGTCACAAATACGAATTGTCAAACAATGGATGGTCAGAGCCTTTAGGGATTGCAACAAGTAGGTGGAGTCACTGGGGATCCGACTTTCTGATCAGCTATTGGTGAACCAGTCAAACAGTAAAAGTCATATCTATTCATATAAAATGGCATTGACCCAAATGCAGCACAGATCTTAAAGCTAATCAATGGTTATACTTCGTATTACATATTAATAACTGTGGTGGTGACAGTTGAGTTGTAATAATCTCTTTTCTGACTAAGTTTTCTAGATGTTAAACCACGTATCTCAGGATAATCCCATGCAAGTAGACTAAAGATTTTATTTTTGTATGATTCATCCAGTGGGAAAAAAGTCTTATTAGATTGTAAACTCTTGGTCTAAGGGCACACAGAGGTCAGAGTGAGGGATAAAGCCCAGGTCATTAAAGAAAAATTCTCATGAGTTTTTGCATAAATAGTTTTTTTTTTGTTGTTACTGTTGTTGTTTTTGCTTTGTTTTTTATTATGTTCTTTTGCTATTTACTCTTTTTTGGACAAAATATCAATTCCTAATATATTATTTTTTTAAAGGTTTTATTTATTTATTTATTTGAGAAGGAAAGAGAAAGAGAAAGAGAGCATGTGCAGAGAGGAAGAAGCAGAATCCCCAGGACCCTGGGATCATGACATGAGCCTAAGGCAGGCACTTAACCAACTGAACCACGCAGGTGCCCAGTTCCTAATATATTATTGAAAAATCATAGAAGACATATAACCAGGACCCTCACTTGAGGAAAATTCTTTAAGTCATTTCTTTTCCTCATACTACCAAATAAATTTATTCACCAATCCAAAGATTTCCTATGACATGCACCTTTTATATTAAGCACAGCGCAATCTGCTTTAATTATTTTACGTCACATGAATGCCATTTAGAGGTATAAAATAATTTCTTGCTCTTCACTAATTTTTTACTCTTGTAGGTTAACACCCATATTTAGCATATTAGAAAAACATCTAGATTCTGACAAGTTTAAGAAATCTTAAATAAGTCATTTTGCTTTCAGTGAAACATAAGTCAGCAACTTAAGATTGACGTTTGCTTTTTGTTTGTGTGTGGATTTGTTTTAATTACCCCTGAGCATTTACAAGGCAGCCTGACTAACACCAAAAACTCTGTTAACAATTGACAAAAGGGAGTAACCCACTGAGAGAAAGCACTGAGGTCAAAATTGGCTTTTACTATTTTCTTAGTTCATTAAACACTGTATTGAAAATCAGGAAATGGTGTTCAGGATTTTAATTTTACTATGTATTTGTAGTAAATAATTATAATAGCCTACGTGAGAAATAAGGTATTATAATTATAAAATAATTTCTACTATCTTAAAGTGAAATAGAATAGATGGAATAATAGATCCCATATATGTAATTTCAGAGCACAATTTATTAAATTATTTATACTTAGGAATGTGAACTGCCATCATCTTTTAAAAGGGGTCTGTTGAAACAAACTTTAATAAATATATTTTGTTGAAGAAACGGCACCATTATTTCTCTGAAACAAATCAGATCTATTAAACTATAAAGCATTAGAGTTCTTGGTAAGAGAACATGTATTAGGGAGAATGAAGATAGAAATAGGGAAGGGAAATTTGATCTAAATATATTTATAATTAAATTTGATCTAAATATATTTATAATTAAAAACAAATGTGACTATGTCTTACACCAAAGACCGTGGAAAACAAATTAATGGAGTTGTGGAGTACCGTTTTGTCATGGGTAGGGACAAGGTTTAAACACAAGTATCAAGATGAAAATAAATGGATAATTGATTTTTGTTTAATGAAGAAGCATAACTTAACTGGTAAGTGTGGATGTGGACAAGTAATAAGAATGTTTCCAAATACTGGTGTTTGAGGTTTAAATGGTATCTGAGCATTTCACTGAATCATCTGTTAATGTTCCACTCAATTCCTTGTAGAGATACAGATCATGACAAAAATCCATATCACAACCAATAGCTAAGGCTGACAGACAACATAAGCATTGGGGTATAATTTTTCAATTAACACTGGAATACATGAAGCTAGACACTAACAAAACTTACCTTGGCTTCAACCTAAGGAAGAGAGACCATTTTGAATATATGCAACGAAGGTAAAATTGTTCTGAGCACTTAATAACATTCCTCTGAATATATAAAGAGAAAACTAAATTCCTAAGAAAATATAACCATAACAAAACCATAGAAGAGGATATTAAGATATTTTTCAGTACTTGATAGAAAAACAATGCTAAAATATCAATAATGTGAATAATATTATTATTAAAAATAATTGCATCCATGATTACTAAAGTTATTTTGTTACTAGAACTTTAATTATAAAATGCAATAAAATATTTAATAATCTCTATATTATTTTCATAATAAGACCATTTTTCCATGAACTCATCAAAGAAAAGATTGTGTAGGTTATAAGGTTTCACGAAAGTACAATAATGGATAACAGATTGTTTAATAAACAAAAAATCAAAACAACATCCACCCTAAAATAAACTCACATCAGGACACAGCAGCAGAATTCCCAGCTGAGATTAGAAATGGCTGTGTGCTATGTCTACCCAAACTTTTTGGGATTCTTTATAGAATGTCCCTGTGTCCAGAAGGATTTTTAGCTGTAGAAAATCTCTGGACAAAATAGGAATGTGAAGACTTATTAATCCAATGTGGAGAAATGACAATGATCGGTCCAGCTATAACATCAACCCACGACTTGTCATAATGGAAGCCTGTGAAATGAGCAAGCCAAGGAAAAAGAGATGAGGCTGATCCTGAATGGAAGGAGATTTGCCCAAACTGACTATATTATATTTCAGCCATAAAGAGTGACAAAAAGAGAGCCAGAGATGGAAATCAAACTCAATTATATCTTAAAGTAATAAACCTTGCTCCAAGAAATTAGTCCATACTTAAATTATAGACAGTAGAAAATGACCCAACAGAAATTACTAAACATACGGAATGCAGTTTTTAAAAGACGTAACTAAAGGAAAATAGAAACATTTCAATATTTTTCTTATTAGTCACAATGAAAAAATAAGTATTGAATTGAAAAATTTAGGTAATATTTAAAATGATTATAATTCTAATCATATACAGAAATTTAATGAAAATGAATTCAAAAATTTATTTGTAGGAAAATCATATAATTAATAATATAGTTAATAATTAATGGTATAATTAATAATACTATAATAATATAGAATACAATAATTTTAAACAGATACCAATTCAAATCCTTGCAAAGCTAGTCAAAAATGAAAAGAAAGTAAATGACATGTAAGATGAGAATGAAGAATGCAATAACTCAATGAAATAAATTAAGAGAAAATGTGCAAGTGTAAATAATGCAGCAGCTTGGATTAGTGTTCACCACCTTCACTTCCTCCATGTGATATAATTAGACATCCATTCCTTTGCCATAATGCTCAGCAGTACTTACTGTTACAGAAGTTTAGGTATATTTCTTCATCCCAGTGATGTTGAGCTTGGGCATGTCATTGCTTTGGTCAAACAAGTGTAGCTGAAATATTAAGAACAGAGGCAGCAAATATTTTTGCATGACTTAGCTGGGTCTCTTGCACTTGTTTTTTTCACCATAAGAAGACTAGGTCTCAAGTAGTCACTGCTTCAAATAAAGTGAGGGGGCATGTGGAACAGAACTCAACCCACAGCCAGAGGTAAGCCCAGCTGATCCCAGTAGACTAATGGAGTTAAAGGCTACCCTCAGACACACAAAAGAGAACCATAAGCTTTTTCTTGTGAGCCACTAAATTTGGAGGTAGTTTGTTGCACAATAGTGTACCAGATATAACTCATACATCCAGTAAGTTAGGGAAATGAGTGTTAATGGTTGTTTAAAGTCACAAATCGCACTTCATTGTATAGAATTCTTGGAAGAATGCCTGGTCAACTAAAACTGGAATAGAGTAATGTGTTCCCACTCCTTTTTAATCCTCAATTAATTTTTTCCTTTTTTTTTTTTTTAAAGATTTTATTTATTTATGTGACAGAGAGACAGCCAGCGAGAGAGGGAACACAGCAGGGGAGAGGGAGAGGAAGAAGCAGGCTCCCAGCCGAGGAGCCCGATGTGGGACTCATCCCGCAACGCCAGGATCACGCCCTGAGCCGAAGGCAGACGCCCAACGACTGCGCCACCCAGGCGCCCCTCAATTAATTTTTTCTTTTAATAATAATTGTATATGTTTATATCTGTATCTAGATTATATCTATATCTGTATCTATATATAATCTATATTGATATAGATATATAAAGTAGAATGAATTTTAAAATTAATCATAACATAATCCCTGGATTCAAAAATTTAAAATCTTTTATTTTCTCCTGTTTGTTTTTTATTTTATAGCAAACTTATGATATTTGTCCCTAAGTAGTGTCATATTTTTTACCAAATGATAACATTTTACAAAATGATAATATGATTATATTAAAATATATGATTGGCTCTAAAATGACTTTTTAAAAATTTATTTAATTTATTTATTTGAGAGAGTGAGGAGTGAGAGAGAGAGAGAGAGAGATTGAGAACAGGAGCTGGGGGATTCCAGGATCATGATCTGAGCTGAAGACAGACATTTAACCCACTGAGCCATCCAGGCACCCCAAAATGACTTTTTGATAAATTGTTGATCCCAGGAAAATTTTAAGTTACCAAAACTCACTCAAAAAAGCATATGAGTGTTGTAATGTGTATGTATACATGCATACATGTAAAAGCATATGAATGTTGCAATGTATATATATACACATGAAATGTTGTAATATGTATATATATATTCATATATATATGATAACAAAATTTTTCAAGACAATACCTCCATGAAAAGTGTTGTGTCTAAACATTTTAAGGGCTGCATTCTTGTAAAACTTATTGAGCATAATAACCATGGTATTCACACATTTTCAGAATGCAGAAAATATGTAGCTTATTTCCTGGTGCTAGCCATATTTGGTTATTAAAATTTGACAACATATATCGTACCTTCCATATACACATTAACAAAACCTACAGATAATACCAACTATGGAGAATCCTGATAAGTGATAAATAAGATATGAAGACAGTATTTTGCAAAGGAATATAGATCATCACCTGTAAATGTTTTCAAGAATCCAATAATACGTTAGTATGAAGGAATCTAGGAAATCTGTTATGATATATCATAAATGAATAGATAAAATTAAGAAAGCAACATAGACTTCTTTTTTTTTTTTTTTTTGTGAGAGAGAGCTTGAGAGAGCTCAGTGCACAGGCAGGGAGGGGCAGAGGGAGAGGGAGAGAGAGAATCCTCAAGTAGACTCCCTGTTGAGCATGGAACCCGACTCCAGCTTGATCCCAGGACCCTGAGATCATGACCTAAACCGAAATTAAGAGTTGGAGGCTTGACCAACTGAACCACCCTGCTGCCCCAAGAAAGTCCCATAGTCTTTTAGTAGGATATGGGTAGAGATGATTGTAAAAGATATTCCTCAAAAACAGCAAAAACAATCATTTCTTTTGCATGTAACAGTCAAGACGCCAGCATCTCGGGGCTGTAGTTGTGGCTCTGTTTCACAAGTGCTTCAAGACGATGGGGCCATGATGCAGGATCTAGTATTTCCTGAGTCCATGCGGTTACAGGCAACAATGGAAAAATATGCATCATGCCCCTCTCAGGAAGGGAGAGTATTGGATGTTGTGCACACACATTTTGCCTCATTTTTCTATGACCTACACTTAGTCACAGGGTCCTACAGAGTAGTGCCAAGATATATCACTCTTATTCTGAAAACCGATGTGCCAAAGAAACAACGTTTTTATTACTGCGATGGGGAACTGATATTAGGAACTACTGCCGTTTCTGAAAAGCTATTTTAGAGAAGTCAATAGTTATTTCTGATCAGACATCTTAAATACTGAGAATTGGAAGATATTTGTGTAAAATGATAATGAATGCCATCTTAAAATAACAACTACTGTGAAGGTTTAAAAAATGCAACACTAGAAGTAGCCATGTTAAAGTTAAAAATAGAACAAGGTTGACCCCACTAAAATATCATAAAATATTATACTGACAATATTAATGAATAGAATTGTAAAAGACACAAAGATGAATAAGCCACAGAAATGAAAGTATCATCATTTTTTGTGGTATACTAGACTACACTGAAAACTCAAAATGATCCATTCAAACAAAATGTCAACTCAGTAAAAAGAGATTTAAATATATAGATGCAAAACCATTTGTTTGCTGATGTAATAGCATAAGCACTTGAATAAAAGCAATAAAAATTTAAATGACCTAAAAATAAAATTCTCAAGAAGTATCCAGAAATAATGTAAAGGATAAATATTATTGAAAGATATTTTAAAGATTTAAATATCTTACAAACATAGTATATTCCTAAAAAAAAAATATATATATATTCCTAGATAGAAAAAAATATCTGGAAAAGTAAAAGATCAAAATAACAATAAAAATAAAGATGAACAAACATAATGTATAAATTTTAAGAACTCAGTTTTAAAATTCAATTTTTAACTATTATAATTAAAACATATTGACAAAGACAAATGGTTACAAACACAGATTCAATTGGCAGAGCCAGAAATATGAGACACTGAAGTTTATGGATAAATTGAAGAATATGTTGTGTTGGAAATAATGATCGCCTACTTGAAATGTTGTGCTGCAGTAGCAGAAAGTTTATGCCACACTTTTACTAATTGTTTGGCAATTAGAGCAAATGATCCAAAATTATTGACATGCTTTGACTTAGTAAATCCACTAAGAATTTAAACTGAGGAACTAAACAGAAACATGCAATAATATCATATCAATATTGAAAACACCATTAGATAATAATATTAGAATAATTTGACTAGCCAGCAATAGAGGATGTGTTACATAAATTGTGATACATAAATTGGTCATCTAATCAATGACTAACTAATGCCTTGCTTGAAATATATTTTTAAATTCTATCTCAAAGAAGCATATAAGTATGATCCTAATTTTCAGATGAAATACTATATACAAATAGATAAACAATTTAAATGTTATTTTAAATTATGATGGCTAATCCTTAGATATTGGGAGTATAAGATTTTTCCCCTCTTTTGTCTTCTTTTTTTTTAAATGGATAAGTGCTTTTTTAAGTACAAGATAGTTATTTTAAAACCATTTAAGTAAAATGTTTTATAAGTTTTACGAGGCCTGTAATAGTTACATGGATTAAATGCTGCATGAAAAAAATCTTTGAATAGGAGGACTTATTAAACAGCTATTAATTTCTATAACCACCAGGTTGAAAAAAGGTTACTTAACATACTGAAGAAACTAGCAAGACCTGTAACTCTCAACTTAAAACACATGGGGAACCCGATTGACTCAGTTGGTAGAGGATGTGACTCTTGATCTTGGGTCCTGAGTTCGACCCCACATTTGGGGTAGAGATTACATAAAAAAAAAAAATCTTTTAAAAAATTTAAAAATGCAAATGCAACAGAAGTTTGGGAAGGGATACAATTAATGTAGATAAAACTCTAAATGGAGATTTCAAACTAGAAAAAATGAACAATACCCAGTGTATGAAAAAATATGAAGAGAGAACCTATTAAGATATCCCAGCTTTTCATTGTGCTATATTTGTAACTGACATTACCCCACAAATCTAGATCAGCATAAAAAGCATATCTTTTTTACATCTTCAAGACTTTTTGAATCTAACAAATATTTGGAGTACCCATATGCAGAAAGTTATGAAATTTTACTGAAATATGTTAATAAGGACCTAAGCAAAGTAAGACATACACTCTATGTACAGGGAGATTTGATTGGATAAAGAGGTCAAACCTCCCTTAAATAAACTATAAATATAAGACAATTCCAACTACAGTAACAATAAGATTTTATACAGAATTAGAAATTTATTTTAAAGTGCTTATTAAAAGCAAAACCCCTGAGATATAAAAGACCATTCTTACAGAAGACTTGCCCTATCATATAATCAAGATTTAATTTAAAACTAAAGTACATAAGACAGTGATACTGGCACATGAATAGACAAAGAAATCAATAAAATAAGGAGTGGATAAAAAATATATATATGAAACTTTAGTATATGTGTACGGTGGTATAGGGGTTGTCTGAGGAAAGGATGGACTAACTAAACAGATAGAAAACTTACTATCCATAAAGAAAAAGAAAGCATGAAAATAAATCTGTCTCCCATATGAACAGAATTCAAACACAGATCATTTAAAGATTTAATAATCTAATGGAAAGTGGTACATATTTAGCAGAAAATAAGCAAGAATGTCTTGCAGACCTTATTGTAGGATTTGTCAAACAAGGTATAAAAACAACAACAAACCATGGGTCTTAATAAAAGATTGCTAAATTTAACTATATTGAAATTGAAGTTTGTGGGGGGGAAATTAGCTATACCTGGAAGAAAATAACCTGTCATACACATCTGATAAAAAGTGATGTGTAAAGAATATTAACTATAAATCAACATTGGAAAATGCATATAACACTATAGGGAATGGAAAAAAACAAAACAAAACAAAACATGAAAAGCTTGGGTTAATGTTCAGCCAGTACACAAAAATATAGGCTTACTATCCCTTATATCTAGCTTCTTTTGTGGTGATTCTGATATCTGTTTACATTGGTTGTTGCCTTTCCTATACCAATTGCTAAATGTTTAGAATATCATTCCATAAAACACATTCCACAGCATAAGCAACACATATGGCCAATAAACATATGAGAAAGCATGTAATGAGGGAAACACAAATCATGGCCTTAATGAGGCCATTTCACAATGAGCGGATTGGAAAAATACGAGTTTGACAACACAAAAAGGTGAAAAGAATGCAAGTGAATGGGAACTTTATAGGTGGCTTATGTGAGTTTAGATTCATAGGCAATTTTGAAAAATAATACGGAATTTTCTTTAAAAGGTGAATCCCACTCTATTCCATGACCCACTATTTCACTCCTAGAAATATATCCCAAAAAATGCTTGCACCTGTGTGCAGAAATACAATCTTCCCTTTCTTTAATGCTTCCTCATTTCAGGGAATCTTTTTTCTCCAGTTTGTCTTTAAAAATACCGTCTTTTCAAGTCTATTAATTCCTTCAAACCCATGGCAAAAATGCAAGTTGTGTGAAAATAATTTCTGCATTTATTCCCGTAATACAAAGGGAATACAAGCACCTGACTAATGTGATTAATTCAGTGTAAGAAAAATAGAGTGAGAAAGAAGAAATTAATATCTAAATAATTTTTCCTGGTCTATGGTGATGACAGTATCAGCCACCATTTATGGAGTCCTCACTATATGCCAGACATTTCACACAGCATTTGCCATGATTAATTTAGTTAATCTCAGCAATATCTCCATGAAGCTTGGGCTATTATTATCCCTTTTCATAAATTAGGAAACGAGGGCACAGAAAGGCCAAATGACTGAACCAAATTCCTATAGCTTGGAAACAGCAAAGTTGGGAAAGCGATCCAAATATTTGACTTCACAGCCCCAATGCTCAACCACTACGTAAAAATCCTTTTCAAGTTCTAGCACCATTCCCTCTTACCAACACTGGTGACCCCTGGTAATCATCATACAAAACGTGAACTAGGTCTGGAACATGGATAATTGGATTAGAGTTGGATAGCTTATCAGTGTAAGTTATTTGGTGACCTTCCCTTAGGACTTTGGAATTTGAAATGAGCAGTGGGATCTAGAAATGAAAAATTTGACAAACGGAGGGGGAGAAACAGAGCAGTACTGGCTATGACAAAATAACATACCATCAACATCTCTAGTTCATCAACAAATTATAATTACTAAAAATAGCATTATGTTTGCTTGGATATGGATAACATGTTTGTTATGAGATTTGGACTTGATTTCTCAAACAGATGTCATATCATTATTGGTGAGTAAAATTAATTTTCAGATGCTATCTAACATAATATTTTAATGATGCCCTATTACTTCATTTTAACCTGATTTTAAAAAATAGGGTATTAATGAATGAGGAAATTGAGGGTCAGAGAATCACAATAATTATTCAAAGTCACTCTAATCATTACTTCTGAGTTCATTTTACCTCAGTATCTTCAAATTACTCCCTTTAAAGGTAAATAATTTCTTATTCTTGTATTTTTCTTTTTTTGAGAGAGAGAGAGAGAGAGAGAGAGAGAGAGAGAGAGAGAATGTGCAAGAACTGGTGGGGACACACAGGGAAAGAGAGAATCTTAAGCTCCACACCCAGCAGGGAGCCTGACCTGGGGCTGGATCTCACAACCCTGAGTTGATGACCTGAGCCAAAACCAAGAGTTGGACAGTTAATCTACTGAGCCACCCAGGTGCCCTGCCTGTAACTTATACGTATTAAAATTTAAACAAAACTTACTGTATTTAGCCGTACTCTGTTCATTCCCACCAAAATGTCTTTACTCTTGAGCTGCTTAGTGTAAGTTGTGGGTGATTGCATTTTCTTTCTTCACATTAACCATAAAAAAGAAATTTGTTTTCATAACATGATTCAGTGTCTTAACAAATTAAAACTACTCAATACAGAATATGACCCCAAGTAGCCTCTTACTGAGATGATGTACACGAAAGGAGAGTCAAGCTTGATAGAGTTTGTTCAGGAGCACCTCAGTCAAGCACAGCTCTGAGGCACAATTCAGACTCCACAGCATGTTATGAATTCATTGTATCTCCATGGTGAGGTGGAGGAGGGGATAAAAAAACATTAAGAATTATTTTGTTACTGTTGCTAGAGTTGCATGGAAATGCAGTCAACAGTGAGATGTAAAATGTTAAAAGATAAAACAGATTACATTATAGTGTTATATTGGTTTAACTCTGCCATAATTTCATTTGGAAAATGTCATATGTAAATATAGATGTAGAGCTTCTATATAGATCAAAGTAAGAAAAGAATCTGTATAAAAAGACATGGGATAAAATAACATGAAGCCAAATTGGAATGGAATATAATTTTGTTCACTAACTTAATTAGAATTAAAATGAGTCAGTACATAATTACATTTATTATTTTAGTGCATTGACCAAAATTTCTAAGAGTTATGCTGTTTTCTGGGACTAGATTTTATTTCAGGGTTTTAAAATATTTTAGGAGCACCATAAACATTTTAAATATTTCATGCAACATTTTATTTGAAATTGTAATTGTTTCATAAAAGTTCTATGATGATCTGAAAGCAGCATACTAATTTTTCTTTGATGTGCTTTAAATGTTTACAAGTCCTCTCATTTCTAGGGACCACGGCAAAGACACTCACTGATAATTTGTCTTTGCAGAATATTTTTTAAAAGCACTCAGTTCTCTAGGAGAGCAACTTACTTTACCCAGATATGTTCTTTATCCACCATTTCTTAACAAACAGAAAGAGAAGGTAACAAAAAATAAACTCAGGTCAAATGTTTTGCAGTTAATCCTTCTGTAAGTTCTATTTAATAAAGAAGAAAATTACTGATTTTTTGGCATATGACATATTACATGTCCAGTCTAGTATAAAATGACCTCATACCAGCAGTATCATAATCTTTTATTAACACTGGCAAAAGTCAAGTGAATTAACAGTAACCATGTTAGCTGCTAGAGGTCAACTGAGTCAAGTGTAATATAACTAGCTTAGAATTTGTAAGATACTTGGGAATATTTAGTGCAGATGCTCAGAGAAGTTGATACGGCAACGGAAGGAGAGGTCACAGAGATATGGCTATTGGCCAAGGAATGTGGGCAGATTTAGAAGCTGGAAAAAAAACAAGGAAATGAATTCTCTCCCTTACCTCTCCAGAAAGAACACAGCCCTGCAAACCCACTTTAGATTTTTGACCTTCAGAACTGTAAGAAAATAATTTGTGCTGTTTTAAGCTGCTGAGTTGGTGATAATTTGTTACAGCACCAATGGAAAACTAATACACCAGCTATTCAGTCATTACCTGAAGTGGAAGCCATCATACACTCCCTCATGCTTCTCCCTGTGTCTAGCACGTAGGGATTGCATGTTATTGATGTTCAAATTTTTTTGTTCAAATGAATTGAAGTTTTTGACGATCAACTGAAAAGTTTAATACAGATGCAAAACAGAATATAATTTATTCTTCCATGAAGTTTTTACTAAAAATAACAGGTCAAACATAATTTCATTATTTTAATAAAAAGCAGTTTTCAGATGAAATTCTAGTAAGAAAAATCTACTGCTATACTTTTAAAAGTAGAACTCAGATTCTATTTCCACTATAAAATTTCATTGACAGAGTTATATTTAAGTATCTCAAAAAGCCTCCCGAATTGTTTCACTCTAAGAAATGTGTTTAACCAATTTAGGTATAATACAGAATAACGATTATGTGCAGACTTTTGGACAGAAAATGATGACCTTAACCATAAGCTTCAATAATTTGAGGGATGTGCCTTACAGGCTCCAAGGCATGGCATACGCATAATCGTGCTTCCTTCATCTCACTGTGTGAAACCTGTAGATCCGGTATTTAATTTTACTATATTAGAATTTTGTTTGTCTAGATTACTTTCTTTAGAAAAATAAGTTATGAAGCTTCTTCTAGCCAGTTTCTTTATTAAAGTTGAACACATTGTCTTACTCAAAAACTTTGAACTAAAAATCATCTACCTGCATATGGATTTAATTACTGTGTAAAGGTAACATAAGATAATTAAGCCATTTGTAATTAGTAAGTCATGTCACAAAACATTTATTCTTAGACCTAAAATTTAAAAAATCAGAGGATTTCTTTAATCAATGTGGAAGCAGAAGATAAAAGATGGACGTGTATATTTGAAATT
This sequence comes from Ursus americanus, assembly GCF_024610735.1. Taxonomy (NCBI): domain Eukaryota; kingdom Metazoa; phylum Chordata; class Mammalia; order Carnivora; family Ursidae; genus Ursus; species Ursus americanus. Next base: position 49,119,225 of record NC_142135.1, on the reverse strand, counting down.
TTACCCATAGGAACTCTGGTTAAAAAATCATACTTCTTGGGGCGCCTGGGTGGCTCAGTCGGTTGAGCCTCTGACTACTGACTTCAGCTCAAGGCATGATCTCAGGGTCCTGAGACTGAGCCCCAAATAGGGCTCCACGTGGAGTGTTGAGTCTGCTTGAGATTCTCTTTCCCTCTCCCTCTGCTCCTCCCCCCCCCATGCACATGCACACTCTCTAAATAAATGAGTAAATAAATCTTTAAAAATAAATCACAGTTCAGGTGCTGGGTGGCTCAGTCAGTTAAGCGTCTGTCTTTGGCTTGGTTCGTGATGCCAGGGTCCTGGGATCAAGTCCTACATTGGGTTCCCCACTCAGCGAGGAGTCTGCTTCTCCCTCTACCTTTCCCCCTGCTTGTGATCTCTCTCTCTCTCTCTGTTGGATAAATAAAATCTTAAAAAAAAAAAATAAATCATAGTTCTTTGGATAAAGAAGATGTGGTTTTATATACAATGGAATATTACTCAGCCATCAGAAAGGATGAATACCTACCATTTACAATGATGTGGATAGAACTGGAGTGTATTATGCTAAGTTAAATAAGTCAATTAGAGAAATACAATTATCATATGGTTTCACTCATTTGTGGAATATAAGAAATAGTGCAGAGGATCAAGGGGAAGGGAAAGAAAATGGAATGGGAAGAAATCAGAGAGGGAGATAAACCATGAGAGACTCTTGACTCTGGGAAAAAAGACTGAGGGTTGCTGGGGGATGGGGCAACTGGGTGATGGGCATTAGGGAGGGCACATGATGTGATGAGCACTGGGTGTTAAATGTAACTGATGAATTACTGAACACAACATCTGAAACTAATGAGGTATTATATGTTGGATAATTGAATTTTAATTTAAAAAGTTATAAAAAAATAAAACAGGGTTTCTCATGGGGAAAACAATAGTTCTTGATAGTAATAAATCACCTTTTAAATTGCCTGTCATGGGTAAAATCATATTATGAATCAAAGTAAAATCAATAGGTACAAAGAAAAATAGTGTATATTAAATAAAAAAGACTTGAGATCCTTCTCCTATGTACATTATATATATATATATATATATATATATATATATATATATATATATATATATATATATAATTATAACATATAACACATTCATCAAACCCCCAGAAATCTTTTCTCGTCAGCAGACTAACTGTAATTACACTGGATATTCTCCCCCTCACCTTGCTGAAAGTTGCATACTGTCCAGTTCACCTGTTGCCAAAAGTTCTCAACACTATCCTCCTGCTGGTCAAAAGGGAGGTAATCATCTTCACCTTCTGTATACAATCTAAATATGTTTTTTTTAACTTCACTGGTTAACTTCAATTTCTATCCTTCATCAATTTTCTGATTTCTTCTTTTCCTAATTCTCATTATGTAACTTATTAACCAAGGAGAAAAGAAAGTCAATCTCCTACTGCATAAAGCATAGCATATGTAAATAGATATGAACTGGTCAACAGCAATAACAGAGTCAGGAAAACTGTGTAGTTTCAAACCCCACTTCCTTTGGAAATGGGGCCTGCAGAGAGAATGTGATTACTCATTCTCTCTGTGAAGTTGTAGAAAGATAGTCCCACTAGAAAAAAACGAAACGTCAGATGTGATGGTTAATTTTAATTTTGTCAGCTTGGCTAAGCCATGGTACCCTGACACTTGGTCAAGCATTAGTCTAGATGTTGCTGTTAAGGAATTTTTTAGATGAGATTAACATTTAAGTCAGTCAACTTGGAGTAAAACAATTGCCCTCCATAATGTGGATAGATTACTTACCATAATGCGGATAAGCCTCAGCCAATCAACTGAAGGCCTTAGGAGAAAAAAGACAGAAGTCTTTCTAGAAAGGGGGAGTTCTTTTCCACACTTCCTTCAGGCTTGTGATGCAACATTAACTCCTCCTTGGTTCTACAGTCAGCCTCCAAAACTGTGTGCACTAATTCTTTAAAATTTCTCTCTCTTTGACTTTCTGTATCCATATATAAATGTTTTTCCTCTAGTGAACAATGACAAATATACTAGATATCCATAAAAATAGGGGGAAAAGGGAACATAATGAAAATGGATATTGTCTTTCACATCCCCTCTTCCACCTCAATTAAGAATTATGAAACCTCACAGAACTCTGGAAATAGTCTAGAAATTCATATTGAACTCACTTGCTAATTACACATGGTGATTTACTAGAAATGTCTGCTAGAATCACAAAATCTTCTACTCTTTTCTGTTATCAAAATTATAAGTTCAAAAATATGCACATAACCTTCATAAAAAGAGGGATTATATATGACCTTCACGCTTGATATGAAGAGGGCAGAATCTGCTTCGTAGGGTTATAATGTGTTCTAGTTGTGCTGGAAAGGAATATGATCTGGTTTTCTCTGGGCAGCAATAGTTGAAATAAGGTTTATATTTATGCTGCCCCTATTTTGTTGCATGAAGTGAGATGCTCAGTGAGATATTTTTCTGTTTTCTAGAATCAGTGACTAGAGTCCACAGCTGAGAGCAAATGATATTTACTATATCACATTCTAGTTTCAGACAATCCCTAGCTCAGAATGCAGGAAATAGATGTCAAGACTACAGAATTCTGAGGCATTAAAGGTCTGAGAAAATTTTTTGAGTTCCCAGGCTTTTTAAAATTTTAAGAAAAGCAGTTTTCATGGATAAAGTTATTTAATTCTCTTTAGGCCAACGAAGCTAAGTTTTTTTTTTTTTTTTAATGAAATGAACTAAGAATTTAAGAAAGTTTGTATACTTACAGAAATGTTCATATATTGCTTACTCTATTTTATAGCACTAAGACATAAGGTCTGGAAGATCACAATCAAGTTTTTTTACTTTTCTATCTATAGAACAAAGTATGATGCCTGGCATTTTAACTATGCTACAAAACTATGCCCTTGCTTTTAGCAAAAGAGTAAATAAATGATTAAGTGACTGCCTGATCAAAAGCTTAAAAAATAATCTTTATACAGAAATACTTGTTAAGATGAAAAGAGGAGGTGAATTAGTGTAATTATCTGAGCCTTTCCTCAAACAGGAACTTCTAGTAGAAGACTAGTATTGCAATTAGACAGGATAAGGTTTTTCTTTCCTTCCAGGCTACAATAAATTTAGAGTAATTTTTTTTTTTTTTTCAGAAAAGTGAGATAGACCTTAAGATCTTGACATCAAGTAACTCTGGTAGACATTAAAAGACCTTGTTTCTTGAGGACCAATAAGAATGTAGAGGTACTGAAATTTCAAGAAACCCTTAGAAATTTAAGAAGATATTTCTTTTTTTATTTTTGGTGATCCACTGTCTTTTTCTCCCCCTTTAATTTGGTTTCTGGAAATTATCCAGGAAAAATTCACTGATGTTATTAAAAGACTAATTGTTTTTAGCTTCTTTCTGCGTATTATGGGAATGGCTTGCATGGAATTCTCCTTTAAAAATACATCTCTACTTTAAGGGTATTTGTTTTTCAGTATTTAGCTGAAGGTTAGCCACCCATTTGTTGTCTGACATATATGCATACCTTCAAGGACTCATTCAACAGCAAGTACTTATTGGGTAGCAATTAAAAAGGGAAGAAAGATCACAGAGAAAAAAATCAGAAATATAAACTTTAAAAGAATGTAGGCATTGCATGAGATCAACTATGTGTGAATATGTGTGTGTCTTTATTAAACACAAAGCTATGAATGCCAAAATTAGAATTATGTATAGAAGTTTGAAGGTGTTTATTAAAATGTTTAAGAAAAGGAAAGTTTTTTTAAAAAATATTATTTATTTGAACTAATAAAGCTTAACAATCAGACAAATGGATTTTCTGGAGAATTTCCCAGACTCTATCATTGTAGAGCAAATCCCATCTTTAAGATAATGATATTGTTTAGTCAATAAATTCATATCTATATATGTATATGTATTAGTCAGGGTTCTCCAGAGAACCAATAGAATAGACATTGATATGTAGGAATATTTGTCATGAGGGAATGGGTCACATGGTTGTGGAGGCTGAGATTCCCGCAGTCTACAAGCCAGAGGGCCAATAAAGCCAGTGGTGCAGTTCTAGTCCAACCCTGAAAGCCTGAGAGCAAAACAAGCCAATGGTAAAAATCCCAGTGTGAGTCTAAAGACCTGGGAACTAGGGGACCACTGCTGTAAGCCCTGGTTTGAGGGAATTCCAAAGAAGAACCCCAGGAGCACTGATGTCTGGAGACAGGAGAAGATGAATGTCTCAGCCGGAGCAGAGAGCAAATTTGCCCTTCCTGCACCTTCTTGTTCTATTCAGGCCTTCAACAAATTAGATGATGCACACGATTGGTGAGGGCAATCTTCTTTACTCAGTCTATCAATTCAAATCAATTCAAATTTCTTCTGGAAATATCCTCAAAGACACACCCAGCTTTCTGGGCATCTCTTAGCCCCATCAAATTAACACATAAAATTAACCATCATACATATATATATATATATATATATATATGTCCTTAATATCAAGAGGTTTCCTTAATATGTATGAGTCATATTATAAATATGTATTTTTAAATAAAGTAGATATGTATATCTTTAACAGCATACATATCCTTACCTGTGGGTGTGGGTGTATGTATGTGTGTATTTAACAAAAATGGTTAGGACTTCTTAAAAGGCTTTACTATAAATAATCTGAAAGATAAATATCTCAGCAAAATATCTAGCTGTAGTGACATTAATTCTATGGTGAGAATTATGGAAGGCTGATTGGTTGTCTTGCTTTACATGGATTTAATGTCATCACACTAAAATAGTTACAGAACCCTCAGCCTCACTGATAAAATGAAAATACTATAACATGCTTTCAATGTGGAAATTGATATTGAGAATCATACAGTGTCAAAAGCTGTGTTAATAAATTTAAGACAGTAAGATCAAAACAAAGTATGCCAATTTACTATTAAATTGATAATAAACTGAAGGAAAATAGGCCTTATATATCTGAGTATATTTATCTTAATACTTAATGTACTATAAAATATCATTTATAAACTGGTAATATAAATTGATAATGTTCAAAAGCTTTCTAATGCAGTGTTTTAGAAATACTTGCATCTTTAAGTTTGGAAATGTGTTTTCTAATGGGTAGCAGTGAATTAAACAACAAGAAATTTATTAAGGCATAAAAAGGGAGAAAATATGAAATGTAGTTGGGAGAAATTATTAAAAAGGAAAGAATAACCAGGAAAGAAAAACGAATGAATAACTTGTTTCTGTGTGTATAATTTTACGTTTAGATTTGGGACTACTAGAGAAACGTTTATACCTTTGAGGGGAAAAAAGAGAGGACAGAGGTAGATTTTACGGAAGAAAAATGTACTGTTTCTTCTTGGGTTATTTAAACCAAAAATAATTGCAGAACTTAGTGAGAAGACTAAGAAACATGTGGTTAGAATATTTATCTGATCATAAACAATTATATTATTCTTGTACCATGAAATTAATCCTTTAGCAGAAAGAATGAGAACAATAACGATATCTAGAAACTAAATCATAGCTATCTCAAGCTGCTCAACTTTCTCTCAAAATCTAATTAGTTACTCACCAGGACTTTTGAAAATATCATATGTTTAGCAATGAAAATGATATTGTGAAACTGGAGTTAATTTTTCTTTACACTTACATCCTCTGTGTACTGATAACTTTCAAAAGCGTGTATTCAAAGCTGCTTCACACATGGCGCTCTGCTCAGTACACAGAAAAGTGAGGTCGAGATATCAGTACCCACATTGTAATTTAAGTGGCTTCTTTCCTAGGGAGGAATGGGCAAGGCAAGGTTTATTCTTTTTCCCACCCTCAGTGATACTTGTTCCCCAATTCTGTACTCCCCGTCTAATCAGCAAGTAAGAACAAACTACAGGAACATTGAAGCTCAAAGGAAAGTACAGTACAATCAGTTAGATGGCTCAGGATAGATCTGGCCAAAGTAGATAGATCTAGCTCCAGGTTGTGAGTAGAAAGGTTATGAACTGATTATTTTAACGACCTAACCAGCCATTAACTACTTATGCCTAAATTCTTAGATACTAATATTGTTTTATATTACTTGTTGTGCTTACCCACATAAACTTAGCTCAGTCAGATTTTTCTAATTTATTAAAGATAAAATGTTTCAATACATCGTGGAAATAAATATATATCTGATTTCTTGAAAACACAGCTACCTTCTGTCATTCAGGATAATCAGAAGTTGAGAATAGTCAGAACTATGAATAATATTTGATTGTTAAATACTGTTTGCAAATATGAAAGTATACACCTAAAATAGTTCAAGATTTGGTGTTGTTATTTCACATGTATTTAGATAAAATTGATATCGTGTTCAAATATTCTTTGCTACTACTGAAACCTAACCGAAGTTTTGTTCAGATGACTTATGTAAACAAAATTAGCATGTTGGTCTCAAAAAAAGCAATGCGGTCTGTTACTAAGTCTATATGCTTGGTTTGATGGATATAATTCACATTCAGGAAGATGAGAGGCTGTTAGTGGAAAATACAAAATGATTATTTGCCATAGAGCCAAGTTTTTCTTTCTAAAACAAGGCACACTCCACCTTCAAAATTTGCTTAAGAACCTATTAAGTAAAAACACTACCTGACTCCTGGTTTTCTAAGTGTAACCTCAAAATTCTCCTGTGCCATATTTCCATCTACTAAATATACTGGTAAATTTTTCATCTATTCAAATGTCTCTGGTTTTACTGTAGTCTATATTTTGAAAAAGCCAATTTTGCTCCATGTCTCCAATCAATCAGGAAGCTCCTGGAAGTAATCCTTTCTCCTGAAGATGGAGGTATTAATATTAAGGAGGCTGATTGGAGGCCCTCCCGGGTGCCACAGGAGGCAGGAGCGAGGATCTGGGAGCCAGAAAGCAAGCAGACTGTTCCAAAATCTATACAAAGAGAAATTTAAGTCCTCAATTTATATTTTCTTGGTGTATACTCAGATGGCTATCTCTCCTCCATCTTCGAAGAGGTCATTCCTGGCTCAAAGGTGGCAGACACATGGTGTGGAGGTGGGAAGAAGAGAGAAAGCCAGAAAATTAAGTAAAAGTACCCTGACTCAAGAGCGAGACTCCAGTTCACACAGAAAGCTTCAGAATATCTGCATCGGGGCTGCTAATCCCCAGGCAAAGAGACAGGTTTATTCTATAATCTTTATATTACAATGAAGAAAATGAACATCAAAGAGAAAAAGCCTAAAAATTCTTCAGTAAAAAATCTGACAGCAACACTTTCAACCTAGACTAGCTCACCAGCAACAAGTCCGTCATGCTCAGAGAGCTTTTCATTGCCTCATTAATTATGAGTTAACAAAGATTTCCCGATCCATAAGAGAAGCCACTGACACAAAATACAGAGACATAAATAAATAAATAAATAAATAAATAAATAAATAAATAAACAAACATTGCAAAGGGAATGTTGAAATACATAGGTAAAGATATATAATCTGACTCACAGAGGTTTCTGAAAGAGAACAAAACTTTTTGGTGGGAAGAAAATTATTTTTTTAAACTTTATTTTTCAAAAAAAATGAGGTTTTGCAGGAAGACTGTATGGTGGTGGCAACAATTCCCGCTGTGTTAAATTTTAGAACATTGGAGATAAAATAACATATTTACGTTTTCCAGGGAAGAAGTGTTCAAAAAGTTCAGGAATCCAAAGGACATCTGAGTCCACAATAGCAACACTAGAAGGCGGAAGGAATAGGGAACAAATGTCTTCAAACTTGTAAAATTAAAATCATTTGCAAACTAGAATTCTAATCCGGTAAACCAGAAGTCAAGTGTAAGGGTAGAATATTACATTTTTAGGGATGCAAAGTTTTAAAAGTAAATGGAACTCCCATTACCCCCTTCTCAGGAAGCTACTGAAGTGTTTCCAAAAAATACTTATAGAGTTTATAACATGTAGGATGGCTAAGTCAAAGACTCTAAGAAAAGCAAGTAGATTTTTAGAGAGTCCATTATTAACCCCAGGAAAATGCAAAATGCATATAAAAAAAGGGAATGTACCCATGGTATGCCACTTAGAACAGCGGTTAGTAATATTTTTAAAGTCAGAAAAATCAAAACACTGAATATGTATTTATTCAAATGTGCAATATAGCTATTTTGGGAGTATGGGCTGAGTGAAGTAGTGGTTGAAGGGTGCTGTGATAATAACCAAAATGCTGAATCAAGAGATAGCAGAGTGCTAATATTAGTTAGAAATACTAAGAAAAACACATTGCATATAGTTAAAAGATTTGAGTCGTTTGCTGTGAACTAAAAAATAGTAAGTGTGGCACAGTGATGGCCAGGGGCTTGTTGAGTTCATGTTGTTATTATTTTTATAAACCTTTACCATTTGTCTTTTTTATACTATGTGAATGTAATAATTAGGTACAAATAATATTTTAAGTTAATAATAGCAAAATATTGACCAAATATCAAAAATAAAACACAGAAGTCTAGGTTAATAACAAAAATGGGCTGTAATCACAACTCACTGAAATGTCGTATTTGCTGTCCTCTTCCTTCCTATTATTAAAATACAAGTGAAATCAGAGAAAAAGAAGAGATGCAGTGATGACATCCCTGGGAGAAAAGGGTCCATCATTTGTGAATCTTTGAAATGAAGTTTCACTAACTTGAAAATGGAAGGAGCTACATTTTAAAATCTCTACTGGCAGACTCATAGCCTACAGAAACACAGAGAGAAAGAAAATGAGTTAACAGGTAGAGGCTTGTTTGGTGCTAATCCCAATGTTACAGTCAGTGTCCATGAGGATGAACCACGCTTTTCTATACACGTCTCAGTATTTCTCTGCCAGCATTATATACTGGGATGCAGACAGACACAGGAAGAACAGGAGGAAGAAAACAGACACTACAAGGATTATGGGAGACTATGTTGTTAATACTTTCGCTTCAGGGCAAAAGAAAAGTGCTAAATATCCCAGAGTACTTAAAAATATATTCACCCTCTCATAAACAGAAAAATTAACAGTGAATTTTCTACCTCAGTCTATCAGAATCACAGAATATTATCACCTGGAATAGTTTTACTAGCATATGGCACATCTTCTTGTACTCCAAATTACTATATAAAAAGAGGATGCTAGAAATCGCTATAGGCAAAGCATGAATCATTGAGAAAAAGGAGGAGGTAAATAAAAACAATAATGAAGGCCACGAATGAAGACTCTACTTATTTTGGATTAAAATACTGGCAGGAATCAACAATGAACAATGACAAACATATAGGAGCCTGAATACATCAAAGGACTCCATAATATATGAGGAGGATTACTCTTAAGTTGCACAGAAAATGAATCCTGAGAAAAAGATACACTACAGTTTTTCCTTTACATATATCTGTTTATGTTCTCATTTATTCATGCAACAAACCTTTATTGAGGTGCTTATCATATGCTGGGCATGGTTTTTGGAGATGGAGACACAGCAGTGACCAAAACAGACAAAAGTCCATGACTTCATGGAAAATGCTTCTGTTATAGATGGACAGTAACCAAGATACATAAGAAAGCATATGGTATGTTAGATGGTAATAAATGCTAAGGAGATAATAGAAAGAACAGAAGAACGTTAAATGTTGGAGAGAAATAGTCTTGGGATTTTAAAGAAGGTGTCAGGAAAGACTCCACTGGGTGAGTGACTTTTGAGAAACTACCAGTCTTGCAGGTGTCTTGGGGTCAAATTTTCCAGGTGGAGAAAACACTAGGTGCAAAGCTTTGAAAAAGGATGTGTTGCCTGGCCTGTCTGAGGAACAGCATGGAGACCGGGGTGGCGGGGGTGACGTGAAAAGGGAGACCAAAGAGCTGTCATGGAGGCTGATCACACAAGGCCTTGTGAGACATAAGTACTTGAGCTCTATTTTCAGTGTCATGAGGATCTTTGGGGAAGCGGGAGCTCAGATTTATATGTTGACAGGGCTATTGCAGCAAGTGTGCAGAGACTTATTTCTCTGAGACAAGAGAAGAAATAAGGAACGGAGTGTGGATCCTATTACAATATCTCAGATGATATTACCTTGAGCCAAAGTCAGGGCAGTGAGGTGGTAAATGGTCCATTTCTCAATATATTTTTAGGATTGAACTGAAAAAAAAAATTGTTGATGGATAGAATGTAAGGTAATGAGAAAAATGGGTAATTAAAGGGTATGGCCTTGGTGATTGGAAGAATGGAGTTGCCATTAACCGAGGCACACAGGATTTCAGCAGGAGCTGCTCTGGGGGAATATCAGTACCTAAAATTTAGACATTTTTATAGCAAGGTGCTTATTATATAGAAACCTACATGGAGATGTCAATAGCTACTTAAAGATACCAATTTGGAGTTCAGGGGAGAGCCTGAGTCTGGCTATAGAGTAAATGAAAATACTAAACTATGTGAGTTCCGTGAAACCAGATAACAAATTATACAGACAAATTCCTGGGTAATACACATACTAAAATAATGCAAGTTGCAAAAAAAAGAATTGATAAAATGATGCAGAAAATCCAATTTTGGAGGGCACCTGGGTGGCTCAGTCAGTTAAGCGACTGTCTTTGGCTCAGGTCATGATCCCAGAATCCTGGGATGAAGTCCCGTGTCCAGGTCCTTGCTCAGTCGGGAGTCTGCTTCTCCCTCTCCCTGTGCCCTGCTTGTACTCTCTCTCTCTCAAATAAATAAATAAAATCTTTAAAAAAAAATCTGATTTTTAAAAATGGGCAAAATTTTTGAATGTACACTTCACAAAAAATAACCTATATTCAAAAGACCAAACACAAAAATGTACATATCATTAGTTATCAAAGAAAATAAAACTGCAATGTTATAGCAATCGCCACCCATGAAAATAGCTAAAATTAAAAACTGACAATACCAAGTATAAGGAGAATGCAAAACAACTGAAACAATCATACACTGATGATGATTGGAGTGAAGAATGTTACAGCACACACAACCATTCTAGAAAACTGCGTGGCTTTATGCAATAGATTAATTATTTAATGCCCAAGTAATTTCGTTCTTGAGGATACACCCAACTGAATTGAGTACATTTGACAATAGACATACACAAGAATGATTACAGCGGCATTGTTTGTAATAGTCTTGAAGAATCCTAATGTTCACTTACGGTAAAATACATAGATAATTTATGGGGTATTCATACAATGGAATATCATATAGCAGCAGAACTCTTCAAAGTATTGTTACATATAATAAATAGTACTGATAAAGGTCACAAACATAATTCTGAATGAAATAATCCCGATACCAAAGAATATATATGACTCCATTCACATAAAGTCCAAAACCAATAAAAGAAAAATTGATATATGGCATTAGAACTCAGTAGAGTATTTACCTTTAATGAAAAGGAAGAGGAGCAATTAGGAGTTATCAACTTTCAAACTTGATAAAGGCGGCTGATAATGTTCAATTTTTTTTAAGCTACAGGCATTAACACATGAGTATGTTTATGTTGTGATGATTCATCGAACTTTACCCTTATGGGTGTACTTTTTTTCTCCATGTATACTAAACTTGTATAAAAATGTCTGTGTCCTAACATATAGGGGACACTTGAGAAGAAACCAAAGTAGATATAAAAATGTGACTCTTGAGATTGGACATTCTGAAAAAGTCTTAAACAGCTGACTAACTCCATCCAAGGAGAGAATCTGAGAACTAGAGAACAGATAAGAAGATGAACATTACAGTTGGTCAAACAGATGGGAAAAGTAAAAGTTTAGTTAAAAAAAAAAAGATTGAATGAATGAATGAAGGACACATGCTATGATGAAAGAAGACCTAGCTTATCTTAGTAGGATTACAGAGGGAGAAAATAGAGAGTGGAGGGGAAAAAGTTAAAAAAGGTAATAGCTGAGAGTATTTGAGAATGGATGGAAAGACAATCCTCAGATTCAGTCAGCAGAACAAATCTCCAAGCATGATAAACAAACAAAAAGTCCTTGTCCTTAGATATCACAGTCAAAGCACAGAACACCAGAAACAGAGAAAGTCTTAAAAGCATCCAGAGAGAAGAAACAAAGTATCCACAGAATGGGACATTAGATTGACAGCAACAACAAAAGACAGAAGAGAGTTGAGTATTTCTTCAAAAAAGGACAGAAAACAGCCATCTGATGAGAATTCTATATCAAATGAAAACTGTCATTCAAGAATGAGTAAGGAAGAAATACAGCTGAACAACGAAGGGGACAGGCTCACAGCACCCATGATCCGTCTTAGCACCTGTATTGTTAGAACAGATATTATGTGTCTGCTTAAAATGAAGAATCATAAACTACACAATGATGGATTCTGACTTGAATTTACCAAGCCTTTACTATCTACCAACGTACAGAAAATGAAGGAGAGTGAGGAATAAACCAAACAATACTGGAGTCAGAAAAACCAGAACTAGCTATAGTTATCTTCAGCAAGTCAGTAGCATGAAAAATCTGTCTTAAATTAATACACTTAAAGTACACAATAACTAGATGAACTGAATGACCCCGAGTCTGTCCTTATTTGGGCAAACTGGCCATAAAGGCAATACTTCAGATGACTTAGACTATTTGAATATGAAATGATTATTAGAGGATATCATAGAATATTTTTTTACTTTCTTTAATTGTAAAAGTATTATTTGGTTATGTAGAAAAATATATTCATTTTAGAAGATGTACTCAGAAGTGAAAAATAATGGCTTTTTAAAATTTGAAATAAAGCATTTGTTTTCAAACAAATGAGAAATTATGATCAAGAAATTTTTCACAGTCATGTCTAAATGATGTACTTTAGTAAAATAGGAGAATTCCATCTCTCTTGTCTTGGTTTGGGTGAGAAAGAGTTCTATAAGTGTATCTATATACCCCAGCTGCATACACTGTCTACCTCATGGGTGTTCAGTGATTAATCTGGATAATGTGATAATGATTTGTATTTCTTGACTGGAGAAGGCATTTCACGTGTGGTGGGAGTGCAAACATCTGGGATTTCACTGATGTTCCTTCTCTTAATATCTAGGTCAATGGGAATAAAAATCCAGCAACATAAATAAAATCTTAAAAAAAAAAATCCAGCAACAATGTCTGTTCTGCAGACCCAATCATTAGATGGGCTAGTCACAGGTGTGTACTTATGGTAGGATATCAGGAAGCCCTTTTTTTGTGTCTGGCACTAAGCTATGTTACCTAACTAAGCGTATCAAGTAATAAAGTTGATAATTTGTTTCTCCATATATGGACACTTATTGTATTTCTAAGTTATTTTATTTTATTTTTCAATTGGATAAGAGTGGCAATTTTTTCCCCTGATACCACAAAACCATAAAAATCAGATTCACTTGGCAGAGAAACTTGAGAAATAAAGAATAAAATTTGGGGAACCAAATAACTTGCAGTGATATTCAACTTTGTACACAGCTGAATTGAGTTGCTGTTTTTACAGAGACAAGAGTCCATTTCTAGAGAGCTTGGGTGTCAAGTCCATGCCTTAAGCAAATATGTGGTACTAAGGAAAATCTGGTGCCTAGGGAAGGTGCAGGATGTCTGGGTCAGAGATATGGACACACAGGCACTCTGTATCCCGAAGGAAAGGCCTGAGCAATATATGGAATTAGTGGCTAAAGTAATACACACCATGATGTATTACAGGGGAGCAACTCAAGACAATCACAGATTGAACCCAAGTCCAGGGTAGATGACAGACTAATGGGAGAGATTGCCTTAGTAAGATTGTCCATTGAAGCAGGTAAAGGTGGGCATAATTTAATTGTACCATGGATGTTTTTGGTAGACCTGGTACTTCTTGATGTTGTACTTCGAACTATGGAAGACTCTTCCAAACAAAATGTGGATGAGTATGTTAGAAAATTGAGTATGTGGTCTAGAAGACAAGGAAAATGGAAAGAAGGCGCTTAGATACAGCAAAATTACTAGTCCTCTAAGTGGAAAAGAGAAGGACCAATTTAATAACTGCATTCACTTCTTAAAATGCAACTGAGACCCTTCTGAAACAGCAGAGGTAAATAACGTGCCAGAGGCACCACTCATTTCGGCAGGAAAAATGCACGCAAATCCCTGCCCTGCGGCCCAGGGCTGCACGGAGCACTTTGGAAAAGGGGTGAGTGCTTTCCAGGCACTTTAGGCCTCAACATTTGGAAGCATCATGGCGGCTTTGCACAGCATGACTACTCAGCTGAAACAAAAAGGGAATGAGGGAGAAAATCAGGAGGAAATTTCGCAGGTATAGGAAATTCTATAACAAGGTCAGTAGAGTTTCTGTCATAGGTCTCAAAACGCTTGCTTACAAGAGAGTGAAAGCTGTGTCACTAGTCTACAGCGCACCCCTAGGCAACCTGAGGCTACAAGAAATACAGGGCAAAGAAAGGAAGTAGCAATTAAGAGGTTTTGAATACTTGAAGGGAAACAAAGAATCCTCAGATCAGAGGAGGGCTGATATCACTGTGAGTTTCTTAAAAGCGCAGTGAAGCCTTTTATGCCCCATTTCTGAAACACCATTCTCTGCGAGAGAGGAAAATGTGGATGTGTGCCTTTGCTCCTCGCGTTTGGTAAATGTGTGTTGCAAGAAGTAAACTTTGCTGAGTGATTTCTCCAGGTTTATTTCCGTTTTATCAGTTGTCAGATCTATACAAGCAAAATTAACTGACTGGCATCTTAATTATCTGGAACTTCAACATGCACTTGAGGCCCTTCCAAAACCTCGGTGTTTAATTCCTGGTACTCCTCTCCTCCACCCTATTTCAGCCTGTCATTCTCAGTCATCATCGCACAGAGCATCTCCTCACCAGTTACTGCAGCTCTTCTGTGTTCCCGATTCCGCTAAATCCCCTTTGTGACGGCCACTCTCTCCCTACATTGCCCAGCTGCTTTTCAGTGGTAGGTGATCATAATTTCTCCGTTGCCTGAAGCTTCAACTCTTTTATCATTCTTTTCTTACTTGTACTTCTTTGTCAAAAACAGAACAAAAAACCCATAAACCTGGTAAAATCTGAATACCCCTTATGTAAATGTAATGTAAAGTGGATGATATTTATAATTACATCAGGGCAAACAGTAAAAATTAAGTCCATCTCTGGAAAATCAAGCTGTAAGATCACTCTAAGTATAAAACAAAACAAAACAAAAAACCCAACATACAGAAAATCTAGAGGGTCATAGTCTTGTGAAAATACAAATAAAACAAAAAATAAAGATAAAGATAGATAAACTTAAGATGTCACTTCATCAAAATAACCAATAAGATGGTTAAAATGAAATTTGTAGAGTGGAAGAATGTGATTGCAACATTTTGAACCAATGTTTTTTTTTTCTATCCAAAATATGTGAAGAACTCCTTCAGATTAATTAGAAAAAACAGACATTCCAAATTCAAATAGGAATCAACTTGAAGGTAATTCACAAAAGAAATGAATGTACTATGGAAAATAAACATACGAATTTTGTTTAACCTCATTAGAAAAACCAGGGACATTCTAATTTAGCCTACAATGAAATGCCTCTCCCACGCACAAGAAGAGCTAACAAAATAAAAATCAGACAATGTCAGTTATTGGTAAAGCTGTGGAACGTGGGAACTCTCACACACTTAATAGAGAAAGCATAAACTGGTATAACCACTTTATAAAATGGTTTGTTATTACCTGCTAAATTATGATATTTTCAAACTGGCAAGTGTCATATATCCTATGTTCTAACAATTTTGCTACAAATACATACCAAAGAGAAATGATCACACATATATGGCAAGAGACCCAAATGTTTTAGGTATGTTATTTATAATAACTCCAAGCCAGCCTAACCAACCATTAACAGTATAACAAACAAGGAAATTATACTATATTTGAAGATCTATAAAATGCAACTATAGCCAAGAATATGAATTAATCTAGTATAATATTAAACAGAAAAAGTCGGAAAAGGAGAACATATGTCTATGATTCCATTGGCTAATGGGAGAAATATATCATAGCATTTGTTACATGATAAAAAAATAAAAGAAATCAAGGAAGTGATTCCAGAAACTTCTAGATTATAGAAAGAGAGGGAAGAGACCTATAGAAAAAAGGGAAGAGTTGGTGATTGCAAACGGCTTTCTAGCAGGTGTAGGATACTAACAATATTCTATGTTTTGATGTGGATGGTGATGTGGCTGGGTTCCCCTCATAACTTTTTGTAATTCCTTAAATTATATCTATGGTTAATGCACTTTTACAGACCTATGTCATGTGGCAAAATTTAAAAAGTTTTTAAAAGTTCATATTACTTTATAGAGGTATGTCTTATGTACTAATCAATTTCCACTGTAACATCTAAATGAAATTCTTTAAGGGAAGCACAAAGTATTAAAGAGGCTACTTATCTCTAATCTAACAAAAGGAAGTCAAATGATATAATGTAGAGCACAACGTCTTTTAAGATTTGTTGGTGGTAATTCCGTTTTCTCTCACATCAAAGGAGGGTCACTGTAGTCTCACTTGTTTATTTTTTCTGTTGTGTCCTATGTTTTCGGTGACATATCCAAAAAATTATTGAGAAGACCAATGTTAAGGAGCTTTTGCCCTATGTTCTCTTCTAGGAGTCTTGGTTTTAGGTCTTACATTTAAGTATTTAATTAAGTTAATTTTTGTATATGGTATAAAAGTCTGAAAAATTAAAAGGAGGTTTCCTGTTACAGAATTTTAGAACGAAGGGACGTCTGGGTGACTCAGTTGGTTAAGTGTCTGACTCTTGATTTCTGCTCAGGTCATGACCTCAGTGTTGTGAGATCAAGCCCCATGCTGGGCTCCATGCTGTGTGTGGAGTCTGCTTAAGATCCTCTCTCTCCTTCTCCCTCTTTCCCTGCCCCCACCCCCGCTTCTCATAAAAAAAAAAAAAGACAAAGAATTACAGAAGGAAGACATGGAGGTAGGGGAGAAACATAGGTGGAGCTACTACAAGACGTTCTACCCTTTCCTGTTCTTGCTCTTCTAATCCTATGATCTTCAACTAAAAATCTTAAAAATTTCATCAAAATATAAAGCAGGTCCCTCCTATGTAGTCTTTGACAAGCAATAACAGCATCTAATTGGGGATTATTGGATGGTGAAAAGCATCCACCTGAAAATGATAAGGAAAATATAAGATCAATTCTCCAGTTCCAACTAGAAGCGAGAGAAAGTGAGTAGGAGGGCAGCTAACACAGAGCTAACGGCATTTACAGTTTTTTTAAGAATCGTGTTCACAATGTTATAGGAATCTACAGATAATAGGATTTTTTATTTGTGCTGTTTCAAATATTTGCTCTTATTTCAGTCATAAATTATAATATTATAGCTCCAGTAATTACTCTGTCATGGTTTTTTGACTCAGAAGCAGTAAATATGACTTTAAAATAAAGATATTTTCATGTTTAAAAAAAAGGAAAAGGCTGGGCCTTGGTATTTATTTGTGTCATAAAGTAATAAGCATTAAGCCTCAGTACAATAAGTACTCAAGATGAAAATAGTATAGGTTGTAAGCACTTCTGAGAAGTTTTCTGTTATGTCTTCTTTTAATTGGAAACGCTGATATCCACAATACCAAATTACATTCAAAGCTCCTTGGTAGTTCTGCCTATTATACATTGTCCTAATTTTTTTTTTTTAAAGACTTTATTTATTTAGTCGACAGAGATAGAGACAGCCAGCGAGAGAGGGAACACAGCAGGGGGAGTGGGAGAGGAAGAAGCAGGCTCATAGCAGAGGAGACTGATGTGGGGCTCGATCCCAGAACGCTGGGATCACGCCCTGAGCCGAAGGCAGACGCTTAACCACTGTGCCACCCAGGTGCCCCTGTCCTAATTTTTAAATGCCAAAAATGCATACACAAAAGGATTTAAGCTTATGTAATGGAAATAAAATCAGGATCAGGAACTGGAGTGGTATGCCACTTAGCACGAATATTTAATATGGGACCTCTTGAGGATGGTTTCACTTGAACCTGTTGAATCTTGAATATCCTTTTGAGCCTAGAATTAGCAGGGAGGGAGGAAGTTAATTTGCTCCCGTGACTTAAAGGTATAGTTTTATTTATTTCTGTTTTTTTGCTGCTGTTGTTGATTATTTAAGCCCACGTATGGTACTGATGATATGGAATAAGAAGTCATCTATATGCAGCAGAGTTATGGAACTTTTTTTTTCCCCCTGTAATTCTAAGCTTTTGCTACAACCCCTTCTTTCTGAAAAGCCTCTCTAATTGGGAAGGGGAGTTCTAGACGTCATGTCCACTCACTTTAACTGGACAGTCCCCAGAGTCTGCCAATGTTGATGACAATTAGTGCCAGTCTTCTCACTAGTGAGAGGTGTGGGATTCCTGCTAAGGAATCAGAGAGCAGTTTGTGCAGTAGGAAATGCCAGACTCCAGACAGCATCTTGCCTGGTGATTTTCACATAGTTGCATTTGTTCTACTGACAATATATATAGGTTGTTTTAAAACAAAGGATGAACTCAAATTCACATTACAAAAATAAACAATATATATCCAAACAGCTGAGGGTTCATTAAAAGTGAAATACAAACAAACAAGAAAGCAACAGTTAAACACAGCTCCTTCACTCAAATCACTTCTCGTAGTCATTGTTTAACTACCTCAGTTTGAATTGTTATTTTCTAACAGGAGTTTGACTGGGCTGGCCTTTAACAAAACAACCTTTTTTGATAAACTCAAGGTGACGCCTCTTCAATTCTAAATCTTCATCTAGCTCTTACGTGGAATAGTCTTGAGGTTCCTTTCAGAATTCAAACTATTTTAACTCAATCAACTTGTAATTAGATTTTCTTTTTCACTAGGAAAAAGAATCTGCATTTTTTTTTCTTGTTTTGATCATGAAGATTTGCTCCTAAGAATTAGGATCATCAGAAGCACTTTAACAAAATCTTACACTATCCGTTTACACTTGTAAAGAGCAGAAAACAAGAAAAAAAAAAAAGAAATATATTTGTAAAGTCTATTTATAACTGAGTTAGCTTCCAAAACACTTAATCTCTAAAACTATTATTAAAGAAATATCTAGATAGTATAGCTCTCCATAACACTAAGTACCACTTTAAGTCTTAGAAAATATTATAGGATTTAGTCAACAAGGTGGAAACGAGAATAAAACATCATATTATGGCTCAAATATCTTCCCCATCAACGCTGTATCTGTATTTTATGACTTGATTGGTAAGATTAACACAGGTAGGCAGTTTACAATTAAAGAAGACACTCAGCCTCTAGATTTGTTAGTTGAAAAAAGAACATATTCAATTATTTAGCAGAGAAATATTTGAAATATGACCTTAAGAAATTTGAAAATTTGAAAAATAATTGCAAATTCACATGACTCTTAGAAAACTGAGCAGATAGTAAGCTTAGAAAAATGGATGCATTTTCTTCAAAAGCTAAGTGCTATATACATATAAGTCCTCAATGTTTGTCCTTCAGATGTGCTGCATTTGCATTCCTCTCCGTACTCATCATGTTACCTCATCACTATCTCCCTAAGCCTGATCCTCACCTCAGAGTCTGATGTTTTACAAATTAAATGGAAATAAAATAGATTAAAGCAGTTAAAATTGTATGCTTTCAACTATGGCAAAATGTCTTCTTATCAAAATGGATACATCAGGATGTTCTCCTTTTGAAAGAACTGTATCAAAGTAACCACTTCAAATCTTAGAACATGTCCCCAGCTAGCCGCTCGTGAAACTGTCTATAATTTTCACTAGTTGTATGTTTTCTTTCTGTTAGCCACTCACCTTTGTATTCTGAACTCACAGGTTAGTGTCTAGCTCAAAGAGTAACTTATAAAAGATTAAAATGTAATAAATGACTGACAAAACCATCATTTTAAAGTCAGACATTTTTGGATAGAAACACTTATTTCTGTCTTAAATGTCCTTTCTTTTTCACATCCCATTACCAGTTTATACAACTAGGAAACAAACAAGGACAAATAACCTGAACTAAAAATCTATATTAAAAGATGCTTCCCTTTACAGCTTACAATATTAGGACAAAGCATTAGTAACAACAACTCTTCATGGTGATGTCTGCCTGGTGGTTTGCCCAGAACTGATTTAAACAGCCTGTCTGGGGGAATAATAGTATTGTAGTTATAATAAGACATCATAGTTACATCTTTAAAAATCCTACATGTAATAATAATGTATGAGATTTTATTGTATTTATTTTATTTTTTTAAAGATTTTATTTATTTATTTTAGACAGAGAGTGTACATGTGTGAGGGCTGGGGGAGGGGCAGAGAGAGAGAGAGAATCTCAAGTGGACTCCATGCTGAGTGTGACACGGCTCGATCTCAAGATCCTGAGATCATGACCTGAGCCGAAATCAAGAGTCAGATGGTCAACCAACTGAGCCACCCAGGTGCCCCGATAATGTTTGAGATTTAAAAAAAAAAAAATTGTAAACAGCAATAGACAGGACTCTGCAAATGCATTTTTCCATAAAAGTCTGAACTTTCACTATGCAATATTCAATTTTTTGCCATCACTAAAAATATAGGCATTATATTGTGATATATTTATATATACACACACATTATGTATATCTACTTGCATATAGATAGAGACATGTACAACTCAGGGTATCATATTTTTTAAATATAAATTTAAGTACTTCTAAAAGATCAAATAAAAATGATATTCCTATCCTGTTCAAAAGTCTAAAGAAGAAATGTATTTTGATACTATATTGTTAATGTTCATATTTTCATGTAATAGAAACCGTACTTTCAAATTTAAGCAAAAAGTATTATTAAAGTATGTGGTATACTACATATTATGTATTAAAATATGTATTATTTTAATACATATTTACTGGATTTGGACACCACATAATCAGAAATAGTACAAGAAAATACCCAGCAGTGACAGGTCAGTTTACCCAGGAGGAAATGAAGATTCACATTTAGTAAATTAATTGGGGAGGGCTTTTGAGATTAACCCTATGTGAAGTTTAAGGAACATGGCTTAAACAGAGGAATAAATGCAGCACAACAACCACAGCCAATTCCAGCAGGTGCTACGAAGCTGGGTTGACCCTTTATAAGTAGCATGACCCTCCACAACCGTGCATTGGTAAATTATGATATGTGGTTTGCCCCTGGAAGGGGGCCATGACGTTGGAGAGGTGGTTTTCTTCAGCAGACAGATGGCAGTCCTGGAAAGGGCTACTTGTAGAGGTGCCTGCTGAGAGCCCTCAACACCTGGAAGTGTTACAAGAGTTTCTAGGTGGCACCGCATAGAGAATACTCTCCCATCCATGTTCTAGTGAAACACCACTGCCACGACTGTCTAACATCTGGCCCTGTAACATAGGGGCCAAATGCCTAAAACTACACCACTATTTCTTTGAAACTTCCTAATGTTTAAGGCTTGAAAGGATTACCAGCGACTCTGCATACTGCAGTCCCTTCATATTGTCCCCTTTCACCTCCAAGTTTCTCACAGATGAGTCAACCTGATGAAAATTAAACCATATACAAGTCTTAAGTTGTAGTTGCTGGAGTTTCAGAAACTATGGTAGAAAGAAATCAATCTAGGATGGCACTGCAATAAGTACTAAATATGAGTAACTACACTCTTGATCTTTTGACTATTCAAATGCTATGTGTAGCTCCGTTTAGCTGTCCGCATAATAGCTATAACAATCTGGTTCTGCCTAACATAATGCAACTATTCCTCGTACAAGTAAAACTTCAATCATACTCAACTCTCCCCCAAAAAGGTGATCCAATGCTCATTATTATCACAACTATTTCTAAATGACACTAGTTTCTCTTTCAGGTTAGTCTAAATTTTATTTATAGTTTCTAGAAATTTTGACCAAACTACAGAATCAACCACCTCTGTAACAAAGAAAAAAAAAAAAAGCCTTATTCCAAATTTTTTAGAAAATCCAAATGTGCATATGTGTATATATATAGCAGATGGCTACTCAGTAGTGGCAATAATAAGATTATATTGATGAGTGGTGATAATTTGGGTTAAGTCTATGTAACCCTGGTACCTTTTATCATAACCACTCAGTTTATGAGGCAACAGTTGAGGACCACGGAGTATGTCACCTGTTCTACTTGAGTTTGAATGCCTCCTTTGCAAAGAAATTCTTTGCGGAGTAAAACATCTTAACATTCTACATCCATGTGGAGAAGGGAGGGATCCATATACCTTTTATATTACACATTACACATCCTCCAGGCTTTTTCTTTTCAAGTCCGTGATAATCTGTCAAAATCATCAGCAACTGCACTGAGTCAGTATATATTCTTACCTTAGACCTCCTCTCCTTTCAGTCAATATTGAAATTTGGCATGTTGCTAGATGTTTTGCCACAGGAAAGGTTTACTTTCTCCACTATTATTGAGTGTCCTCCTCCCCGTGTGTGTCATTATAAAACTATAGTATCTACCCTTCTATTGCTGCTAACATACCAAGCACAGTCATCAGTAAATCAGGTTCACTTACACCTCATTCGTAAGGAATTTCCCATAAAAATTCACTATAAATGTGAGATGTGTGAAAGGAGGCAGTGACATCGACAAATTAGCAGTTTAGCTCTTTGTAGGGTTTCAAATCCACTCAGACATAATGCCAAAAGATCATGACTAACACACGATTTTATGGTTTGCTGGACCAGAGAGCCTTAAGACATACGGTTGTTGGATAACCTGGGGTCAGGTTAAGGTTTCTGTGTGGGCACAGTAGCAAACCAGGAATTGCCTAGAGATAGAAAAATGGTTAGTTGCTCAACAAAACACGACTTTGTTAAAGCAAAACAACACCAACCACAGCAAAAGCCTAGATTCTTCTTCTGTGATTACTCTTGCCCGAGAGTGCGTATGTCACAATTTGCACACCCACTAAGTCTTAACAGTGGATCCTCAGGATAAAGTACTATTACTGCTTGAACTTCGGGTTGATCACCTTGAAATTGCTATGGCTTACAACCTACAGTTCACACAGGAAATGTGACAGACCAAGTTTGGTATATGGTGGCTCTAAAACAAAAAGAGAATCCTTTAAAGTTTAGCTTCTTTTAAGTTGAAGCAGAAAGAAGATGCAGAATGTACTTTGCAGGGTCGCTCAGAAAGTAACTGAGACAGCAGGAGCCTGAATTTTCATGTGGCTCATCTCCCTTCTCCAAGCGCGATAGTAACTTAACAAGGAATCTAAAGCACTTGTGACTTCCTGTGTACCTGGACATATCTTAAGTAATCAATACAGCAAACTAATGGAATGCCCTGTAGGAGGTAAAAGTGATTAGTCTCTATGAACAAAATCATCATGAATTGAAATAGCTGATATAAACCTGAGCTATTTGGTAAAGGCCCATTGTTACAGCTGTCAGTTAAAAAAATAAACAAAGAAAACTGCTGCCGCCATTTCTTCTTTAAGAGATAGGGAGAAAACAAAACCAAAAACAGTTGCCAAGTCTGGCTTGATTCACCTGGCCAAAGACGATTTGTGTTGCTGTGGTTATTGCTGTGAGTAAGTAAAATCTTATTCTGCTTCCCAGGTCTTTAAAGGACCGGTAGTCATTAGTCATAGCCATGGATCCCCTTGGTTTTAATTTGGTGACTATTTGTCTCACCTCATTCCCTATTATGGTAACCATACTGTTTTGTTTCGGGAGCCAAATCAATGCTCTGAGACTGAGTTTGTCCACAATTTATTTAAAACAGATTCACTGCAGGTATTTTGCAAGCCAATAGGATGCAGGATTATAACTCTCAACAAGCCAAAAAAGAACTAACACACTACAAATCAATGATAGAATAATCATTCTATTGTATCAGGCAAGAAGATATAAAAGGAATAAAGTCTAAATTGAGTGGAGGTGTACTTTTATACAAGTTGGTACTCAGGAGAGACTGCTTAGCCAACTAAGAGCTGATGTCCAGCTGCCAAGACAGAAATAGAAGTCCTGTGTTGTGCGAGTATTTTGCTAGAGACTGTCAGTCCTGGTGTTGACAGACAAGATGACCTTCTTTGAGAGGCCTCTACACCACAGCTTTCATCAATGCCATCTTGTTGATGAGAGTGCAAACTGGTGCAGCCCCTGTGGAAAACAGTATGGAGATTTCTCGAAAAATTAAAAATAAAAATACTATATGATTCAGTAATTCCATACTGGGTATTTACCCAAAGAAAATGAAAATACCAATTCAAAAAGATATATATGCCACAATGTGTACTGCAGCATTACTTACAGTGGCCAAGATATGGAAGAGACCTAAGTGTCCATCAATAGATGAACGGATAGAGAAGATGTGGTGTATACATATACAATGGAATATTATTCAGGCGTTAAAAAATGAAATTTCACCATTTGTGACAACCTAAATAAGCCTAGAGGAGGGCATTGTGCTACATTAAATAATTCAGACAAAGACTAGATAATTTCACTTACATGTGGAATCTAAAAAAACACAACAAATTAACACATACACACACGCTCACCAACAGACACAGTTCTCATAAAAAAAAAACAAACTCATGGTTTCCAGAGGGGAGAGGGTTGGAGGGATGGGCAAAATAGGTAAAAGGGCTTAAGAGGTACAAACCTCTAGTTTAAAATAAAAAGGTCATGGGGATGAAAAGTACAGCATAGGAATACAGTTGAAAATATTGTAATAACTTTATATGGTAACCGGTGGTAGCTATGCTTATCATGGTGAGCACTGGGTAATAGATAACAATTGTCTAATCACTATGTTGCACACCTGAAACTAATATAGCATTGTATGCCGACTATGTCTCAGTGAAATAAACGAACAAATAGAGTCACCTTTCTGTGGTAGAAGTTCATTGCCCCAATGTCTTTGAAGTGATTTTTTTTTAAATAATAGAAAAATCATTTCTACTGGCACGTTCATTCCCAAATGCCATCAGTGATGAATTCCTTTATGTACTTTCTATTTGTATATGCATATTCCTATATATGTTTATACATCTTACTTTCTTGATTATTAGATTACACATCTATAAAATACACTATCAATTCAAACATTTTTTTGAGATAAAACTAAAACCCACTACATAAAATCTACATACCTATTTCATGATGTATTCAAATATAAGAAATGTTGAAAGGTTTTTAAAAATAGAGCCTAACATAGAATAAGATGATTTAAGTCATGCTATAGATGCATTGCTAAGGTCTTTGACATTTCGATACACTTCTTTACAGTTTTCTTAGGCATGTTTTTATCAATATAAATCTATTTCTACTGCACGACTAGTGGTTCTCCAATCTTATTGTGCATTAGAAGGTCTCAGGGGAGCCTGATAATAATGTATATTTGGGGGCCTAGTTGTAAGTGTGCTTGATTCATGGAATCTGGAAAACGGGTGCCTAGATCTGCACTGTTACCAAAAGAGACAGGAGATTCTGAAGCAGATAGTCCATGTGGCATGCTTCAAAAATCACTGGTACATTCTGACAAGGATTCCCTCCTAGACCAAACCTTAATCAGACTCCTCTGAGCCTTCTTCCTACTAGGCCTTGCCCTTGATCCTGGCCTTGACCAGCAAACCCATTTCCACAAGGAATTCTGGTGAGCCCAGTGATCAAGAACCACCCCCAACCTTGATATCCAGTTAAGCTTGATATCTAATCAAGTTCCTCTCCCCCCACCTTGATACCTACCCAAATTCTTCATAACTTTCCATCCTCTCCCCCCACCCTCCTGCTGGCCCTGAATTCCCTGTCATATTTAGAGTTGAGTTAGGTCTTTCCCCACTACTGCAGTAGTCTTCAGTAAAGTCTCCCTTGCTATTTTTAATAAGTATCTGGTACAAATTATTTTTTACAATATGATGCAAAATTTTTATTCATGTTTTAATTTTCTGTGTCATCTTACCCCTACCAGGCTCCTTGGGAAATGCAAGTCTTTGCCTCTAGAAGAATGAAATGTTTTTTGTTTTTGTCTTTGTTTTTTAAGATTTATTTATTTGAAAGAGAGAGAGAGAGAGGTAGAAGGAGAGAGAAACCCAAGCAGACTCTATGCTGAGTGAGACAGCCCAAGGCAGGGCTCAATCCCACAACCATGAGATCATGACCTGAGCTGAAACCAAGAGTCAGTGGTTCAACTGACTGTGCTACCCCGGTGCTCCTGGACTGTTGTTTTTTAGTCAAGAATTTGGGGTTAATGAGTTGAGGATCCCCACAGAATCATAATGGCCACCTTAAACATTTATTCATGATATACTAGGATTTGTGCTCCTGACCAAGAAAGAGTAACAGAGACTGGAATTACCTTCCAATCTAAAACAACTAAAAGGATGAAATCTGAAACCAAGTATTCTCAAGGCACTGGACATTGGTCAGTGAGATCTGTGATCCCTAAGAGACTGGGACCAAAAAAGGTTATTCTTATTTATTTATTGTTAATTTTAATTCCAGTATAGTTAACATACAGTGTTATATTTGTTTCAGGTGCACAATATAGTGATTCAACAATTCTATACATTACTCAGTGCTCATCTTGATAAATATTCTCTTAATTTCATTCACCTATTTCACCCATCCCTCTACCACCTACCTTGTGATAACTATCAGTTTGTTCTGTACAGTTAAGAGTTTATCTTTTGATTTGTCTCTTTTTTCTTTGTTTTGTTTCTTAAAATCCATAGATGATTGAAATCATATGACATCTGTCTAACTCTGACAATTTCACTTAGCATTATACTCTCTAGCTCCAACCATGTTGTTGCAAATAGCAAGATTCCATTCTTTTTTATGACTGAGTAATATTCCATTATATATATGGAATTTTTTTTATCCATTCATCTATCAATGGACACTTGCACTGCTTCCATTTTTTGGCTATTATAAATAATGCTGCAATAAACATAGGGGTGCATGTATCTTTTCAAATTAATGTTTTTGTATTCTTTGAGTAAATACCCAGCAGTGGAATTACTGGATCATATGGTAACTCTGTTTTTAACTTTTTGAGGAACCTCCATACTTTTTCCACAGTGTCGGCACCAGTTTTCATTCCCACCAGCAGTGCACATGGGTTCCTTTTTATCTGCATTCTCTCTAACACCTGTTATTTCTTGTGTTTTTGATTTTAACTGTTCTGACAAGTGAAGGGTGATATCTCATTGTGGTTTTGATTTGCATTTCCCTGATGATGAGTGATGTTGAATATCTGTTATGTATCTGCCCGCCATCTGTGTGTCATTTTTGGAAAAAATGTCTGTTCATGTCTTCTGTGCATTTTTAATTGGATTATTTGGGATTTTTGGTGTTGATTGCATAAATTCTTTATATATTTGGGATACTAATCCTTTATCGGATATGGCAGTTGCAAACATTTCCTTTTGGAGAGCTATTTTAGATCAGCAGAGTCACATTGCTTAGACCAAACACTCTCAGATAATCCCCACAAACTCTTAATATTTAGAGTCTAAATATCTCCTTGCTGTAGTTTCTTCTCCATATGTATTTATTGATAAGCCCCCATCAGGGACCCTCAGCAGCTGAGCTACAGAGTTCCTTTTGGTGAGAACAGGTAAGATGATGACATTTGATCCAATTTGCTTCATTCTTATATCAAAATAATTTTACTTTCAAAAATAACATTTTTCTTTTGTCTTTGTCATGAACAAGTGACAACAACTTCACTTAAGGCTAAAAAAGTAGATGTGAAATCATCAAATCAATACACAGCACCTATGTACTAAGAGTTCAGATGATACTTGGTACACTTGAACCCACTGCTCTGGGAGCCCATATTCCCACTGAAAGCAGGGATCTCTTTCAAGAACAGCATTTCAGAAAGATATAATGTAAACAAAGAGTCACTACAAGGAATTTTCACTGCATTGTTACCTCTTCTAATGTATTATCAATGTCATAATCAAGGAAGTGTCTTTTGGCCTTCTCCCATGATATAGACAGGGAATGGGTCAACATCAGAAATGATAAATCTAGGGGTGCCTGGGGGGTTCAGTCAGTTAAGTATCTGACTAGTGATTTCTGTTCAGGTCATGATCTTGTGGATCATGAGATCAAGCCCCACATCAGGCTCTGTGCTCAGTGGGGAAGTCTGCTTGGTATTCTCTCTCTCCCTCTCCCTCTGTCCTTTCCCATGCTCTCTCTCTCCCTCTCTCTCTCTAAAAATAAATAAATCTTAAAAAAAAAAAAGAAATGATAAATCTACTCTATTTCCATCTCCCTAAGATATTGGATTTTTTTTTTTTTGTATAGTATACTAAGAAACATCTGGAATCTCAACTTCATTCAGCCAAAGACCCTGCTGAGTTCAAAAATCAAACAGTCTAATGTTTATAAACTCTCAGTAGAATTCTATGAGATCAAATCCAAATTCTGGTTAGTCCACTGGTACTGGGTATTTCAATATTTAAAAACTGAGAAAAGGAGAACCGGAAAAATAACTTGAGGAGAAACTAATTATATGTGAGAAGGAAAATGAGCCATGGGTTTCTGAGAATCCAAGTGGAGAAAGTGTGTTTTTATAGGCCAATGGAATGATTAATTGTGCCAACTACAACTGACAAATTGAGTAATATAATGACAGAGAACTGATCGCTGTATTAGCAATATGGAGTTGAAATTGATAAGAGTTCTATAGTGGAATATTGGAAATAAAAGCTTGATTAAACTGTATTCAGGGAGACGAGGATGAGAGAGGCTGGAGGCAATAAAAATAAATTTGTAGAGAAGTTTTGCTATTGTGGGGGAGGGAAAATAATTTTCCTTCTACACTTCAAGGTTCTTTGCTGAGACCTCCTGTAATAAAAGACAAATTAACAGGAGAAAAACAAACAGAAGTTTTGTAACATGCATACTTCCTGTATGTGTAAGAAATACCCAGGAAAACAGTAATTCCTCAAAATGGCCCAAGCTACCACCTTAAATATCATGTCCAGCTAAAAACAAAAGATGTTGGAGGTTGGGGGAGCCAGTTATGGGAGGTACTGAGAAAGGCACAGCAAAAAGGCTAAGATTGTTATGTAGCTTTATGTCCTTGCTTTCTCTATTGAAAGGAGTTTCTAGAGATTAAGTCATCATTTTTCCACCATACAGAAGAGAGAGACACCCTTACAAATGAAGATTTCCCTTATAAATGTAAATGTCTCTTACAAACAAGTAACATCTATTCAGTTTTCAAAGCTTTTCCTATGTCTGCTGTTTCTTAAAAATAATCAGCCTAAAATAATCCTTATGCCAATGAGACAAATTCTGTTCCCCTTCACTTTATAAAAAATAACAGATATGGTAGAGGCTGGACAAATTGAAGAGAAACACAGGGTAAAAAAGTTTTCATTTGTAAGATGTGATATTACAGTCTGTTTTTTGATGGAAATAATACAGGTGGTATGCGGGAATGTTGTTTCAGGAAAATGAGGAAGCAATCAGAGAGGGATGTTCTTGAGTATATGAGAGGGATCAAATTTACAAATGAATAGTTTAGCCCTAGATAGAAGGGACAATTCTCCCATAGGGACCACAGGAAGAGCAAGGAACAGAGGACAGTTGCATGTTTATATGTTGAAATGGTGAATGTGGTGGGAAAAATATGTGGAAATTCTTTCCTCATTGCTTCTCTTTCCTCAGTGAAACAGTAACAAGGATATCAGCTGAGGATGACAAATGGGGGAAATATGGGAGGTTTCAAGGATGGGGCTGTGACTTGGGTCCCTCAGACTGCAGAGGCTGAAAAGAAAGCAGACATTCATTTAGGAAGAATACCATTGAGAGCCCAACTAAGGTCGATGTGAATGAATTTAAAGTAAACTGTTCATGGTGGTTGTTTGCTTTTCTTCAGCTGTGTGGAGGAGAAGCTGAATAGGGAGAGTCCATTTAATTCAGGTAGGTAATTTGTTGTGTCAAACCTAATATAAGGTTTATAAAACCAAGGAGTTCATTCTCTTGTTTCTTTTTTTCTGTTTTTTGTTTGTTTTTGTTTTTAAATATCCCTACTACCTAGCTTGTAATTTACTCAGTAAACATTTATTGAACAGATAATTAATTAATAGATCCGTGTGGAAACAAACATACTAATTCCCATTCTAGTCGAGAGGAGCCATATACATGTCCTCAATCCAAAATTTTCAAGACTTTTCCCCAAAATTACCTCTTTTTCCTGTTCACTAAATTTCTTCACCTATTTTGCATAATGTGAAGAAAAATGTTCCTGTGGTAGTATTCATTAAAGAATTAGAATTAGTGGTACAGCCTGTTAAAAAAGAAAAATTCAACTGAGTAAATCTGAAGCTCTAATTGGCTTTATTAAATGATTCATGAATTGGGCAGCCTTCTATTCTAGCAAGTAGAGGGGAACTCCAAGGAGTTGTAGGAAATGGAAGGTTTTTATAGGAAGGAGGGTGGAGCAAGGAAGTTATTAGTCAAAGAAAAGAAAGGATTCTTTCAGGCAAGGTCACTTTCCCTAAGGGGGTGGGGGTGGGGGGACAGAGTGCCTTATCATGTACATTAGCTTATTTTCCTTGGGGTGGGGGTTTGGAGAAGGCACATTTGACAGATTACCTCATTGGTGCTGACAAGAATTTTCCTGACTAACCAGGTAAAACTACATTTCTGAAGTTGAAAACTGGAATTAGTTTGAGGATTAAGACCTGGTTTACTGACTTGGCCTAGCATAAGTGATTCCATCTTGGGCTTGTAGTTTTCCTTTTAATAAGCCTAAATTGAAACTTCCTCTACAGAAAGGCACTTTTACTATTTTGATAATATGAAAATGAAATATATTACTGAAACTCTTAGAATTTGTCACTAATATTCTAAGAACCAGACATCTGCAGCCCTGGCAGATACTGGTTCTCTGTGCATATCCATGGAATCAATCATATTTTGGTTGGTTGCCATCTAGAGGCCATAGAAATTCTGAATATGCTCGAAACTTATTTATCAACAAAATTTATTCTACATGCTTCTTCCTAGCCGAAGACGAATCAGAGTGTATGGATGTAAATATGTGTCAGTAAGCCCTCTGAGAAGTTACTGATATTTTCCTTTCTGTCCAGGTAACATGAAGAACCTCTGAGAGGAAATCATGATGTGGTAGGTGTCATTGTTGCCTAATGTCACACTTTTGCATATTTGTCTCAACTTTGGCCCAGCATAGCCTCCTTGATTCATTTTTATGACACACAGGAGTCATTTAATAAATGTCTGTTGAGAACTGACAATTCTCTTAAAACAATAATAAGAGCTAACATTTATAATACTACTTGCCAAGAACTCTTCGACCACTTTTCATATGTTAAATCTCTTAATCTTCTCAAAACCAATATCAATAAAGGATTGCCTGAAGAGTGTACATTTTTCATCCATTTTTATAGCTTTATGTTTAGGTTCCTGTTTAAGTCTGGGACATTTAACATTTTGTGAGATTTAGAGGAAAGTAGATTCTACATCCTACCAGAAAGATGAAAATCACAGATAATGGCTTACCCAGCTTCCCTTGCAGCTTAGGTTTGAACAGGTACTCTATGTGGACACATACACCCCAGATATTAAATTGAAAGCTAGAGACAAATAATATCAGTGCCATAAAGAATAAAGAATTGGAGTGTCAGCTACAATCAGCTTAATTTCCTAAGAAAATCAGTCTTGTTGAAGCGAACTGCAAAACCCTGTTCCTTTGCCATGGGTGCATGGGTACCCTAAACAGAAATCATAAACAGATGGTTGTTTTGTTTCCCTGTGTTCCACCCTAATTGTATGAAATTGGTTCTCTAGGTTCTTAGCTACATAAGACTAGTTAATTAGTTATCTTTAAATTAATCAACCACAATATATTTCTGTTTCTTGAAATATCTTTGATTGATACACTCTCATATTACCTTAGATCAATAGAGACATTTTAAATTAATACTTCATTGATAAAATTAATTAAATAATTTGATATATTGATTAGATGTTTTCCTGAACCCTGTAGGAGTACAATAACAAGGTCCTTATGAACTTGTTGCATAGTAGATGAGTTAAGATATAGTAATGATTAACTGATATACAATTAATAAGTACTATAAGGAGAGATAAAGTATTCCAAGAATCCACTGGAAGGAAAAATTATTAATCAGGAGTTTCCTGGAATGGTTGACATGAATTAGGAAACTGACCTGTCCTTAAAGCTTGGGAATTCAGAGTGAGGGAAAGAGTACCATGAACTGAACTGTCCGATGAGATGGTTCAGAGCCTATCATTTATTTTGGCAGGAGGAGATTAAGGAAGACTTAGGAGAGTCCGAAAGCTTCAGTGATTATTTGGGCCAAGTATATAATACAAGGGTATAAATAAGCCTGTATATGACGATAGTAGCAATACAGAGTATGATATTTTGTTTTCTGTTTTTTAGACAAAGTGCTGAAAAAATAAAAGAAAATTGCAGATACTAGTTTAAGACCCCTATCCCAAGATATCTGGTCTTTTTATATAGTTCAGGGTGTACTCTGAAAATTTATGAGGAGTGACAGAATGAAATAAGTAATTCAGGAAGTTCAATATGATGGTGGTCTTTAAATAAATATGGGAACAAAATTACTCAAGTTCCTCCTTTTAAGCAACATTAAGAATTATCTGTGGAGGGGTGCCTGGGAGGATCAGTTGGTTAAGCATCCAGATCTTTGTTTCGGATCAGGTCATGATCTCAGAGTCATGGGATTGAGCCCCGAGTTGGGCTCCATGCTCTCAGTGTGGAGTCTGCTTAAGATTCTCTCCCTCTCCCGCTCTCCTTCCCCCTCCCCCATACTCTGGCTCTCTCTCTTTAAAATAAATAAATAAAATCTTAAAAAATTTACCTATGGAAAGGAGTTATTAGATTTTAACTCTACCTTTTCACCTCTCCAGTTTGGCTTCTTTGGATCAGTCAATTTGTGGTGTCCTCCTCCTTTTTCCACTCACATTTCTATATTACTTATAGTTAATCTTAAGTCACAATACAAAGATACCCAAAATGCATTGGCTCAAACAATGTAGAAGTTTATTTCTAACTCCTGTAACAGATCCTCGTGGGTGAGGTAGCATCTGCTTCGGGATTTACTCAGGGACCTTCACCAGTTGGGCAGGTCTAGCATCTACAACACGTAACTTGCAGTTCATTGCAGCCATTGCTGTTTTCAGTCAGCAGGAAGGAAATTAAAAGGATATATCCATAGCAAGTTTATATTTAAAAAAATAAAATAAGGTGGAAGTCTACTCATGCTCACATTCCACGAGGAAGAACTTCATTGTTTAACCATAGGTAAGACTGAGTAAAGTAGTTTGCCCCAGAAATCAAGTGCTCAGGAAGGAGACTGAGGAGGTGAGATCTGGGCAAACTGAGGTCTTCATCTTTGCTTTCGTTGGTCTTCTGTCCATGCAAACTGAAGGGTAAACTGATGGAACCCACTTTACTTCTGTGTTCCTCATGAAGGTGTAGTGGTAGAGTTTTTAAAATAGTATATTCTGTATTCCATAATAGCTTAATAGATAAATGAGTCTCTAAGAATATTAAATGTCTTGGATTTTGTATTACGTTTTTAAGTTTACTTTGGTCTTCTATGCAGAAGAACATAATTCTGAATGCTTTATTTTTTAAATCTTTTTTAAATTGAGATATAATTGACATATGACATTATATTAATTTCAGGTTACAACATAACAATTCAATACTTGTATATATTGTGAAATGATCACCACAATAAGTCTAGTTAACATCTATCCCGTATATAGGTAAAAATTTTATGTGTGATGAGAACTTTGAAGATCTACTCTCTTAGCAACTTTGATTTTTAACTTTTAATTTTGATGTTCTGAATCTCAATATTTCTAGCAAAATATCAATGTTTTTATTGATACTTGAGTGTATTTTATGTGTACCGTACCTAAAAGAAATTGAAAGGGGAAGATGGCCTTATATGGTTTTTGTTTGTTGCCTTAAATTTATTTGAAGGTTTTTGGTTGACTAGTTAGTTGGTTGCTTTATTTGGTTAAGGGAATAAGAAATGGAAAGCTTTAGCAATAAAACTCAAGTCACGATTGATTCCTTTCTTCAGAAGAAATAGGATATTTTCAACTGCATTTCTGTGGTATTCACCCTCCAAGAAGTCCTGGATGACCTCTGCCTCCTGATATTCATAGACATTAGCAGTCCCTCTCACACTGAACAGAACTAACTTGTGTAACATACAGGATATTACAGAAATGGTGAAGTGTGACTTTTGAGGCTAGGTCATAAAAGGCATGTAGGTTCTGTCTTCTGATGACAATAATATGTCATGAGGTAAGTGAAAATTAGCCAGTACCACACAAGGGAGAGCCATTTAGAGGTAGATCTTCCAAACAATGTCAAGTCTTCAGATAACTACAGTCCTGGTTGCATCTAAACTGCGTGTCATAAGATTACCCAAGCTAGAAACACCCAGCTAAACTGCTTCTGGATTCCTGATTCACAGAAACTATGAGATAAATAACAAATATTTGTTGTTTATATCCACTGAGTTTTTAAATAATTAATTATACAGCAATAGAAAACTAATGCAATCCCCAGCATATCAATAGCATTTTTCTCTGTACATCTACCTATTTTTTATTCTGTATTTAATATAACTTTGAAGTTGTCATAGTTTTTGACTGATGCTATTCTTCTATTTTTTTTTTTTTAAGATTTTATTTATTTATTTGACAGAGAGAGACACAGCCAACGAGAGAGGGAACACAAGCAGGGGAAGTAGGAGAGGAAGAAGCAGGCTCCCAGTGGAGCAGGGAGCCCGATGTGGGGCTCAATCCCAGGACTCCGGGATCACGCCCTGAGCCGAGGGCAGATGCTTAACGACTGAGCCACCCAGGTGCCCCTGATGCTATTCTTTTTGTATGTTTTTGTTTTTTGTTTTTTGGATGTATATTCCTGTATTTTTTTTTTTTTTTGGTATGTATATTCCTGTATAGGAATTAATGGATGAGTTTTTCCTAGAGACCTGATTTGGGTGACATGTTTTCACTTACAGAAAATTGAAGCACCTTTTGTTTCTTTCCAAGAAGCCTACCTAGAAGAGCAAAGGGAATCACCAAGTTGCAGAGTCAGAGAAAGAAATGGTAACAAATCAGTTGAAAGAAAGAGCACCCTCTGCCCCAAGAGAACAGCAGATGAGCTAGTGCCCAAAATATGCATAAATCATCCAAGGACCCCATGAAAACACCAATGAGAGAATACTCTTTCAGTCTGCCCAGCTCTAAAAGTGTGATGCCAGCTCACAACATTACCAATCATAAAAGTATTTCTGTGCATCCTTCCCCCCACCCCTTCACTCCAAACTTGGTGGTAGGTGTGGATTTAAAACAACTGTTTCCAAGGTAGCAGAGCAGGAGAAACAGCCATCTGTTCTTCATTTATTACAGCCCTCCCATTGCATTCATCCAAAATGAGAGGTGGGGAGTGAGGAGGCTCTTTGATTTTGAATCAAGTTCAAAGTTTGATTTTGACATGACATTGGGAATTCTAAAAGTAAATACAGTTTGTATTACAGGAAAAAAATGTGATAATTGAAGTCATAAGAATAGAGTTTTCTATATTTTATCCAGTAGCAGTGGAAAAATGAGCTTCCTGTATCTATGTAAAGGAAGAATGGGAAACCAAAGTAAAATTGCTTTATGATTAAGTCCCTGAAGTCATATATTTCACTATAATAGTTTGACGGGAAATGTGCAGAATTACATAGACCAAAAATAGACAATTTGATTGATGCAACTCTTTCCTGAAAACATGCATGCTAAAATAATCATTTTTGCTTTAAATAAAACTAAATTGAAGTAACATATTTTATAAAACTAAATAGCTATTTTCCTTCTGTATTTTATTTTGCGAAGCTATACACAATGTAAGGGAGGGGTGTTTTTCCTTCCCTTCTCAGTGTAATTAGTTGGCAGAGTTTGATAACTGGACATAAAAAACTCCATAACAATGTTCCAAGCACATTGCACTCTGCTGTATTTCTTTGCGGTTTTTAGTCACATTCTGAGGAGCATAAGTAGATGTATTACCTTATTTACATAATGGAACCGTGAAGTCAGCACAGCTATTGCATAGGCTATCATGTCAGTGGGAGCTTTAGAGACTCAACTCAGGTTTAAAAGATTCCAATATGCATTCGTATCAGTCTGCTATATATACATTTTTTTTTTTAAATTTCAAACAAGAACCCAGGAATGGTTGAGCTAAATTGATTTCTAGCCCAAGCAAACTTGTTTAAGTTGATAGAATAGCAAGGAGCATATAGCATACAATAACAATATTTTTACTTCAGTTTTTACTTTATTTTGAAAGATACTATGACAAAATTTTTTGATATTAATCTAGTATGATGCAAACTTCTCCAGTAAATTAAAAGTTTCCATTTTCAATGTCTCTATACTTACTAGAAAATGCTGCGATTTCATGACTAAGTTAAAAATGCATATGTTAGGAAAAAGAGAATACATAAAGAATCAGTTTTAAGTATATGCATTTTAACAACGTTTTCATATAGTCACACATTAGGAAAAAAAGTTCGTTTTATTTATAATCTACGCAGTTTGTTTTTACAGAATCTTATTTTAATGGTAAAAGAGTTAATTTCTTTGATTGATTAGATAACTTTTTATAGACCTAACTTCCTAAAACTAATAAAGAAAATGAGACCCAGAATTAGTAAATATCTATATTCTCATATTTATTTCCAAAAGGACCAGATGGGGGGGCGTGGGTGTCTCATTGAGTTGAGCAACCAACTCTCGATTTTGATTTGGGTGGTGATCTTGGGGTCCTGAGATCCAGCGCCAGGACTGGCTCTGAACTAGGGCTCAGCATGGAGCCTACTTGAGATTCTCTCTTTTCTCCCCTCTGCCCCTCACTCTGCTTGTGAGCTCTCTTGCGCACTTGCTCTCTCTCAAAGAAATAAATAAATCTTAAAAAAAAAAAAAAGACCAGATAAATGTTTAGTATTGCAAATGCAGTGTGGTTTATAATTATTTGTCAGTTAAAAGCCATTCTGTTAAAAGTTGAAAACAAATACAGAATCATGGAACGACTGAAGTGGAAGAAACTTTAAACTCATTAAATCCAACCTTTCAGTTTAGGAGAAGCCAAGTAAGATTCAAAGAGCAGGCAGATTCTTTAATAGCAGGAGATAATGGACTTGACTGACAGCATTTATTAAACAATATTAAAATTCTCACAGTTATGAATTATTAAGCCAGTATCTTGTTTAATTTATATAATCTTTACTTGATCTTACAGTTGGTGGCTATGTTTTATGATCCAGTGTAAACAAAAGATCCTTTTATATTTTTCTCTCTTCTTATTCCTTTCTAAAAGAAAATCAAGAAGAAATAACATGTTGTCTGCTAGGATCCATGTCTTTAAATCTCTTTTTTTTTTTTTCTACTCAAATGGGAACAGTATTCATCTCTACCAGTATAGTAACATTGCTACAAGGTGCTCCTAGAAAATTTGCATTATCCTTCCTTAATGTACAGCAGAACCTATTAAATTTACAACTGACTCTCCACCTATAGCTTCTGACAATTTTAGCATAATCTCTTCTTAACACAACTATTTAATTTTAAGGTTAAATTTATGTTAAACAATAAAAACCTTGACCTATAACATAAGATGCGAAGAAGGAGTTACAATAATAATTTTCTTGATTGTACTCTAAATATAATGTATCTAAATTCTACTTTTATATCAATTTAGGAAAGAATTGAAGAGTTGTTTATTTCTGTACT
Source organism: Ursus americanus (assembly GCF_024610735.1). Lineage (NCBI taxonomy): Eukaryota > Metazoa > Chordata > Mammalia > Carnivora > Ursidae > Ursus > Ursus americanus. Next base: position 49,081,370 of record NC_142135.1, on the reverse strand, counting down.
TTAGAATGAAGGAAAGTTGAATTAGCCCGGAGTCCAATTTGGGGTTCTGAGGAATTGAAGATATGCAGATTTTACTGGATTACCAAGGAGAGACCATGGCATTGCTAACTTTGAGCAACACAGACTCTTTGGGTGTCAGTTAAAATATGTTAAAATACATAAGATGAAGATAGATAATAATTCTCATCTCATGTTGTTTGAAGGAATAAAAGAACTTATCTAAATATGTCTAGGATACTTTCTGATGATTTGTATCATTCAATATTTTTTTTCCCAATTCTTTCTGCATCAATAATTGTATTTTTCTCCTTTGGAATTTTTAATCAATTTTTAATTGTTAGTTTATATATGAATTATGTATGTGAGTTATATAATTTTTTGAAAATGAAATTCTTGAAGAACTCCCGTCCATTACTTTTTACAGTAATATTTTTCATTAAATAGATGTTTTAAGATTTCTCAAAATATCTATTACTATATGTAAAAAAATGATTTCTAACAAAGCAAATAACTGTAAATTATAGAATTCAATTATTTATATAATTACTTATGTGTTTGAAAAGTTCATATTTCAATGTAATCTAAGGTTTGGTAAATTGAAGGAAATTATATTACATTAAATTAATTATACCAGTACTCCTTAATATACTTTTTACAAAATAATTATATCAATATGAATATTCATAATATCACCAGAAATAATAGAGGTAAGAATTTCACACATCTGACTTTAAAATGACTTGCATAAAATGACTTGCATTGTCCCAGATACTATAAATGTTCTTGTCCTATTATTTTAAACTATTGCATTTTTTAACAAAAATGGGTCTACTGCATAACAGTGTAGTAAAATTTATACTTATATTCTATAATTCATAGAAATAAATATGTGTGGGTTTTATTTGATTCCTAAATTCCATTTCAAAAATAAGGAGTAATTCCAAAAACAGAATAACTTGATTTGATAACATAAAAGCTTTTGATGAAATGTATTTATCTTTCTGAGATCAACATTTCTAAGAGAAACAGTCAGTGCATGATGGGGTAAATTATCTTAACATGTAAGGTTATTATTTTTAGTTTATCTCATGATTTCTTTTTTTAAACAACTTTATTGATGTATAATAGACATAAAATGTTGTATATATTTAGGGTATGCAACTCAGTGAGTTTGGACATAAGTACACTTTTGTGAAAACACCACCACAAATGCATAATCAATGCCATAAGCATATCCATCACAGCCACGAGTTATTATTATTTTTTGTTGTTGAGAAGAGCACTTAATCTAAGAACTATCTGGGAAAATTTTTAAGTATACAATAAAGTAACATCAACTATATGCACTATGATGTACAATACATCTCTTGGACTTATTGAGCTTGCGTAAATTAAAATTTGTACCCTTTGATGAACTACTTCTCCATTCCCCCTCCTCACAATGTCTGGTAACCACCATTCTACTCTCTACTTCTATGGGTTTAACTATTTTAGGTTCTTCATATAAGTGGGATCACATAGTAATTGTTCTTCTCCATCTGGCTTATTCTATTCAACCTAATGTCCTCCAGGTTCATCCACGTGGCCAAAAATAGCAGGATTTCCTTCTTTTTTAAAGATGAATAATAGGGGCGCCTGGGTGGCACAGCAGTTGGGCGTCTGCCTTCGGCTCAGGGCGTGATCCCGGCGTTATGGGATCGAGCCCCACATCAGGCTCTTCTGCTATGAGCCTGCTTCTTCCTCTCCCACTGCCCCTGCTTGTGTTCCCTCTCTCGCTGGCTGTCTCTATCGCTGTCGAATAAATAAATAAAAAATCTTTAAAAAAAAAAATAAAAAAAATAAAGATGAATAATATTCTGTATTATATAAATACCACATTTTCTTTATTTATTCACCTGTCAATGAACATTTATGTCACTATTCGTCTTGGCTATTGTGAATCGTTCTGCAATGAACACAAGAATGCAGATACATTTTGGGGATCTTTATTTTAATTCTTTTGGATATAACAAAAGGGCATGATTGAATCACATGGTAGTTTATTTTTATTTTTTTAAGAAGCCTCCATACTGTTTTCTATAGTGGCTGCACCAACGTACATTCCTACTAACAGTGCACAAGTGTTCTCATTTTTCACATTTTCGCTAACACTTGCCATCTTTTTTTTTAATATCCATTTTAATAGGTATAAGGTGATATTATGCTTTTAAGTAGCATTTCCCTAATAATTAGTGATGTTGAGCATCTTTTCATATACTTGTTGGTTATTTGTATTTCTTTGGACAAATGTATATACTCAGGTTGTTTTGCCCATTTTAAAATCTTTTTGGATATTAATCTTTTATCAGATACATGATTTGCAAATATTTTCTTCCATTCCAAAGATTACCTTTTCTCTTTGTTGATTGTATCTTTTGATGTGTAGAAGCTTTTTAGTTTGATATAATCGTATTTTGCTACTTATTCTTTTGTTGCCTATGCTTTTAGGGTTATGTCCAAGAAATCCTTGCCAAGGCCAATGTCAAAAGGTTTCCTCCTATGTTTTCTTTTAGGAGTTCTTCGGTTTCAGGTTTTTCTTTTAAATCTTTAATTCATTTTGAGTTGACTTTTGTGCATGGTGCAAGATAGAAATTTACAACCTGCCAAGACTGAATCCAAAAAAAAAAAAAAAAAAGGGAAAACTTGAACAGACCAAGAGCAAACAAGGCGATTGAATCAGTAATCAACAACTCCCCAACAAAGAAAATCCCAGAACCAGATGGATTCATAGGTGAATTCTACCAAACATTCTAAAAGAATTGATACTAACCCTTCTTAAACTCTTCCAAAAATAAAAGAGGAAGGAATACTTCCAAACTCATTTTATGAGACAGATATCACTCTAATACCAAAACCTGACAAAGACACCACAGAAAAGGAAAACTACAGGCCAATATCCCTGATGAATATAGATACAAAAGTCCTCAACAAAATATTACAAACCAAATTCAACTGCACATTGAAAGGATCATGTACCATGACTGGGTGAATTTACTCCTGGCATGCAAAGATAGTTCAACATATACAAATCAATTAGTGTGATACACCATGTTAACAAAATGAAGGATAAAGAACACATGATCTCATTAGGTGCAGAAGCAGCATTTAAGAAAATTCAATACCATTTCATGGTAAAAACTTTCAAAAAAATTAGGTACAGAAGGAACTTACCTTAACACAATAAAGGCCATATATGAAAAGCCCACAGCTAACAAAATGATCAAGGAAATAGAAAAACAATCCTAAAATCCCTATAGAATCCTTAAAGACTCCAAATAGTCAAAGCAATTTCGAAGAAAAAGGAAAAAGCTGGGGGTATCACACTTTCTGATTTAAAACCATGTTACAAATCTACGCCAATCAAAACAGTATGGTACTGGTATAAAAACTAATATATAGACCAGTAAAACAGAATAAAGAGATCAGAAATAAACCCACACATATATGGTCAACTCATCTTCAACAAGGGTTCCAAGAATACACAATAGGGAGAGGATAGTCTCTTCAATAAGTAGTGTCGGGAAACATGGATTTACACGCAAAAAATGAAATTGGTCCCACAATTTCTTTATAATCTCATGCCAAAGCATGGCAGAATCTAGAAAGAAAATCACTTGTCCTTTGATCCAAATAAGGCACTTTACATTTCTCTTGCACAAACCTCAATATATTCTTACTTAAAAGATGTAAAAATATAATTCCTAGTCTACCAGTTTATTTGCTTTCATATTTCCTAATGTCTTCTGTACCTTAATTACAGATATATATTCCTGACCTGCCATCTTGTCCTACTAATTTTTTTTCTTTCAAAATGCTTTTCTCCAATTCTGATATTTTTATAAACCATCAAGCTTATTATAATAGACTCAGCTAATTAAAGATTTATTTTTAATTTAAGAGTGACTACATATCCTTGACATAAAGACTGTTGGCACCAAAATCTAATAAGAAGTGGTTAGAAATAATCAGGAGGTAGATTTCATAATGATCCTGGCATTTAGTACCTAGAAGTCAGGGATGCTAAATGTCAAGTAAGGAGAGACCAAACCCAAAGAGAAAAAAAAAAAAAAAAAAAAAGCTAAATGTTACTTTATTAAAAAATACAGAATATAAGGTCCTTAAATAGACTTTCATTTGATTTTTTTCCACTTCATTATTCGTGAGATCGATGTTTTCCAAAATTTAGTAAGTGACTACTAGATGGTATTAGTTATAATTTGGGGTGATATGTAGAATTTATTATCCTTTCAATAATAATGTTTATAATTAATACAAATAAGTACAAACTAACTCCCAGTCATACTTAAGTTTTAATATATGTAATTTCTTTGAATTAGAATAATTAGGAAAGTAATGTTTTAAAAGTAAGCATAGATAAAATATTAAATCAATTAAAATCAGTGGTATGTAGATATGACAAAATGTAGAAGATGGTAAACAAATTATGGCTGCGTAGGAAACACTGAATTTGGGGTGTGTGTGTGTGTGTTTGTTTGTTTGTTATAGTAACTCAGGTTTAATAAATGCAATGATGTATTTGTACCAACCCAAACAAAACATTATTTTCCCATTTAAGTCCATATCCCCCCCCACATATATGATGAAGAAATACATTTCTAAGGTTGTTAAGTAGCAAATATACTTCACAGTTTGATAGTTCATAATAATCAAGTATGCAAACATTAACTTTACCACGACATACTATTATCTACATTTTCATCCCTCTTTGTATTTATGGTTAAAATTTTAATCTTGCCCTTTCTGCCTCTTTTGAATAATACTTGATCGAAATGCAGAACTCTTTTCCTCATTGCTACCATTTCTTCTGTTTAGTGATTTGCTAAACTGCAAAGGGACAGGCATTGCCTTGAAAGTGCATTGCTACATCTTTAGTCATCTTTTCTCTGCTGGCATCTGGGTAGAAGGAACTTCCTCCTCTAGGGCTCCTTGTAGCGCATTTGCATTCTCTGCCCGTATGTACGTTCAATATATGTCTTTTGGTTACCAGGTCCAAGCTTTCTTTTCCTCCTCAAACTGACCACAAATGTTCTTGCCTGATTATTTCAGATTCTTCCTTGGGGAATAAGAGTTTTTAGTTTCTTTTCCAGTATCTCCTATAGTGCACACTCTTCTGTGAAGTTGTCCCAAGTCCCATCTTTCTGAGTACCTTACTAAGCCTTTGCTGTTCTTCTGCTTATGGGTCATGTTTAAATAACTGGTCATATTTAAATGTCCTGGCTCACACCAAAAAGTGAGGCATGGCTCCACTAATTTCTTGTGATTGCCTAAACTATTCTGGAATTTCTGCTGCTACTAGCACCTCCACCATCTTCTCTAAGAATTCCATAATGAAGGGAATGGCAGGAGACAGTACTTCCCACCCAAACTAACAGCTAAATTCTCATGATTTTCTTTTTCAATCCTCTTCAAAGTTTCCAGTCCTTAGTTTAATAATTTTCCACACCTTTTTTTTCTTCACAAAAGGAAATTTCTTTGTATCATCTTGCATTTCTCTATACTTTATGCTTTAGGCAACACAGTTTGCTAAACTTCAATTTGGTAGTCAAGTCTCATATTTTTATGAACACCTGTACTTACAAAATTAAGTTAGTTTTCTCTCCTGTTAATCTGTCTTATGTCAATTTAATTATTTGACCAGTTATTGGAACTTTCCAAAACTTATTGGAAATAAATGTTTTCAAAATCATTGCAAATGTATAACTCTTTTTTTTTTTTAAGATTTCTTTATGGGGGGGAGGGGCAAAGGAAGCAGGAGAAAGAGAATCTCAAGCAGACTCCCTACTGAGCATGGAACCCTAGACAGGGCTTGACCTGGGGCTCCATCTCACAACCCTGAGACCATGGCCTGAGCCAAATCAAAAGTCCGATGCTTAACCTACTGAGCCCCCCAGGCACCCCATCAAATATATAGCTCTGCAATCAAAATCCAAGTTGCATTTCAACACAGTTTTGGAACTCAAGGACAGTAATTTCACACAACTTCAAACTGAGTTCCTTTGGAATTTTCTGTTCCCTAGGGCAATAAGGCTTCAACCATGGTCAATTAGTAATAGCCAAAGGATTGCATAAAGTAAAGCATTTGCCAAAAAGGAAAGATATGTTATGTATTAATTCAGAATATTCCATTGCTGTAATCAAAATCAAATATATTTTAGAAAACAAAAAGATATCAAACATGTTCATTCTTTTCTTATAAAGTGAAGATATTTTTCTCCCACATCAACAACAACAAAAAAAGAAGTGATGAAAATAAAGTAGGTGAGGAAACAAATGATTTTCTAATTATCTCTGTTCTAATAATAAAATGGCATGAAAAGTATAAGCACTCCAGGGACAATAGCATACCTACCTGTGGCATTCCAAACTAAGGGCTTGTAAATTAGAGAATTTTGCTCCTACTCACTGTCCAGTAAATGACTGATTCTATTACCAATGGATTGAGTGTTGGCCTAAAACCTGTGTTGTTGTTGTTGTTGTTGTTCTAGTTTTTCTAAAACCAGCATAGAAGTGGGCCTGTAGGTCTAAATAACACTAAAAGGATTATTTTAGTTTTTCTCCATGGTATCCATATGTTAGACAGAGCCTTTCAATGTTTTACCTATAAGCCTACTAATGTTTAGAGCAAAAGAGAAAAAAATGTCAAGTAGGTTGCAATCCCTACTTGATGTCACAAAGATATTTAAATACATACCTTCATACATACACTAGAACATACCTGAAGGATAATTCAGTTTTCGACCTTTCCTGTGATAGCGTGATTAAAAAAATAATAGTCTTGTTCATGATCCAATTGTCTAATGTTCTCCTGATTTCTGCATAATTCCATGAATGATTCTGTCATAAAGCAATTTCTGTTCATGGAAATGTAATTCAAGTAAACAGAAATCCAGTTATGCTTCACTAATAACTACTGAAATCTAAGCCAAAAAATTAACCTTTTGACCTTACTTTTCTGCATTGAAAATCTTTTCTACAAATACGATTAGTAAAGTTAATTTCATAATTTCACAGTAGTTTAAACCTAATATAGTCACTATGGATGAGCAAAACCAATTTAAAAACAAGTGTTTGTAAGCACAGCACATTTAGCTTTAATAACTGTTATTTGGAGGAAAAGTCCTCCACGTATTCTGAAACCCTCCAAACTAGCAGATTTATTTTACTGCTTGTGGATCATAGAATCTGTAAGCCTCGGTTGACATAGATAGAGTTCAGGGCAGGCTGCCCCAAAATATGCCTCTTTGGCATATTGATTATTTTAAATTAAAGTTTCTTAAGAAACAGCCAGTGCAAAGAGGACACCGTGACCCTTCTCTGTGCCCCTGAAAGCAGGAAATAAATCTCCCATGCGAAAGATACCTTCCCAGTATCAGAAGACATCCTTATCACCAGAGATAGGAAATTCAGGGCCAAGAAGGCTATATAAACAAATCTTGTTACTTCACTAATTTACTACCCCAAGCCCAAACTTCTTTGTCTTGTCAGTTCTTCACAAATTTATTTTTTCTTTGCCTGAAAGATATAAAACCTTCCTGCTTTAGTCACTTCTTTGAGTCTCATATTTTTATGAACTCCTGTACGTACAAAATTAAGTTAGTTTTCTCTCCTGTTAATCTGTCTTATGTCAATTTAATTATTAGACCAGCCAAAGAATCAAGAAGGGAAGAAAGGAAAAGTTTTCTTCCCCTATACATATTTAAAGCTATTTACCTACAGTGGATTTTAAATTAACATTTCAACTAAAAGGATCTGCAGCTTTCAGATATTCAAAAGAAAATATGGCATGACCTCTTTAGGATTTAAAAAAACCTTTGAAAGATATTTTTAAAATACGATCTCACAGTTACCTTAAAATATAGATTTGTGCTCTGAACTGTCTGACTTTAGAAAGCTGATAAGCTCCTAACAGTAAAATGGCAAAAAATATCTTTCACCTCTCTGGCATTAGGGGTTTATGTAGATAAAATAAGATTATACCTATTATAGCATTTTAGAAATAAGTATCCTTTGTACCTCTCAATTATTATTAAAGAAATCTTCATATAATCTTTTTATAAAGCAACAAAGATCACATTATCCTCTGTTCAAAAAGCCTTCAGAGGCTCCTGTAATATCCCAAATTCAGGGCAGATTCGTCAACCTGGCATTTGCCTCCACAAAATGGTCACAACCTGTTTTGACAGACATGTATGTGCTTTACCCATGCCGATGCTGAACTGCCTCCATCATCAGTATCGCCAGTACGTGTCTCATGACCTGGCATCTCAGAATCTCTTTTTCATTCTCATAACTTAATCCTAAATATATCCTCCATCTCTACCCACAGGAGCCACCTTAGTCTCAATTCTACCCTCAGCACCTAGTGAAAGGGCAGCCAAGTAGTAGGAGTTCAGCAAATAGCAACTCAATAAAACTTACTAACAGTAGCCAGTCGTATACCTCCTTCCTGATTTTTATTTGATGTCTAGGTTCCAAAAAAAAAAAAAATGCTTCAACCAAATTTATTTTCTCTTCTGAAGTCATGTCACATTCCCAAGGTTATAAGTCACGAAGGGAAGAACAATGAAACAAACCCAGGTCTTTTCACCATCCGGCTTACTTCTAAAATATTCTCCTGATTATGTATATTCAAGTTATCGATCATTATGTCCTAATTACAGAATCTTGTCTAGTTCTTTAATATCTGTAAAGTTTGAGCTCTTTTATGTAAACCTTCAAAGCCAATGTGTAAGCCACAGAAACATGATCAGTTTTCTTGCTTTGTACCTTGTTTTGGAAAGTTTTACATTAGTTGAAAAATCTAGTAAGAGTATGAGTTAATCACACCCTCCTGCTGGATCAGCAGCCTTCTTCCTTTCTGTCAGGTCACCCTCACTGATCATTTAGCCAGCAGGTCCCAAATGGAGGGACCAGAGACAGAAGGGATGGAATGACAAACCCAAACTTGTCGATAATATGTTTTTTATGTTGATATTGAGTGTATGTCCTAATGTAAAATTTAAAATAGAAATACATTCTGTTTTCTAGCTTCTTCCGCTCCTGCAGTACAGATAGATGAGTACGCTTCTGGCAATCTAACGCACTTGAATGAAACTTTGTTGCAGGACTGAATGAACTAAAGAAAATGTAAAGCAGGAGACATGTATTTTCTCCTGGTGCAAGATTGTGACAGAGGCAAAGTGGTTCTGGACCTGGCAACTGTGTAGGCAGCTTTCTGCGTTGGCAGATTCTTGATTATATAGAAGTGGCAGTAATTCCCTTGGGTGAGCAACTTGCTGTATTGTGGATCCGTGTGTCATTTCCAAAAGCTCAGCTTTGAGTCATTTTCTTCAGGCATGCCCGCAATCCTCTATCTATCTTAAATCCATTTCTGCTCAAACTAGACTAGACATTCTTCACTGCAACTAAGAAATTTAACCAATGTAATAAGTGACAGCAGAAGTGATTGCATGCAAACCCTTCTCCAATGAAGAATCTGGAATTGAAAAGCTGATACACAGGTCTCCTCTCATATCTGAAAGTAAAGCATTCCTATGACACCTTTTGTAAGCCTAAATGGCTAAAGCAAAAAAGCAATTACCATTAATTTACACGGGAAAACTTTTGAGCTTTCCAACACCCAAAACATAACCTCTCTTGGGCTTTTCTGATATCATACGAACATCTTGCCGAGGGAAACACAAAATAAATCGAGATACAACACAGATGCTCATGGGCACGATTTAAGCTATGGCAGCTTGATGCTCAGCTGCTGAGTGTGGTTCTCAGGAAAGGACCTTGGTGATGCCGCTCACACTGCTCGGGGTGTAGGCTGCCTCTAGAATGGCCTGTTTCAAAAACAAAACAAAACAAACAAGACAAAACAACACTGAATGCTATTTTTGCTTATTGCTGCCTTTTTCATAAAAGCAAAAATCTGCTTAGATTCTTCTGATTACAAAAGCAGGTGCTAATGTAGGTCTTTTGTAAAGGAAAAGTGGTATAATGTGAACTTTTGAAAAACAGGGACCTGTATTGGGTTTAGATGATGTCATTTGCCTCTGACTGCTTTAAGATAAATTTATTCTATTTGGGATTCTGTGGGTTCAATAGGACGTGTTTGGGTTTAAATTTATTGCATTTATCCTAGAATTATCTGTTCTGTAAATTTAAGTATTTCATTGTTATGGAAGAAATTTGTCAATTATTGTCTAAGCTCGTTCTGTTTTTTTTCTTTCCTAATACTCTAGTTAAAAATATGTTAGAGCTTCTCATCCAATCTTAAGTTTCTCCTAATTTTCATTCCATATTTTTCATCTTGTTGCCTCTTTTGGAGTTACCAGGCAATTTCTTCAGTTTAAAATTTATTTTCCATTTCATTAATTCACTTTTGGGCTGTTTTTATTTTGAAGATTAACCTATCATTAAGTTTTCAATAATTATAATTTTCATTGCTAGAAATGTGTATATGCACACACACATATATACACACATATACACACACTTATTTGTATTATATACATATAGAAATAAATGTATGTGTGTATATATATTCATTTGTAATAGCCTTTTGTTGATTAATCATATTTGAGAATGGTCCTCTATTTCTTTAATCATTTTATACATGTATATCTTATATCATGTACCTAGTAGTCCCAGGATCTACAACCCTAGGGGTTCATATCTATTGTTTTTTTTTTTTTTTCTATTGAATCTTAGGCATATTCGCCTGCTTTTTTGTATGTTTAATGATCTTTGCTTGCAAGGTCTATGCTTGACCTTGACTGGGGAAGTCTAGTGGACTTAAAGTGGAGTTTGGAGATGCCTTTCTCCGCATTGGATTAATTTCTGCTTCTTATGATTAGTAGCAGATGCCGCCGGCCGTGAGACCACTTTAGGTCTGAGTTCAACACAGAGTCCAGGCTGCCCCTTAGTGCACTGAACCCGGCTCAAAGATCTGTTTCTTTACAGTGGCTCTCAGTATGTAATCTCAGGCAACCTCTCCTCTTGGAAACTTGTTCCTTCTCCTCGGCCCAGGCCCAACCTTGTCTTCCCTTTGATTTCATTTCACTATGTGTGTGTGTGTGTGTGTGTGTGTGTGAGAGAGAGAGAGAGAGAGAGAGAGCAAAGGGAGAGAGAGAGGAAGGCAGGATAACTGGCACAGAAGGGTAAGCCTACTATCAACTTGTAGGATGGATCTCAGTCTTCTTTTTCCAGGGTCTAATTTTCTGCTGAAGAGTCCCCTGGAATGCCTAGTTGTCCATAATGCTGAGAGCAGAGTTTATAGCTTTTCCTTGTCCATATATTTTTCGTCTCTTAGTAATTTCATCCAATTTCTCTCTTGGACATAAGTAATTTGCTGATGAATTTCAATCTTACATCTATATCCTAACCACTCCCTTTAATTCTAGGGTTATATATTCAACAGTCTACCAACATTTCTACATGAATAAATATAAAATATTAATATATATACACGTATAAATACAAAGATAACACTAAAAGAGAAACCTTGATCTTCTACCCTACCCCTCTGAAAAAGTTTGTTAAACCAAATATTTTCCCCCATCAGTAACCACAAACTCCTCCTCCTCTGTTTAGCCAAATGCCTCACTGATTTTCTTCTGAAACACTCCACATTCGATCAATCAGCCAACCTCGTTTATTCTAACTCAAATCTCTTCTCAGAACTCATTTAAAAACATTGTCTTTTTTTCTGGCTTATTGGTAGTTTGCTATTTGGTTTCCTCATTTCATCTCTTCCCTCTTTTCATTTTATTCCATAGCTCCTCTTTTTGTACACAGTGAAACTTGTTATTAAAATAATCTCTATGATCTTAACCCCAGTGGCTTGCCAACCTCTTGTGTAACAGTCACCCACTTGATTCACATGCCTGTAGCTTACCGCTATCTTCGTAAGCTTTCGGCTACTCAGTCACTCTCTCCCCAGTCCTTGTACTTCTCCTCGAGCAATCTTCCCTCAGATATCTGCATAGCTAGTGCTTTCATTTCCTTCGTGTTCTCCTTTACATGCTGTTGTCCCACTGAAGCCTTAACTAGTTATCATATTTTAATAAATACTCCAAGAGCACTTTCCATCCTCCTTTCCAGCTTTATACATTTTCCGAATGTATAAATGCTGAACACAACATTGTCAGTGCATACAATGTTTATGTGAGATTATGAGATTATGCATCTCTCTTAACAAATCTGTTTTGCTCAAATTAGAAAATCCTGAACTCTTATCTGCCACTGGGATACTGTCTACTGTTTAGGAGCATCTCATGGCCAACAAAGTCAGAGAGGTAGATGGTTGCCATCAATAGTGTGACAGTCACCACTTTCAGCACATAACGGATTTAACTATGGAGGAGTATTGTCACACTTACAACATCATTAAGTTTTTCAAGAGAAGGCAAAAGAAAGTTTTCAAATTATTCTAAAATGAACATTCTAATTACATCTTTTTAAAAAATTTTTTTTCCAATTACGTCTTTAAAGATGACAACATTACTGATATAAATATATTGTGCCTTAAGATAATCACTCAAGAGAAAACACTTACTTGGACTTTAAAATTCGGATACACTTTAAACCTTTTACATGGACTATTCTTACTTACATATCATAAAATATCTCAAGCAAGAAGCAAAAAAAGTCTCATCAAGAATATCCTTAAATTTTACACTTTTGACTTTCCGAAGTAATGACTTTTTGCTGCATTACGTTAGTAAACCAAAATTATGACAACACATTATTTGCATTCGAAGATTTATACAACTGACTGTGTGGTATTATAAAATCTAAACTAGTTTATGAGAAAGTTGCAGCCCCTTACTGTTAGCAAATATAAATTTTCATTTAAACTAAAAGGAGTTTGCGAGTTTTAGATATTCTATGACCAAAAGGAGCATAATTACTGTTCAGTGTGTATAGCTAATGTGTTGCCCCTGAAGTCACCGAGAGTGACTACGTTGTGCCAATTCATTCTTCTTTGGATGCCAGGATTGGTTCCAAGCCTAGGGATAGAACAATTGATTGAAAAATCAAAGAACCGGGCTTTTAATTGATTCTCAAAGGGCAATCATGGGTCTTGAAAAACATACATGAAAATATGGCTAATGGTGACATCTCCTCATGCTGCCTCATAGTACGGGGAAGCTCATTGTACTTTTCACTTGGGCTTGGAAATATTCACAGTATTAAGTTAAATTAAGTAATTGCATGCAACAGTGGTAAAGAAGCAAAGAAAAAAGCTTGGTATTACCATCTTCATGTTTTTACAAGTAGCTGTTTGACCACTCAGTATGCACTTGAAAATATTACTGCAAAGCACATTACTAGTCAGAATATGCATGCTCACGCTCAGTCAAGGCCATTGTTGAATCTCCAAAAACCACACACACACAACGCAGAGTACTAACCACTATGCAATCATGGCCCCAAACCACACACACACACACACACACACACACACACACACACACACACTCTTCTGATATTTATTTTCCTAACAAATTTAAAATATTCACTAGAATAATATAGTTGCATAACCCATTAGTGGAACTAGAAGAGAATACATATGTGAAATCTGTTACTGTTACATATGAGCCAGACTTTACATGCTTACTTTAAAATCTTGTACAAAGTTTGCATTTAAAGGGAAGACCATGAACAATTTGGAAATTCTAGGGAGCCATTTAAGATATATACTAATAGAAATGTATGGGCATGAATGAGAAAGCGTAACTTACTGAGAAGCATTTTAATAGCAATTATGTTGTGTTATTACACATGGAATATGGATTAAATTCTTGTGATTCAGAAATAAACTACTAGAATGTGAGGTTCCCAGACTCCTAAAGCAGGACTTCCTGCTTTACCCACTGAGTTACGCCTACTAGAAATCTAACTCATTTGCCTAAAAGAAAAACAGATTGGTTAAGATCTAAGACTAGCAGGCTTAACTTTTACTAGAAAAAAGTCATGTTCTAAAACTAACAGAGATCTTGCCCCATTTTTATTGGCCTGCATAGTGACAGCAAGCCAATGTGTTAAATCCAGCAGATATGTCTTAATGGATGCCACTCTCCCAACTAGTCTGCAAATAATTATTATTAAATAATTACTTTATTTATAGGTAAAGAGGTATAAAAATATGAATAATAGAGTGTGAAAATATAAAATATTAATAATAAATGTAATTATTCATTATATCCTTTAAAACAATTGTGCAAAACCTTTGTTTATTGGGATGAGCAAAACATACTATCCTTATGGAAAACATAGGAATGGTATGTGTGGCTATCAAAATTGGTAGGAGTTTAGGAAGGATCAGCTTCCTGCATTCACTGAGCATCTGCTGTGTGTGAGGATACATCACAAAC